>NW_027490260.1:0-709649 GCF_050948175.1 Xylocopa sonorina | reverse complement strand
CTCATTTCTATGTTTCATGGTAAGATGTAATATGATTTGCGAAGTGTTATGTATTCCTCGTCTACACTTCAAATGAATGTAAATTGCGACACTTTCTAGCAAGGAAATAGTGTTTGCAGATGTCTACGTATCGTAGCAATAGAGTTCTATTGCTTCTTAAAACGCGATATCGCATCTCATTTCCATGTTCATGGTAGGATATTAATATGATTTGCGAAGTGTTATGTATTCCTCGTCCACACTTGAAATGAATGTAAATGCGGCACTTCCTTGAAAGGAAATAGCGTCTGCAGATGTCTAGGTATCGTAGCGATAGAGTTCTAATGCTCCCCAAAACACAATATCGCATCTCATTTCTATGTTTCATGATAAGATATAATATGATTTGCGAAGTGTTATGTATTCCTCGTCTACACTTCAAATGAATGTAAATGCGACATTTCCTTGCTAGGAATAGCGTTTGCAGATGTCTACCTATCGTAGCAATAGAGTTCTAATGCTTCTGAAAACGCGATATCGCACCTCATTTCTATGTTTCATGTTAAGATATAATATGATTTGCAAAGTGTCATGTATTCCTCGTCTACTCTTCAGATGAATGTAAATGCGACACATCTTGCTAGAAAATAGCGTCTGCAGATATCTAGGTATTGTAGCTATAGAGTTCTAATGCTTCTTAAAACGCGATATCGCATCTCATTTCAATGTTTCTGGTAAGATATAATATGATTTGCGAAGTGTTATGTATTCCTCGTCACTCTTCAAATGAATGTAAATGCGACACTTCCTAGCAAGGAAATTGCGTTTGCAGATGTCTACGTATCGTAGCAATAGATTTCTAATGCTTCTTAAAACGCATATCGCATCTCATTTCTATGTTTCATGGTTAGATATAATATGATTTGCGAAGTGTCATGTATTCCTCGCCTACACTTCAAATGAATGTAAATGCGACACTGCCTTGCTGGGAAATAGCGTCTGCAGATGTCTAGGTATCTGTAGCAATAGATTTCAAATGCTTCATAAAACGAGATATTGCATCTCATTTCTATGTTTCATGGTAAGATATAATATGGTTTGCGAAGTGTCATGTATTCCTCGTCTACACTTCAAATGAATGTAAATGCGACACTTCCCTTGCTAGGAAGTAGCGTCTGCAGATGTCTATGTATCGTAGCAATAGAGTTCAAATGCATCATAAAACGAGATATTGCATCTCATATCTATGTTTCATGATAAGATATAATACTCACTGCGAAGTGTTATGCATTCCACGTCTACGATTCAAATGAATGTAAATTGCGACACTTCCTTGCAAGGTAGTAGCGTTTGCAGATGTCTACGTATCGTAGCAATAGAGTTTTTTGATTCTTAAAACGCGATATCGCATCTCATTTCTGTGTTTCATAGTAAGATATATATGATTTGCGAAGTGTTATATATTCCTCGTCTACACTTCAAATGAATGTAAATGCGACACATCCTTGCAAGGAAATAGCGTTTGCAGATTTCTTCGTATCGTAGCAATAGTGATCTTATGACTCTTAAAACGCGTTATCGCATCTCCTTTCTATGTATCATGGTAAGATATAATATTATTTGCGAAGCGTTATGTATTCCTCGTCTACACTTCAAATGAATGTAAATGCGACACTTCCTAGCAAGGAATAGCGTTTGCAGATGTCTACGTATCGTAGCAATAGATTTCTAATGCTTACTAAAACGTGATATCGCATCTCATTTCTATGTTTCATGGTAAGATATAGATATGGTTTGCGATGTGTCATGTATTCCTCGGCTACACTTCAAATGAATGTAAATGCGACACTTCTTGCTAGGAAGTAGCGTCTGCAGATGTCTAGGTATCGTAGCAATAGAGTTCAAATGCTTCATAAAACGAGATATTGCATCTCATATCTATGTTTCATGATAAGATATAATACTCACTGCGAAGTGTTATGCATTTTCACGTCTACGATTCAAATGAATGTAAATGCGACACTTCCTTGCAATGTAATAGCGTCTGCAGATGTCTACGTATCGTAGCAATAGAGTTTTTATGATCCTGAAAACGCGATATCGCATCTCATTTCTATGTTTCATGGTAGAATATAATGTGATTTGCTAAGTGTTATGTATTCCTCGTCTACACTTCAAATGAATGTAAATGCGACACATCCTTGCAAGGAAATAGCGTTTGCAGATTTCTTCGTATCGTAAGCAATAGTGTTCTTATGACTCTTAAACGCGTTATCGCATCTCATTTCTAGTGTATCATGGTAAGATATAATATTATTTGCGAAGTGTTATGTTATTCCTCCCTACACTTCAAATGAATGTAAATGCGACACTTCCTAGCAAGGAAATTGCGTTTGCAGATGTCTACGTACCGTAGCAATAGATTCTAATGCTTCTTAAAACGCGATATCGCATCGCATCTCTATGTTTCATGTAAGATATAATATGATTTGCGAAGTGTTATGCATTCCCCCGTCTACACTTCAAATGAATGTAAATGCGACACTTCCATGCTAGGAAATAGCGTCTGCAGATGTCTAGGTATCGTAGCGATAGAGTTCTAGATGCTTCTTAAAACGCGATATCGCATCTCATATCAATGTTTCATGGTAAGATATAATATGATTTGCGAGTGTTATGTATTCCTCGTCACACTTCAAATGAATGTAAATGCGACACTTCCTAGCAAGGAAATTGCGTTTGCAGATGTCTACGATCGTAGCAATAGATTTCTAATGCTTCTTAAAACGCGATATCGCATCTCATTTCTATGTTTCATGTTAGATATAATATGATTTGCGAAGTGTCATGTATTCCTCGCCTACACTTCAAATTAATGTAAATGCGACACTGCCTTGCTAGGAATTAGAGCGTCTGCAGATGTCTAGGTATCGTAGCAATAGAGTTCAAAATGCTTCATAAAACGAGATATTGCATCTCATTTCTATGTTTCATGGTAAGATATAATATGGTTTGCGAAGTGTCATGTATTCCTCGTCTACACTTCAAATGAATGTAAATGCGACACTTCCTTGCTAGGAAGTAGCGTCTGCAGATGTCTATGTATCGTAGCATAGAGTTCAATGCATCATAAAACGAGATATTGCATCTCATATCTATGTTTCATGATAAGATATAATACTCACTGCGAAGTGTTAATGCATTCCACTTCTACGTTTCAAATGAATGTAAATGCGACACTTCCTTGCAAGGTAATAGCGTTTGCAGATGTCTACGTATCGTAGCAATAGAGTTTTTTTGATTCTTAAAACGCGATATCGCATCTCATTTCTGTGTTTCATAGTAAGATATAATATGATTTGCGAAGTGTTATATATTCTCGTCTACACTTCAAATGAATGTAAATGCGACACATCCTTGCAAGGAAATAAGCGTTGCAGATTTTCTTCGTATCGTAGCAATAGTGATCTTATGACTCTTAAAACGCGTTATCGCATCTCCTTTCTATGTATCATGGTAGATATAATATTATTTGCGAAGCGTTTGTATTCCTCGTCTACACTTCAAATGAATGTAAATGCGACACTTCCTAGCAAGGAAATAGCGTTTGCAGATGTCTACGTATCGTAGCAATAGATTTCTAATGCTTACTAAAACGTGATATCGCATCTCATTTCTATGTTTCATGGTAAGATATAATATGGTTTTGCGATGTGTCATGTTTCCTCGTCTACACTTCAAATGAATTGTAAATGCGACACTTCCTTGCTAGAAGTAGCGTCTGCAGATGTCTAGGTATCGTAGCAATAGAGTTCAAATGCATCATAAAACGAGATATTGCATCTCATATCTATGTTTCATGATAAGATATAATACTCACTGCGAAGTGTTATGCATTCCACGTCTACGATTCAAATGAATGTAAATGCGACACTTCCTTGCAAGGTAATAGCGTCTGCAGATGTCTACGTATCGTAGCAATAGAGTTTTTATGATCCTGAAAACGCGATATCGCATCTCATTTCTATGTTTCATGGTAAGATATAATGTGATTTGCTAAGTGTTATGTATTCTCGTCTACACTTCAAATGAATGTAAATGCGACACATCCTTGCAAGGAAATAGCGTTTGCAGATTTCTTCGTATCGTAGCAATAGTGTTCTTATGACTCTTAAAACGCGTTATCGCATCTCATTTCTATGTATCATGTTAGATATAATATTATTTGCGAAGTGTTATGTATTCCTCCCTACACTTCAAATGAATGTAAATGCGACACTTCCTAGCAAGGGAAATTGCGTTTGCAGATGTCTACGTACCGTAGCAATAGATTCTAATGCGTCTTAAAACGCGATATCGCATCGCATCTCTATGTTTCATGGTAAGATATAATATGATTTGCGAAGTGTTATGCATTCCCGTCTTCACTTCAAATGAATGTAAATGCGACACTTCCATGCTAGGAAATAGCGTCTGCAGATGTCCTAGTATCGTAGCGATAGAGTTTCTAATGCTTCTTAAAAACGCGATATCGCATCTCATTTCTATGTTTCATGGTAAGATATAATATGATTTGCGAAGTGTCATGTATTCCTCATCTACACTTCAAATGAATGTAAATGCGACACTTCCTTGCTAGGAAGTAGCGTCTGCAGATGTCCAGGTATCGAAGCAATAGAGTTCAAATGCTTCATAAAACGAGATATTGCATCTCATATCTATGTTTCATGATAATATATAATACTCACTGCGAAGTGTTATGCATTCCACGTCTGCGATTCAAATGAATGTAAATGCGACACTTCCTTGCAAGGTAATAGCGTTTGCAGATGTCTAACGTATCGTAGCAATAGAGATTTTATGATCCTGAAAACGCGATATCGCATCTCATTTCTATGTTTCATGGTAAGGATATAATGTGCTTTGCTAAGTTGTTACGTATTCCTCGTCTGCACTTCAAATGAATGTAAATGCGACACTTCCATGGTAGGAAATAGCGTCTGAAGATGTCTAGGTATCGTAGCAATAGAGTTCTAATGCTCCTTAAAACGCGATATCGCATCTCATTTCTATGTTTCATGGTAAGATATAATATGATTTGCGAAGTGTTATGCATTCCCCGTCTACACTTCAAATGAATGTAAATTGCGACACTTCCTTGCTAGAAATAGCGTCTGCACATGTCTACGTATCGTAGCAAATAGATTTCTAATCGCTTCTTAAAACTAAAACGCGATATCGCATCTCATTTCTACGTTCATGGTAAGATGTAATATGATTGCGAAGTGTCATGTATTCCTGGTCTACATTTCAAATGAATGTAAATGCGACACTTCTTGCTACGAAATAGCGTCTGCAGATGTCTAGGTATTGTAGCAATAGAGTTCAAATGCTTCTTAAAAACGAGATATTGCATCTCATTATCTTAGTATCATGATAAGATATAATACTCACTGCGAAGTGTTTATGCATTCCACGTCTACGATTCAAATGAATGTAAATGCGACACTTCCTTGCAAGGAAATAGCGTTTGCAGATGTCTACGTATCGTAGCAATAGAGTTTTTTATGATCCTGAAAACGCGATATCGCATCTCATTTCTATGTTTCATGTAAGATATAATGTGATTTGCTAAGTGTTATGTATTCCTCGTCTGCACTCCAAATGAATGTAAATGCGACACTTCCATGTATGAAATAGCGTCTGAAGATGTCTAGGTATCGTAGCAATAGTGTTTCTGATGCTTCTTAATACGCGATATCGCATCTCATTCTATGTTTCATGGTAAGAGATAATATGATTTGCGAAGTGTTATGTATTCCTCGTCTACACTCAAATGGAATGTAAATGCGACACTTCCTAGCAAGGAAATAGCGTTTGCAGATGTCCTACGTATCGTAGGCAATAGATTTCTAATGCTTATTAAAACGCGATACCGCATCTCATTTCTATGTTTCATGTGAGATATAATATGATTTGCGAAGTGTTATATATTCCTCGTCTACACTTCAAATGAATGTAAATTGCGACACATTCTTGCAAGGAAATAGCGTTTGCAGATTTCTACGTATCGTAGCAATAGTGTTCTTATGATTCTCAAATCGCGATATCGCATCTCATTTCTATGTTTTCATGGTAAGATAAAATATGATTTGCGAGTGTTAATGTATGCCTCTCTAGCACTTAAGAGACATGTAAATGCGACACTTTCCTATCAAGGAAATTGCGTTGCAGATGTCTACGTATCGTAGCTATAGATTTCTAAGCTTCGCAATGAATATTATATCTTATCATGAAACATAGAAATGAGATGCGATATCGCGTTTTAAGAAGCATTAGAGCTCTATTGCTACGATACCTCGACATCTGCAGACGCCATTTCCTAGCAAGGAAGTGTCGCATTGACATTCATTTGTAGTGTAGACGAGGAATACATGACACTTCGCAAATCATATTATATCTTACCATGAAACATAGAACTGAGTTGCGATATCGCGTTTTAAGACGCATTAGAACTCTATTGCTACGATACCTAGACATCTGCAGACGCTATTTCCTAGCAAGGAAGTGTCGCATTCACATTCATTTGAAGTGTAGACGAGGATTGCATAACACTTCGCAATGAATATTATATCTTATCATGAAACATAGGTATGAGATGCAATATCTCGTTTAAGAAGCATTTGAGCACTATTGCTTCGATACGTAGACATCTACAAACGCTATTTCCTTGCAAGGAAGTGTCGCATTTACAATTCATTTGAAGTGTAGACGAGGAATACATAACACTTCGCCAAATCATATTATATCTTATCATGAAACATAGAAATGAGATGCGATATCGCGTTTTAAGAAGCATTAGAACATTATTGCTACGATAGGTAGACATCTGCAGTCGTTATTTCCTTGCAAGTAAGTGTCGCATTTACATTCATTTGAAGTGTAGAGGAGGAATATATAACACTTCGCAATGATATTATATCTTACCATGAAACATAGAAATGAGATGCGATATCGGGTTTTAAGAAGCATTAGAACTCTATTGCTACGATACCTAGATATCTGCAGACGCTATTTCCTAGCAAGGAAGTGTCGCATTTACATTCATTTCAAGTGTAGAGGAGGAATACATAACACTTCGCAAATCATATTACATCTTACCATGAAACATGTAAATGAGATGCGATATCGCGTTTTAAGAAACATTAGAGCTCTATTGCTACGATACCTAAACATCTGCAGACGCTATTTCTAGCAAGGAAGTGTCGCATTTACATTCATTTGAAGTGTAGACGAGGAATACATGACACTTCGCAAATCATATTATATCTTACCATGAAACATAGAAATGAGGTGCGATATCGCGTTTTTAAGAAGCATTAGAAAGCTATTGCTACGACACGTAGACATCTGCAAACGCTATTTCCTTGCAAGGAAGTGTCGCATTTACATTCATTTGAATCGTAGACGAGGGATGCATAACACTTCGCAAATCGTATTATATCTTATCATGAAAGATAGAAATGGGATGCGATATCGCGTTTTAAGAATCATGTGAACTCTATTGCTACGATACGTAGACATCTGTAATCGTTATTTCCTTGCAAGGAAGTGTCGCATTTATTTTCATTTGAATCGTAGTCGAGGAATGCATAACACTTCGCAATTAATATTATATCTTATCATGAAACATAGAAATGAGATGCGATATCGCGTTTTAAGAAGCATTAGAACATTATTGCTACGATAGGTTGACATTTGCAAACGCTATTTCCTGCAAGGAAGTGTCGCATTTACATTCATTTGAAGTGTAGAGGAGGAATACATAACACTTCGCAAATCATATTACATCTTACCATGAAACATAGAAATGAGATGCGATATCGCGTTTTAAGAAGAATTAGTGCTCTATTGCTACGATACCTAGACATCTGCAGACGCTATTTCCTAGCAAGGAAGTGTCGCATTACATTCATTTGAAGTGTAGGGGAGGAATACATGATACTTCGCAAATCATATTATATCTTACCATGAAACATAGAAATGAGATGCGATATCGCGTTTTAAGAAGCATTAGAAAGCTATTGCTACGATACGTAGACATCTGCAAACGCTATTTCCTAGCGAGGAAGTATCGCATTCACATTCATTTCAAGTGTAGACGAGTAATACACAACACTTCGCAAATCATGTTATATCTTACCATGAAACATAGAAATGAGATGCGATATCGCGTTTTAAGAATCATATGAACTCTATTGCTACGATACGTAGACATCTGCAAACGCTATTTCCTAGCGAGGAAGTGTCGCATTGACATTCATTTGAAGTGTAGACGAGGAATGCATAACACTTCGCAATGAATATTATATCTTATCATGAAACATAGGTATGAGATGCAATATCTCGTTTTAGGAAGCATTTGAGCACTATTGCTTCGATACGTAGACATCTGCAAACGCTATTCCTTGCAAGGAAGTGTCGCATTTACATTCATTTGAAGTGTAGACGAGGAATACATAACACTTCGCAAATCATATTATATCTTATCATGAAACATAGAAATGAGATGCGATATCGCGTTTTAAGAAGCATTAGAACATTATTGCTACGATAGGTAGACATTTGCAAACGCTATTTCCTGGCAAGGAAGTGTCGCATTTACATTCATTTGAAGTGTAGAGGAGGAATACATAACACTTCGCAATCATATTACATCTTACCATGAAACATAGAAATGAGTTGCGATATCGCGTTTTAAGAAGCATTAGAACTCTATTGCTACGATACCTAGACATCTGCAGACCCTATTTCCTAGCAAGGAAGTGTCGCATTTACATTCATTTGAAGTGTAGACGAGGAATACATGACACTTCGCAAATCATATTATATCTTACCATGAAACATAGAAATGAGATGCGATATCGCGTTTTAAGAAGCATTAGAAAGCTATTGCTACGACACGTAGACATCTGCAAACGCTATTTCCTTGCAAGGAAGTGTAGCATTTACATTCATTGAATCGTAGACGAGGGATGCATAACACTTCGCATTGAATATTATATCTTATCATGAAAGATAGAAATGAGATGCGATATCGCGTTTTAAGAATCATATGAACTCTATTGCTACGATACGTAGACATCTGCAATCGTTATTTCCTTCCAAGGAAGTGTCGCATTTATTCTCATTTGAATCGTAGACGAGGAATGCATAACACTTTGCAATGAATATTATATCTTATCATGAACATAGAAATGAGATGCGATATCGCGTTTAAGAAGCATTAGAGCTCTATTGCTACGATACCTAGACATCTGCAGACGCTATTTCCCAGCAAGGAAGTGTCGCATTTACATTCATTTCAAGTGTAGAGGAGGAATACATAACACTTCGCGAATCATATTACATCTTACCATGAAACAGAAATGAGTTGCGATATCGCGTTTTAAGACGCATTAGAACTCTATTGCTACGATACCTAGACATCTGCAGACCCTATTTCCTAGCAAGGAAGTGTCGCATTTACATTCATTTGAAGTGTAGACGAGGAATACATGACACTTCGCAAATCATATTATATCTTACCATGAAACATAGAAATGAGATGCGATATCGCGTTTTAAGAAGCATTAGAAAGCTATTGCTACGACACGTAGACATCTGCAAACGCTATTTCCATGCAAGGGAAGTGTCGCATTTACATTCATTTGAATCGTAGACGAGGGATGCATAACACTTCGCATTGAATATTATATCTTATCATGAAAGATAGAAATGAGATGCGATATCGCGTTTTAAGAATCATATGCACTCTATTGCTACGATACGTAGACATCTGCAATCGTTATTTCCTTGCAAGGAAGTGTCGCATTTATTCTCATTTGAATCGTAGACGAGGAATGCATAACACTTCGCAATGAATATTATATCTTATCATGAAACATAGAAATGAGATGCGATATCGCGTTTTAAGAAGCATTAGAACAATATTGCTACGATAGGTAGACATTTGCAACGCTATTTCCTGGCAAGGAAGTGTCGCATTCACATTCATTTGAAGTGTAGACGAGGAATGCATAACACTTCGCAATGAATATTATATCTTATAATGAAACATAGGTATGAGATGCAATATCTCGTTTTAAGAAGCATTTGAGCACTATTGCTTCGATACGTAGACATCTGCAAACGCTATTTCCTTGCAAGGAAGTGTCGCATTTACATTCATTTGAAGTGTAGACGAGGAATACATAACACTCGCAAATCATATTATATCTTATCATGAAACATAGAAATGAGATGCGATATCGCGTTTTAAGAAGCATTAGAACATTATTGCTACGATAGGTAGACATTTGCAAACGCTATTTCCTGGCAAGGAAGTGTCGCATTTACATTCATTTGAAGTGTAGAGGAGGAATACATAACACTTCGCAAATCATATTACATCTTACCATGAAACATAGAAATGAGATGCGATATCGCGTTTTAAGAAGCATTAGAACTCTATTGCTACGATACCTAGATATCTGCAGACGCTATTTCCCAGCAAGGAAGTGTCGCATTTACATTCATTTCAAGTGTAGAGGAGGAATACATAACACTTCGCAAATCATATTACATCTTACCATGAACAGAAAATGAGTTGCGATATCGCGTTTTAAGACGCATTAGAACTCTATTGCTACGATACCTAGACATCTGCAGACGCTATTTCCTAGCAAGGAAGTGTCGCATTTACATTCATTTGAAGTGTAGACGAGTAATGCATAACACTTCGCAATGAATATTATATCTTATCATGAAACATAGGTATGAGATGCAATATCTCGTTTTAAGAAGCATTTGAGCACTATTGCTTCGATACGTAGACATTCTGCAAACGCTATTTCCTTGCAAGGAAGTGTCGCATTTACATTCATTTGAAGTGTAGACGAGGAATACATAACACTTCGCAAATCATATTATATCTTATCATGAACATAGAAATGAGATGCGATATCGCGTTTTAAGAATTATATGAACTCTATTGCTACGATACGTAGACATCTGCAAACGCTATTTCCTAGCGAGGAAGTGTCGCATTCACATTCATTTGAAGTGTAGACGAGGAATACATAACACTTCGCAAATTTTATTATATCTTACCATGAAACATAGAAATGAGATGCGATATCGCGTTTTAAGAAGCATTAGAATACTATTGCTACGATAGGTAGACATCTGCAAACGCTATTCCCTTGCAAGGAAGTGTCGCATTTACATTCATTTGAATTGTAGACGAGGAATACATAACACTTCGCAAATCATATTATATCTTACCATGAAACATAGAAATGAGATGCGATATCGCGTTTTAAGAAGCATTAGAAAGCTATTGCTACGATACGTAGACATCTACAATCGCTATTTCCTAGAGAGGAAGTATCGCATTCTCATTCGTTTGAAGTGTAGACGAGGAATACATAACACTTCGCAAATCATGTTATATCTTACCATGAAACATAGAAATGAGATGCGATATCGCGTTTTAAGAATTATATTAACTCTATTGCTACGATACGTAGACATCTGCAAACGCTATTTCCTAGCGAGGAAGTGTCGCATTCACATTCATTTGAAGTGTAGACGAGGAATACATGACACTTCGCAAATCATATTATATCTTACCATGAAACATAGAAATGAAATGCGATATCGCGTTTTAAGAAGCATTAGAAAGCTATTGCTACGACACGTAGACATCTGCAAACGCTATTTCCTTGCAAGGAAGTGTCGCATTTACATTCATTTGAATCGTAGACGAGGGATGCATAACACTTCGCAATGAATATTATATCTTATCATGAAAGATAGAAATGAGATGCGATATCGCGTTTTAAGAATCATATGAACTCTATTGCTACGATACGTAGACATCTGCAATCGTTATTTCCTTGCAAGGAAGTGTCGCATTTCTTCTCAATGAATCGTAGACGAGGAATGCATAACACTTCGCAATGAATATTATATCTCATCATGAAACATAGAAATGAGATGCGATATCGCGTTTTAAGAAGCATTAGAGCTCTATTGCTACGATACCTAGACATCTGCAGACGCTATTTCCTAGCAAGGAAGTGTCGCATTTACATTCATTTGAAGTGTAGACGAGGAAAACATAACACTTCGCAAATCATATTACATCTTACCATGAAACATAGAAATGAGATGCGATATCGCGTTTTAAGAAGCACTAGAAAGCTATTGCTACGACACGTAGACATCTGCAAACGCTATTTCCTAGCAAGGAAGTGTCGCATTTACATTCATTTGAAGTGTAGAGGAGGAATACATGACACTTCGCAAATCATATTATATCTTACCATGAAACATAGAAATGAGATGCGATATCGCGTTTTAAGAAGCATTAGAAAGCTATTGCTACGATACGTAGACATCTGCAAACGCTATTTCCTAGCGAGGAAGTATCGCATTCACAATCATTTGAAGTGTAGACGAGTAATACACAACACTTCGCAAATCATGTTATATCTTACCATGAAACATAGAAATGAGATGCGATATCGCGTTTTAAGAATCATATGAACTCTATTGCTACGATACGTAGACATCTGCAAACGCTATTTCCTAGCGAGGAAGTGTCGCATTCACATTCATTTGAAGTGTAGACGAGGAATGCATAACACTTCGCAATGAATATTATATCTTATCATGAAACATAGGTATGAGATGCAATATCTCGTTTTAAGAAGCATTTGAGCACTATTGCTTCGATACGTAGACATCTGCAAACGCTATTTCCTTGCAAGGAAGTGTCGCATTTACATTCATTAGAAGTGTAGACGAGGAATACATAACACTTCGCAAATCATATTATATCTTATCATGAAACATAGAAATGAGATGCGATATCGCGTTTTAAGAAGCATTAGAACATTATTGCTACGATAGGTAGACATTTGCAAACGCTTTTTCCTGGCAAGGAAGTGTCGCATTTACATTCATTTGAAGTGTAGAGGAGGAATACATAACTCTTCGCAAATCATATTACATCTTACCATGAAACATAGAAATGAGATGCGATATCGGGTTTTAAGAAGCATTAGAACTCTATTGCTACGATACCTAGATATCTGCAGACGCTATTTCCTAGCAAGGAAGTGTCGCATTTACATTCATTTCAAGTGTAGAGAAGGAATACATAACACATCGCAAATCATATTACATCTTACCATGAAACATAGAAATGAGTTGCGATATCGCGTTTTAAGGAGCATTAGAACTCTATTGCTACGATACCTAGACATCTGCAGACCCTATTTCCTAGCAAGGAAGTGTCGCATTTACATTCATTTGAACTGTAGACGAGGAAAACATAACACTTCGCAAATCATATTACATCTTACCATGAAACATATAAATGAGATGCGATATCGCGTTTTAAGAAGCATTAGAGCTCTATTGCTACGATACCTAAACATCTGCAGACGCTATTTCCTAGCAAGGATGTGTCGCATTTACATTCATTTGAAGTGTAGACGAGGAATACATAACACTTCGCAAATCATATTACATCTTACCATGAAACATAGAAATGAGATGCGATATCGCGTTTTAAGAAGCATTAGAGCTCTATTGCTACGATACCTAGACATCTGCCTAGGAAATACCTAGACGCTATTTCCTAGCAAGGAAGTGTCGCATTTACATTCATTTGAAGTGTAGAGGAGGAATACATGACACTTCGCAAATCATATTATATCTTACCATGAAACATAGAAATGAGATGCGATATCGCGTTTTAAGAAGCATTAGAAAGCAATTGCTACGATACGTAGACATCTGCAAACGCTATTTCCTAGCGAGGAAGTATCGCATTCACATTCATTTGAAGTGTAGACGAGGAATACACAACACTTCGCAAATCATTTTATATCTTACCATGAAAAATAGAAATGAGATGCGATATCGCGTTTTAAGAAGCATTAGAAAGCTATTGCTACGATACGTAGACATCTACAATCGCTATTTCCTAGCGAGGAAGTATCGCATTCACATTCATTTGAAGTGTAGACGAGGAATACATAACACTTCGCAAATCATGTTATATCTTACCATGAAACATAGAAATGAGATGCGATATCGCGTTTTAAGAATCATATGAACTCTATTGCTACGATACGTAGACATCTGCAAACGCTATTTCCTAGCGAGGAAGTGTCGCATTCACATTCACTTGATGTGTAGACGAGGAATACATAACACTTCGCAAATTATATTATACCTTACCATGAAACATAGAAATGAGATGCGATATCGCGTTTTAAGAAGCATTAGAATTCTATTGCTACGATAGGTAGACATCTGCAAACGCTATTCCCTTGCAAGGAAGTGTCGCATTTACATTCATTTGAATTGTAGACGAGGAATACATAAAACTTCGCAAATCATATTATATCTTACCATGAAACATAGAAATGAGATGCGATATCGCGTTCTAGGAAGCATTAGAATTCTATTGCTACGATAGGTAGACATCTGCAAACTCTATTTCCTTGCAAGGAAGTGTCGCATTTACATTCATTTGAAGTGTAGACGAGGAATACATAACACTTCGCAAATCATATTATATCTTACCATGAAACATAGAAATGAGGTGCGATATCGCGTTTTAAGAAGCATTAGAACACTATCGCTACGATACCTAGACATCTGCAGACGCCATTTCCTAGCAAGGAAGTGTCGCATTTACATTCATTTGAAGTGTAGACGAGGAATACATAACACTTCGCAATGAATATTATATCTTATCATGAAAGATATGTATGAGATGCAATATCTCGTTTTAAGAAGCATTTGAACACTATTGCTTCGATACGTAGACATCTGCAAACGCTATTTCCTTGCAAGGAAGTGTCGCATTTACATTCATTTCAAGTGTAGAGGAGGAATACATAACACTTCGCAAATCATATTACATCTTACCATGAAACATAGAAATGAGATGCGATATCGCGTTTTAAGAAGCATTAAAACAACATTGCTACGATAGGTAGACATTTGCAAACGCTATTTCCTGGCAAGGAATTGTCGCATTTACATTCATTTGAAGTGTAGAGGAGGAATACATAACACTTCGCAAATCATATTACATCTTACCATGAAACATAGAAATGAGTTGCGATATCGCGTTTTAAGAAGCATTAGAACTCTATTGCTACGATACCTAGACATCTGCAGACGCTATTTCCTAGCAAGGAAGTGTCGCATTTACATTCATTTGAAGTGTAGACGAGGAAAACTTAACACTTCGCAAATCATATTATATCTTACCATGAAACATAGAAATGAGATGCGATATCGCGTTTTAAGAAGCATTAGAAAGCTATTGCTACGATACGTAGACATCTGCAAACGCTATTTCCTAGCGAGGAAGTATCGCATTCACAATCATTTGAAGTGTAGACGAGTAATACACAACACTTCGCAAATCATGTTATATCTTACCATGAAACATAGAAATGAGATGCGATATCGCGTTTTAAGAAGCATTAGAACATTATTGCTACGATAGGTAGACATTTGCAAACGCTATTTCCTGGCAAGGAAGTGTCGCATTTACATTCATTTGAAGTGTAGAGGAGGAATACATAACACTTCGCAAATCATATTACATCTTACCATGAAACATAGAAATGAGATGCGATATCGGGTTTTAAGAAGCATTAGAACTCTATTGCTACGATACCTAGATATCTGCAGACGCTATTTCCTAGCAAGGAAGTGTCGCATTTACATTCATTTCAAGTGTAGAGAAGGAATACATAACACATCGCAAATCATATTACATCTTACCATGAAACATAGAAATGAGTTGCGATACCGCGTTTTAAGGAGCATTAGAACTCTATTCCTACGATACCTAGACATCTGCAGACCCTATTTCCTAGCAAGGAAGTGTCGCATTTACATTCATTTGAACTGTAGACGAGGAATACATAACACTTCGCAAATCATATTACATCTTACCATGAAACATAGAAATGAGATGCGATATCGCGTTTTAAGAAGCATTAGAGCTCTATTGCTACGATACCTAGACATCTGCCTAGGAAATACCTAGACGCTATTTCATAGCAAGGAAGTGTCGCATTTACATTCATTTGAAGTGTAGAGGAGGAATACATGACACTTCGCAAATCATATTATATCTTACCATGAAACAGAAATGAGATGCGATATCGCGTTTTAAGAAGCATTAGAAAGCAATTGCTACGATACGTAGACATCTACAATCGCTATTTCCTAGCGAGGGAGTATCGCATTCACATTCATTTGAAGTGTAGACGAGGAATACATAACACTTCGCAAATCATGTTATATCTTACCATGAAACATAGAAATGAGATGCGATATCGCGTTTTAAGAATCATATGAACTCTATTGCTACCATACGTAGACATCTGCAAACGCTATTTCCTAGCGAGGAAGTGTCGCATTCACATTCATTTGATGTGTAGACGAGGAATACATAACACTTCGCAAATTATATTATACCTTACCATGAAACATAGAAATGAGATGCGATATCGCGTTTTAAGAAGCATTAGAATTCTATTGCTACGATAGGTAGACATCTGCAAACGCTATTCCCTTGCAAGGAAGTGTCGCATTTACATTCATTTGAATTGTAGACGAGGAATACATAAAACTTCGCCAATCATATTATATCTTACCATGAAACATAGAAATGAGATGCGATATCGCGTTTTAAGAAGCATTAGAATTCTATTGCTACGATAGGTAGACATCTGCAAACTCTATTTCCTTGCAAGGAAGTGTCGCATTTACATTCATTTGAAGTGTAGACGAGGAATACATAACACTTCGCAAATCATATTATATCTTACCACGAAACATAGAAATGAGGTGCGATATCGCGTTTTAAGAAGCATTAGAACACTATCGCTACGATACCTAGACATCAGCAGACGCCATTTCCTAGCAAGGAAGTGTCGCATTTACATTCATTTGAAGTGTAGACGAGGAATACATAACACTTCGCAATGAATATTATATCTTATCATGAAAGATATGTATGAGATGCAATATCTCGTTTTAAGAAGCATTTGAACACTATTGCTTCGATACGTAGACATCTGCAAACGCTATTTCCTTGCAAGGAAGTGTCGCATTTACATTCATTTCAAGTGTAGAGGAGGAATACATAACACTTCGCAAATCATATTACATCTTACCATGAAACATAGAAATGAGATGCGATATCGCGTTTTAAGAAGCATTAGAACTATATTGCTACGATACCTAGACATCTGCAGACGCTATTTCCTAGGAAGGAAGTGTCGCATTTACATTCATTTGAAGTGTAGACGAGGAATACATAACACTTCACAAAACATATTATATCGTACCATGAAACATAGAAATGAGATGCGATATCGCGTTTTGAGAAGCATTAGAATTCTATTGCTACGATAGGTAGACATCTGCAAACGCTATTTCCTTGCAAGGAAGTGTCGCATTTACATTCATTTGAAGTGTAGACGAGGAATACATAACACTTCGCAAATCATATTATATCTTACCATGAAACATAGAAATGAGATGCGATATCGCGTTTTAAGAAGCATTAGAACACTATCGCTACGATACCTAGACATCTGCAGACGCTATTTCCTAGCAAGGAATTGTCGTATTTACATTCATTTGAAGTGTAGACGAGGAATACATAACACTTCGCAAATCATATTACATCTTACCATGAAACATAGAAATGAGATGCGATTTCGCGTTTTAAGAAGCATTAGAAAGCTATTGCTACGATACGTAGACATCTGCAAACGCTATTTCCTAGCGAAGAAGTATCGCATTCACATTCATTTGAAGTGCTGACGAGGAACACATAACACTTCGCAAATCATGTTATATCTTACCATGAAACATAGAAATGAGATGCGATATCGCGTTTTAAGAATCATATGAACTCTATTGCTACGATACGTAGACATCTGCAATCGTTATTTCCTTGCAAGGAAGTCTCGTATTTACTTTCATTTGAATCGTAGACGAGGAATGCATAACACTTCGCAATGAATATTCTATCTTATCATGAAACATCGATATGAGATGCAATATCTCGTTTTAAGAAGCTTCTGAACTCTATTGCTTCGATACGTAGACATCTGCAAACGCTACTTCCTTGCAAGGAAGTGTCGCATTTACATTCATTTGAAGTGTAGACGAGGAATACATAACACTTCGCAAATCATATTATATCTTACCATGAAACATAGAAATGAGATGCGATATCGCGTTTTTAGAAGCATTAGAAAGCTATTGCTACGATACGTAGACATCTACAATCGCTATTTCCTAGCGAGGAAGTATCGCATTCACATTCATTTGAAGTGTAGACGAGGAATACATAACACTTCGCAAATCATGTTATATCTTACCATGAAACATAGAAATGAGATGCGATATCGCGTTTTAAGAATCATATGAACTCTATTGCTACGATACGTAGACATCTGCAAACGCTATTTCCTAGCGAGGAAGTGTCGCATTCACATTCATTTGAAGTGTTGACGAGGAATACATAACACATCGCAAATTATATTATATCTTACCATGAAACATAGAAATGAGATGCGATATCGCGTTTTAAGAAGCATTAGAATTCTATTGCTACGATAGGTAGATATCTGCAAACGCTATTCCCTTGCAAGGAAGTATCGCATTTACATTCATTTGAAGTGTAGACGAGGAATACATAAAACTTCGCAAATCATATTATATCTTACCATGAAACATAGAAATGAGATGCGATATCGCGTTTTAAGAAGCATTAGAACACTATCGCTACGATACCTAGACATCTGCAGACGCTATTTCCTAGCATGGAAGTGTCGCATTTACATTCATTTGAAGTGTAGACGAGGAATACATAACACTTCGCAATGAATATTATATCTTATCATGAAACATATGTATGAGATGCAATATCTCGTTTGAAGAAGCATTTGAACACTATTGCTTCGATACGTAGACATCTGCAGTCGTCATTTCCTTGCAAGGAAGTGTCGCATTTACTTTCATTTGAATCGAAGACGAGGAATGCATAACACTTCGCAATGAATATTATACCTTATCATGAAACATAGATATGAGATGCAATATCTCGTTTTAAGAAGAATTTGAACTCTATTGCTTCGATACGTAGACATCTGCAAACACTATTTCCTTGCAAGAAAGTGTCGCATTTACATTCATTTGAAGTGTAGACGAGGAATACATAACACTTCGCAAATCATGTTATATCTTACCATGAAACATAGAAATGAGATGCGATATCGCGTTTTAAGAATTATATGAACTCTATTGCTACGATACGTAGACATCTGCAAACGCTATTTCCTAGCGAGGAAGTGTCGCATTCACATTCATTTGAAGTGTAGACGAGGAATACATAACACTTCGCAAATTGTATTATATCTTACCATGAAACATAGAAACGAGATGCGATATCGCGTTTTAAGAAGCATTAGAATTCTATTGCTACGATAGGTAGACATCTGCAAACGCTATTCCCTTGCAAGGAAGTGTCGCATTTACATTCATTTGAAGTGTAGACGAGGAATACATAAAACTTCGCAAATCATATTGTATCTTACCATGAAACATAGAAATGAGATGCAATATCTCGTTTTAAGAAGCATTTGAACTCTATTGCTTCGATACGTAGACATCTGCAAACGCTATTTCCTTGCAAGGAAGTGTCGCATTTACATTCATTTCAAGTGTAGGGGAGGAATACATAACACTTCGCAAATCATATTACATCTTACCATGAAACATAGAAATGAGATGCGATATCGCGTTTTAAGAAGCATTAGAACTCTATTGCTACGATACCTAGACATCTGTAGACGCCATTTCCTAGCAAGGAAGTGTCGCATTTACATTCATTTGAAGTGTGGACGAGGAATGCATAACACTTCGCAAATCATATTATATCTTACCATGAAACATAGAAATGAGGTGCGATTTCGCGTTTTAAGAAGCATTAGAACACTATCGCTACGATACCTAGACATCTGCAGACGCCATTTCCTAGCAAGGAAGTGTCGCATTTACATTCATTTGAAGTGTAGACGAGGAATACATAACACTTCGCAATGAATATTATATCTTATCATGAAAGATATGTATGAGATGCAATATCTCGTTTTAAGAAGCATTTGAACACTATTGCTTCGATACGTAGACATCTGCAAACGCTATTTCCTTGCAAGGAAGTGTCGCATTTACATTCATTTCAAGTGAAGAGGAGGAATACATAACACTTCGCAAATCATGTTATATCTTACCATGAAACATAGAAATGAGATGCGATATCGCGTTTTAAGAATTATATGAACTCTATTGCTACGATACGTAGACATCTGCAAACGCTACTTCCTTGCAAGGAAGTGTCGCATTTACATTCATTTGAAGTGTAGACGAGGAATACATAACACTTCGCAAATCATATTATATCTTACCATGAAACATAGAAATGAGATGCGATATCGCGTTTTTAGAAGCATTAGAAAGCTATTGCTACGATACGTAGACATCTACAATCGCTATTTCCTAGCGAGGAAGTATCGCATTCACATTCATTTGAAGTGTAGACGAGGAATACATAACACTTCGCAAATCATGTTATATCTTACCATGAAACATAGAAATGAGATGCGATATCGCGTTTTAAGAATCATATGAACTCTATTGCTACGATACGTAGACATCTGCAAACGCTATTTCCTAGCGAGGAAGTGTCGCATTCACATTCATCTGAAGTGTTGACGAGGAATACATAACACATCGCAAATTATATTATATCTTACCATGAAACATAGAAATGAGATGCGATATCGCGTTTTAAGAAGCATTAGAATTCTATTGCTACGATAGGTAGACATCTGCAAACGCTATTCCCTTGCAAGGAAGTATCGCATTTACATTCATTTGAAGTGTAGACGAGGAATACATAAAACTTCGCAAATCATATTATATCTTACCATGAAACATAGAAATGAGATGCGATATCGCGTTTTAAGAAGCATTAGAACACTATCGCTACGATACCTAGACATCTGCAGACGCTATTTCCTAGCATGGAAGTGTCGCATTTACATTCATTTGAAGTGTAGACGAGGAATACATAACACTTCGCAATGAATATTATATCTTATCATGAAACATATGTATGAGATGCAATATCTCGTTTTAAGAAGCATTTGAACACTATTGCTTCGATACGTAGACATCTGCAGTCGTTATTTCCTTGCAAGGAAGTGTCGCATTTACTTTCATTTGAATCGTAGACGAGGAATGCATAACACTTCGCAATGAATATTATACCTTATCATGAAACATAGATATGAGATGCAATATCTCGTTTTAAGAAGAATTTGAACTCTATTGCTTCGATACGTAGACATCTGCAAACACTATTTCCTTGCAAGAAAGTGTCGCATTTACATTCATTTGAAGTGTAGACGAGGAATACATAACACTTCGCAAATCATATTATATCTTACCATGAAACATAGAAATGAGATGCGATATCGCGTTTTAAGAAGCACTAGAAAGCTATTGCTACGATACGTAGACATCTACAATCGCTATTTCCTAGCGAGGAAGTATCGCATTCACATTCATTTGAAGTGTAGACGAGGAATACATAACACTTCGCAAATCATGTTATATCTTACCATGAAACATAGAAATGAGATGCGATATCGCGTTTTAAGAATCATATGAACTCTATTGCTACGATACGTAGACATCTGCAAACGCTATTTCCTAGCGAGGAAGTGTCGCATTCACATTCATTTGAAGTGTAGACGAGGAATACATAACACTTCGCAAATTATATTATATCTTACCATGAAACATAGAAATGAGATGCGATATCGCGTTTTAAGAAGCATTAGAATTCTATTGCTACGATAGGTAGACATCTGCAAACTCTATTCCCTTGCAAGGAAGTGTCGCATTTACATTCATTTGAAGTGTAGACGAGGAATACATAAAACTTCGCAAATCATATTATATCTTACCATGAAACATAGAAATGAGATGCGATATCGCGTTTTAAGAAGCATTAGAATTCTATTGCTACGATAGGTAGACATCTGCAAACTCTATTTCCTTGCAAGGAAGTGTCGCATTTACATTCATTTGAAGTGTAGACGAGGAATACATAACACTTCGCAAATCATATTATATCTTACCATGAAACATAGAAATGAGGTGCGATTTCGCGTTTTAAGAAGCATTAGAACACTATCGCTACGATACCTAGACATCTGCAGACGCCATTTCCTAGCAAGGAAGTGTCGCATTTACATTCATTTGAAGTGTAGACGAGGAATACATAACACTTCGCAATGAATATTATATCTTATCATGAAAGATATGTATGAGATGCAATATCTCGTTTTAAGAAGCATTTGAACACTATTGCTTCGATACGTAGACATCTGCAAACGCTATTTCCTTGCAAGGAAGTGTCGCATTTACATTCATTTCAAGTGAAGAGGAGGAGTACATAACACTTCGCAAATCATGTTATATCTTACCATGAAACATAGAAATGAGATGCGATATCGCGTTTTAAGAATTATATGAACTCTATTGCTACGATACGTAGACATCTGCAAACGCTACTTCCTTGCAAGGAAGTGTCGCATTTACATTCATTTGAAGTGTAGACGAGGAATACATAACACTTCGCAAATCATATTATATCTTACCATGAAACATAGAAATGAGATGCGATATCGCGTTTTTAGAAGCATTAGAAAGCTATTGCCAAGATACGTAGACATCTACAATCGCTATTTCCTAGCGAGGAAGTATCGCATTCACATTCATTTGAAGTGTAGACGAGGAATACATAACACTTCGCAAATCATGTTATATCTTACCATGAAACATAGAAATGAGATGCGATATCGCGTTTTAAGAATCATATGAACTCTATTGCTACGATACGTAGACATCTGCAAACGCTATTTCCTAGCGAGGAAGTGTCGCATTCACATTCATCTGAAGTGTTGACGAGGAATACATAACACATCGCAAATTATATTATATCTTACCATGAAACATAGAAATGAGATGCGATATCGCGTTTTAAGAAGCATTAGAATTCTATTGCTACGATAGGTAGACATCTGCAAACGCTATTCC
The DNA here is from genome assembly GCF_050948175.1 of Xylocopa sonorina. Classification (NCBI taxonomy): domain Eukaryota; kingdom Metazoa; phylum Arthropoda; class Insecta; order Hymenoptera; family Apidae; genus Xylocopa; species Xylocopa sonorina. Next base: position 686,399 of record NW_027490260.1, on the reverse strand, counting down.
CTTGCAAGGAAGTATCGCATTTACATTCATTTGAAGTGTAGACGAGGAATACATAAAACTTCGCAAATCATATTATATCTTACCATGAAACATAGAAATGAGATGCGATATCGCGTTTTAAGAAGCATTAGAACACTATCGCTACGATACCTAGACATCTGCAGACGCTATTTCCTAGCATGGAAGTGTCGCATTTACATTCATTTGAAGTGTAGACGAGGAATACATAACACTTCGCAATGAATATTATATCTTATCATGAAACATATGTATGAGATGCAATATCTCGTTTTAAGAAGCATTTGAACACTATTGCTTCGATACGTAGACATCTGCAGTCGTTATTTCCTTGCAAGGAAGTGTCGCATTTACTTTCATTTGAATCGTAGACGAGGAATGCATAACACTTCGCAATGAATATTATACCTTATCATGAAACATAGATATGAGATGCAATATCTCGTTTTAAGAAGAATTTGAACTCTATTGCTTCGATACGTAGACATCTGCAAACACTATTTCCTTGCAAGAAAGTGTCGCATTTACATTCATTTGAAGTGTAGACGAGGAATACATAACACTTCGCAAATCATATTATATCTTACCATGAAACATAGAAATGAGATGCGATATCGCGTTTTAAGAAGCACTAGAAAGCTATTGCTACGATACGTAGACATCTACAATCGCTATTTCCTAGCGAGGAAGTATCGCATTCACATTCATTTGAAGTGTAGACGAGGAATACATAACACTTCGCAAATCATGTTATATCTTACCATGATACATAGAAATGAGATGCGATATCGCGTTTTAAAAATTATATGAACTCTATTGCTACGATACGTAGACATCTGCAAACGCTATTTCCTAGCGAGGAAGTGTCGCATTCACATTCATTTGAAGTGTAGACGAGGAATACATAACACATCGCAAATCATGTTATATGTTACCATGAAACATAGAAATGAGATGCGATATCGCGTTTTAAGAATCATATGAACTCTATTGCTACGATACGTAGACATCTGCAAACGCTATTTCCTAGCGAGGAAGTGTCGCATTCACATTCATCTGAAGTGTTGACGAGGAATACATAACACATCGCAAATCGTATTATATCTTACCATGAACCATAGAAATGCGATGCGATATCGCATTTTAAGAATCATAAGAACTCTATTGCTACGATACGTACACATCTACAAACGCTATTTCCTAGCGAGGTAGTATCGCATTCACATTCATTTGATGTGTAGACGAGGAATACATAACACTTCGCAAATCATGTTATATCTTACCATGAAACATAGAAATGAGATGCGATATCGCGTTTTAAGAATCATATGAACTCTATTGCTACGATACGTAGACATCTGCAAACGCTATTTCCTAGCGAGGAAGTGTCGCATTCACATTCATTTGAAGTGTAGACGAGGAATACATAACACTTCGCAAATCATATTATATCGTACCATGAAACATAGAAATGAGATGCGATATCGCGTTTTAAGAAGCATTAGAATTCTATTGCTACGATAGGTAGACATCTGCAAACGCTATTTCCTTCCAAGGAAGTGTCGCATTTACATTCATTTGAAGTGTAGACGAGGAATACATAACACTTCGCAAATCATATTATATCTTACCATGAAACATAGAAATGAGATGCGATATCGCGTTTTAAGAAGCATTAGAACACTATCGCTACGATACGTAGACATCTGCAAACGCTATTTCCTATCAAGGAAGTGTCGCATTTACATTCATTTGAAGTGCAGACGAGGAATACATAACACTTCGCAAATCGTATTATATCTTACCATGAACCATAGAAATGAGTTCCGATATGGCGTTTTAAGAAGCATTAGAACTCTATTGCTACGATACCTAGACATCTGTAGACGCTATTTCCTAGCAAGGAAGTGTCGCATTTACATTCATTTGAAGTGTAGGCGGGGAATACATAACACTTCGCAAATCATATTACATCTTACCATGAAACATAGAAATGAGATGCGATATCGCGTTTTAAGAAGCATTAGAACTCTATTGCTACGATACCTAGACATCTGCAGACGCTATTTCCTTGCAAGGAAGTGTCGCATTTACATTCATTTGAAGTGTAGACGAGGAATACGTGACACTTCGCAAATCATATTATATCTTACCATGAAACATAGAAATGAGATGCGTTATCGGGTTTTAAGAAGCATTGGAAAGCTATTGCTACGATACGTAGACATCTACAATCGCTATTTCCTAGCGAGGAAGTATCGCATTCACATTCATTTGAAGTGTAGACGAGGAATACATAACACTTCGTAAATCATGTTATATCTTACCATGAAACATAGAAATGAGATGCGATATCGCGTTTTAAGAATTATATGAACTCTATTGCTACGATACGTAGACATCTGCAAACGCTATTTCCTAGCGAGGAAGTGTCGCATTCACATTCATTTGAAGTGTAGACGAGGAATACATAAAACTTCGCAAATCATATTGTATCTTACCATGAAACATAGAAATGAGATGCAATATCTCGTTTTAAGAAGCATTTGAACTCTATTGCTTCGATACGTAGACATCTGCAAACGCTATTTCCTTGCAAGGAAGTGTCGCATTTACATTCATTTGAAGTGTAGACGAGGAATGCATAACACTTCGCAAATCATATTACATCTTACCATGAAACATAGAAATGAGATGCGATATCGCGTTTTAAGAAGCATTAGAAAGCTATTGCTACGATACGTAGACATCTGCAAACGCTATTTCCTAGCGAGGATGTATCGCATTCACATTCATTTGAAGTGTTGACGAGGAATACATAACACTTCGCAAATCATGTTATATCTTACCATGAAACATAGAAATGAGATGCGATATCGCGTTTTAAGAATCATATGAACTCTATTGCTACGATACGTAGACATCTGCAAACGCTATTTCCTAGCGAGGAAGTGTCGCATTCACATTCATTTGAAGTGTAGACGAGGAATACATAACACTTCGCAAATTATATTATATCTTACCATGAAACATAGAAATGAGATGCGATATCGCGTTTTAAGAAGCATTAGAATTCTATTGCTACGATACGTAGACATCTGCAAACGCTATTTCCAAGCGAGGAAGTGTCGCATTCACATTCAGTTGAAGTGTAGAGGAGGAATACATAACACTTCGCAAATCATATTACATCTTACCATGAAACATAGAAATGATATGCGATATCGCGTCTTAAGAAGCATTAGGACCCTATTGCTACGATACCTAGACATCTGCAGACGCTATTTCCCAGCAAGGAAGTGTCGCATTTACATTCATTTGAAGTGTAGACGAGGAATACATAACACTTCGCAAATCATATTACATCTTACCATGAAACATAGGAATGAGATGCGATATCGCGTTTTAAGAAGCATTAGAAATCTATTGCTACGATACCTAGACATCTGTAGACGCTATTTCCTAGCAAGGAAGTATCGCATTCACATTCATTTGAAGTGTTGACGAAGAATACATAACACTTCGCAATTCATGTTATATCTTACCATGAAACATAGAAATGAGATGCGATATCGCGTTTTAAGAAGCATTAGAAAGCTATTGCTACGATACGTAGACATCTGCAAACGCTATTTCCTAGCGAGGAAGTATCGCATTCACATTCATTTGAAGTGCTGACGAAGAATACATAACACTTCGCAAATCATGTTATATCTTACCATGAAACATAGAAATGGGATGCGATATCGCGTTTTAAGAATCATATGAACTCTATTGCTACGATACGTAGACATCTGCAATCGTTATTTCCTTGCAAGGAAGTGTCGCATTTACTTTCATTTGAATCGTAGACGAGCAATGCATAACACTTCGCAATGAATATTCTATCTTATCATGAAACATAGATATGAGATGCAATATCTCGTTTTAAGAAGCTTCTGAACTCTATTGCTTCGATACGTAGACATCTGCAAACGCTACTTCCTTGCAAGGAAGTGTCTCATTTACATTCATTTGAAGTGTAGACGAGGAATACATAACACTTCGCAAATCATATTATATCTTACCATGAAACATAGAAATGAGATGCGATATCGCGTTTTAAGAAGCATTAGAAAGCTATTGCTACGATACGTACACATCTACAAACGCTATTTCCTAGCGAGGTAGTATCGCATTCACATTCATTTGTTGTGTAGACGAGGAATACATAACACTTCGCAAATCATATTATATCTTACCATGAAACATAGAAATGAGATGCGATATCGCGTTTTAAGAATCATAAGAACTCTATTGCAACGATACGTAGACATCTGCAAACGCTATTTCCTTGCAAGGAAGTGTCGCATTTACATTCATTTGAATCGTAGACGAGGAACGCATAACACTTCGCAATGAATATTCTATCTTATCATGAAACATAGATATGAGATGCAATATCTCGTTTTAAGAAGCTTCTGAACTCTATTGCTTCGATACGTAGACATCTGCAAACGCTACTTCCTTGCAAGGAAGTGTCCCATTTACATTCATTTGAAGTGTTGACGAGGAATACATAACACTTCGCAAATCATATTATATCCTACCATGAAACATAGAAATGAGATGCGATATCGCGTTTTAAGAATCATATGAACTCTATTGCTACGATACGTAGACATCTGCAAACGCTATTTCCTAGCGAGGAAGTGTCGCATTCACATTCAGTTGAAGTGTAGACGAGGAATACATAACACTTCGCAAATCATATTATATCGTACCATGAAACATAGAAGTGAGATGCGATATCGCGTTCTAAGAAGCATTAGAATTCTATTGCTACGATAGGTAGACATTTGCAAACGCTATTTCCTGGCAAGGAAGTGTCGCATTTACATTCATTTGAAGTGTAGAGGAGGAATACATAACACTTCGCAAATCATATTACATCTTACCATGAAACATAGAAATGAGATGCGATATCGCGTTTTAAGAAGCATTAGAACTCTATTGCTACGATACCTAGATATCTGCAGACGCTATTTCCTAGCAAGGAAGTGTCGCATTTACATTCATTTCAAGTGTAGAGGTGGAATACATAACACTTCGCAAATCATATTACATCTTACCATGAAACATAGAAATGATATGCGATATCGCGTCTTAAGAAGCATTAGGACCCTATTGCTACGATACCTAGACATCTGCAGACGCTATTTCCCAGCAAGGAAGTGTCGCATTTACATTCATTTGAAGTGTAGACGAGGAATACATAACACTTCGCAAATCATATTACATCTTACCATGAAACATAGAAATGAGATGCGATATCGCGTTTTAAGAAGCATTAGAACTCTATTGCTACGATACCTAGACATCTTCAGACACTATTTCCTAGCAAGGAAGTGTCGCATTTACATTCATTTGAAGTGTAGACGAGGAATACATGACACTTCGCAAATCATATTATATCTTACCATAAAACATATAAATGAGATGCGATATCGCGTTTTAAGAAGCCTTAGAAAGCTATTGCTACGATACGTAGACATCTGCAAACGCTATTTCCTAGCGAGGAAGTATGGCATACACATTCATTTGAAGTTTTGACGAGGAATACATAACACTTCGCAAATCATTTATATCTTACCATGAAACATAGAAATGAGATGCGATATCGCGTTTTAAGAATCATATGAACTCTATTGCTACGATACGTAGACATCTGCAATCGTTATTTCCTTGCAAGGAAGTGTCGCATTTACATTCATTTGAAGTGTAGACGAGGAATACATAACACTTCGCAAATCATATTATATCTTACCATGAAACATAGAAATGAGATGCGATATCGCGTTTTAAGAAGCATTAGAACACTATCGCTACGATACCTAGACATCTGCAGACGCTATTTCCTAGCAAGGAAGTGTCGCATTTACATTCATTTGAAGTGTAGGCGAGGAATACATAACTCTTCGCAAATCGTATTATATCTTACCATGAACCATAGAAATGAGATGCGATATCGCGTTTTAAGAATCATAAGAACTCTATTGCTACAATACGTAGACATCTGCAAACGCTATTTCCTAGCAAGGAAGTATCGCATTTACATTAATTTGAAGTGTAGACGAGGAATACATAACACTTCGCAAATCATATTATATCTTACCATGAAACATAGAAATGAGATGCGATATCGCGTTTTAAGGAGCATTAGAAATCTATTGCTACTATACGTAGACATCTGCAAACGCTATTTCCTAGCGAGGAAGTGTCGCATTCACATTCATTTGAAGTGTAGACGAGGAATACATAACACTTCGCAAATCATATTATATCTTACCATGAAGCATAGAAATGAGATGCGATTTCGCGTTTTAAGAAGCATCAGAAAGCTATTGCTACGATACGTAGACATCTGCAAACGCTATTTCCTAGCGAGGAAGTATCGCATTCACATTCATTTGAAGTGTAGACGAGGAATACATAACACTTCGCGAATCATGTTATATCTTAACATGAAACATAGAAATGAGATGCGATATCGCGTTTTAAGAATCACATGAACTCTATTGCTACGATACGTAGACATCTGTAAACGCTATTTCCTTGCAAGGAAGTGTCGCATTTACTTTCATTTGAATCGTAGACGGGGAATGCATAACACTTCGCAAAGAATATTATATCTTACCATGAAACATAGAAATGAGATGCGATTTCGCGTTTTAAGAAGCATTAGAAAGCTATTGCTACGATACGTAGACATCTGCCAACGCTATTTCCTAGTGAGGAAGTATCGCATTCACATTCATTTGAAGTGTAGACGAGGAATACATAACACTTCGCAAATCATGTTATATCTTACCATGAAACATAGAAATGAGATGCGATATCGCGTTTTAAGAATCATATGAACTCTATTGCTACGATACGTAGACATCTGCAAACGCTATTTCCTTGCAAGGAAGTGTCGCATTTACATTCATTTGAAGTACAGACGAGGAATACATAACACTTCGCAAATCATGTTATATCTTACCATGAAACATAGAAATGAGATGCGATATCGCGTTTTAAGAATCATATGAACTCTATTGCTACGATACGTAGACATCTGCAAACGCTATTTCCTTGCAAGGAAGTGTCGCATTTACTTTCATTTGAATCGTAGACGAGGAATGCATAAGACTTCGCAATGAATATTATATCTTATCATGAAACATAGATATGCGATGCAATATCTCGTTTTAAGAAGCATTAGAAATCTATTGCTACGATACGTAGACATCTGCAAACGCTATTTCCTAGCGAGGAAGTGTCGCACTCACATTCATTTGAAGTGTAGACGAGGAATACATGACACTTCGCAAATCATATTATATCTGACCATGAAACATAGAAATGAGATGCGATATCGCGTTTTAAGGAGCATTAGAACTCTATTGCTACGATACGTAGACATCTGCAAACGCTATTTCCTTGCAAGGAAGTGTCGCATTTACATTCATTTGAAGTGCAGATGAGGAATACATAACACTTCGCAAATCATGTTATATCTTACCATGAAACATAGAAATGAGATGCGATTTCGCGTTTTAAGAAGCATTAGAAAGCTATTGCTACGATACGTAGACATCTGCAAACGCTATTTCCTAGCGAGGAAGTATCGCATTCACATTCATTTGAAGTGTAGACGAGGAATACATAACACTTCGCAAATCATGTTATATCTTACCATGAAACATAGAAATGAGATGCGATATCGCGTTTTAAGAAGCATTAGAACTCTATTGCTACGATACCTAGATATCTGCAGACGCTATTTCCTAGCAAGGAAGTGTCGCATTTACATTCATTTCAAGTGTAGAGGAGGAATACATAACACTTCGCAAATCATATTACATCTTACCATGAAACATAGAAATGATATGCGATATCGCGTCTTAAGAAGCATTAGGACCCTATTGCTACGATAGCTAGACATCTGCAGACGCTATTTCCCAGCAAGGAAGTGTCGCATTTACATTCATTTGAAGTGTAGACGAGGAATACATAACACTTCGCAAATCATATTACATCTTACCATGAAACATAGAAATGAGATGCGATATCGCGTTTTAAGAAGCATTTGAACACTATTGCTACGATAGGTAGATATTTGCAAACGCTATTTCCTTGCAAGGAAGTGTCGCATTTACATTCATTTGAAGTGTAGACGAGGAATACATAACACTTCGCAAATCATGTTATATCTTACCATGAAACATAGAAATAAGATGCAATATCGCGTTTTAAGAAGCATTAGAACTCTATTGCTACGATACCTAGACATCTGCAGACGCTATTTCCTAGCAAGGAAGTTTCGCATTTACATTAATTTGAAGTGTAGACGAGGAATACATAACACTTCGCAAATCATATTATATCTTACCATGAAACATAGAAATGAAATGCGATATCGCGTTTTAAGAAGCATTAGAACATTATTGCTACGATAGGTAGACATTTGCAAACGCTATATCCTGGCAAGGAAGTGTCGCATTTACATTCATTTGAAGTGTAGAGGAGGAATACATAACACTTCGCAAATCATATTATATCTTACCATGAAACATAGAAATGAAATGCGATATCGCGTTTTAAGAAGCATTAGAACATTATTGCTACGATAGGTAGACATTTGCAAACGCAATTTCCTGCCAAGGAAGTGTAGCATTTACATTCATTTGAAGTGTAGAGGAGGAATACATAACACTTCGCAAATCATATTACATCTTACTATGAAACATAGAAATGAGATGCGATATCGCGTTTTAAGAAGCATTAGAACTCTATTGCTACGATACCTAGATATCTGCAGACGCTATTTCCTAGCAAGGAAGTGTCGCATTTACATTCATCTCAAGTGTAGAGGAGGAATACATAACACCTCGCAAATCATATTAGATCTTACCATGAAACATAGGAATGAGATGCGATATCGCGTTTTAAGAAGCATTAGAACTCTATTGCTACGATACCTAGACATCTGTAGACGCTATTTCCTAGCAAGGAAGTATCGCATTCACATTCATTTGAAGTGTTGACGAAGAATACATAACACTTCGCAATTCATGTTATATCTTACCATGAAACATAGAAATGGGATGCGATATCGCGTTTTAAGAATCATATGAACTCTATTGCTACGATACGTAGACATCTGCAATCGTTATTTCCTTGCAAGGAAGTGTCGCATTTACTTTCATTTGAATCGTAGACGAGGAATGCATAACACTTCGCAATGAATATTCTATCTTATCATGAAACATAGATATGAGATGCAATATCTCGTTTTAAGAAGCTTCTGAACTCTATTGCTTCGATACGTAGACATCTGCAAACGCTACTTCCTTGCAAGGAAGCGTCTCATTTACATTCATTTGAAGTGTAGACGAGGAATACATAACACTTCGCAAATCATATTATATCTTACCATGAAACATAGAAATGAGATGCGATATCGCGTTTTAAGAATCATATGAACTCTATTGCTACGATATGTAGACATCTGCAGACGCTATTTCCTAGCAAGGAAGTTTCGCATTTACATTAATTTGAAGTGTAGACGAGGAATACATAACACTTCGCAAATCATATTATATCTTACCATGAAACATAGAAATGAGATGCGATATCGCGTTTTAAGAATCATAAGAACTCTATTGCTACGATACGTAGACATCTGCAAACGCTATTTCCTTGCAAGGAAGTGTCGCATTTACATTCATTTGAATCGTAGACGAGGAACGCATAACACTTCGCAATGAATATTCTATCTTATCATGAAACATAGATATGAGATGCAATATCTCGTTTTAAGAAGCTTCTGAACTCTATTGCTTCGATACGTAGACATCTGCAAACGCTACTTCCTTGCAAGGAAGTGTCCCATTTACATTCATTTGAAGTGTTGACGAGGAATACATAACACTTCGCAAATCATATTATATCTTACCATGAAACATAGAAATGGGATGCGATATCGCGTTTTAAGAATCATATGAACTCTATTGCTACGATACGTAGACATCTGCAAACGCTATTTCCTAGCGAGGAAGAGTCGCATTCACATTCAGTTGAAGTGTAGACGAGGAATACATAACACTTCGCAAATCATATTATATCGTACCATGAAACATAGAAGTGAGATGCGATATCGCGTTTTAAGAAGCATTAGAATTCTATTGCTACGATAGGTAGACATTTGCAAACGCTATTTCCTGGCAAGGAAGTGTCGCATTTACATTCATTTGAAGTGTAGAGGAGGAATACATAACACTTCGCAAATCATATTACATCTTACCATGAAACATAGGAATGAGATGCGATATCGCGTTTTAAGAAGCATTAGAACCCTATTGCTACGATACGTAGACATCTGCAATCGTTATTTCCTTGCAAGGAAGTGTCGCATTTACTTTCATTTGAATCGTAGACGAGGAATGCATAACACTTCGCAATGAATATTCTATCTTATCATGAAACATAGATATGAGATGCAATATCTCGTTTTAAGAAGCTTCTGAACTCTATTGCTTCGATACGTAGACATCTGCAAACGCTACTTCCTTGCAAGGAAGTGTCTCATTTACATTCATTTGAAGTGTAGACGAGGAATACATAACACTTCGCAAATCATATTATATCTTACCATGAAACATAGAAATGAGATGCGATATCGCGTTTTAAGAAGCATTAGAAAGCTATTGCTACGATACGTACACATCTACAAACGCTATTTCCTAGCGAGGTAGTATCGCATTCACATTCATTTGATGTGTAGACGAGGAATACATAACACTTCGCAAATCATGTTATATCTTACCATGAAACATAGAAATGAGATGCGATATCGCGTTTTAAGAATCATATGAACTCTATTGCTACGATACGTAGACATCTGCAATCGTTATTTCCTTGCAAGGAAGTGTCGCATTTACTTTCATTTGAATCGTAGACGAGGAATGCATAGCACTTCGCAATGAATATTCTATCTTATCATGAAACATAGATATGAGATGCAATATCTCGTTTTAAGAAGCTGCTGAACTCTATTGCTTCGATACGTAGACATCTGCAAACGCTACTTCCTTGCAAGGAAGTGTCCCATTTACATTCATTTGAAGTGTTGACGAGGAATACATAACACTTCGCAAATCATATTATATCTTACCATGAAACATAGAAATGAGATGCGATATCGCGTTTTAAGAATCATATGAACTCTATTGCTACGATACGTAGACATCTGCAAACGCTATTTCCTAGCGAGGAAGTGTCGCATTCACATTCATTTGAAGTGTAGACGAGGAATACATAACACTTCGCAAATCATATTATATCGTACCATGAAACATAGAAGTGAGATGCGATATCGCGTTTTAAGAAGCATTAGAATTCTATTGCTACGATAGGTAGACATTTGCAAACGCTATTTCCTGGCAAGGAAGTGTCGCATTTACATTCAGTTGAAGTGTAGAGGAGGAATACATAACACTTCGCAAATCATATTACATCTTACCATGAAACATAGAAATGAGATGCGATATCGCGTTTTAAGAAGCATTAGAACTCTATTGCTACGATACCTAGGTATCTGCAGACGCTATTTCCTAGCAAGGAAGTGTCGCATTTACATTCATTTCAAGTGTAGAGGAGGAATACATAACACTTCGCAAATCATATTACATCTTACCATGAAACATAGAAATGATATGCGATATCGCGTCTTAAGAAGCATTAGGACACTATTGCTACGATAGCTAGACATCTGCAGACGCTATTTCCCAGCAAGGAAGTGTCGCATTTACATTCATTTGAAGTGTAGACGAGGAATACATAACACTTCGCAAATCATATTACATCTTACCATGAAACATAGAAATGAGATGCGATATCGCGTTTTAAGTAGCATTTGAACACTATTGCTACGATAGGTAGATATTTGCAAACGCTATTTCCTTGCAAGGAAGTGTCGCATTTACATTCATTTGAAGTGTAGACGAGGAATACATAACACTTCGCAAATCATGTTATATCTTACCATGAAACATAGAAATAAGATGCAATATCGCGTTTTAAGAAGCATTAGAACTCTATTGCTACGATACCTAGACATCTGCAGACGCTATTTCCTAGCAAGGAAGTTTCGCATTTACATTAATTTGAAGTGTAGACGAGGAATACATAACACTTCGCAAATCATATTATATCTTACCATGAAACATAGAAATGAGATGCGATATCGCGTTTTAAGAATCATAAGAACTCTATTGCTACGATACGTAGACATCTGCAAACGCTATTTCCTTGCAAGGAAGTGTCGCATTTACATTCATTTGAATCGTAGACGAGGAATGCATAACACTTCGCAATGAATATTATATCTTATCATGAAACATAGATATGAGATGCAATATCTCGTTTTAAGAAGCATTTGAACACTATTGCTTCGATACGTAGACATCTGCAAACGCTATTTCCTTGCAAGGAAGTGTCGCATTTACATTCATTTGAAGTGTAGACGAGGAATACATAACACTTCGCAAATCATATTATATCTTACCATGAAACATAGAAATGTGATGCGATATCGCGTTTTAAGAAGCATTAGAGCACTATTGCTACGATAGGTAGACATTTGCAAACGCTATTTCCTTGCAAGGAAGTGTCGCATTTACATTCATTTGAAGTGTAGACGAGGAATACATAACACTTCGCAAATCATATAATATCTTACCATGAAACATAGAAATGAGATGCAATATCGCGTTTTAAGAAGCATTGGAACTCTATTGCTACGATACGTAGACATCTGCAAACGCTATTTCCTTGCAAGGAAGTGTCGCATTTACATTCATTTGAAGTGCAGACGAGGAATACATAACACTTCGCAAATCATATTATATCTTACCATGAAACATAGAAATGAAATGCGATATCGCGTTTTAAGAAGCATTAGAACATTATTGCTACGATAGGTAGACATTTGCAAACGCTATATCCTGGCAAGGAAGTGTCGCATTTACATTCATTTGAAGTGTAGAGGAGGAATACATAACACTTCGCAAATCATATTATATCTTACCATGAAACATAGAAATGAAATGCGATATCGCGTTTTAAGAAGCATTAGAACATTATTGCTACGATAGGTAGACATTTGCAAACGCAATTTCCTGCCAAGGAAGTGTAGCATTTACATTCATTTGAAGTGTAGAGGAGGAATACATAACACTTCGCAAATCATATTACATCTTACTATGAAACATAGAAATGAGATGCGATATCGCGATTTAAGAAGCATTAGAACTCTATTGCTACGATACCTAGATATCTGCAGACGCTATTTCCTAGCAAGGAAGTGTCGCATTTACATTCATCTCAAGTGTAGAGGAGGAATACATAACACCTCGCAAATCATATTACATCTTACCATGAAACATAGGAATGAGATGCGATATCGCGTTTTAAGAAGCATTAGAACTCTATTGCTACGATACCTAGACATCTGTAGACGCTATTTCCTAGCAAGGAAGTATCGCATTCACATTCATTTGAAGTGTTGACGAAGAATACATAACACTTCGCAATTCATGTTATATCTTACCATGAAACATAGAAATGGGATGCGATATCGCGTTTTAAGAATCATATGAACTCTATTGCTACGATACGTAGACATCTGCAATCGTTATTTCCTTGCAAGGAAGTGTCGCATTTACTTTCATTTGAATCGTAGACGAGGAATGCATAACACTTCGCAATGAATATTCTATCTTATCATGAAACATAGATATGAGATGCAATATCTCGTTTTAAGAAGCTTCTGAACTCTATTGCTTCGATACGTAGACATCTGCAAACGCTACTTCCTTGCAAGGAAGTGTCTCATTTACATTCATTTGAAGTGTAGACGAGGAATACATAACACTTCGCAAATCATATTATATCTTACCATGAAACATAGAAATGAGATGCGATATCGCGTTTTAAGAAGCATTAGAAAGCTATTGCTACGATACGTACACATCTACAAACGCTATTTCCTAGCGAGGTAGTATCGCATTCACATTCATTTGTTGTATAGACGAGGAATACATAACACTTCGCAAATCATGTTATATCTTACCATGAAACATAGAAATGAGATGCGATATCGCGTTTTAAGAATCATATGAACTCTATTGCTACGATATGTAGACATCTGCAGACGCTATTTCCTAGCAAGGAAGTTTCGCATTTACATTAATTTGAAGTGTAGACGAGGAATACATAACACTTCGCAAATCATATTATATCTTACCATGAAACATAGAAATGAGATGCGATATCGCGTTTTAAGAATCATAAGAACTCTATTGCTACGATACGTAGACATCTGCAAACGTTATTTCCTTGCAAGGAAGTGTCGCATTTACATTCATTTGAATCGTAGACGAGGAACGCATAACACTTCGCAATGAATATTCTATCTTATCATGAAACATAGATATGAGATGCAATATCTCGTTTTAAGAAGCTTCTGAACTCTATTGCTTCGATACGTAGACATCTGCAAACGCTACTTCCTTGCAAGGAAGTGTCCCATTTACATTCATTTGAAGTGTTGACGAGGAATACATAACACTTCGCAAATCATATTATATCTTACCATGAAACATAGAAATGGGATGCGATATCGCGTTTTAAGAATCATATGAACTCTATTGCTACGATACGTAGACATCTGCAAACGCTATTTCCTAGCGAGGAAGAGTCGCATTCACATTCAGTTGAAGTGTAGACGAGGAATACATAACACTTCGCAAATCATATTATATCGTACCATGAAACATAGAAGTGAGATGCGATATCGCGTTTTAAGAAGCATTAGAATTCTATTGCTACGATAGGTAGACATTTGCAAACGCTATTTCCTGGCAAGGAAGTGTCGCATTTACATTCATTTGAAGTGTAGAGGAGGAATACATAACACTTCGCAAATCATATTACATCTTACCATGAAACATAGAAATGAGATGCGATATCGCGTTTTAAGAAGCATTAGAACTCTATTGCTACGATACCTAGACATCTGCAAACGCTATTTCCTAGCGAGGAAGTATCGCATTCACATTCATTTGAAGTGTAGACGAGGAATACATAACACTTCGCGAATCATGTTATATCTTAACATGAAACATAGAAATGAGATGCGATATCGCGTTTTAAGAATCACATGAACTCTATTGCTACGATACGTAGACATCTGTAAGCGCTATTTCCTTGCAAGGAAGTGTCGCATTTACTTTCATTTGAATCGTAGACGGGGAATGCATAACACTTCGCAAAGAATATTATATCTTACCATGAAACATAGAAATGAGATGCGATTTCGCGTTTTAAGAAGCATTAGAAAGCTATTGCTACGATACGTAGACATCTGCCAACGCTATTTCCTAGCGAGGAAGTATCGCATTCACATTCATTTGAAGTGTAGACGAGGAATACATAACACTTCGCAAATCATGTTATATCTTACCATGAAACATAGAAATGAGATGCGATATCGCGTTTTAAGAAACATATGAACTCTATTGCTACGATACGTAGACATCTGCAAACGCTATTTCCTTGCAAGGAAGTGTCGCATTTACATTCATTTGAAGTACAGACGAGGAACACATAACACTTCGCAAATCATGTTATATCTTACCATGAAACATAGAAATGAGATGCGATATCGCGTTTTAAGAATCATATGAACTCTATTGCTACGATACGTAGACATCTGCAAACGCTATTTCCTTGCAAGGATGTGTCGCATTTACATTCATTTGAAGTGCAGACGAGGAATACATAACACTTCGCAAATCATATTATATCTTACCATGAAACATAGAAATGAAATGCGATATCGCGTTTTAAGAAGCATTAGAACATTATTGCTACGATAGGTAGACATTTGCAAACGCTATATCCTGGCAAGGAAGTGTCGCATTTACATTCATTTGAAGTGTAGAGGAGGAATACATAACACTTCGCAAATCATATTATATCTTACCATGAAACATAGAAATGAAATGCGATATCGCGTTTTAAGAAGCATTAGAACATTATTGCTACGATAGGTAGACATTTGCAAACGCAATTTCCTGCCAAGGAAGTGTAGCATTTACATTCATTTGAAGTGTAGAGGAGGAATACATAACACTTCGCAAATCATATTACATCTTACTATGAAACATAGAAATGAGATGCGATATCGCGTTTTAAGAAGCATTAGAACTCTATTGCTACGATACCTAGATATCTGCAGACGCTATTTCCTAGCAAGGAAGTGTCGCATTTACATTCATCTCAAGTGTAGAGGAGGAATACATAACACCTCGCAAATCATATTACATCTTACCATGAAACATAGGAATGAGATGCGATATCGCGTTTTAAGAAGCATTAGAACATTATTGCTACGATAGGTAGACATTTGCAAACGCTATATCCTGGCAAGGAAGTGTCGCATTTACATTCATTTGAAGTGTAGAGGAGGAATACATAACACTTCGCAAATCATATTATATCTTACCATGAAACATAGAAATGAAATGCGATATCGCGTTTTAAGAAGCATTAGAACATTATTGCTACGATAGGTAGACATTTGCAAACGCAATTTCCTGCCAAGGAAGTGTAGCATTTACATTCATTTGAAGTGTAGAGGAGGAATACATAACACTTCGCAAATCATATTACATCTTACTATGAAACATAGAAATGAGATGCGATATCGCGTTTTAAGAAGCATTAGAACTCTATTGCTACGATACCTAGATATCTGCAGACGCTATTTCCTAGCAAGGAAGTGTCGCATTTACATTCATCTCAAGTGTAGAGGAGGAATACATAACACCTCGCAAATCATATTACATCTTACCATGAAACATAGGAATGAGATGCGATATCGCGTTTTAAGAAGCATTAGAACTCTATTGCTACGATACCTAGACATCTGTAGACGCTATTTCCTAGCAAGGAAGTATCGCATTCACATTCATTTGAAGTGTTGACGAAGAATACATAACACTTCGCAATTCATGTTATATCTTACCATGGAACATAGAAATGGGATGCGATATCGCGTTTTAAGAATCATATGAACTCTATTGCTACGATACGTAGACATCTGCAATCGTTATTTCCTTGCAAGGAAGTGTCGCATTTACTTTCATTTGAATCGTAGACGAGGAATGCATAACACTTCGCAATGAATATTCTATCTTATCATGAAACATAGATATGAGATGCAATATCTCGTTTTAAGAAGCTTCTGAACTCTATTGCTTCGATACGTAGACATCTGCAAACGCTACTTCCTTGCAAGGAAGTGTCTCATTTACATTCATTTGAAGTGTAGACGAGGAATACATAACACTTCGCAAATCATATTATATCTTACCATGAAACATAGAAATGAGATGCGATATCGCGTTTTAAGAAGCATTAGAAAGCTATTGCTACGATACGTACACATCTACAAACGCTATTTCCTAGCGAGGTAGTATCGCATTCACATTCATTTGTTGTATAGACGAGGAATACATAACACTTCGCAAATCATGTTATATCTTACCATGAAACATAGAAATGAGATGCGATATCGCGTTTTAAGAATCATATGAACTCTATTGCTACGATATGTAGACATCTGCAGACGCTATTTCCTAGCAAGGAAGTTTCGCATTTACATTAATTTGAAGTGTAGACGAGGAATACATAACACTTCGCAAATCATATTATATCTTACCATGAAACATAGAAATGAGATGCGATATCGCGTTTTAAGAATCATAAGAACTCTATTGCTACGATACGTAGACATCTGCAAACGCTATTTCCTTGCAAGGAAGTGTCGCATTTACATTCATTTGAATCGTAGACGAGGAACGCATAACACTTCGCAATGAATATTCTATCTTATCATGAAACATAGATATGAGATGCAATATCTCGTTTTAAGAAGCTTCTGAACTCTATTGCTTCCCATTTACATTCATTTGAAGTGTTGACGAGGAATACATAACACTTCGCAAATCATATTATATCTTACCATGAAACATAGAAATGGGATGCGATATCGCGTTTTAAGAATCATATGAACTCTATTGCTACGATACGTAGACATCTGCAAACGCTATTTCCTAGCGAGGAAGAGTCGCATTCACATTCAGTTGAAGTGTAGACGAGGAATACATAACACTTCGCAAATCATATTATATCGTACCATGAAACATAGAAGTGAGATGCGATATCGCGTTTTAAGAAGCATTAGAATTCTATTGCTACGATAGGTAGACATTTGCAAACGCTATTTCCTGGCAAGGAAGTGTCGCATTTACATTCATTTGAAGTGTAGAGGAGGAATACATAACACTTCGCAAATCATATTATATCTTACCATGAAACATAGAAATGAGATGCGATTTCGCGTTTTAAGAAGCATTAGAAAGCTATTGCTACGATACGTAGACATCTGCCAACGCTATTTCCTAGCGAGGAAGTATCGCATTCACATTCATTTGAAGTGTAGACGAGGAATACATAACACTTCGCAAATCATGTTATATCTTACCATGAAACATAGAAATGAGATGCGATATCGCGTTTTAAGAAACATATGAACTCTATTGCTACGATACGTAGACATCTGCAAACGCTATTTCCTTGCAAGGAAGTGTCGCATTTACATTCATTTGAAGTACAGACGAGGAATACATAACACTTCGCAAATCATGTTATATCTTACCATGAAACATAGAAATGAGATGCGATATCGCGTTTTAAGAATCATATGAACTCTATTGCTACGATACGTAGACATCTGCAAACGCTATTTCCTTGCAAGGAAGTGTCGCATTTACTTTCATTTGAATCGTAGACGAGGAATGCATAAGACTTCGCAATGAATATTATATCTTATCATGAAACATAGATATGCGATGCAATATCTCGTTTTAAGAAGCATTAGAAATCTATTGCTACGATACGTAGACATCTGCAAACGCTATTTCCTAGCGAGGAAGTGTCGCACTCACATTCATTTGAAGTGTAGACGAGGAATACATGACACTTCGCAAATCATATTATATCTGACCATGAAACATAGAAATGAGATGCGATATCGCGTTTTAAGGAGCATTAGAACTCTATTGCTACGATACGTAGACATCTGCAAACGCTATTTCCTTGCAAGGAAGTGTCGCATTTACATTCATTTGAAGTGCAGATGAGGAATACATAACACTTCGCAAATCATGTTATATCTTACCATGAAACATAGAAATGAGATGCGATTTCGCGTTTTAAGAAGCATTAGAAAGCTATTGCTACGATACGTAGACATCTGCAAACGCTATTTCCTAGCGAGGAAGTATCGCATTCACATTCATTTGAAGTGTAGACGAGGAATACATAACACTTCGCAAATCATGTTATATCTTACCATGAAACATAGAAATGAGATGCGATATCGCGTTTTAAGAAGCATTAAAACACTATTGCTACGATAGGTAGACATTTGCAAACGCTATTTCCTGGCAAGGAAGTGTCGCATTTACATTCATTTGAAGTATAGAGGTGGAATACATAACACATCGCAAATCATATTACATCTTACCATGAAACATAGAAATGAGATGCGATATCGCGTTTTAAGAAGCATTAGAACTCTATTGCTACGATACCAAGATATCTGCAAGCGCTATTTCCTAGCAAGGAAGTGTCGCATTTACATTCATTTGAAGTGTAGAGGAGGATTACATAACACTTCGCAAATCATATTACATCTTACCATGAAACATAGAAATGAGATGCGATATCGCGTTTTAAGAAGCATTAGAACTCTATTGCTACGATACCTAGACATCTGCAGACGCTATTTCCTAGCAAGGAAGTTTCGCATTTACATTCATTTGAATCGTAGACGAGGAATGCAAAATACTTCGCAATGAATATTATATCTTCCCATGAAACATAGAAATGAGATGCGATATCGCGTTTTAGGAAGCATTAGAAAGCTATTGCTACGATACGTAGACATCTGCAAACGCTATTTCCTAGCGAGGAAGTATCGCATTCACATTCATTTGGAGTGTAGACGAGGAATACAAAACTCTTCGCAAATCATGTTATATCTTACCATGAAACATAGAAATGAGATGCGATATCGCGTTTTATGAATCATATGAACTCTATTGCTACGATACGTAGACATCTGCAATCGTTATTTCCTTGCACGGAAGTGTCGCATTTACTTTCATTTGAATCGTAGACGAGGAATGCATAACACTTCGCAATGAATATTACATCTTATCATGAAACATAGATATGAGATGCAATATCTCGTTTTAAGAAGCATTTGAACTCTATTGCTTCGATACGTAGACATCTGCAAACGCTATTTCCTTGCAAGGAATTGTCTCATTTACATTCATTTGCAGTGTAGACGAGGAATACATGACACTTCGAAAATCATATTATGTCTTACCATGAAACATAGAAATGAGATGCGATATCGCGTTTTAAGAAGCATTAGATATCTACTGCTACGATACGTAGACATCTGCAAACGCTATTTCTTTGCAAGGAAGTGTCGCATTTACATTCATTTGAAGTGTAGACGTGGAATACATAACACTTCGCAAATCATATTATATCTTACCATGAAGCATAGGAATGAGATGCGATATCGCGTTTTAAGAAGCATTAGAACTTTATCGCTACCATACGTAGACATCTGCAGACGCTATTTCCTAGCAAGGAAGTGTCGCATTTACATTCATTTGAAGTGTAGTCGAGGAATACATGACACATCGCAAATCATATTATATCTTACCATGAAACATAGAAATGAGATGCGATATCGCGATTTAAGAAGCATTAGAAAGCTATTGATACGATACGTAGACATCTGCAAACGCTATTTCCTAGCGAGGAAGTATCGCATTCACATTCATTTGAAGTGTAGACGAGGAATACATAACACTTCGCAAATCATGTTATATCTTACCATGAAACATAGAAATGAGATGCGATATCGCGTTTTAAGAAACATATGAACTCTATTGCTACGATACGTAGACATCTGCAAACGCTATTTCCTTGCAAGGAAGTGTCGCATTTACATTCATTTGAAGTACAGACGAGGAATACATAACACTTCGCAAATCATGTTATATCTTACCATGAAACATAGAAATGAGATGCGATATCGCGTTTTAAGAATCATATGAACTCTATTGCTACGATACGTAGACCTCTGCAAACGCTATTTCCTTGCAAGGAAGTGTCGCATTTACTTTCATTTGAATCGTAGACGAGGAATGCATAAGACTTCGCAATGAATATTATATCTTATCATGAAACATAGATATGCGATGCAATATCTCGTTTTAAGAAGCATTAGAAATCTATTGCTACGATACGTAGACATCTGCAAACGCTATTTCCTAGCGAGGAAGTGTCGCACTCACATTCATTTGAAGTGTAGACGAGGAATACATGACACTTCGCAAATCATATTATATCTGACCATGAAACATAGAAATGAGATGCGATATCGCGTTTTAAGGAGCATTAGAACTCTATTGCTACGATACGTAGACATCTGCAAACGCTATTTCCTTGCAAGGAAGTGTCGCATTTACATTCATTTGAAGTGCAGATGAGGAATACATAACACTTCGCAAATCATGTTATATCTTACCATGAAACATAGAAATGAGATGCGATTTCGCGTTTTAAGAAGCATTAGAAAGCTATTGCTACGATACGTAGACATCTGCAAACGCTCTTTCCTAGCGAGGAAGTATCGCATTCACATTCATTTGAAGTGTAGACGAGGAATACATAACAATTCGCAAATCATGTTATATCTTACCATGAAACATAGAAATGAGATGCGATATCGCGTTTTAAGAAGCATTAAAACACTATTGCTACGATAGGTAGACATTTGCAAACGCTATTTCCTGGCAAGGAAGTGTCGCATTTACATTCATTTGAAGTATAGAGGTGGAATACATAACACATCGCAAATCATATTACATCTTACCATGAAACATAGAAATGAGATGCGATATCGCGTTTTAAGAAGCATTAGAACTCTATTGCTACGATACCAAGATATCTGCAAGCGCTATTTCCTAGCAAGGAAGTGTCGCATTTACATTCATTTGAAGTGTAGAGGAGGAATACATAACACTTCGCAAATCATATTACATCTTACCATGAAACATAGAAATGAGATGCGATATCGCGTTTTAAGAAGCATTAGAACTCTATTGCTACGATACCTAGACATCTGCAGACGCTATTTCCTAGCAAGGAAGTTTCGCATTTACATTCATTTGAATCGTAGACGAGGAATGCAAAATACTTCGCAATGAATATTATATCTTCCCATGAAACATAGAAATGAGATGCGATATCGCGTTTTAGGAAGCATTAGAAAGCTATTGCTACGATACGTAGACATCTGCAAACGCTATTTCCTAGCGAGGAAGTATCGCATTCACATTCATTTGGAGTGTAGACGAGGAATACAAAACTCTTCGCAAATCATGTTATATCTTACCATGAAACATAGAAATGAGATGCGATATCGCGTTTTATGAATCATATGAACTCTATTGCTACGATACGTAGACATCTGCAATCGTTATTTCCTTGCACGGAAGTGTCGCATTTACTTTCATTTGAATCGTAGACGAGGAATGCATAACACTTCGCAATGAATATTACATCTTATCATGAAACATAGATATGAGATGCAATATCTCGTTTTAAGAAGCATTTGAACCCTATTGCTTCGATACGTAGACATCTGCAAACGCTATTTCCTTGCAAGGAATTGTCTCATTTACATTCATTTGCAGTGTAGACGAGGAATACATGACACTTCGAAAATCATATTATGTCTTACCATGAAACATAGAAATGAGATGCGATATCGCGTTTTAAGAAGCATTAGATATCTACTGCTACGATACGTAGACATCTGCAAACGCTATTTCTTTGCAAGGAAGTGTCGCATTTACATTCATTTGAAGTGTAGACGTGGAATACATAACACTTCGCAAATCATATTATATCTTACCATGAAGCATAGGAATGAGATGCGATATCGCGTTTTAAGAAGCATTAGAACTTTATCGCTACCATACGTAGACATCTGCAGACGCTATTTCCTAGCAAGGAAGTGTCGCATTTACATTCATTTGAAGTGTAGTCGAGGAATACATGACACATCGCAAATCATATTATATCTTACCATGAAACATAGAAATGAGATGCGATATCGCGATTTAAGAAGCATTAGAAAGCTATTGATACGATACGTAGACATCTGCAAACGCTATTTCCTAGCGAGGAAGTATCGCATTCACATTCATTTGAAGTGTAGACGAGGAATGCAAAATACTTCGCAATGAATATTATATCTTCCCATGAAACATAGAAATGAGATGCGACATCGCGTTTTAAGAAGCATTAGAAAGCTATTGCTACGATACGTAGACATCTGCAAACGCTATTTCCTAGCGAGGAAGTATCGCATTCACATTCATTTGGAGTGTAGACGAGGAATACAAAACTCTTCGCAAATCATGTTATATCTTACCATGAAACATAGAAATGAGATGCGATATCGCGTTTTATGAATCATATGAACTCTATTGCTACGATACGTAGACATCTGCAATCGTTATTTCCTTGCACGGAAGTGTCGCATTTACTTTCATTTGAATCGTAGACGAGGAATGCATAACACTTCGCAATGAATATTACATCTTATCATGAAACATAGATATGAGATGCAATATCTCGTTTTAAGAAGCATTTGAACTCTATTGCTTCGATACGTAGACATCTGCAAACGCTATTGCCTTGCAAGGAATTGTCGCATTTACATTCATTTGCAGTGTAGACGAGGAATACATGACACTTCGAAAATCATATTATGTCTTACCATGAAACATAGAAATGAGATGCGATATCGCGTTTTAAGAAGCATTGAAACACTATTGCTACGATAGGTAGACATTTGCAAACGCTATTTCCTGGCAAGGAAGTGTCGCATTTACATTCATTTGAATTATATAGAGTTGGAATACATAACACTTCGCAAATCATATTATATCTTACTATGAAACATAGAAATGAGATGCGATATCGCGTTTTAAGAAGCATAAGAAAACTATTGCTACGATAGGTAGACATTTGCAAACGCTATTTCCTGGCAAGGAAGTGTCGCATTTACATTCATTTGAAGTGTAGAGGAGGAATACATAACACTTCGCAAATCATATTACATCTTACCATGAAACATAGAAATGAGATGCGATTTCGCGTTTTAAGAAGCATCAGAAAGCTATTGCTACGATACGTAGACATCTGCAAACGCTATTTCCTAGCGAGGAAGTATCGCATTCACATTCATTTGAAGTGTAGACGAGGAATACATAACACTTCGCAAATCATGTTATATCTTACCATGAAACATAGAAATGAGATGCGATATCGCGTTTTAAGAAGCATTAGAAAGCTATTGCTACGATACGTAGACATCTGCAAACGCTATTTCCTAGCGAGGAAGTATCGCATTCACATTCATTTGGAGTGTAGACGAGGAATACAAAACTCTTCGCAAATCATGTTATATCTTACCATGAAACATAGAAATGAGATGCGATATCGCGTTTTATGAATCATATGAACTCTATTGCTACGATACGTAGACATCTGCAATCGTTATTTCCTTGCAAGGAAGTGTCGCATTTACTTTCATTTGAATCGTAGACGAGGAATGCATAACACTTCGCAATGAATATTACATCTTATCATGAAACATAGATATGAGATGCAATATCTCGTTTTAAGAAGCATTTGAACTCTATTGCTTCGATACGTAGACATCTGCAAACGCTATTTCCTTGCAAGGAATTGTCTCATTTACATTCATTTGCAGTGTAGACGAGGAATACATGACACTTCGAAAATCATATTATGTCTTACCATGAAACAGAGGAATGAGATGCGATATCGCGTTTTAAGAAGCATTAGATATCTACTGCTACGATACGTAGATATCTGCAAGCGCTATTTCTTTGCAAGGAAGTGTCGCATTTACATTCATTTGAAGTGTAGACGTGGAATACATAACACTTCGCAAATCATATTATATCTTACCATGAAGCATAGGAATGAGATGCGATATCGCGTTTTAAGAAGCATTAGAACTTTATCGCTACCATACGTAGACATCTGCAGACGCTATTTCCTAGCAAGGAAGTGTCGCATTTACATTCATTTGAAGTGTAGTCGAGGAATACATGACACTTCGCAAATCATATTATATCTTACCATGAAACATAGAAATGAGATGCGATATCGCGATTTAAGAAGCATTAGAAATCTATTGCTACGATACGTAGACATCTGCAAACGCTATTTCCTTGCTAGGAAGTGTCGCATTTACATTCATTTGAATCGTAGACGAGGAATGCATAACACTTAGAAATGAGTATTATATCTTGTCATGAAACATAGATATGAGATGCGCTATCTCGTTTTAAGAAGCATTTGAACTCTATTGCTACGATACCTAGACATCTGCAGACGCTATTTCCTAGCAAGGAAGTGTCGCATTTACATTCATTTGAAGTGTAGCCGAGGAATACATGACACTTCGCAAATCATATTATATCTTACCATGAAACATAGAATGAGATGCGATATCGCGTTTTAAGAAGCATTAGAACTCTATTGCTACGATACCTAGACATCTGCAGACGCTATTTCCTAGCAAGGAAGTTTCGCATTTACATTCATTTGAAGTGTAGACGAGGAATACATGACACTTCGCAAATCATAATATATCTTACCATGAAACATAGAAATGAGATGCGATATCTCGTTTTAAGAAGCATTAGAAATCTATTGCTACGATACCTAGACATCTGCAAACGCTATTTCCTAGCGAGGAAATATCGCACTCACATTCATTTGAAGTGTAGACGAGGAATACATAACACTTCGCAAATCATGTTATATCTTACCATGAAACATCGAAATGAGATGCGATATCGCGTTTTAAGATGCATTAGAAAGCTATTGCTACGATACCAAGATATCTGCAAACGCTATTTCCTAGCAAGGAAGTGTCGCATTTACATTCATTTGAAGTGTAGAGGAGGAATACATGACACTTCGCAAATCATATTATATCTTACCATGAGACATAGAAATGAGATGCGATATCGCGTTTTAAGAAGCATTAGAACTCTATTGCTACGATAGGTAAACATCTGCAAACGCTATTTCCTTGCAAGGAAGTGTCGCATTTACATTCATTTGAAGTGTAGACGAGGAATACATGACACTCGCAATCATATTATATCTTACCATGAAACATAGAAATGAGATGCGATATCGCGTTTTAAGAAGCATTAGAAATCTATTGCTACGATACGTAGACATCTGCAAACGCTATTTCCTAGCGAGGAAGTGTCGCATTCACATTCATTTGAAGTGTAGACGTGGAATACATAACACTTCGCAAATCATATTATATCTTACCATGAAACATAGAAATGAGATGCGATTTCGCGTTCTAAGAAGCATTAGAAAGCTATTGCTACGATTCGTAGACATCTGCAAACGCTATTTCCTTGCAAGGAAGTGTCGCATTTACTTTCATTTGAATCGTAGACGAGGAATGCATAACACTTCGCAATGAATATTATATCTTATCATGAAACATAGATATGAGATGCAATATCTCGTTTTAAGGAGCATTTGAATTCTATTGCTTCGATACGTAGACATCTGCAAACGCTATTTCCTTGCAAGGAATTGTCTCATTTACATTCATTTACAGTGTAGACAAGGAATACATGACACTTCGAAAATCATATTATGTCTTACCATGAAACATAGAAATGAGATGCGATATCGCGTTTTAAGAAGCATTAGATATCTACTGCTACGATACGTAGACATCTGCAAACGCTATTTCTTTGCAAGGAAGTGTCGCATTTACATTCATTTGAAGTGTAGACGAGGAATACATAACACTTCGCAAATCATATTATATCTTACCATGAAGCATAGGAATGAGATGCGATATCGCGTTTTAAGAAGCATTAGAACTTTATCGCTACCATACGTAGACATCTGCAGACGCTATTTCCTAGCGAGGAAGTGTCGCATTCACTTTCATTTGAAGTGTAGACGAGGAATACATGACATTTCGCAAATCATATTATATCTAACCATGAAACATAGAAATGAGATGCGATATCGCGATTTAAGAAGCATTAGAAATCTATTGCTACGATACGTAGACATCTGCAAACGCTATTTCCTTGCTAGGAAGTGTCGCATTTACATTCATTTGAATCGTAGACGAGAAATGCATAACACTTAGAAATGAGTATTATATCTTGTCATGAAACATAGATATGAGATGCGCTATCTCGTTTTAAGAAGCATTTGAACTCTATTGCTACGATACCTAGACATCTGCAGACGCTATTTCCTAGCAAGGAAGTGTCGCATTTACATTCATTTGAAGTGTAGCCGAGGAATACATGACACTTCGCAAATCATATTATATCTTACCATGAAACATAGAATGAGATGCGATATCGCGTTTTAAGAAGCATTAGAACTCTATTGCTACGATACCTAAACATCTGCAGACGCTATTTCCTAGCAAGGAAGTTTCGCATTTACATTCATTTGAAGTGTAGACGAGGAATACATGACACTTCGCAAATCATATTATATCTTACCATGAAACATAGAAATGAGATGCGATATCGCGTTTTAAGAAGCATTAGAAAGCTATTGCTACGATACGTAGACATCTGCAAACGCTATTTCCTAGCGAGGAAGTATCGCATTCACATTCATTTGAAGTGTAGACGAGGAATACATAACACTTCGCAAATCATGTTATATCTTACCATGAAACATAGAAATGAGATGCGATATTGCGTTTTAAGAAGCATTAGAACTTTATCGCTACCATACGTAGACATCTGCAGACGCTATTTCCTAGCAAGGAAGTGTCGCATTTACATTCATTTGAAGTGTAGTCGAGGAATACATGACACTTCGCAAATCATATTATATCTTACCATGAAACATAGAAATGAGATGCGATATCGCGTTTTAAGAAGCATTAGAAATCTATTGCTACGATAGGTAGACATCTGCAAACGCTATTTCCTTGCAAGGAAGTGTCGCATTTACATTCATTTGAAGTGTAGACGAGGAATACATAACACTTCGCAAATCATATTATATCTTACCATGAAACATAGAAATGGGATGCGATATCGCGTTTTAAGAAGCATTAGAACACTATCGCTACGATACCTAGACATCTGCAAACGCTATTTCCTTGCAAGGAAGTGTCGCATTTACATTCATTTGAAGTGCAGACGAGGAAATACATAATACTTCGCAAATCATGTTATATCTTACCATGAAACATAGAAATAAGATGCGATTTCGCGTTTTAAGAAGCATTAGAAAGCTATTGCTACGATACGTAGACATCTGCAAACGCTATTTCCTAGCGAGGAAGTATCGCATTCACATTCATTTGAAGTGTAGACGAGGAATACATAACACTTCGCAAATCATGTTATATCTTACCATGGAACATAGAAATGAGATGCGATATCGCGTTTTATGAATCATATGAGCTCTATTGCTACGATACGTAGACATCTGTAAACGCTATTTCCTTGCAAGGAAGTGTCGCATTTACTTTCATTTGAATCGTAGACGAGGAATGCATAACACTTCGCAAAGTATATTATATCTTACCATGAAACATAGAAATGAGATGCGATATCGCGTTTTGAGAATCATAAGAACTCTATTGCTACGATACGTAGACATCTGCAAACGCTATTTCCTAGCGAGGAAGTGTCGCATTCACATTCATTTGAAGTGTAGACGAGGAATAAGTAAAACTTCGCAAATCATATTATATCGTACCATGAAACATAGAAATGAGATGCGATATCGCGTTTTAAGAAGCATTAGAATTCTATTGCTACGATAGGTAGACATCTGCAAACGCTATTTCCTTGCAAGGAAGTGTCGCATTTACATTCATTTGAAGTGTAGACGAGGAATACATAACACTTCGCAAATCATATTATATCTTACCATGAAACATAGAAATGGGATGCGATATCGCGTTTTAAGAAGCATTAGAACACTATCGCTACGATACCTAGACATCTGCAGACGCTATTTCCTAGCAAGGAAGTGTCGCATTTACATTCATTTGAAGTGTAGGCGAGGAATACATAACACTTCGCAAATCGTAGTATATCTTACCATGAACCATAGAAATGAGATGCGATATCGCGTTCTAAGGAGCATTAGAACTCTATTGCTACGATACGTAGACATTTGCAAACGCTATTTCCTGGCAAGGAAGTGTCGCATTTACATTCATTTGAAGTGTAGAGGAGGAATACATAACACTTCGCAAATCATATTACATCTTACCATGAAACATAGAAATGAGATGCGATATCGCGTTTTAAGAAGCATTAGAACTCTATTGCTACGATACCAGGATATCTGCAAACGCTATTTCCTAGCAAGGAAGTGTCGCACTTACATTCATTTGAAGTGTAGAGGAGGAATACATGACACTTCGCAAATCATATTATATCTTACCATGAGACATAGAAATGAGATGCGATATCGCGTTTTAAGAAGCATTAGATCTCTATTGCTACGATACCTAGACATCTTCAGACACTATTTCCTAGCAAGGAAGTGTCGCATTTACATTCATTTGAAGTGTAGACGAGGAATACATAACACTTCGCAAATCATACTATATCTTACCATGAAACATAGAAATGGGATGCGATATCGTGTTTTAAGGAGCATTAGAAATCTATTGCTACTATACGTAGACATCTGCAAACGCTATTTCCTAGCGAGGAAGTGTCGCATTCACATTCATTTGAAGTGTAGACGAGGAATACATAACACTTCGCAAATCATATTATATCTTACCATGAAGCATAGAAATGAGATGCGATTTCGCGTTTTAAGAAGCATTAGAAAGCTATTGCTACGATACGTAGACATCTGCAAACGCTATTTCCTAGCGAGGAAGTATCGCATTCACATTCATTTGAAGTGTAGACGAGGAATACATAACACTTCGCAAATCATGTTATATCTTACCATGAAACATAGAAATGAGATGCGATATTGCGTTTTAAGAAGCATTAGAACTTTATCGCTACCATACGTAGACATCTGCAGACGCTATTTCCTAGCAAGGAAGTGTCGCATTTACATTCATTTGAAGTGTAGTCGAGGAATACATGACACTTCGCAAATCATATTATATCTTACCATGAAACATAGAAATGAGATGCGATATCGCGTTTTAAGAAGCATTAGAAATCTATTGCTACGATACGTAGACATCTGCAAACGCTATTTCCTAGCGAGGAAGTGTCGTATTCACATTCATTTGAAGTGTAGACGAGGAATACATAACACTCCGCAAATCATATTATATCTTACCATGAAACATAGATATGAGATGCGATATCGCGTTTTAAGAAGCATTAGAAAGCTATTGCTACGATACGTAGACATCTGCAAACGCTATTTCCTAGCGAGGAAGTATCGCATTCACATTCATTTGGAGTGTAGACGAGGAATACAAAACTCTTCGCAAATCATGATATATCTTACCATGAAACATAGAAATGAGATGCGATATCGCGTTTTATGAATCATATGAACTCTATTGCTACAATACCTAGACATCTGCAGACGCTATTTCCCAGCAAGGAAGTTTCGCATTTACTTTCATTTGAATCGTAGACGAGGAATGCATAACACTTCGCAAAGTATATTATATGTTACCATGAAACATAGAAATGAGATGCGATATCGCGTTTTGAGAATCATAAGAACTCTGTTGCTACGATACGTAGACATCTGCAAACGCTATTTCCTAGCGAGGAAGTGTCGCATTCACATTCATTTGAAGTGTAGACGAGGAATAAGTAAAACTTCGCAAATCATATTATATCGTACCATGAAACATAGAAATGAGATGCGATATCGCGTTTTAAGAAGCATTAGAATTCTATTGCTACGATAGGTAGACATCTGCAAACGCTATTTCCTTGCAAGGAAGTGTCGCATTTACATTCATTTGAAGTGTAGACGAGGAATACATAACACTTCGCAAATCATATTATATCTTACCATGAAACATAGAAATGGGATGCGATATCGCGTTTTAAGAAGCATTAGAACACTATCGCTACGATACCTAGACATCTGCAGACGCTATTTCCTAGCAAGGAAGTGTCGCATTTACATTCATTTGAAGTGTAGGCGAGGAATACATAACACTTCGCAAATCGTATTATATCTTACCATGAACCATAGAAATGAGATGCGATATCGCGTTCTAAGGAGCATTAGAACTCTATTGCTACGATACGTAGACATTTGCAAACGCTATTTCCTGGCAAGGAAGTGTCGCATTTACATTCATTTGAAGTGTAGAGGAGGAATACATAACACTTCGCAAATCATATTACATCTTACCATGAAACATAGAAATGAGATGCGATATCGCGTTTTAAGAAGCATTAGAACTCTATTGCTACGATACCAGGATATCTGCAAACGCTATTTCCTAGCAAGGAAGTGTCGCACTTACATTCATTTGAAGTGTAGAGGAGGAATACATGACACTTCGCAAATCATATTATATCTTACCATGAGACATAGAAATGAGATGCGATATCGCGTTTTAAGAAGCATTAGATCTCTATTGCTACGATACCTAGACATCTTCAGACACTATTTCCTAGCAAGGAAGTGTCGCATTTACATTCATTTGAAGTGTAGACGAGGAATACATAACACTTCGCAAATCATACTATATCTTACCATGAAACATAGAAATGGGATGCGATATCGTGTTTTAAGGAGCATTAGAAATCTATTGCTACTATACGTAGACATCTGCAAACGCTATTTCCTAGCGAGGAAGTGTCGCATTCACATTCATTTGAAGTGTAGACGAGGAATACATAACACTTCGCAAATCATATTATATCTTACCATGAAGCATAGAAATGAGATGCGATTTCGCGTTTTAAGAAGCATTAGAAAGCTATTGCTACGATACGTAGACATCTGCAAACGCTATTTCCTAGCGAGGAAGTATCGCATTCACATTCATTTGAAGTGTAGACGAGGAATACATAACACTTCGCAAATCATGTTATATCTTACCATGAAACATAGAAATGAGATGCGATATTGCGTTTTAAGAAGCATTAGAACTTTATCGCTACCATACGTAGACATCTGCAGACGCTATTTCCTAGCAAGGAAGTGTCGCATTTACATTCATTTGAAGTGTAGTCGAGGAATACATGACACTTCGCAAATCATATTATATCTTACCATGAAACATAGAAATGAGATGCGATATCGCGTTTTAAGAAGCATTAGAAATCTATTGCTACGATACGTAGACATCTGCAAACGCTATTTCCTAGCGAGGAAGTGTCGTATTCACATTCATTTGAAGTGTAGACGAGGAATACATAACACTCCGCAAATCATATTATATCTTACCATGAAACATAGATATGAGATGCGATATCGCGTTTTAAGAAGCATTAGAAAGCTATTGCTACGATACGTAGACATCTGCAAACGCTATTTCCTAGCGAGGAAGTATCGCATTCACATTCATTTGGAGTGTAGACGAGGAATACAAAACTCTTCGCAAATCATGATATATCTTACCATGAAACATAGAAATGAGATGCGATATCGCGTTTTATGAATCATATGAACTCTATTGCTACAATACCTAGACATCTGCAGACGCTATTTCCCAGCAAGGAAGTTTCGCATTTACTTTCATTTGAATCGTAGACGAGGAATGCATAACACTTCGCAAAGTATATTATATGTTACCATGAAACATAGAAATGAGATGCGATATCGCGTTTTGAGAATCATAAGAACTCTGTTGCTACGATACGTAGACATCTGCAAACGCTATTTCCTAGCGAGGAAGTGTCGCATTCACATTCATTTGAAGTGTAGACGAGGAATAAGTAAAACTTCGCAAATCATATTATATCGTACCATGAAACATAGAAATGAGATGCGATATCGCGTTTTAAGAAGCATTAGAATTCTATTGCTACGATACGTAGACATTT
The DNA here is from genome assembly GCF_050948175.1 of Xylocopa sonorina. Lineage (NCBI taxonomy): Eukaryota > Metazoa > Arthropoda > Insecta > Hymenoptera > Apidae > Xylocopa > Xylocopa sonorina. The sequence continues at coordinate 653,052 of NW_027490260.1, read as the reverse complement.
GCAAACGCTATTTCCTGGCAAGGAAGTGTCGCATTTACATTCATTTGAAGTGTAGAGGAGGAATACACAACACTTCGCAAATCATATTACATCTTACCATGAAACATAGAAATGAGATGCGATATCGCGTTTTAAGAAGCATTAGTACTCTATTGCTACGATACCAGGATATCTGCAAACGCTATTTCCTAGCAAGGAAGTGTCGCATTTACATTCATTTGAAGTGTAGAGGAGGAATACATGACACTTCGCAAATCATATTATATCTTACCATGGGACATAGAAATGAGATGCGATATCGCGTTTTAAGAAGCATTAGATCTCTATTGCTACGATACCTAGACATCTTCAGACACTATTTCCTAGCAAGGAAGTGTCGCATTTACATTCATTTGAAGTGTAGACGAGGAATACATAACACTTCGCAAATCATACTATATCTTACCATGAAACATAGAAATGGGATGCGATATCGTGTTTTAAGGAGCATTAGAAATCTATTGCTACTATACGTAGACATCTGCAAGCGCTATTTCCTAGCGAGGAAGTGTCGCATTCACATTCATTTGAAGTGTAGACTAGGAATACATAATACTTCGCAAATCGTATTATATCTTACCATGAACCATAGAAATGAGATGCGATATCGCGTTCTAAGGAGCATTAGAACTCTATTGCTACGATACGTAGACATTTGCAAACGCTATTTCCTGGCAAGGAAGTGTCGCATTTACATTCATTTGAAGTGTAGAGGAGGAATACATAACACTTCGCAAATCATATTACATCTTACCATGAAACATAGAAATGAGATGCGATATCGCGTTTTAAGAAGCATTAGAAATCTATTGCTACGATACGTAGACATCTGCAAACGCTATTTCCTAGCGAAGAAGTGTCGTATTCACATTCATTTGAAGTGTAGACGAGGAATACATAACACTCCGCAAATCATATTATATCTTACCATGAAACATAGATATGAGATGCGATATCGCGTTTTAAGAAGCATTAGAAAGCTATTGCTACGATACGCAGACATCTGCAAACGCTATTTCCTAGCGAGGAAGTATCGCATTCACATTCATTTGGAGTGTAGACGAGGAATACAAAACTCTTCGCAAATCATGTTATATCTGACCATGAAACATAGAAATGAGTTGCGATATCGCGTTTTATGAATCATATGAACTCTATTGCTACAATACCTAGACATCTGCAGACGCTATTTCCTAGCAAGGAAGTTTCGCATTTACATTCATTTGAAGTGTAGACGAGGAATACATGACACTTCGCAAATCATATTATATCTTACCATGAATCATAGAAATGAGATGCGATATCGCGTTTTAAGAAGCATTAGATCTCTATTGCTACGATACCTAGACATCTGCAGACGCTATTTCCTAGCGAGGAAGTGTCGCATTCACTTTCATTTGAAGTGTAGACGAGGAATACATGACACTTCGCAAATCATATTATATCTTACCATGAAACATAGAAATGAGATGCGATATCGCGATTTAAGAAGCATTAGAAATCTATTGCTACGATACGTAGACATCTGCAAACGCTATTTCCTTGCTAGGAAGTGTCGCATTTACATTCATTTGAATCGTAGACGAGGAATGCATAACACTTAGAAATGAGTATTATATCTTGTCATGAAACATAGATATGAGATGCGCTATCTCGTTTTAAGAAGCATTTGAACTCTATTGCTACGATACCTAGACATCTGCAGACGCTATTTCCTAGCAAGGAAGTGTCGCATTTACATTCATTAGAAGTGTAGCCGAGGAATACATGACACTTCGCAAATCATATTATATCTTACCATGAAACATAGAATGAGATGCGATATCGCGTTTTAAGAAGCATTAGAACTCTATTGCTACGATACCTAGACATCTGCAGACGCTATTTCCTAGCAAGGAAGTTTCGCATTTACATTCATTTGAAGTGTAGACGAGGAATACATGACACTTCGCAAATCATATTATATCTTACCATGAAACATAGAAATGAGATGCGATATCGCGTTTTAAGAAGCATTAGAAATCTATTGCTACGATACCTAGACATCTGCAAACGCTATTTCCTAGCGAGGAAGTATCGCACTCACATTCATTTGAAGTGTAGACGAGGAATACATGACACTTCGCAAATCATATTATATCTTACCATGAAACATAGAAATGGGATGCGATATTGCGTTTTAAGAAGCATTAGAACACTATCGCTGCGATACCTAGACATCTTCAGACACTATTTCCTAGCAAGGAAGTGTCGCATTTACATTCATTTGAAGTGTAGACGAGGAATACATAACACTTCGCAAATCATACTATATCTTACCATGAAACATAGAAATGGGATGCGATATCGTGTTTTAAGGAGCATTAGAAATCTATTGCTACTATACGTAGACATCTGCAAACGCTATTTCCTAGCGAGGAAGTGTCGCATTCACATTCATTTGAAGTGTAGACGAGGAATACATAACACTTCGCAAATCATGTTATATCTTACCATGAAACATAGAAATGAGATGCGATATCGCGTTTTAAGAAGCATTAAAACACTATTGCTACGATAGGTAGACATTTGCAAACGCTATTTCCTGGCAAGGAAGTGTCGCATTTACATTCATTTGAAGTATAGAGGTGGAATACATAACACATCGCAAATCATATTACATCTTACCATGAAACATAGAAATGAGATGCGATATCGCGTTTTAAGAAGCATTAGAACTCTATTGCTACGATACCAAGATATCTGCAAGCGCTATTTCCTAGCAAGGAAGTGTCGCATTTACATTCATTTGAAGTGTAGAGGAGGAATACATAACACTTCGCAAATCATATTACATCTTACCATGAAACATAGAAATGAGATGCGATATCGCGTTTTAAGAAGCATTAGAACTCTATTGCTACGATACCTAGACATCTGCAGACGCTATTTCCTAGCAAGGAAGTTTCGCATTTACATTCATTTGAATCGTAGACGAGGAATGCAAAATACTTCGCAATGAATATTATATCTTCCCATGAAACATAGAAATGAGATGCGATATCGCGTTTTAGGAAGCATTAGAAAGCTATTGCTACGATACGTAGACATCTGCAAACGCTATTTCCTAGCGAGGAAGTATCGCATTCACATTCATTTGGAGTGTAGACGAGGAATACAAAACTCTTCGCAAATCATGTTATATCTTACCATGAAACATAGAAATGAGATGCGATATCGCGTTTTATGAATCATATGAACTCTATTGCTACGATACGTAGACATCTGCAATCGTTATTTCCTTGCACGGAAGTGTCGCATTTACTTTCATTTGAATCGTAGACGAGGAATGCATAACACTTCGCAATGAATATTACATCTTATCATGAAACATAGATATGAGATGCAATATCTCGTTTTAAGAAGCATTTGAACTCTATTGCTTCGATACGTAGACATCTGCAAACGCTATTTCCTTGCAAGGAATTGTCTCATTTACATTCATTTGCAGTGTAGACGAGGAATACATGACACTTCGAAAATCATATTATGTCTTACCATGAAACATAGAAATGAGATGCGATATCGCGTTCTAAGAAGCATTAGATATCTACTGCTACGATACGTAGACATCTGCAAACGCTATTTCTTTGCAAGGAAGTGTCGCATTTACATTCATTTGAAGTGTAGACGTGGAATACATAACACTTCGCAAATCATATTATATCTTACCATGAAGCATAGGAATGAGATGCGATATCGCGTTTTAAGAAGCATTAGAACTTTATCGCTACCATACGTAGACATCTGCAGACGCTATTTCCTAGCAAGGAAGTGTCGCATTTACATTCATTTGAAGTGTAGTCGAGGAATACATGACACATCGCAAATCATATTATATCTTACCATGAAACATAGAAATGAGATGCGATATCGCGATTTAAGAAGCATTAGAAAGCTATTGATACGATACGTAGACATCTGCAAACGCTATTTCCTAGCGAGGAAGTATCGCATTCACATTCATTTGAAGTGTAGACGAGGAATGCAAAATACTTCGCAATGAATATTATATCTTCCCATGAAACATAGAAATGAGATGCGACATCGCGTTTTAAGAAGCATTAGAAAGCTATTGCTACGATACGTAGACATCTGCAAACGCTATTTCCTAGCGAGGAAGTATCGCATTCACATTCATTTGGAGTGTAGACGAGGAATACAAAACTCTTCGCAAATCATGTTATATCTTACCATGAAACATAGAAATGAGATGCGATATCGCGTTTTATGAATCATATGAACTCTATTGCTACGATACGTAGACATCTGCAATCGTTATTTCCTTGCACGGAAGTGTCGCATTTACTTTCATTTGAATCGTAGACGAGGAATGCATAACACTTCGCAATGAATATTACATCTTATCATGAAACATAGATATGAGATGCAATATCTCGTTTTAAGAAGCATTTGAACTCTATTGCTTCGATACGTAGACATCTGCAAACGCTATTTCCTTGCAAGGAATTGTCGCATTTACATTCATTTGCAGTGTAGACGAGGAATACATGACACTTCGAAAATCATATTATGTCTTACCATGAAACATAGAAATGAGATGCGATATCGCGTTTTAAGAAGCATTGAAACACTATTGCTACGATAGGTAGACATTTGCAAACGCTATTTCCTGGCAAGGAAGTGTCGCATTTACATTCATTTGAATTATATAGAGTTGGAATACATAACACTTCGCAAATCATATTATATCTTACTATGAAACATAGAAATGAGATGCGATATCGCGTTTTAAGAAGCATAAGAAAACTATTGCTACGATAGGTAGACATTTGCAAACGCTATTTCCTGGCAGGGAAGTGTCGCATTTACATTCATTTGAAGTGTATAGGAGGAATACATAACACTTCGCAAATCATATTACATCTTACCATGAAACATAGAAATGAGATGCGATTTCGCGTTTTAAGAAGCATCAGAAAGCTATTGCTACGATACGTAGACATCTGCAAACGCTATTTCCTAGCGAGGAAGTATCGCATTCACATTCATTTGAAGTGTAGACGAGGAATACATAACACTTCGCAAATCATGTTATATCTTACCATGAAACATAGAAATGAGATGCGATATCGCGTTTTAAGAAGCATTAGAAAGCTATTGCTACGATACGTAGACATCTGCAAACGCTATTTCCTAGCGAGGAAGTATCGCATTCACATTCATTTGGAGTGTAGACGAGGAATACAAAACTCTTCGCAAATCATGTTATATCTTACCATGAAACATAGAAATGAGATGCGATATCGCGTTTTATGAATCATATGAACTCTATTGCTACGATACGTAGACATCTGCAATCGTTATTTCCTTGCAAGGAAGTGTCGCATTTACTTTCATTTGAATCGTAGACGAGGAATGCATAACACTTCGCAATGAATATTACATCTTATCATGAAACATAGATATGAGATGCAATATCTCGTTTTAAGAAGCATTTGAACTCTATTGCTTCGATACGTAGACATCTGCAAACGCTATTTCCTTGCAAGGAATTGTCTCATTTACATTCATTTGCAGTGTAGACGAGGAATACATGACACTTCGAAAATCATATTATGTCTTACCATGAAACAGAGGAATGAGATGCGATATCGCGTTTTAAGAAGCATTAGATATCTACTGCTACGATACGTAGATATCTGCAAGCGCTATTTCTTTGCAAGGAAGTGTCGCATTTACATTCATTTGAAGTGTAGACGTGGAATACATAACACTTCGCAAATCATATTATATCTTACCATGAAGCATAGGAATGAGATGCGATATCGCGTTTTAAGAAGCATTAGAACTTTATCGCTACCATACGTAGACATCTGCAGACGCTATTTCCTAGCAAGGAAGTGTCGCATTTACATTCATTTGAAGTGTAGTCGAGGAATACATGACACTTCGCAAATCATATTATATCTTACCATGAAACATAGAAATGAGATGCGATATCGCGATTTAAGAAGCATTAGAAATCTATTGCTACGATACGTAGACATCTGCAAACGCTATTTCCTTGCTAGGAAGTGTCGCATTTACATTCATTTGAATTGTAGACGAGGAATGCATAACACTTAGAAATGAGTATTATATCTTGTCATGAAACATAGATATGAGATGCGCTATCTCGTTTTAAGAAGCATTTGAACTCTATTGCTACGATACCTAGACATCTGCAGACGCTATTTCCTAGCAAGGAAGTGTCGCATTTACATTCATTTGAAGTGTAGCCGAGGAATACATGACACTTCGCAAATCATATTATATCTTACCATGAAACATAGAATGAGATGCGATATCGCGTTTTAAGAAGCATTAGAACTCTATTGCTACGATACCTAGACATCTGCAGACGCTATTTCCTAGCAAGGAAGTTTCGCATTTACATTCATTTGAAGTGTAGACGAGGAATACATGACACTTCGCAAATCATAATATATCTTACCATGAAACATAGAAATGAGATGCGATATCTCGTTTTAAGAAGCATTAGAAATCTATTGCTACGATACCTAGACATCTGCAAACGCTATTTCCTAGCGAGGAAATATCGCACTCACATTCATTTGAAGTGTAGACGAGGAATACATAACACTTCGCAAATCATGTTATATCTTACCATGAAACATCGAAATGAGATGCGATATCGCGTTTTAAGATGCATTAGAAAGCTATTGCTACGATACCAAGATATCTGCAAACGCTATTTCCTAGCAAGGAAGTGTCGCATTTACATTCATTTGAAGTGTAGAGGAGGAATACATGACACTTCGCAAATCATATTATATCTTACCATGAGACATAGAAATGAGATGCGATATCGCGTTTTAAGAAGCATTAGAACTCTATTGCTACGATAGGTAAACATCTGCAAACGCTATTTCCTTGCAAGGAAGTGTCGCATTTACATTCATTTGAAGTGTAGACGAGGAATACATGACACTTCGCAAATCATATTATATCTTACCATGAAACATAGAAATGAGATGCGATATCGCGTTTTAAGAAGCATTAGAAATCCATTGCTACGATACGTAGACATCTGCAAACGCTATTTCCTAGCGAGGAAGTGTCGCATTCACATTCATTTGAAGTGTAGACGTGGAATACATAACACTTCGCAAATCATATTATATCTTACCATGAAACATAGAAATGAGATGCGATTTCGCGTTCTAAGAAGCATTAGAAAGCTATTGCTACGATTCGTAGACATCTGCAAACGCTATTTCCTTGCAAGGAAGTGTCGCATTTACTTTCATTTGAATCGTAGACGAGGAATGCATAACACTTCGCAATGAATATTATATCTTATCATGAAACATAGATATGAGATGCAATATCTCGTTTTAAGGAGCATTTGAACTCTATTGCTTCGATACGTAGACATCTGCAAACGCTATTTCCTTGCAAGGAATTGTCTCATTTACATTCATTTACAGTGTAGACAAGGAATACATGACACTTCGAAAATCATATTATGTCTTACCATGAAACATAGAAATGAGATGCGATATCGCGTTTTAAGAAGCATTAGATATCTACTGCTACGATACGTAGACATCTGCAAACGCTATTTCTTTGCAAGGAAGTGTCGCATTTACATTCATTTGAAGTGTAGACGAGGAATACATAACACTTCGCAAATCATATTATATCTTACCATGAAGCATAGGAATGAGATGCGATATCGCGTTTTAAGAAGCATTAGAACTTTATCGCTACCATACGTAGACATCTGCAGACGCTATTTCCTAGCGAGGAAGTGTCGCATTCACTTTCATTTGAAGTGTAGACGAGGAATACATGACATTTCGCAAATCATATTATATCTTACCATGAAACATAGAAATGAGATGCGATATCGCGATTTAAGAAGCATTAGAAATCTATTGCTACGATACGTAGACATCTGCAAACGCTATTTCCTTGCTAGGAAGTGTCGCATTTACATTCATTTGAATCGTAGACGAGAAATGCATAACACTTAGAAATGAGTATTATATCTTGTCATGAAACATAGATATGAGATGCGCTATCTCGTTTTAAGAAGCATTTGAACTCTATTGCTACGATACCTAGACATCTGCAGACGCTATTTCCTAGCAAGGAAGTGTCGCATTTACATTCATTTGAAGTGTAGCCGAGGAATACATGACACTTCGCAAATCATATTATATCTTACCATGAAACATAGAATGAGATGCGATATCGCGTTTTAAGAAGCATTAGAACTCTATTGCTACGATACCTAAACATCTGCAGACGCTATTTCCTAGCAAGGAAGTTTCGCATTTACATTCATTTGAAGTGTAGACGAGGAATACATGACACTTCGCAAATCATATTATATCTTACCATGAAACATAGAAATGAGATGCGATATCGCGTTTTAAGAAGCATTAGAAATCTATTGCTACTATACGTAGACATCTGCAAACGCTATTTCCTAGCGAGGAAGTGTCGCATTCACATTCATTTGAAGTGTACACGAGGAATACATAACACTTCGCAAATCATATTATATCTTACCATGAAGCATAGAAATGAGATGCGATTTCGCGTTTTAAGAAGCATTAGAAAGCTATTGCTACGATACGTAGACATCTGCAAACGCTATTTCCTAGCGAGGAAGTATCGCATTCACATTCATTTGAAGTGTAGACGAGGAATACATAACACTTCGCAAATCATGTTATACCTTACCATGAAACATAGAAATGAGATGCGATATTGCGTTTTAAGAAGCATTAGAACTTTATCGCTACCATACGTAGACATCTGCAGACGCTATTTCCTAGCAAGGAAGTGTCGCATTTACATTCATTTGAAGTGTAGTCGAGGAATACATGACACTTCGCAAATCATATTATATCTTACCATGAAACATAGAAATGAGATGCGATATCGCGTTTTAAGAAGCATTAGAAATCTATTGCTACGATAGGTAGACATCTGCAAACGCTATTTCCTTGCAAGGAAGTGTCGCATTTACATTCATTTGAAGTGTAGACGAGGAATACATAACACTTCGCAAATCATATTATATCTTACCATGAAACATAGAAATGGGATGCGATATCGCGTTTTAAGAAGCATTAGAACACTATCGCTACGATACCTAGACATCTGCAAACGCTATTTCCTTGCAAGGAAGTGTCGCATTTACATTCATTTGAAGTGCAGACGAGGAATACATAATACTTCGCAAATCATGTTATATCTTACCATGAAACATAGAAATAAGATGCGATTTCGCGTTTTAAGAAGCATTAGAAAGCTATTGCTACGATACGTAGACATCTGCAAACGCTATTTCCTAGCGAGGAAGTATCGCATTCACATTCATTTGAAGTGTAGACGAGGAATACATAACACTTCGCAAATCATGTTATATCTTACCATGGAACATAGAAATGAGATGCGATATCGCGTTTTATGAATCATATGAACTCTATTGCTACGATACGTAGACATCTGTAAACGCTATTTCCTTGCAAGGAAGTGTCGCATTTACTTTCATTTGAATCGTAGACGAGGAATGCATAACACTTCGCAAAGTATATTATATCTTACCATGAAACATAGAAATGAGATGCGATATCGCGTTTTGAGAATCATAAGAACTCTATTGCTACGATACGTAGACATCTGCAAACGCTATTTCCTAGCGAGGAAGTGTCGCATTCACATTCATTTGAAGTGTAGACGAGGAATAAGTAAAACTTCGCAAATCATATTATATCGTACCATGAAACATAGAAATGAGATGCGATATCGCGTTTTAAGAAGCATTAGAATTCTATTGCTACGATAGGTAGACATCTGCAAACGCTATTTCCTTGCAAGGAAGTGTCGCATTTACATTCATTTGAAGTGTAGACGAGGAATACATAACACTTCGCAAATCATATTATATCTTACCATGAAACATAGAAATGGGATGCGATATCGCGTTTTAAGAAGCATTAGAACACTATCGCTACGATACCTAGACATCTGCAGACGCTATTTCCTAGCAAGGAAGTGTCGCATTTACATTCATTTGAAGTGTAGGCGAGGAATACATAGCACTTCGCAAATCGTATTATATCTTACCATGAACCATAGAAATGAGATGCGATATCGCGTTCTAAGGAGCATTAGAACTCTATTGCTACGATACGTAGACATTTGCAAACGCTATTTCCTGGCAAGGAAGTGTCGCATTTACATTCATTTGAAGTGTAGAGGAGGAATACATAACACTTCGCAAATCATATTACATCTTACCATGAAACATAGAAATGAGATGCGATATCGCGTTTTAAGAAGCATTAGAACTCTATTGCTACGATACCAGGATATCTGCAAACGCTATTTCCTAGCAAGGAAGTGTCGCATTTACATTCATTTGAAGTGTAGAGGAGGAATACATGACACTTCGCAAATCATATTATATCTTACCATGAGACATAGAAATGAGATGCGATATCGCGTTTTAAGAAGCATTAGATCTCTATTGCTACGATACCTAGACATCTTCAGACACTATTTCCTAGCAAGGAAGTGTCGCATTTACATTCATTTGAAGTGTAGACGAGGAATACATAACACTTCGCAAATCATACTATATCTTACCATGAAACATAGAAATGGGATGCGATATCGTGTTTTAAGGAGCACTAGAAATCTATTGCTACTATACGTAGACATCTGCAAACGCTATTTCCTAGCGAGGAAGTGTCGCATTCACATTCATTTGAAGTGTAGACGAGGAATACATAACACTTCGCAAATCATATTATATCTTACCATGAAGCATAGAAATGAGATGCGATTTCGCGTTTTAAGAAGCATTAGAAAGCTATTGCTACGATACGTAGACATCTGCAAACGCTATTTCCTAGCGAGGAAGTATCGCATTCACATTCATTTGAAGTGTAGACGAGGAATACATAACACTTCGCAAATCATGTTATATCTTACCATGAAACATAGAAATGAGATGCGATATTGCGTTTTAAGAAGCATTAGAACTTTATCGCTACCATACGTAGACATCTGCAGACGCTATTTCCTAGCAAGGAAGTGTCGCATTTACATTCATTTGAAGTGTAGTCGAGGAATACATGACACTTCGCAAATCATATTATATCTTACCATGAAACATAGAAATGAGATGCGATATCGCGTTTTAAGAAGCATTAGAAATCTATTGCTACGATACGTAGACATCTGCAAACGCTATTTCCTAGCGAGGAAGTGTCGTATTCACATTCATTTGAAGTGTAGACGAGGAATACATAACACTCCGCAAATCATATTATATCTTACCATGAAACATAGATATGAGATGCGATATCGCGTTTTAAGAAGCATTAGAAAGCTATTGCTACGATACGTAGACATCTGCAAACGCTATTTCCTAGCGAGGAAGTATCGCATTCACATTCATTTGGAGTGTAGACGAGGAATACAAAACTCTTCGCAAATCATGATATATCTTACCATGAAACATAGAAATGAGATGCGATATCGCGTTTTATGAATCATATGAACTCTATTGCTACAATACCTAGACATCTGCAGACGCTATTTCCCAGCAAGGAAGTTTCGCATTTACTTTCATTTGAATCGTAGACGAGGAATGCATAACACTTCGCAAAGTATATTATATGTTACCATGAAACATAGAAATGAGATGCGATATCGCGTTTTGAGAATCATAAGAACTCTGTTGCTACGATACGTAGACATCTGCAAACGCTATTTCCTAGCGAGGAAGTGTCGCATTCACATTCATTTGAAGTGTAGACGAGGAATAAGTAAAACTTCGCAAATCATATTATATCGTACCATGAAACATAGAAATGAGATGCGATATCGCGTTTTAAGAAGCATTAGAATTCTATTGCTACGATAGGTAGACATCTGCAAACGCTATTTCCTTGCAAGGAAGTGTCGCATTTACATTCATTTGAAGTGTAGACGAGGAATACATAACACTTCGCAAATCATATTATATCTTACCATGAAACATAGAAATGGGATGCGATATCGCGTTTTAAGAAGCATTAGAACACTATCGCTACGATATCTAGACATCTGCAGACGCTATTTCCTAGCAAGGAAGTGTAGCATTTACATTCATTTGAAGTGTAGGCGAGGAATACATAACACTTCGCAAATCGTATTATATCTTACCATGAACCATAGAAATGAGATGCGATATCGCGTTCTAAGGAGCATTAGAACTCTATTGCTACGATACGTAGACATTTGCAAACGCTATTTCCTGGCAAGGAAGTGTCGCATTTACATTCATTTGAAGTGTAGAGGAGGAATACATAACACTTCGCAAATCATATTACATCTTACCATGAAACATAGAAATGAGATGCGATATCGCGTTTTAAGAAGCATTAGTACTCTATTGCTACGATACCAGGATATCTGCAAACGCTATTTCCTAGCAAGGAAGTGTCGCATTTACATTCATTTGAAGTGTAGAGGAGGAATACATGACACTTCGCAAATCATATTATATCTTACCATGGGACATAGAAATGAGATGCGATATCGCGTTTTGAGAAGCATTAGATCTCTATTGCTACGATACCTAGACATCTTCAGACACTATTTCCTAGCAACGAAGTGTCGCATTTACATTCATTTGAAGTGTAGACGAGGAATACATAACACTTCGCAAATCATACTATATCTTACCATGAAACATAGAAATGGGATGCGATATCGTGTTTTAAGGAGCATTAGAAATCTATTGCTACTAAACGTAGACATCTGCAAGCGCTATTTCCTAGCGAGGAAGTGTCGCATTCACATTCATTTGAAGTGTAGACGAGGAATACATAACACTTCGCAAATCGTATTATATCTTAACATGAACCATAGAAATGAGATGCGATATCGCGTTCTAAGGAGCATTAGAACTCTATTGCTACGATACGTAGACATTTGCAAACGCTATTTCCTGGCAAGGAAGTGTCGCATTTACATTCATTTGAAGTGTAGAGGAGGAATACATAACACTTCGCAAATCATATTACATCTTACCATGAAACATAGAAATGAGATGCGATATCGCGTTTTAAGAAGCATTAGAAATCTATTGCTACGATACGTAGACATCTGCATACGCTATTTCCTAGCGAAGAAGTGTCGCATTCACATTCATTTGAAGTGTAGACGAGGAATACATAACACTCCGCAAATCATATTATATCTTACCATGAAACATAGATATGAGATGCGATATCGCGTTTTAAGAAGCATTAGAAAGCTATTGCTACGATACGCAGACATCTGCAAACGCTATTTCCTAGCGAGGAAGTATCGCATTCACATTCATTTGGAGTGTAGACGAGGAATACAAAACTCTTCGCAAATCATGTTATATCTGACCATGAAACATAGAAATGAGTTGCGATATCGCGTTTTATGAATCATATGAACTCTATTGCTACAATACCTAGACATCTGCAGACGCTATTTCCTAGCAAGGAAGTTTCGCATTTACATTCATTTGAAGTGTAGACGAGGAATACATGACACTTAGCAAATCATATTATATCTTACCATGAATCATAGAAATGAGATGCGATATCGCGTTTTAAGAAGCATTAGAACTCTATTGCTACGATACCTAGACATCTGCAGACGCTATTTCCTAGCGAGGAAGTGTCGCATTCACTTTCATTTGAAGTGTAGACGAGGAATACATGACACTTCGCAAATCATATTATATCTTACCATGAAACATAGAAATGAGATGCGATATCGCGATTTAAGAAGCATTAGAAATCTATTGCTACGATACGTAGACATCTGCAAACGCTATTTCCTTGCTAGGAAGTGTCGCATTTACATTCATTTGAATCGTAGACGAGGAATGCATAACACTTAGAAATGAGTATTATATCTTGTCATGAAACATAGATATGAGATGCGCTATCTCGTTTTAAGAAGCATTAGAACTCTATTGCTACGATACCAGGATATCTGCAAACGCTATTTCCTAGCAAGGAAGTGTCGCATTTACATTCATTTGAAGTGTAGAGGAGGAATACATGACACTTCGCAAATCATATTATATCTTACCATGAATCATAGAAATGAGATGCGATATCGCGTTTTAAGAAGCATTAGAACCTTATCGCTACCATACGTAGACATCTGCAGACGCTATTTCCTAGCAAGGAAGTGTCGCATTTACATTCATTTGAAGTGTAGTCGAGGAATACATGACACTTCGCAAATCATATTATATCTTACCATGAAACATAGAAATGAGATGCGATATCGCGTTTTAAGAAGCATTAGAAATCTATTGCTACGATACGTAGACATCTGCAAACGCTATTTCCTAGCGAGGAAGTGTCGTATTCACATTCATTTGAAGTGTAGACGAGGAATACATAACACTCCGCAAATCATATTATATCTTACCATGAAACATAGATATGAGATGCGATATCGCGTTTTAAGAAGCATTAGAAAGCTATTGCTACGATACGTAGACATCTGCAAACGCTATTTCCTAGCGAGGAAGTATCGCATTCACATTCATTTGGAGTGTAGACGAGGAATACAAAACTCTTCGCAAATCATGTTATATCTTACCATGAAACATAGAAATGAGATGCGATATCGCGTTTTATGAATCATATGAACTCTATTGCTACAATACCTAGACATCTGCAGACGCTATTTCCCAGCAAGGAAGTTTCGCATTTACTTTCATTTGAATCGTAGACGAGGAATGCATAACACTTCGCAAAGTATATTATATGTTACCATGAAACATAGAAATGAGATGCGATATCGCGTTTTGAGAATCATAAGAACTCTGTTGCTACGATACGTAGACATCTGCAAACGCTATTTCCTAGCGAGGAAGTGTCGCATTCACATTCATTTGAAGTGTAGACGAGGAATAAGTAAAACTTCGCAAATCATATTATATCGTACCATGAAACATAGAAATGAGATGCGATATCGCGTTTTAAGAAGCATTAGAATTCTATTGCTACGATACGTAGACATTTGCAAACGCTATTTCCTGGCAAGGAAGTGTCGCATTTACATTCATTTGAAGTGTAGAGGAGGAATACATAACACTTCGCAAATCATATTACATCTTACCATGAAACATAGAAATGAGATGCGATATCGCGTTTTAAGAAGCATTAGTACTCTATTGCTACGATACCAGGATATCTGCAAACGCTATTTCCTAGCAAGGAAGTGTCGCATTTACATTCATTTGAAGTGTAGAGGAGGAATACATGACACTTCGCAAATCATATTATATCTTACCATGGGACATAGAAATGAGATGCGATATCGCGTTTTAAGAAGCATTAGATCTCTATTGCTACGATACCTAGACATCTTCAGACACTATTTCCTAGCAAGGAAGTGTCGCATTTACATTCATTTGAAGTGTAGACGAGGAATACATAACACTTCGCAAATCATACTATATCTTACCATGAAACATAGAAATGGGATGCGATATCGTGTTTTAAGGAGCATTAGAAATCTATTGCTACTATACGTAGACATCTGCAAGCGCTATTTCCTAGCGAGGAAGTGTCGCATTCACATTCATTTGAAGTGTAGACGAGGAATACATAATACTTCGCAAATCGTATTATATCTTACCATGAACCATAGAAATGAGATGCGATATCGCGTTCTAAGGAGCATTAGAACTCTATTGCTACGATACGTAGACATTTGCAAACGCTATTTCCTGGCAAGGAAGTGTCGCATTTACATTCATTTGAAGTGTAGAGGAGGAATACATAACACTTCGCAAATCATATTACATCTTACCATGAAACATAGAAATGAGATGCGATATCGCGTTTTAAGAAGCATTAGAAATCTATTGCTACGATACGTAGACATCTGCAAACGCTATTTCCTAGCGAAGAAGTGTCGTATTCACATTCATTTGAAGTGTAGACGAGGAATACATAACACTCCGCAAATCATATTATATCTTACCATGAAACATAGATATGAGATGCGATATCGCGTTTTAAGAAGCATTAGAAAGCTATTGCTACGATACGCAGACATCTGCAAACGCTATTTCCTAGCGAGGAAGTATCGCATTCACATTCATTTGGAGTGTAGACGAGGAATACAAAACTCTTCGCAAATCATGTTATATCTGACCATGAAACATAGAAATGAGTTGCGATATCGCGTTTTATGAATCATATGAACTCTATTGCTACAATACCTAGACATCTGCAGACGCTATTTCCTAGCAAGGAAGTTTCGCATTTACATTCATTTGAAGTGTAGACGAGGAATACATGACACTTCGCAAATCATATTATATCTTACCATGAATCATAGAAATGAGATGCGATATCGCGTTTTAAGAAGCATTAGATCTCTATTGCTACGATACCTAGACATCTGCAGACGCTATTTCCTAGCGAGGAAGTGTCGCATTCACTTTCATTTGAAGTGTAGACGAGGAATACATGACACTTCGCAAATCATATTATATCTTACCATGAAACATAGAAATGAGATGCGATATCGCGATTTAAGAAGCATTAGAAATCTATTGCTACGATACGTAGACATCTGCAAACGCTATTTCCTTGCTAGGAAGTGTCGCATTTACATTCATTTGAATCGTAGACGAGGAATGCATAACACTTAGAAATGAGTATTATATCTTGTCATGAAACATAGATATGAGATGCGCTATCTCGTTTTAAGAAGCATTTGAACTCCATTGCTACGATACCTAGACATCTGCAGACGCTATTTCCTAGCAAGGAAGTGTCGCATTTACATTCATTAGAAGTGTAGCCGAGGAATACATGACACTTCGCAAATCATATTATATCTTACCATGAAACATAGAATGAGATGCGATATCGCGTTTTAAGAAGCATTAGAACTCTATTGCTACGATACCTAGACATCTGCAGACGCTATTTCCTAGCAAGGAAGTTTCGCATTTACATTCATTTGAAGTGTAGACGAGGAATACATGACACTTCGCAAATCATATTATATCTTACCATGAAACATAGAAATGAGATGCGATATCGCGTTTTAAGAAGCATTAGAAATCTATTGCTACGATACCTAGACATCTGCAAACGCTATTTCCTAGCGAGGAAGTATCGCACTCACATTCATTTGAAGTGTAGACGAGGAATACATGACACTTCGCAAATCATATTATATCTTACCATGAAACATAGAAATGGGATGCGATATCGCGTTTTAAGAAGCATTAGAACACTATCGCTGCGATACCTAGACATCTTCAGACACTATTTCCTAGCAAGGAAGTGTCGCATTTACATTCATTTGAAGTGTAGACGAGGAATACATAACACTTCGCAAATCATACTATATCTTACCATGAAACATAGAAATGGGATGCGATATCGTGTTTTAAGGAGCATTAGAAATCTATTGCTACTATACGTAGACATCTGCAAACGCTATTTCCTAGCGAGGAAGTGTCGCATTCACATTCATTTGAAGTGTAGACGAGGAATACATAACACTTCGCAAATCATATTATACCTTACCATGAAGCATAGAAATGAGATGCGATTTCGCGTTTTAAGAAGCATTAGAAAGCTATTGCTACGATACGTAGACATCTGCAAACGCTATTTCCTAGCGAGGAAGTATCGCATTCACATTCATTTGAAGTGTAGACGAGGAATACATAACATTTCGCAAATCATGTTATATCTTACCATGAAACATAGAAATGAGATGCGATATCGCGTTTTAAGAATCACATTAACTCTATTGCTACGATACGTAGACATCTGCAAACGCTATTTCCTTGCAAGGAAGTGTCGCATTTACTTTCATTTGAATCGTAGACGAGGAATGCATAACACTTCGCAAAGTATATTATATCTTACCATGAAACATAGAAATGAGATGCGATATCGCGTTTTGAGAATCATAAGAACTCTATTGCTACGATACGTAGACATCTCCAAACGCTATTTCCTAGCGAGGAAGTGTCGCATTCACATTCATTTGAAGTGTAGACGAGGAATACATAACACTTCGCAAATCATATTATATCTTACCATGAAACATAGAAATGAGATGCGATATCGCGTTTTAAGAAGCATTAGAACACTATCGCTACGATACCTAGACATCTGCAGACGCTATTTCCTAGCAAGGAAGTGTCGCATTTACATTCATTTGAAGTGTAGGCGAGGAATACATAACACTTCGCAAATCGTATTATATCTTACCATGAAACATAGAAATGAGATGCGATATCGCGTTTTAAGAAGCATTAGAACTCTATTGCTACGATACCTAGACATCTGCAGACGCTATTTCCTAGAAAGGAAGTTTCGCATTTACATTCATTTGAAGTGTAGTCGAGTAATACATGACACTTCGCAAATCATATTATATCTTACCATGAAACATAGAAATGAGATGCGATATCGCGTTTTAAGAAGCATTAGAAATCTATTGCTACGATACGTAGACATCTGCAAACGCTATTTCCTTGCTAGGAAGTGTCGCATTTACATTCATTTGAATCGTAGACGAGGAATGCATAACACTTAGAAATGAGTATTATATCTTGTCATGAAACTTAGATATGGGATGCGCTATCTCGTTTTAAGAAGCATTTGAACTCTATTGCTTCGATACGTAAACATCTGCAAACGCTATTTCCCAGGAAGGAAGTGTCGCATTTACAATCATTTGAATCGTAGACGAGGAATGCAAAACAGTTCGCAATGAATATTATATGTTATCATGAAACATAGAAATGAGATGCGATATCGCGTTTTAAGAATCATATGAACTCTATTGCTACGATACGTAGACATCAGCAATCGTTATTTCCTTGCAAGGAAGTGTCGCATTTACTTTCATTTGAATCGTAGACGAGGAATGCAAAACACTTCGCAATGAATATTATATCTTACCATGAAACATAGAAATGAGATGCGATATCGCGTTTTAAGAAGCATTAGAAAGCTATTGCTACGATACGTAGATATCTGCAAACGCTGTTTCCTAGCGAGGAAGTATCGCATTCACATTCATTTGGAGTGTAGACGAGGAATACAAAACTCTTCGCAAATCATGTTATATCTTACCATGAAACATAGAAATGAGATGCGATATCGCGTTTTATGAATCATATGAACTCTATTGCTACGATACGTAAACATCTGCAATCGTTATTTCCATGCAAAGAAGTGTCGCATTTACTTTCATTTGAATCGTAGACGAGGAATGCATAACACTTCGCAATGAATATTATATCTTATCATGAAACATAGATATGAGATGCAATATCTCGTTTTAAGAAGCACTTGAACTCTATTGCTTCGATACGTAGACATCTGCAAACGCTATTTCCTAGCGAGGAAGTGTCGTATTCACATTCATTTGAAGTGTAGACGAGGAATACATAACACTCCGCAAATCATATTATATCTTACCATGAAACATAGATATGAGATGCGATATCGCGTTTTAAGAAGCATTAGAAAGCTAATGCTACGATACGTAGACATCTGCAAACGCTATTTCCTAGCGAGGAAGTATCGCATTCACATTCATTTGGAGTGTAGACGAGGAATACAAAACTCTTCGCAAATCATGTTATATCTTACCATGAAACATAGAAATGAGATGCGATATCGCGTTTTATGAATCATATGAACTCTATTGCTACAATACCTAGACATCTGCAGACGATATTTCCTAGCAAGGAAGTTTCGCATTTACATTCATTTGAAGTGTAGACGAGGAATACATGACACTTCGCAAATCATATTATATCTTACCATGAATCATAGAAATGAGATGCGATATCGCGTTTTAAGAATCATATGAACTCTATTGCTACGATACGTAAACATCTGCAATCGTTATTTCCATGCAAGGAAGTGTCGCATTTACTTTCATTTGAAGTGTAGCCGAGGAATACATGACACATCGCATATCATATTATATCTTACCATGAAACATAGAATGAGATGCGATATCGCGTTTTAAGAAGCATTAGAACTCTTTTGCTACGATACCTAGACATCTGCAGACGCTATTTCCTAGCGAGGAAGTATCGCACTCACATTCATTTGAAGTGTAGACGAGGAATACATAACACTTCGCAAATCATGTTATATCTTACCATGAAACATAGAAATGAGATGCGATATCGCGTTTTAAGAATCATATGAACTCTATTGCTACGATACGTAGACATCAGCAATCGTTATTTCCTTGCAAGGAAGTGTCGCATTTACTTTCATTTGAATCGTAGACGAGGTATGCAAAACACTTCGCAATGAATATTATATCTTACCATGAAACATAGAAATGAGATGCGATATCGCGTTTTAAGAAGCATTAGAAAGCTATTGCTACGATACGTAGATATCTGCAAACGCTGTTTCCTAGCGAGGAAGTATCGCATTCACATTCATTTGGAGTGTAGACGAGGAATACAAAACTCTTCGCAAATCATGTTATATCTTACCATGAAACATAGAAATGAGATGCGATATCGCGTTTTATGAATCATATGAACTCTATTGCTACGATACGTAAACATCTGCAATCGTTATTTCCATGCAAGGAAGTGTCGCATTTACTTTCATTTGAATCGTAGACGAGGAATGCATAACACTTCGCAAATCATATTATATCTTACTATGAAACAGAAATGAGATGCGATATCGCGTTTTAAGAAGCATAAGAAAACTATTGCTACGATAGGTAGACATTTGCAAACGCTATTTCCTGGCAAGGAAGTGTCGCATTTACATTCATTTGAAGTGTAGAGGAGGAATACATAACACTTCGCAAATCATATTACATCTTACCATGAAACATAGAAATGAGATGCGATATCGCGTTTTAAGAAGCATTAGAACTCTATTGCTATGATACCTAGACATCTGCAGACGCTATTTCCTTGCAAGGAAGTTTCGCATTTACATTCATTTGCAGTGTAGACGAGGAATACATGACACTTCGCAAATCATATTATGTCTTACCATGAAACATAGAAATGAGATGCGATATCGCGTTTTAAGAAGCATTAGATATCTACTGCTACGATACGTAGACATCTGCAAACACTATTTCTTTGCAAGGAAGTGTCGCATTTACATTCATTTGAAGTGTAGACGAGGAATACATAACACTTCGCAAATCATATTATATCTTACCATGAAGCATAGAAATGAGATGCGATATCGCGTTTTAAGAAGCATTAGAACTTTATCGCTACCATACGTAGACATCTGCAGACGCTATTTCCTAGCAAGGAAGTGTCGCATTTACATTCATTTGAAGTGTAGCCGAGGAACACATGACACTTCGCAAATCATATTATATCTTACCATGAAACATAGAGTGAGATGCGATATCGCGTTTTAAGAATCATTAGAACTCTATTGCTACGATACCTAGACATCTGCAGACGCTATTTCCTAGCAAGGAAGTTTCGCATTTACATTCATTTGAAGTGTAGACGAGGAATACATGACACTTCGCAAATCATATTATATCTTACCATGATACATAGAAATGAGATGCGATATCGCGTTTTAAGAAGCATTAGAAATCTATTGCTACGATACGTAGACATCTGCAAACGCTATTTCCTTGCTAGGAAGTGTCGCATTTACATTCATTTGAAGTATAGACAAGGAATACATGACACTTCGCAAATCATATTATATCTTACCATGAAACATAGAAATGAGATGCGATATCGCGTTTTAAGAAGCATTAGATATCTACTGCTACGATACGTAGACATCTGCAAACGCTATTTCCTAGCGAGGAAGTATCGCATTCACATTCATTTGAAGCGTAGACGAGGAATACATAACACTTCGCAAATCATGTTATATCTTACAATGAAACATAGATATGAGATGCAATATCTCGTTTTAAGAAGCATTAGAACTCTATCGCTACGATACGTAGACATCTGCAGACGCTATTTCCTAGCAAGGAAGTGTCGCATTTACCTTCATTTGAAGTGTAGACGAGAAATACATAACACTTCGCAAATCATATTATATCCTACCATGAAACATAGAAATGAGATGCAATATCTCGTTTTAAGAAGCATTTGATCTCTATTGCTACGATACGTAGACATCTGCAAACGCTATTTCCTTGCAAGGAAGTGTCGCATTTACATTCATTTGAATCGTAGACGAGGAATGCATAACACTTCGCAATGAATATTATATCTTATCATGAAACATAGATATGAGATGCATTATCTCGTTTTAAGAAGCATTTGAACTCTATTGCTTCGATACGTAGACACCTGCATACGCTATTTCCTTGCAAGGAAGTGTCGCATTTACATTCATTTGAAATGTAGACGAGGAATACATGACATTTTGCAAATCATATTGCATCTTACCATGAAACATAGAAATGAGATGCGATATCGCGTTTTAAGAAGCATTAGAAAGCTATTGCTACGATACGTAGACATCTGCAAACGCTATTTCCTAGCGAGGAAGTATCGCATTCACATTCATTTGAAGTGTAGACGAGGAATCCATAACACTTCGCAAATCATATTATATCTTACCATGAAACATAGAAATGAGATGCGATATCGCGTTTTAAGAAGCATTAGAACACTACTGCTACGATAGGTAGACATTTGCAAACGCTATTTCCTGGCAAGGAAGTGTCGTATTTACATTCATTTGAAGTGTAGAGGAGGAATACATAACACTTCGCAAATCATATTGCATCTTACCATGAAACATAGAAATGAGATGCGATATCACGTTTTAAGAAGCATTAGAAAGCTATTGCTACGATACGTAGACATCTGCAAACGCTATTTCCTAGCGAGGAAGTATCGCATTCACATTCATTTGAAGTGTAGACGAGGAATCCATAACACTTCGCAAATCATGTTATATCTTACCATGAAACATAGAAATGAGATGCGATATCGCGTTTTAAGAAGCATTAGAAAGCTATTGCTACGATACGTAGATATCTGCAAACGCTATTTCCTAGCGAGGAAGTATCGCATTCACATTCATTTGGAGTGTAGACGAGGAATACAAAACTCTTCGCAAATCATGTTATATCTTACCATGAAACATAGAAATGAGATGCGATATCGAGTTTTATGAATCATATGAACTCTATTGCTACGATACGTAAACATCTGCAATCGTTATTTCCATGCAAGGAAGTGTCGCATTTACTTTCATTTGAATCGTAGACGAGGAATGCATAACACTTCGCAATGAATATTACATCTTATCATGAAACATAGATATGAGATGCAATATCTCGTTTTAAGAAGCATTTGAACTCTATTGCTTCGATACGTAGACATCTGCAAACGCTATTTCCTAGCAAGGAAGTGTCGCATTTACCTTCATTTGAAGTGTAGACGAGAAATACATAACACTTCGCAAATCATATTCTATCCTACCATGAAACATAGAAATGAGATGCAATATCTCGTTTTAAGAAGCATTTGATCTCTATTGCTACGATACGTAGACATCTGCAAACGCTATTTCCTTGCAAGGAAGTGTCGCATTTACATTCATTTGAATCGTAGACGAGGAATGCATAACACTTCGCAATGAGTATTATATCTTATCATGAAACATAGATATGAGATGCAATATCTCGTTTTAAGAAGCATTTGAACTCTATTGCTTCGATACGTAGACACCTGCAAACGCTATTTCCTTGCAAGGAAGTGTCGTATTTACATTCATTTGAAGTGTAGAGGAGGAATACATAACACTTCGCAAATCATATTGCATCTTACCATGAAACATAGAAATGAGATGCGATATCGCGTTTTAAGAAGCATTAGAAAGCTATTGCTACGATACGTAGACATCTGCAAACGCTATATCCTAGCGAGGAAGAATCGCATTCACATTCATTTGAAGTGTAGACGAGGAATACATAACACTTCGCAAATCATGTTATATCTTACCATGAAACATAGAAATGAGATGCGATATCGCGTTTTAAGAAGCATTAGAAATCTATTGCTACGATACGTAGACATCTGCAAATTCTATTTCCTAGCGAGGAAGTGTCGCATTCACATTCATTTGAAGTGTAGACGAGGAATACATAACACTTCGCAAATCATATTATATCTTACCATGAAACATAGATATGAGATGCGATATCGCGTTTTAAGAAGCATTAGAACACTATTGCTACGATAGGTAGACGTTTGCAAACGCTATATCCTAGCGAGGAAGAATCGCATTCACATTCATTTGAAGTGTAGACGAGGAATACATAACACTTCGCAAATCATGTTATATCTTACCATGAAACATAGAAATGAGATGCGATATCGCGTTTTAAGAAGCATTAGAAAGCTATTGCTGCGATACCTAGACAACAGCAAACGCTACTTCCTAGCGAGGAAGTATCGCATTCACATTCATTTGAAGTGTAGACGAGGAATACACGACACTTCGCAAATCATATTACATCTTACCATGAAACATAGAAATGAGAAGCGATATCGCGTTTTAAGAAGCATTTGAACTCTACTGCTACGATACGTAGACATCTGCAAACGCTATTTCCTTGCAAGGAAGTGTCGCATTTACTTTCATTTGAATCGTAGACGAGGAATGCATAACACTTCGCAATGAATATTACATCTTATCATAAAACATAGATATGAGATGCAATATCTCGTTTTAAGAAGCATTTGAACTCTATTGCTTCGATACGTAGACATCTGCAAACGCTATTTCCTTGCAAGGAATTGTCGCATTTACATTCATTTGAAGTGTAGACGAGGAATACATGACACTTCGCAAATCATATTATATCTTACCATGAAACATAGAAATGAGATGCGATATCGCGTTTTAAGAAGCATTAGAAACCTATTGCTACGATACGTAGACATCTGCAAACGCTATTTCCTAGAGAGGAAGTGTCGCATTTACATTCATTTGAAGTGTGGACGAGGAATACATAACACTTCGCAAATCATATTATATCTTACCATGAAACATAGAAATGAGATGCGATATCGCGTTTTAAGAATCATATGAACACTATTGCTACGATACGTAGACATCTGCAAACGCTATTTCCTTGCTAGGAAGTGTCGCATTTACATTCATTTGAAGTGTAGACGAGGAATACATGACACATCGCAAATCATATTATATCTTACCATGAAACATAGAAATGAGATGCGATATCGCGTTTTAAGAAGCATTAGAACTCTATCGCTACGATACGTAGACATCTGCAGACGCTATTTCCTAGCAAGGAAGTGTCGCATTTACATTCATTTGAAGTGTAGACGAGGAATACATAACACTTCGCAAATCATATTATATCCTACCATGAAACATAGAAATGTGATGCAATATCCCGTTCTAAGAAGTATTTGATCTCTATTGCTACGATACGTAGACATCTGCAAACGCTATTTCCTAGCAAGGAAGTTTCGCATTTACATTCATTTGAATCGTAGACGAGGAATGTATAACACTTCGCAATGAATATTATATCTTATCATGAAACATAGATATGAGATGCAATATCTCGTTTTAAGAAGCATTTGAACTCTATTGCTTCGATACGTAGACACCTGCAAACGCTATTTCCTTGCAAGGAAGTGTCGCATTTACATTCATTTGAAGTGTAGACGAGGAATACATGACACTTTGCAAATCATATTATATTTTACCACGAAACATAGAAATGAGATGCGATATCGCGTTTTAAGAAGCATTAGAAAGCTATTGCTACGATACGTAGACATCTGCAAACGCTATTTCCTAAAGAGGAAGTATCGCATTCACATTTATTTGAAGTGTAGACAAGGAATACATAACACTTCGCAAATCATGTTATATCTTACCATGAAACATAGAAATGAGATGCGATGTCGCGTTTTAAGAAGCATTAGAAATCTATTGCTACGATACGTAGACATCTGCAAACGCTATTTCCTAGCGAAGAAGTGTCGCAATCACATTCATTTGAAGTGTAGACGAGGAATACATAACACTTCGCAAATCATATTATATCTTACCATGAAACATAAATATGAGATGCGATATCGCGTTTTAAGTAGCACTAGAAGGCTAACGCTACGATACGTAGACAGCTGCAAACGCTACTTCCTAGCGAGGAAGTATCGGATTCACATTCATTTGAAGTGTAGACGAGGAATACACGACAATTCGCAAATCATATTACATCTTACCATGAAACATAGAAATGAGATACGATATCGCGTTTTAAGAATCATATGAACTCTATTGCTACGATACGTAGACATCTGCAAACGCTATTTCCTAGCAAGGAAGTGTCGCATTTACATCCGTCTGAATCGTAGACGAGGAATGCATAACACTTCGCAATGAATATTTTATGTTATCATGAAACATAGAAATGAGATGAGATATCCCGTTTTAAGAAGCATTAGAACTCTATCCCTACGATACGTAGACATCTGCAAACGCTATTTCCTAGCAAGGAAGTGTCGCATTTACATTCTTTTGAAGTGAATAATAGGTATACATAACACTTCGCAATGAATACTATACCTTGTCATGAAACGTAGAAATCAGATGCGATATCTCGTTTTAAGAAGCATTTGAACTCTATTGCTCCGATACGTAGACATCAATAAACGCTATTTCCTTGCAAGGAAGTGTCGCATTTACATCGGTTTGAATCGTAGACGAGGAATGCATAACACTTCGCAATGAATATTATATCTTATCATGAAACATAGATATGAGATGCGATATCTCGCTTTAGGAAGCATTTGAACTCTATTGCTTCGATACGTAGACACCTGCAAACGCTATTTCCTTGCAAGGAAGTGTCGCATTTACCTTCTCTTGAAGTGAATAATAGGTATACATAACACTTCGCAATGAACACTATACCTTGTCATGAAACGTAGAAATGAGATGCGATATCACGTTTTAAGATGCATTTGAACTCTATTGCTTCGATACGTAGACATCTGTAAACGCTATTTCCTTGCAAGGAAGTGTAGCATTTACATTCATTTGAATCGTGGATGAGGAATGCATAACACTTCGCAGTGAATATTATATCTTATCATGAAACATAGATATGAGATGCGATATCTCGTTTTAAGAAGCATTTGAACTCTATTGCTTCGATACGTAGACATCTGTAAACGCTAGTTCCTTGCAAGGAAATGTCGCATTTACATTCTTCTGAAGTGATACGAGGTATACATAACAGTTTACAATGAATATTATATCTTATCATGCAACATAGTAATGAGATGCGATATCGCGTTTTAAGAAGCATTATAACTCTACTGCTACGATACGTAGACATCTGCAAACGCTATTTCCTTGCAAGGAAGTGTCGCATTTCCATTCTTCTGAAGTGAATACGAGGTATTCATAACACTTTACAATGTATATTATATCTTATCATGCAACATAGTAATGAGATGCGATATCGCGTTTTAAGATGCATTAGAACTCTATTGCTACGATACGTAGACATCTGCAAACGCTATTTCCTTGCAAGGAAGTGTCGCATTTACATTCATTTGAAGTGTAGACGAGGAATACATTACACCTCGCAATGAATATTACACCTTATCATGAAACATAGATATGAGATGCGTTATCTCGTTTTAAGAAGCATTTGAACTCTATTGCTTCGATACGTAGACATCTGCAAACCCTATTTCCTTGTAAGGAAGTGTCGCATTTACATTCTTTTGAAGTGAATAATAGGTATACATAACACTTCGCAATGAATACTATACCTTGTCATGAAACGTAGAAATGAGATGCGATATCACGTTTTAAGAAGCATTTGAACTCTATTGCTTCGATACGTAGACATCTGTAAACGCTAATTCCTTGCAAGGAAGTTTCGCAATTACATTCTTCTGAAGTGAACACGAGGTATACATAACACTTTACAATGAATATTATATCTTATCGTGCAACATTGTAATGAGATGCGATATCTCGTTTTAAGAAGCATAAAAACTCTATTGCTACGATACGTAGATATCGGGAAACGCTATTTCCTTGCAAGGAAGTGTAGCATTTACATTCATTTGAATCGTAGACGAGGAATGCATAACACTTCGCAATGAATATTATATCTTATCATGAAACATAGATATGAGATGCGTTATCTCGTTTTAAGAAGCATTTGAACTCTATTGCTTCGATACGTAGACATCTGCAAACGCTATTTCCTTGCAAGGAAGTGTCGCATTTACATTCTTTTGAAGTGAAAAATAGGTATACATAACACTTCGCAATGAATACTATACCTTGTCATGAAACGTAGAAATGAGATGCGATATCACGTTTTAAGAAGCATTTGAACTCTATTGCTTCGATACGTAGACATATGTAAACGCTATTTCCTTGCAAGGAAGATTCGCAATTACATACTTCTGAAGTGAACACGAGGTATACATAACACTTTACAATGAATATTGTATCTTATCGTGCAACATTGTAATGAGATGCGATATCTCGTTTTAAGAAGCATAAGAACTCTATTGCTACGATACGTAGATATCGGCAAACGCTATTTCCTTGCAAGGAAGTGTAGCATTTACATTCATTTGAAGTGTAGACGAGGAATACATTACACCTCGCAATGAATATTACACCTTATCATGAAACATAGATATGAGATGCGTTATCTCGTTTTAAGAAGCATTTGAACTCTATTGCTTCGAAACGTAGACATCTGCAAACCCTATTTCCTTGTAAGGAAGTGTCGCATTTACATTCTTTTGAAGTGAATAATAGGTATACATAACACTTCGCAATGAATACTATACCTTGTCATGAAACGTAGAAATGAGATGCGATATCACGTTTTAAGAAGCATTTGAACTCTATTGCTTCGATACGTAGACATCTGTAAACGCTAATTCCTTGCAAGGAAGTTTCGCAATTACATTCTTCTGAAGTGAACACGAGGTATACATAACACTTTACAATGAATATTATATCTTATCGTGCAACATTGTAATGAGATGCGATATCTCGTTTTAAGAAGCATAAAAACTCTATTGCTACGATACGTAGATATCGGGAAACGCTATTTCCTTGCAAGGAAGTGTAGCATTTACATTCATTTGAATCGTAGACGAGGAATGCATAACACTTCGCAATGAATATTATATCTTATCATGAAACATAGATATGAGATGCGTTATCTCGTTTTAAGAAGCATTTGAACTCTATTGCTTCGATACGTAGACATCTGCAAACGCTATTTCCTTGCAAGGAAGTGTCGCATTTACATTCTTTTGAAGTGAAAAATAGGTATACATAACACTTCGCAATGAATACTATACCTTGTCATGAAACGTAGAAATGAGATGCGATATCACGTTTTAAGAAGCATTTGAACTCTATTGCTTCGATACGTAGACATATGTAAACGCTATTTCCTTGCAAGGAAGATTCGCAATTACATACTTCTGAAGTGAACACGAGGTATACATAACACTTTACAATGAATATTGTATCTTATCGTGCAACATTGTAATGAGATGCGATATCTCGTTTTAAGAAGCATTTGAACTCTATTGCTTCGATACGTAGACATCTGTAAATGCTATTTCCTTGCAAGGAAGTGTCGCATTTACATTCATTTGAAGTGTAGACGAGGAATACATGACACTTTACACTGAATAGTATATCTTATCATGCAACATAGTAATGAGATGCGATATCTCGCTTTAAGAAGCATTTGAACTCTATTGCTTCGATACGTAGACCTCTGTAAACGCTATTTCCTTGCAAGGAAGTGTCGCATTTACATTCTTCTGAAGTGAATACGAGGTATACATAACACTTTACACTGAATATTATATCTTATCATGCAACATAGTAATGAGATGCGATATCGCGTTTTAAGAAGCATTAGAACTCTATTGCTACGATACGTAGACATCTACAAACGCTATTTCCTAGCAAGGAAGTGTCGCATTTACATTCATTTGAAGTGTAGACGAGGAATGCAAAACACTTAGCAATGAATATTATATCTTATCATGAAACATAGATATGAGATGAGCTATCTCGTCTTAAGAAGCATTTGAACTCTATTGCTTCGATACGTAAACATCTGCAAACGCTATTTCCTAGCAAGGAAGTGTCGCATTTACATTCATTTGAATCGTAGACGTGGAATGCATAACACTTAGCAATGAATATTATATCTTATCATGAAACATAAATATGAGATGCGCTATCTCGTTTTAAGAAGCATTTGAACTCTATTGCTTCGATACGTAGACATCTGCAAACGCTATTTCCTAGCAAGGAAGTGTCGCATTTACATCCGTCTGAATCGTAGACGAGGAATGCATAACACTTCGCAATGAATATTATATCTTATCATGAAACATAGATATGAGATGAGCTATCTCGTTATAAGAAGTATTTGAACTCTATTGCTTCGATACGTAAACATCTGCAAACGCTATTTCCTAGCAAGGAAGTGTCGCATTTACATTCATTTGAATCGTAGACGACGAATGCATAACAGTTCGCAATGAATATTATATGTTATCATGAAACATAGATATGAGATGCGATATCTCGTTTTAAGAAGCATTTGAACTCTATTGCTTCGATACGTAGACATCTGTAAACGCTATTTCCTTGCAAGGAAGTGTCGCATTTACATTCATTTGAAGTGTAGACGAGGAATACATGACACTTTACACTGAATAGTATATCTTATTATGCAACATAGTAATGAGATGCGATATCGCGTTTTAAGAAGCATTATAACTCTATCGCTACGATACGTAGACATCTGCAAACGCTATTTCCTTGCAAGGAAGTGTCGCATTTACATTCTTCTGAAGTTAATACGAGGTATACATAACACTTTACAATGAATATTATATCTTATCATGCAACATAGTAATGAGATGCGATATCGCGTTTTAAGAAGCATTAGGACCCTATTGCTACGATACGTAGACATCTGCAAACGCTATTTCCTAGCAAGGAAGTGTCGCATTTACATTCATTTGAAGTGTAGACGAGGAATACATAACACCTCGCAATGAATATTACACCTTATCATGAAACATAGAAATGAAATGCGATATCTCGTCTTAAGGAGCATTTGAACTCTATTGCTTCGATACGTAGACATCTGCAAACGATATTTCCTAGCAAGGAAGTGTCGCATTTACATCCGTTTGAATCGTAGACGAGGAATGCATAACACTTAGCAATGAATATTATATCTTATCATGAAACATAGATATGAGATGAGCTATCTCGTTATAAGAAGTATTTGAACTCTATTGCTTCGATACGTAAACATCTGCAAACGCTATTTCCTAGCAAAGAAGTGTCGCATTTACATTCATTTCAATCGTAGACGACGAATGCATAACAGTTCGCAATGAATATTACATGTTATCATGAAACATAGATATGAGATGCGATATCTCGCATTAAGAAGCATTTGAACTCTATTGCTTCGATACGTAAACATCTGCAAACGCTATTTCCTAGCAAGGAAGTGTCGCATTTACATTCATTTGAATCGTAGACGAGGAATGCATAACAGTTCGTAATGAATATTATATGTTATCATGAAACATAGATATGAGATGCGATATCTCGTTTTAAGAAGCACTAGAACACTATCCCTACGATACGTAGACATCTGCAAACGCTATTTCCTAGCAAGGAAGTGTCGCATTTACATTCATTTGAAGAGTAGACGAGGAGTGCATGACACTTCGCAATGAATATTATATCTTACCATGAAACATAGAAATGTGATGCTATACCGCATTTTAAGGAGCATAAGAACTCTATTGCTTAGATACGTAGACATCTGCAAACGCTATTTCCTAGCAAGGAAGTGTCGCATTTACATTCATTTGAATCGTAGACGAGGCATACATAACACTTCGCAATGAATATTATATCTTACCATGAAACATAGAAATGAGATGCGATATCATGTTTTAAGAAGCATTAGAACTCTATCCCTAGGATACGTAAACATCTGCAAACGCTATTTCCTAGCAAGGAAGTGTCGCACTTACATTCATTTGAAGTGTAGACGAGGAATACATTACACCTCGCAATGAATATTACATCTTATCATGAATCATAGAAATGAGATACGATATCACGTTTTGAGAAGCACTAGAACTCTATCCCTACGATACGTAAACATCTGCAAACGCTATTTCCTAGCAAGGAAGAGTCGCATTTACATTCTTCTGAAGTGAATACGAGGTATACATAACACTTTACAATGAATATTATATCTTACCATGCAACATAGTAATGAGATGCGATATCGCGTTTTAAGAAGCATTAGAAATCTAATGCTACGATTCGTAGACATCTGCAAACGCTATTTCCTATCGAGGAAGTGTCGCATTCACATTCATTAGAAGTGTAGACGAGGAATACATTACACTTCGCAAATCACATTATATCTTACTATGAAACATAGAAATGAGATGCGATATCGCGTTTTAAGAAGCATAAGAACTCTATTGCTACGTTACAGTAGACATCTGCAAACGCTTTTTCCTAGCAAGGAAGTGTCGCATTTACATTCATTTGAAGTGTAGGCGAGGAATACATAACACTTCGCAATGAATATTACTTCTTATCATGAAACATAGAAATGAGATACGATAACACGTTTTAAGAAGCATTAGAACTTTATCCCTACGATACGTAGACATCTGCAAACGCTATTTCCTAGCAAGGATGAGTCGCATTTACATTCATTCGAATCGTAGACGAGGAATGCATAACACTTCGCAATGAATATTATATCTTACCATGAAACATAGAAATGAGATGCGATATCGCGTTTTGAGAAGCATTAGAACTCTATTGCTACGATACGTAGACATCAGCAAACGCCTTTTCCTAGCGCGGAAGTGTAGCATTTGCATTCTTTTGAAGTGAATACGAGGTATACATGACACATCGCAATGAATATTATAACTTATCATGAAACGCAGTAATGAGATACGATATCGCGTTTTAAGAAGGGTTAGATCTCTATTGCTACGATACGTAGACATCTGCAAACGCTATTTCATAGCATGAAAGTGTCGCATTTACTTTCTTTTGTAGTGAATACGAGGTATACATGTCACAGCGCAATGAATATTATATCTTATCAAGAAACATAGATATGAAATGCGACATCTCGTTTTAAAAAACATTAGAACTCTACAGTTTCGATACGTAGACTTCTGTAAACGTTATTACCTAGCAAGGAAGTGTCGCATTTACATTCTTCTGAAGTGAATACGAGGTATACATGACACTTCGCAATGAATATTATATTTATCGTGAAACATAGAAATGACTGGCGATATCTCGTTTTAAGAAGAATTATAACACTATTGCTTCGTTACGTAGACATCTGAAAACGTTATTTCCTGGCAAGGAAGTGTCGCGTTTACATTCTTTTGAAGTGAATACGAGGTATACATAACACTCAACAATGAATATTATATCTTCCCATGAAACATAGAAATGAGGTGCAATATGGCGATTTAAGAAGCATTAGATCCCTATTGCTTCGATACGTAGACATCTGCAAACGCTACTTCCTAGCAAGGAAGTGTCGCATTTACATTCTTTTGAAGTGAATGCGAGGTATACATAACACTGCACAATGAATATTATATCCTATCATGAAACATAGAAATGTGATGCGATATCGCGATTTAAGAAGCTTTAGAACTCTATTGCTACGATACGTAGATATCTGCAAACACTATTTCCTAGCAAGGTACTGCCGCATTCACATTCATTTGAAGTGTTTGCGATGTATATATGACACTTCGCAATGAATATTATATATTATCATGAAACATAGATATGAGATGCGATATCGCGTATTAGCAAGCTTTAGAAATCTATTGCTTCGATACGTAGACATCTGCAAACGCTATTTCCTAGCATGGGTGTCGCATTTACATTCTTTTTAAAGGAATACGAGGTACACATGACACTTCGCAGTGAATATTATATCTTATCATGAAACATAGAAATGAGATGCGTTATGACGATTTAAGAATCATTGGAACACTATTGCTTCGATACGTAGACATCTGCAAACGCTGCTTCCTTGCAAGGAAGTGTCGCATTTACATTCTTTTGAAGTGAATACGAGGTACACATAACACTGCACAATGAATATTATACCTTATCATGAAACATAGGAATGAGATGCGATGTCGTGTTTTGAGAAGCATTAGAAATCTAATGCTACGATACGTAGGCATCTGCAAACGCTATTTCCTAGCATGGAAGTGTCGCATTTACATTCATTTGAAGTATAGACGAGATATACATAACACTGCACAATGAATATTATATCTTCTCATGAAACATAGAAATGAGATGCGATAGAGCGATTTAAGAAGCATTAGAAATTTATTGGTTCGATACGTAGACATCTGCAAACGCTACTTCCTAGCAAGGAAGTGTCGCAATTACATTCTTTTGAAAGGAATACGAGGTACACATGACACATCGCAATGAATATTATATCTTATCATGATACATAGAAATGAGATGCGATATCGCGATTTAAGAAGCATTAGAACACTATTGCTTCGATACGTAGACATCTGCAAACGCTATTTCCTAGCAAGGATGTGTCGCATTCACATCCATTTGAAGTATAGACCGAGATATACATAACACTGCACAATGAATATTATATCTTATCATGAAACATAGAAATGTGATGCGATATCGCGATTTAAGAAGCTTTAGAACTCTATTGCTACGATACGTAGATATCTGCAAACACTATTTCCTAGCAAGGTACTGCCGCATTCACATTCATTTGAAGTGTTTGCGATGTATATATGACACTTCGCAATGAATATTATATATTATCATGAAACATAGATATGAGATGCGATATCGCGTATTAGCAAGCTTTAGAAATCTATTGCTTCGATACGTAGACATCTGCAAACGCTATTTCCTAGCATGGGTGTCGCATTTACATTCTTTTTAAAGGAATACGAGGTACACATGACACTTCGCAGTGAATATTATATCTTATCATGAAACATAGAAATGAGATGCGTTATGACGATTTAAGAATCATTGGAACACTATTGCTTCGATACGTAGACATCTGCAAACGCTGCTTCCTTGCAAGGAAGTGTCGCATTTACATTCTTTTGAAGTGAATACGAGGTACACATAACACTGCACAATGAATATTATACCTTATCATGAAACATAGGAATGAGATGCGATGTCGTGTTTTGAGAAGCATTAGAAATCTAATGCTACGATACGTAGGCATCTGCAAACGCTATTTCCTAGCATGGAAGTGTCGCATTTACATTCATTTGAAGTATAGACGAGATATACATAACACTGCACAATGAATATTATATCTTCTCATGAAACATAGAAATGAGATGCGATAGAGCGATTTAAGAAGCATTAGAAATTTATTGGTTCGATACGTAGACATCTGCAAACGCTACTTCCTAGCAAGGAAGTGTCGCAATTACATTCTTTTGAAAGGAATACGAGGTACACATGACACATCGCAATGAATATTATATCTTATCATGATACATAGAAATGAGATGCGATATCGCGATTTAAGAAGCATTAGAACACTATTGCTTCGATACGTAGACATCTGCAAAC
Source organism: Xylocopa sonorina (assembly GCF_050948175.1). Classification (NCBI taxonomy): domain Eukaryota; kingdom Metazoa; phylum Arthropoda; class Insecta; order Hymenoptera; family Apidae; genus Xylocopa; species Xylocopa sonorina. Next base: position 617,212 of record NW_027490260.1, on the reverse strand, counting down.
GCTATTTCCTAGCAAGGATGTGTCGCATTCACATCCATTTGAAGTATAGACCGAGATATACATAACACTGCACAATGAATATTATATCTTATCATGAAACATAGAAATGAGATGCGATATGGCGATTTAAGAAGCATTAGAACTCTATTGCTTCGATATGTAGACATCTGCAAACGCTATTTCCTAGCAAGGAAGTGACGCATTTACATTCCTTTGAAAGGAATACGAGGTATACATGACACTTCACAGTGAATATTGTATCTTATCATGAAACATAGAAATGAGATGCGATATCTAGACATCTAGATACCTAGACATCTGCAGACGCTATTTCCTTGCAAGGAAGTGTCGCATTTACATTCATTTGAAGTGTAGACGAGGAACACATGACACTTCGCAAATCATATTATATCTTACCATGAAACATAGAAATGAGATGCGATATCGCGTTATAAGAATCATATGAACTCTATTGCTACGATGCGTAGACATCTGCAATCGTTATTTCCTTGCAAGGAAGTATCGCATTTACTTTCATTTGAATCGTAGACGAGGAATGCATAACACTTCGCAATGTATATTATATCTTATCATGAAACATAGATATGAGATGCAATATCTCGTTTTAAGAAGCATTTGAACTCTATTGCTACGATACCTAGACATCTGCAGACGCTGTTTCCTTGCAAGGAAGTTTCGCATTTACATTCATTTGAAGTGTAGACGAGGAATACATAACACTTCGCAGATCATATTACATCTTACCATGAAACATAGAAATGAGATGCGTTATCGCGTTTTAAGAAGCATTAGAACTCTATTGCTACGGTAGCTAGACATCTGCAGACGTTATTTCCTAGCAAGGAAGTGTCGCATTTACATTCATTTGAAGTGTAGACGAGGAATACATAACACTTCGCAAATCATATTATATCTTACCATGAAACATAGAAATGAGATGCGATATCGCGTTATAAGAATCATATGAACTCTATTGCTACGATACGTAGACATCTGCAATCGTTATTTCCTTGCAAGGATGTGTAGCATTCACATTCATTTGAAGTGTAGACGAGGAATACATGACACTTCGCAAATCATATTATATCTTAGCATGAAACATAGATATGAGATGCAATATCTCGTTTTAAGAAGCATTCGAACTCTGTTGCTTCGATACGTAGACATCTGCAATCGCTATTTCCTTGCAAGGAAGTGTCGCATTTACATTCATTTGAAGTGTAGACGAGGAATACATAACACTTCGCAAATCATATTATATCTTACCATGAAACATAGAAATGAGATGCGATATCGCGTTTTAAGAAGCATTAGAAGTCTATTGCTACGATACCTAGACATCTGCAGACGCTATTTCCTAGCAAGGAAGTGTCGCATTTACATTCATTTGAAGTGTAGACGAGGAATACATGACACTTCGCAAATCATATTATATCTTACCATGAAACATAGAAATGAGATGCGATATCGCGTTTTAAGAAGCATTAGAACTCTATTTCTACGATACCTAGACATCTGCAGACGCTATTTCCTAGCAAGGAAGTGTCGCATTTACATTCATTTGAAGTGTATACGAGGAATACATGACACTTCGCAAATCATAATATATCTTACCATGACACATAGAAATGAGATGCGATATCGCGTTTTAAGAAGCATTGGAAAGCTATTGCTACGATACCTAGACATCTGCAGACGCTATTTCCTAGCAAGGAAGTGTCGCATTTACATTCATTTGAAGTGTAGAGGAGGAATACATAACACTTCGCAAATCATATTACATCTTACCATGAAACATAGAATTGAGATGCCATATCGCGTATTAAGAATCATATGAACTCTATTGCTACGATACGTAGACATCTGCAATCGTTATTTCCTTGCAAGGAAGTGTCGCATTTACTTTCATTTGAATCGTAGACGAGGAATGCATAACACTTCGCAATGTATATTATATCTTATCATGAAACATAGATATGAGATGCAATATCTCGTTTTAAGAAGCATTTGAACTCTATTGCTACGATACCTAGACATCTGCAGACGCTGTTTCCTTGCAAGGAAGTTTCGCATTTACATTCATTTGAAGTGTAGACGAGGAATACATAACACTTCGCAGATCATATTACATCTTACCATGAAACATAGAAATGAGATGCGTTATCGCGTTTTAAGAAGCATTAGAACTCTATTGCTACGGTAGCTAGACATCTGCAGACGTTATTTCCTAGCAAGGAAGTGTCGCATTTACATTCATTTGAAGTGTAGACGAGGAACACATGACACTTCGCAAATCATATTATATCTTACCATGAAACATAGAAATGAGATGCGATATCGCGTTATAAGAATCATATGAACTCTATTGCTACGATGCGTAGACATCTGCAATCGTTATTTCCTTGCAAGGAAGTATCGCATTTACTTTCATTTGAATCGTAGACGAGGAATGCATAACACTTCGCAATGTATATTATATCTTATCATGAAACATAGATATGAGATGCAATATCTCGTTTTAAGAAGCATTTGAACTCTATTGCTACGATACCTAGACATCTGCAGACGCTGTTTCCTTGCAAGGAAGTTTCGCATTTACATTCATTTGAAGTGTAGACGAGGAATACATAACACTTCGCAGATCATATTACATCTTACCATGAAACATAGAAATGAGATGCGTTATCGCGTTTTAAGAAGCATTAGAACTCTATTGCTACGGTAGCTAGACATCTGCAGACGTTATTTCCTAGCAAGGAAGTGTCGCATTTACATTCATTTGAAGTGTAGACGAGGAACACATGACACTTCGCAAATCATATTATATCTTACCATGAAACATAGAAATGAGATGCGATATCGCGTTATAAGAATCATATGAACTCTATTGCTACGATGCGTAGACATCTGCAATCGTTATTTCCTTGCAAGGAAGTATCGCATTTACTTTCATTTGAATCGTAGACGAGGAATGCATAACACTTCGCAATGTATATTATATCTTATCATGAAACATAGATATGAGATGCAATATCTCGTTTTAAGAAGCATTTGAACTCTATTGCTACGATACCTAGACATCTGCAGACGCTGTTTCCTTGCAAGGAAGTTTCGCATTTACATTCATTTGAAGTGTAGACGAGGAATACATAACACTTCGCAGATCATATTATATCTTACCATGAAACATAGAAATGAGATGCGATATCGCGTTTTAAGAAGCATTAGAAGTCTATTGCTACGATACCTAGACATCTGCAGACGCTATTTCCTAGCAAGGAAGTGTCGCATTTACATTCATTTGAAGTGTAGACGAGGAATACATGACACTTCGCAAATCATATTATATCTTACCATGAAACATAGAAATGAGATGCGATATCGCGTTTTAAGAAGCATTAGAACTCTATTTCTACGATACCTAGACATCTGCAGACGCTATTTCCTAGCAAGGAAGTGTCGCATTTACATTCATTTGAAGTGTATACGAGGAATACATGACACTTCGCAAATCATAATATATCTTACCATGACACATAGAAATGAGATGCGATATCGCGTTTTAAGAAGCATTGGAAAGCTATTGCTACGATACCTAGACATCTGCAGACGCTATTTCCTAGCAAGGAAGTGTCGCATTTACATTCATTTGAAGTGTAGAGGAGGAATACATAACACTTCGCAAATCATATTACATCTTACCATGAAACATAGAAATGAGATGCCATATCGCGTATTAAGAATCATATGAACTCTATTGCTACGATACGTAGACATCTGCAATCGTTATTTCCTTGCAAGGAAGTGTCGCATTTACTTTCATTTGAATCGTAGACGAGGAATGCATAACACTTCGCAATGTATATTATATCTTATCATGAAACATAGATATGAGATGCAATATCTCGTTTTAAGAAGCATTTGAACTCTATTGCTACGATACCTAGACATCTGCAGACGCTGTTTCCTTGCAAGGAAGTTTCGCATTTACATTCATTTGAAGTGTAGACGAGGAATACATAACACTTCGCAGATCATATTACATCTTACCATGAAACATAGAAATGAGATGCGTTATCGCGTTTTAAGAAGCATTAGAACTCTATTGCTACGGTAGCTAGACATCTGCAGACGTTATTTCCTAGCAAGGAAGTGTCGCATTTACATTCATTTGAAGTGTAGACGAGGAATACATAACACTTCGCAAATCATATTATATCTTACCATGAAACATAGAAATGAGATGCGATATCGCGTTATAAGAATCATATGAACTCTATTGCTACGATACGTAGACATCTGCAATCGTTATTTCCTTGCAAGGATGTGTAGCATTCACATTCATTTGAAGTGTAGACGAGGAATACATGACACTTCGCAAATCATATTACATCTTACCATGAAACATAGAAATGAGATGCCATATCGCGTATTAAGAATCATATGAACTCTATTGCTACGATACGTAGACATCTGCAATCGTTATTTCCTTGCAAGGAAGTGTCGCATTTACTTTCATTTGAATCGTAGACGAGGAATGCATAACACTTCGCAATGTATATTATATCTTATCATGAAACATAGATATGAGATGCAATATCTCGTTTTAAGAAGCATTTGAACTCTAATGCTACGATACCTAGACATCTGCAGACGCTGTTTCCTTGCAAGGAAGTTTCGCATTTACATTCATTTGAAGTGTAGACGAGGAATACATAACACTTCGCAGATCATATTACATCTTACCATGAAACATAGAAATGAGATGCGTTATCGCGTTTTAAGAAGCATTAGAACTCTATTGCTACGGTAGCTAGACATCTGCAGACGTTATTTCCTAGCAAGGAAGTGTCGCATTTACATTCATTTGAAGTGTAGACGAGGAATACATAACACTTCGCAAATCATATTATATCTTACCATGAAACATAGAAATGAGATGCGATATCGCGTTATAAGAATCATATGAACTCTATTGCTACGATACGTAGACATCTGCAATCGTTATTTCCTTGCAAGGATGTGTAGCATTCACATTCATTTGAAGTGTAGACGAGGAATACATGACACTTCGCAAATCATATTATATCTTAGCATGAAACATAGATATGAGATGCAATATCTCGTTTTAAGAAGCATTCGAACTCTGTTGCTTCGATACGTAGACATCTGCAATCGCTATTTCCTTGCAAGGAAGTGCCGCATTTACATTCATTTGAAGTGTAGACGAGGAATACATAACACTTCGCAAATCATATTATATCTTACCATGAAACATAGAAATGAGATGCGATATCGCGTTTTAAGAAGAATTTGGACTCTATTGCTACGATACGTAGACATCTGCAAGCGCTATTCCCTAGCAAGGAAGTGTCGCATTTACATTCATTTGAAGTGTAGACGAGGAATACATAACACTTCGCAAATCATATTATATCTTACCATGAAACATAGAAATGAGATGCGATATCACGTTTTAAGAAGCATTAGAACTCTATTGCTACGATACCTAGACATCTGCAGACGCTATTTCCTAGCAAGGAAGTGTCGCATTTACATTCATTTGAAGTGTAGACGAGGAATACATGACACTTCGCAAATCATATTATATCTTACCATGAGACATAGAAATGGGATGCGATATCGCGTTTTAAGAAGCATTAGAACTCTATTTCTACGATACCTAGACATCTGCAGACGCTATTTCCTAGCAAGGAAGTGTCGCATTTACATTCATTTGAAGTGTATACGAGGAATACATGACACTTCGCAAATCATAATATATCTTACCATGACACATAGAAATGAGATGTGATATCGCGTTTTAAGAAGCATTGGAAAGCTATTGCTACGATACCTAGACATCTGCAGACGCTATTTCCTAGCAAGGAAGTGTCGCATTTACATTCATTTGAAGTGTAGAGGAGGAATACATAACACTTCGCAAATCATATTACATCTTACCATGAAACATAGAAATGAGATGCCATATCGCGTTTTAAGAATCATATGAACTCTATTGCTACGATACGTAGACATCTGCAATCGTTATTTCCTTGCAAGGAAGTGTCGCATTTACTTTCATTTGAATCGTAGACGAGGAATGCATAACACCTCGCAATGTATATTATATCTTATCATGAAACATAGATATGAGATGCAATATCTCGTTTTAAGAAGCATTTGAACTCTATTGCTTCGATACGTAGACATCTGCAAACGCTATTTCCTTGCAAGGATGTGTCGCATTTACATTCATTTGAAGTGTAGACGAGGAATACATAACACTTCGCAGATCATATTACATCTTACCATGAAACATAGAAATGAGATGCGATATCGCGTTTTAAGAAGCATTAGAACTGTATTGCTACGATACCTAGACATCTGCTGACGCTATTTCCTAGCAAGGAAGTGTCGCATTTACATTCGTTTGAAGTGTAGAGGAGGAACACATGACACTTCGCAAATCATATTATATCTTACCATGAAACATAGAAATGAGATGCGATATCGCGTTATAAGAATCATATGAACTCTATTGCTACGATGCGTAGACATCTGCAATCGTTATTTCCTTGCAAGGAAGTATCGCATTTACTTTCATTTGAATCGTAGACGAGGAATGCATAACACTTCGCAATGTATATTATATCTTATCATGAAACATAGATATGAGATGCAATATCTCGTTTTAAGAAGCATTTGAACTCTATTGCTACGATACCTAGACATCTGCAGACGCTGTTTCCTTGCAAGGAAGTTTCGCATTTACATTCATTTGAAGTGTAGACGAGGAATACATAACACTTCGCAGATCATATTACATCTTACCATGAAACATAGAAATGAGATGCGTTATCGCGTTTTAAGAAGCATTAGAACTCTATTGCTACGGTAGCTAGACATCTGCAGACGTTATTTCCTAGCAAGGAAGTGTCGCATTTACATTCATTTGAAGTGTAGACGAGGAACACATGACACTTCGCAAATCATATTATATCTTACCATGAAACATAGAAATGAGATGCGATATCGCGTTATAAGAATCATATGAACTCTATTGCTACGATGCGTAGACATCTGCAATCGTTATTTCCTTGCAAGGAAGTATCGCATTTACTTTCATTTGAATCGTAGACGAGGAATGCATAACACTTCGCAATGTATATTATATCTTATCATGAAACATAGATATGAGATGCAATATCTCGTTTTAAGAAGCATTTGAACTCTATTGCTACGATACCTAGACATCTGCAGACGCTGTTTCCTTGCAAGGAAGTTTCGCATTTACATTCATTTGAAGTGTAGACGAGGAATACATAACACTTCGCAGATCATATTATATCTTACCATGAAACATAGAAATGAGATGCGATATCGCGTTTTAAGAAGCATTAGAAGTCTATTGCTACGATACCTAGACATCTGCAGACGCTATTTCCTAGCAAGGAAGTGTCGCATTTACATTCATTTGAAGTGTAGACGAGGAATACATGACACTTCGCAAATCATATTATATCTTACCATGAAACATAGAAATGAGATGCGATATCGCGTTTTAAGAAGCATTAGAACTCTATTTCTACGATACCTAGACATCTGCAGACGCTATTTCCTAGCAAGGAAGTGTCGCATTTACATTCATTTGAAGTGTATACGAGGAATACATGACACTTCGCAAATCATAATATATCTTACCATGACACATAGAAATGAGATGCGATATCGCGTTTTAAGAAGCATTGGAAAGCTATTGCTACGATACCTAGACATCTGCAGACGCTATTTCCTAGCAAGGAAGTGTCGCATTTACATTCATTTGAAGTGTAGAGGAGGAATACATAACACTTCGCAAATCATATTACATCTTACCATGAAACATAGAAATGAGATGCCATATCGCGTATTAAGAATCATATGAACTCTATTGCTACGATACGTAGACATCTGCAATCGTTATTTCCTTGCAAGGAAGTGTCGCATTTACTTTCATTTGAATCGTAGACGAGGAATGCATAACACTTCGCAATGTATATTATATCTTATCATGAAACATAGATATGAGATGCAATATCTCGTTTTAAGAAGCATTTGAACTCTATTGCTACGATACCTAGACATCTGCAGACGCTGTTTCCTTGCAAGGAAGTTTCGCATTTACATTCATTTGAAGTGTAGACGAGGAATACATAACACTTCGCAGATCATATTACATCTTACCATGAAACATAGAAATGAGATGCGTTATCGCGTTTTAAGAAGCATTAGAACTCTATTGCTACGGTAGCTAGACATCTGCAGACGTTATTTCCTAGCAAGGAAGTGTCGCATTTACATTCATTTGAAGTGTAGACGAGGAATACATAACACTTCGCAAATCATATTATATCTTACCATGAAACATAGAAATGAGATGCGATATCGCGTTATAAGAATCATATGAACTCTATTGCTACGATACGTAGACATCTGCAATCGTTATTTCCTTGCAAGGATGTGTAGCATTCACATTCATTTGAAGTGTAGACGAGGAATACATGACACTTCGCAAATCATATTACATCTTACCATGAAACATAGAAATGAGATGCCATATCGCGTATTAAGAATCATATGAACTCTATTGCTACGATACGTAGACATCTGCAATCGTTATTTCCTTGCAAGGAAGTGTCGCATTTACTTTCATTTGAATCGTAGACGAGGAATGCATAACACTTCGCAATGTATATTATATCTTATCATGAAACATAGATATGAGATGCAATATCTCGTTTTAAGAAGCATTTGAACTCTAATGCTACGATACCTAGACATCTGCAGACGCTGTTTCCTTGCAAGGAAGTTTCGCATTTACATTCATTTGAAGTGTAGACGAGGAATACATAACACTTCGCAGATCATATTACATCTTACCATGAAACATAGAAATGAGATGCGTTATCGCGTTTTAAGAAGCATTAGAACTCTATTGCTACGGTAGCTAGACATCTGCAGACGTTATTTCCTAGCAAGGAAGTGTCGCATTTACATTCATTTGAAGTGTAGACGAGGAATACATAACACTTCGCAAATCATATTATATCTTACCATGAAACATAGAAATGAGATGCGATATCGCGTTATAAGAATCATATGAACTCTATTGCTACGATACGTAGACATCTGCAATCGTTATTTCCTTGCAAGGATGTGTAGCATTCACATTCATTTGAAGTGTAGACGAGGAATACATGACACTTCGCAAATCATATTATATCTTAGCATGAAACATAGATATGAGATGCAATATCTCGTTTTAAGAAGCATTCGAACTCTGTTGCTTCGATACGTAGACATCTGCAATCGCTATTTCCTTGCAAGGAAGTGCCGCATTTACATTCATTTGAAGTGTAGACGAGGAATACATAACACTTCGCAAATCATATTATATCTTACCATGAAACATAGAAATGAGATGCGATATCGCGTTTTAAGAAGAATTTGGACTCTATTGCTACGATACGTAGACATCTGCAAGCGCTATTCCCTAGCAAGGAAGTGTCGCATTTACATTCATTTGAAGTGTAGACGAGGAATACATAACACTTCGCAAATCATATTATATCTTACCATGAAACATAGAAATGAGATGCGATATCACGTTTTAAGAAGCATTAGAACTCTATTGCTACGATACCTAGACATCTGCAGACGCTATTTCCTAGCAAGGAAGTGTCGCATTTACATTCATTTGAAGTGTAGACGAGGAATACATGACACTTCGCAAATCATATTATATCTTACCATGAGACATAGAAATGGGATGCGATATCGCGTTTTAAGAAGCATTAGAACTCTATTTCTACGATACCTAGACATCTGCAGACGCTATTTCCTAGCAAGGAAGTGTCGCATTTACATTCATTTGAAGTGTATACGAGGAATACATGACACTTCGCAAATCATAATATATCTTACCATGACACATAGAAATGAGATGTGATATCGCGTTTTAAGAAGCATTGGAAAGCTATTGCTACGATACCTAGACATCTGCAGACGCTATTTCCTAGCAAGGAAGTGTCGCATTTACATTCATTTGAAGTGTAGAGGAGGAATACATAACACTTCGCAAATCATATTACATCTTACCATGAAACATAGAAATGAGATGCCATATCGCGTTTTAAGAATCATATGAACTCTATTGCTACGATACGTAGACATCTGCAATCGTTATTTCCTTGCAAGGAAGTGTCGCATTTACTTTCATTTGAATCGTAGACGAGGAATGCATAACACCTCGCAATGTATATTATATCTTATCATGAAACATAGATATGAGATGCAATATCTCGTTTTAAGAAGCATTTGAACTCTATTGCTTCGATACGTAGACATCTGCAAACGCTATTTCCTTGCAAGGATGTGTCGCATTTACATTCATTTGAAGTGTAGACGAGGAATACATAACACTTCGCAGATCATATTACATCTTACCATGAAACATAGAAATGAGATGCGATATCGCGTTTTAAGAAGCATTAGAACTGTATTGCTACGATACCTAGACATCTGCTGACGCTATTTCCTAGCAAGGAAGTGTCGCATTTACATTCGTTTGAAGTGTAGAGGAGGAATACATAACACTTCGCAAATCATATTACATCTTACGAAGAAACATAGAAATGAGATGCGATATCGCGTTTTAAGAATCATATGAACTCTATTGCTACGATACGTAGACATCTGCAATCGTTATTTCCTTGCAAGGAAGTGTCGCATTTACTTTCATTTGAATCGTAGACGAGGAATGCATAACACTTCGCAACGAATATTATATCTTATCAGGAAACATAGATATGAGATGCAATATCTCGTTTTAAAAAGCAGTTGAACTCTATTGCTTGGATACGTAGACATCTGCAAACGCTATTTCCTTGCAAGGATGTGTCGCATTTACATTCATTTGAAGTGTAGACGAGGAATACATAACACTTCGCAGATCATATTACATCTTACCATGAAACATCGAAATGAGATGCGATATCGCATTTTAAGAAGCATTAGAAATGTATTGCTACGATACCTAGACATCTGCAGACGCTATTTCCTTGCAAGGAAGTGTCGCATTTACATTCATTTGAAGTGTAGACGAGGAACACATGACACTTCGCAAATCATATTATATCTTACCATGAAACATAGAAATGAGATGCGATATCGCGTTATAAGAATCATATGAACTCTATTGCTACGATGCGTAGACATCTGCAATCGTTATTTCCTTGCAAGGAAGTATCGCATTTACTTTCATTTGAATCGTAGACGAGGAATGCATAACACTTCGCAACGAATATTATATCTTATCATGAAACATAGATATGAGATGCAATATCTCGTTTTAAGAAGCACTTGAACTCTATTGCTTCGATACGTAGACATCTGCAAACGCTATTTCCTTGCAAGGATGTGTCGCATTTACATTCATTTGAAGTGTAGACGAGGAATACATAACACTTCGCAGATCATATTACATCTTACCATGAAACATCGAAATGAGATGCGATATCGCATTTTACGAAGCATTAGAAATGTATTGCTACGATACCTAGACATCTGCAGACGCTATTTCCTTGCAAGGAAGTGTCGCATTTACATTCATTTGAAGTGTAGACGAGGAACACATGACACTTCGCAAATCATATTATATCTTACCATGAAACATAGAAATGAGATGCGATATCGCGTTATAAGAATCATATGAACTCTATTGCTACGATGCGTAGACATCTGCAATCGTTATTTCCTTGCAAGGAAGTATCGCATTTACTTTCATTTGAATCGTAGACGAGGAATGCATAACACTTCGCAATGTATATTATATCTTATCATGAAACATAGATATGAGATGCAATATCTCGTTTTAAGAAGCATTTGAACTCTATTGCTACGATACCTAGACATCTGCAGACGCTGTTTCCTTGCAAGGAAGTTTCGCATTTACATTCATTTGAAGTGTAGACGAGGAATACATAACACTTCGCAGATCATATTACATCTTACCAAGAAACATAGAAATGAGATGCGTTATCGCGTTTTAAGAAGCATTAGAACTCTATTGCTACGGTAGCTAGACATCTGCAGACGTTATTTCCTAGCAAGGAAGTGTCGCATTTACATTCATTTGAAGTGTAGACGAGGAATACATAACACTTCGCAAATCATATTATATCTTACCATGAAACATAGAAATGAGATGCGATATCGCGTTATAAGAATCATATGAACTCTATTGCTACGATACGTAGACATCTGCAATCGTTATTTCCTTGCAAGGATGTGTAGCATTCACATTCATTTGAAGTGTAGACGAGGAATACATGACACTTCGCAAATCATATTATATCTTAGCATGAAACATAGATATGAGATGCAATATCTCGTTTTAAGAAGCATTCGAACTCTGTTGCTTCGATACGTAGACATCTGCAATCGCTATTTCCTTGCAAGGAAGTGTCGCATTTACATTCATTTGAAGTGTAGACGAGGAATACATAACACTTCGCAAATCATATTATATCTTACCATGAAACATAGAAATGAGATGCGATATCGCGTTTTAAGAAGCATTAGAAGTCTATTGCTACGATACCTAGACATCTGCAGACGCTATTTCCTAGCAAGGAAGTGTCGCATTTACATTCATTTGAAGTGTAGACGAGGAATACATGACACTTCGCAAATCATATTATATCTTACCATGAAACATAGAAATGAGATGCGATATCGCGTTTTAAGAAGCATTAGAACTCTATTTCTACGATACCTAGACATCTGCAGACGCTATTTCCTAGCAAGGAAGTGTCGCATTTACATTCATTTGAAGTGTATACGAGGAATACATGACACTTCGCAAATCATAATATATCTTACCATGACACATAGAAATGAGATGCGATATCGCGTTTTAAGAAGCATTGGAAAGCTATTGCTACGATACCTAGACATCTGCAGACGCTATTTCCTAGCAAGGAAGTGTCGCATTTACATTCATTTGAAGTGTAGAGGAGGAATACATAACACTTCGCAAATCATATTACATCTTACCATGAAACATAGAAATGAGATGCCATATCGCGTATTAAGAATCATATGAACTCTATTGCTACGATACGTAGACATCTGCAATCGTTATTTCCTTGCAAGGAAGTGTCGCATTTACTTTCATTTGAATCGTAGACGAGGAATGCATAACACTTCGCAATGTATATTATATCTTATCATGAAACATAGATATGAGATGCAATATCTCGTTTTAAGAAGCATTTGAACTCTATTGCTACGATACCTAGACATCTGCAGACGCTGTTTCCTTGCAAGGAAGTTTCGCATTTACATTCATTTGAAGTGTAGACGAGGAATACATAACACTTCGCAGATCATATTACATCTTACCATGAAACATAGAAATGAGATGCGTTATCGCGTTTTAAGAAGCATTAGAACTCTATTGCTACGGTAGCTAGACATCTGCAGACGTTATTTCCTAGCAAGGAAGTGTCGCATTTACATTCATTTGAAGTGTAGACGAGGAATACATAACACTTCGCAAATCATATTATATCTTACCATGAAACACAGAAATGAGATGCGATATCGCGTTATAAGAATCATATGAACTCTATTGCTACGATACGTAGACATCTGCAATCGTTATTTCCTTGCAAGGAAGTGTCGCATTTACTTTCATTTGAATCGTAGACGAGGAATGCATAACACTTCGCAACGAATATTATATCTTATCATGAAACATAGATATGAGATGCAATATCTCGTTTTAAGAAGCATTTGAACTCTATTGCTTCGATACGTAGACATCTGCAAACGCTATTTCCTTGCAAGGATGTGTCGCATTTACATTCATTTGAAGTGTAGACGAGGAATACATAACACTTCGCAGATCATATTACATCTTACCATGAAACATCGAAATGAGATGCGATATCGCATTTTAAGAAGCATTAGAAATGTATTGCTACGATACCTAGACATCTGCAGACGCTATTTCCTTGCAAGGAAGTGTCGCATTTACATTCATTTGAAGTGTAGACGAGGAACACATGACACTTCGCAAATCATATTATATCTTACCATGAAACATAGAAATGAGATGCGATATCGCGTTATAAGAATCATATGAACTCTATTGCTACGATGCGTAGACATCTGCAATCGTTATTTCCTTGCAAGGAAGTATCGCATTTACTTTCATTTGAATCGTAGACGAGGAATGCATAACACTTCGCAATGAATATTATATCTTATCATGAAACATAGATATGAGATGCAATATCTCGTTTTAAGAAGCATTTGAACTCTATTGCTACGATACCTAGACATCTGCAGACGCTGTTTCCTTGCAAGGAAGCTTCGCATTTACATTCATTTGAAGTGTAGACGAGGAATACATAACACTTCGCAGATCATATTACATCTTACCATGAAACATAGAAATGAGATGCGTTATCGCGTTTTAAGAAGCATTAGAACTCTATTGCTACGGTAGCTAGACATCTGCAGACGTTATTTCCTAGCAAGGAAGTGTCGCATTTACATTCATTTGAAGTGTAGACGAGGAATACATAACACTTCGCAAATCATATTATATCTTACCATGAAACATAGAAATGAGATGCGATATCGCGTTATAAGAATCATATGAACTCTATTGCTACGATACGTAGACATCTGCAATCGTTATTTCCTTGCAAGGATGTGTAGCATTCACATTCATTTGAAGTGTAGACGAGGAATACATGACACTTCGCAAATCATATTATATCTTAGCATGAAACATAGATATGAGATGCAATATCTCGTTTTAAGAAGCATTCGAACTCTGTTGCTTCGATACGTAGACATCTGCAATCGCTATTTCCTTGCAAGGAAGTGTCGCATTTACATTCATTTGAAGTGTAGACGAGGAATACATAACACTTCGCAAATCATATTATATCTTACCATGAAACATAGAAATGAGATGCGATATCGCGTTTTAAGGAGCATTAGAAGTCTATTGCTACGATACCTAGACATCTGCAGACGCTATTTCCTAGCAAGGAAGTGTCGCATTTACATTCATTTGAAGTGTAGACGAGGAATACATGACACTTCGCAAATCATATTATATCTTACCATGAAACATAGAAATGAGATGCGATATCGCGTTTTAAGAAGCATTAGAACTCTATTTCTACGATACCTAGACATCTGCAGACGCTATTTCCTAGCAAGGAAGTGTCGCATTTACATTCATTTGAAGTGTATACGAGGAATACATGACACTTCGCAAATCATAATATATCTTACCATGACACATAGAAATGAGATGCGATATCGCGTTTTAAGAAGCATTGGAAAGCTATTGCTACGATACCTAGACATCTGCAGACGCTATTTCCTAGCAAGGAAGTGTCGCATTTACATTCATTTGAAGTGTAGAGGAGGAATACATAACATTTCGCAAATCATATTACATCTTACCATGAAACATAGAAATGAGATGCCATATCGCGTATTAAGAATCATATGAACTCTATTGCTACGATACGTAGACATCTGCAATCGTTATTTCCTTGCAAGGAAGTGTCGCATTTACTTTCATTTGAATCGTAGATGAGGAATGCATAACACTTCGCAATGTATATTATATCTTATCATGAAACATAGATATGAGATGCAATATCTCGTTTTAAGAAGCATTTGAACTCTATTGCTTCGATACGTAGGCATCTGCAAACGCTATTTCCTTGCAAGGATGTGTCGCATTTACATTCATTTGAAGTGTAGACGAGGAATACATAACACTTCGCAGATCATATTACATCTTACCATGAAACATAGAAATGAGATGCGATATCGCGTTTTAAGAAGCATTAGAACTGTATTGCTACGATACCTAGACATCTGCAGACGCTATTTCCTTGCAAGGAAGTGTCGCATTTACATTCATTTGAAGTGTAGACGAGGAACACATGACACTTCGCAAATCATATTATATCTTACCATGAAACATAGAAATGAGATGCGATATCGCGTTATAAGAATCATATGAACTCTATTGCTACGATGCGTAGACATCTGCAATCGTTATTTCCTTGCAAGGAAGTGTCGCATTTACTTTCATTTGAATCGTAGACGAGGAATGCATAACACTTCGCAATGAATATTATATCTTATCATGAAACATAGATATGAGATGCAATATCTCGTTTTAAGAAGCATTTGATCTCTATTGCTACGATACCTAGACATCTGCAGACGCTGTTTCCTTGCAAGGAAGTTTCGCATTTACATTCATTTGAAGTGTAGACGAGGAATACATAACACTTCGCAAATCATATTATATCTTACCATGAAACATAGATATGAGATGCAATATCGCGTTTTAAGAAGCAATAGAACTCTATTGCTACGATACCTAGACATCTGCAGACGCTATTTCCTAGCAAGGAAGAGTCGCATTTACATTCATTTGAAGTGTAGACGAGGAATACATGACACTTCGCAAATCATATTATATCTTACCATGAAACATAGAAATGAGATGCGATATCGCGTTTTAAGAAGCATTAGAACTCTATTGCTACGATACGTAGACATCTGCAAGCGCTATTTCCTAGCAAGGAAGTGTCGCATTTACATTCATTTGAAGTGTAGGCGAGGAATTCATAACATTTCGCAATGAATATTACATCCTATCATGAAACATGGAAATGAGATGCGATATCGCGTTTTAAGAATCATATGAACTCTATTGCTAGGATACGTAGACATCTGCAATCGTTATTCTCTTGCAAGGAAGTGTCGCATTTACTTTCATTTGAATCGTAGACGAGGAATACATCACACTTCGCAAATCATATTATATCTTACCATGAGACATAGAAATGAGATGCGATATCGCGTTTTAAGAAGCAATAGAACTCTATTTCTACGATACCTAGACATCTGCAGACGCTATTTCCTAGCAAGGAAGTGTCGCATTTACATTCATTTGAAGTGTATACGAGGAATACATGACACTTCGCAAATCATAATATATCTTACCATGACACATAGAAATGAGATGCGATATCGCGTTTTAAGAAGCATTGGAAAGCTATTGCTACGATACCTAGACATCTGCAGACGCTATTTCCTAGCAAGGAAGTGTCGCATTAACATTCATTTGAAGTGTAGAGGAGGAATACATAACACTTCGCAAATCATATTACATCTTACCATGAAACATAGAAATGAGATGCCATATCGCGTTTTAAGAATCATATGAACTCTATTGCTACGATACGTAGACATCTGCAATCGTTATTTCCTTGCAAGGAAGTGTCGCATTTACTTTCATTTGAATCGTAGACGAGGAATGCATAACACTTCGCAATGTATATTATATCTTATCATGAAACATATATATGAGATGCAATATCTCGTTTTAAGAAGCATTTGAACTCTATTGCTTCGATACGTAGACATCTGCAAACGCTATTTCCTTGCAAGGATGTGTCGCATTTACATTCATTTGAAGTGTAGACGAGGAATACATAACACTTCGCAGATCATATTACATCTTACCATGAAACATAGAAATGAGATGCGATATCGCGTTTTAAGAAGCATTAGAACTGTATTGCTACGATACCTAGACATCTGCTGACGCTATTTCCTAGCAAGGAAGTGTCGCATTTACATTCGTTTGAAGTGTAGAGGAGGAATACATAACACTTCGCAAATCATATTACATCTTACGAAGAAACATAGAAATGAGATGCGATATCGCGTTTTAAGAATCATATGAACTCTATTGCTACGATACGTAGACATCTGCAATCGTTATTTCCTTGCAAGGAAGTGTCGCATTTACTTTCATTTGAATCGTAGACGAGGAATGCATAACACTTCGCAATGTATATTATATCTTATCATGAAACATAGATATGAGATGCAATATCTCGTTTTAAGAAGCATTTGAACTCTATTGCTTCGATACGTAGACATCTGCAAACGCTATTTCCTTGCAAGGATGTGTCGCATTTACATTCATTTGAAGTGTAGATGAGGAATACATAACACTTCGCAGATCATATTACATCTTACCATGAAACATAGAAATGAGATGCGATATCGCGTTTTAAGAAGCATTAGAACTGTATTGCTACGATACCTAGACATCTGCTGACGCTATTTCCTAGCAAGGAAGTGTCGCATTTACATTCGTTTGAAGTGTAGAGGAGGAATACATAACACTTCGCAAATCATATTACATCTTACGAAGAAACATAGAAATGAGATGCGATATCGCGTTTTAAGAATCATATGAACTCTATTGCTACGATACGTAGACATCTGCAATCGTTATTTCCTTGCAAGGAAGTGTCGCATTTACTTTCATTTGAATCGTAGACGAGGAATGCATAACACTTCGCAATGAATATTATATCTTATCATGAAACATAGATATGAGAAGCAATATCTCGTTTTAAGAAGCATTTGAACTCTATTGCTTCGATACGTAGACATCTGCAAACGCTATTACCTTGCAAGGATGTGTCGCATTTACATTCATTTGAAGTGTAGACGAGGAATACATAACACTTCGCAGATCATATTACATCTTACCATGAAACATAAAAATGAGATGCGATATCGCATTTTAAGAAGCATTAGAAATGTATTGCTACGATACCTAGACATCTGCAGACGCTATTTCCTAGCAAGGAAGTGTCGCATTTACATTCATTTGAAGTGTAGACGAGGAACACATGACACTTCGCAAATCATATTATATCTTACCATGAAACAGAAATGAGATGCGATATCGCGTTTTAAGAAGCATTAGAAGTCTATTGCTACGATACGTAGACATCTGCAAACGCTATTTCCTTGCAAGGAAGTGTCGCATTTACATTCATTTGAAGTGTAGACGAGGAATACATGACACTTCGCAAATCATATTATATCTTACCATGAGACATAGAAATGAGATGCGATATCGCGTTTTAAGAAGCATTAGAACTCTATTTCTACGATACCTAGACATCTGCAGACGCTATTTCCTAGCAAGGAAGTGTCGCATTTACATTCATTTGAAGTGTAGACGAGGAATACATGACACTTCGCAAATCATATTACATCTTACGAAGAAACATAGAAATGAGATGCGATATCGCGTTTTAAGAATCATATGAACTCTATTGCTACGATACGTAGACATCTGCAATCGTTATTTCCTTGCAAGGAAGTGTCGCATTTACTTTCATTTGAATCGTAGACGAGGAATGCATAACACTTCGCAATGAATATTATATCTTATCATGAAACATAGATATGAGATGCAATATCTCGTTTTAAGAAGCATTTGAACTCTATTGCTTCGATACGTAGACATCTGCAAACGCTATTTCCTTGCAAGGATGTGTCGCATTTACATTCATTTGAAGTGTAGACGAGGAATACATAACACTTCGCAGATCATATTACATCTTACCGTGAAACATAGAAATGAGATGCGATATCGCGTTTTAAGAAGCATTAGAACTGTATTGCTACGATACCTAGACATCTGCAGACGCTATTTCCTAGCAAGGAAGTGTCGCATTTACATTCATTTGAAGTGTAGACGAGGAATACATGACACTTCGCAAATCATATTATATCTTACCATGAAACATAGAAATGAGATGCGGTATCGCGTTTTAAGAAGCATTAGAACTGTATTGCTACGATACCTAGACATCTGCTGACGCTATTTCCTAGCAAGGAAGTGTCGCATTTACATTCGTTTGAAGTGTAGAGGAGGAATACATAACACTTCGCAAATCATATTACATCTTACGAAGAAACATAGAAATGAGATGCGATATCGCGTTTTAAGAATCATATGAACTCTATTGCTACGATACGTAGACATCTGCAATCGCTATTTCCTTGCAAGGATGTGTCGCATTTACTTTCATTTGAATCGTAGACGAGGAATGCATAACACTTCGCAATGAATATTATATCTTATCATGAAACATAGATATGAGATGCAATATCTCGTTTTAAGAAGCATTTGAACTCTATTGCTTCGATACGTAGACATCTGCAAACGCTATTTCCTTGCAAGGATGTGTCGCATTTACATTCATTTGAAGTGTAGACGAGGAATACATAACACTTCGCAGATCATATTACATCTTACCATGAAACATAGAAATGAGATGCCATACCGCGTTTTAAGAATCATATGAACTCTATTGCTACGATACGTAGACATCTGCAATCGTTATTTCCTTGCAAGGAAGTGTCGCATTTACTTTCATTTGAATCGTAGACGAGGAATGCATAACACTTCGCAATGAATATTATATCTTATCATGAAACATAGATATGAGATGCAATATCTCGTTTTAAGAAGCATTTGAACTCTATTGCTTCGATACGTAGACATCTGCAAACGCTATTTCCTTGCAAGGATGTGTCGCATTTACATTCATTTGAAGTGTAGACGAGGAATACATAACACTTCGCAGATCATATTACATCTTACCGTGAAACATAGAAATGAGATGCGATATCGCGTTTTAAGAAGCATTAGAACTGTATTGCTACGATACCTAGACATCTGCTGACGCTATTTCCTAGCAAGGAAGTGTCGCATTTACATTCGTTTGAAGTGTAGAGGAGGAATACATAACACTTCGCAAATCATATTACATCTTACGAAGAAACATAGAAATGAGATGCGATATCGCGTTTTAAGAATCATATGAACTCTATTGCTACGATACGTAGACATCTGCAATCGTTATTTCCTTGCAAGGAAGCGTCGCATTTACTTTCATTTGAATCGTAGACGAGGAATGCATAACACTTCGCAATGAATATTATATCTTATCATGAAACATAGATATGAGATGCAATATCTCGTTTTAAGAAGCATTTGAACTCTATTGCTTCGATACGTAGACATCTGCAAACGCTATTTCCTTGCAAGGATGTGTCGCATTTACATTCATTTGAAGTGTAGACGAGGAATACATAACACTTCGCAAATCATATTATATCTTACCATGAAACATAGAAATGAGATGCGATATCGCGTTTTAAGAAGCATTAGAACTGTATTGCTACGATACCTAGACATCTGCTGACGCTATTTCCTAGCAAGGAAGTGTCGCATTTACATTCGTTTGAAGTGTAGAGGAGGAATACATAACACTTCGCAAATCATATTACATCTTACGAAGAAACATAGAAATGAGATGCGATATCGCGTTTTAAGAATCATATGAACTCTATTGCTACGATACGTAGACATCTGCAATCGTTATTTCCTTGCAAGGAAGCGTCGCATTTACTTTCATTTGAATCGTAGACGAGGAATGCATAACACTTCGCAATGAATATTATATCTTATCATGAAACATAGATATGAGATGCAATATCTCGTTTTAAGAAGCATTTGAACTCTATTGCTTCGATACGTAGACATCTGCAAACGCTATTTCCTTGCAAGGAAGTGTCGCATTTACATTCATTTGAAGTGTAGACGAGGAATACATAACACTTCGCAAATCATATTATATCTTACCATGAAACATAGAAATGAGATGCGATATCGCGTTTTAAGAAGCATTAGAACTCTATTGCTACGATACCTAGACATCTGCAGACGCTATTTCCTAGCAAGGAAGTGTCGCATTTACATTCATTTGAAGTGTAGACGAGGAATACATGACACTTCGTAAATCATATTATATCTTACCATGAAACATAGAAATGAGATGCGATATCGCGTTGTAAGTAACATTAGAACTCTATTGCTACAATAACTAGACATCTGCAAACGCTATTTCCTAGCAAGGAAGAGTCGCATTTACATTCATTTGAAGTGTAGACGAGGAATACATGACACTTCGCAAATCATATTATATCTTACCATGAAACATAGAAATGAGATGCGATATCGCGTTTTAAGAAGCATTAGAACTCTATTGCTACGATACGTAGACATCTGCAAGCGCTATTTCCTAGCAAGGAAGTGTCGCATTTACATTCATTTGAAGTGTAGGCGAGGAATTCATAACATTTCGCAATGAATATTACATCCTATCATGAAACATGGAAATGAGATGCGAATTCTCGTTTTAAGAAGCATTTGAACTCTATTGCTTCGATACGTAGACATCTGCAAACGCTATGTCCTAGCAAGGAAGTGTCGCATTTACGTTCATTTGAATTGTAGACGAGGAATGCATAACACTTCGCAATGAATATTATATCTTACCGTGAAACATAGAAATGAGATGCGATATCGCGTTTTAAGAAGCATTAGAACTGTATTGCTACGATACCTAGACATCTGCAGACGCTATTTCCTAGCAAGGAAGTGTCGCATTTACATTCATTTGAAGTGTAGACGAGGAATACATGACACTTCGCAAATCATATTATATCTTACCATGAAACATAGAAATGAGATGCGGTATCGCGTTTTAAGAAGCATTAGAACTGTATTGCTACGATACCTAGACATCTGCTGACGCTATTTCCTAGCAAGGAAGTGTCGCATTTACATTCGTTTGAAGTGTAGAGGAGGAATACATAACACTTCGCAAATCATATTACATCTTACGAAGAAACATAGAAATGAGATGCGATATCGCGTTTTAAGAATCATATGAACTCTATTGCTACGATACGTAGACATCTGCAATCGCTATTTCCTTGCAAGGATGTGTCGCATTTACTTTCATTTGAAACGTAGACGAGGAATGCATAACACTTCGCAATGAATATTATATCTTATCATGAAACATAGATATGAGATGCAATATCTCGTTTTAAGAAGCATTTGAACTCTATTGCTTCGATACGTAGACATCTGCAAACGCTATTTCCTTGCAAGGATGTGTCGCATTTACATTCATTTGAAGTGTAGACGAGGAATACATAACACTTCGCAGATCATATTACATCTTACCATGAAACATAGAAATGAGATGCCATACCGCGTTTTAAGAATCATATGAACTCTATTGCTACGATACGTAGACATCTGCAATCGTTATTTCCTTGCAAGGAAGTGTCGCATTTACTTTCATTTGAATCGTAGACGAGGAATGCATAACACTTCGCAATGAATATTATATCTTATCATGAAACATAGATATGAGATGCAATATCTCGTTTTAAGAAGCATTTGAACTCTATTGCTTCGATACGTAGACATCTGCAAACGCTATTTCCTTGCAAGGATGTGTCGCATTTACATTCATTTGAAGTGTAGACGAGGAATACATAACACTTCGCAGATCATATTACATCTTACCGTGAAACATAGAAATGAGATGCGATATCGCGTTTTAAGAAGCATTAGAACTGTATTGCTACGATACCTAGACATCTGCTGACGCTATTTCCTAGCAAGGAAGTGTCGCATTTACATTCGTTTGAAGTGTAGAGGAGGAATACATAACACTTCGCAAATCATATTACATCTTACGAAGAAACATAGAAATGAGATGCGATATCGCGTTTTAAGAATCATATGAACTCTATTGCTACGATACGTAGACATCTGCAATCGTTATTTCCTTGCAAGGAAGCGTCGCATTTACTTTCATTTGAATCGTAGACGAGGAATGCATAACACTTCGCAATGAATATTATATCTTATCATGAAACATAGATATGAGATGCAATATCTCGTTTTAAGAAGCATTTGAACTCTATTGCTTCGATACGTAGACATCTGCAAACGCTATTTCCTTGCAAGGATGTGTCGCATTTACATTCATTTGAAGTGTAGACGAGGAATACATAACACTTCGCAAATCATATTATATCTTACCATGAAACATAGAAATGAGATGCGATATCGCGTTTTAAGAAGCATTAGAACTGTATTGCTACGATACCTAGACATCTGCTGACGCTATTTCCTAGCAAGGAAGTGTCGCATTTACATTCGTTTGAAGTGTAGAGGAGGAATACATAACACTTCGCAAATCATATTACATCTTACGAAGAAACATAGAAATGAGATGCGATATCGCGTTTTAAGAATCATATGAACTCTATTGCTACGATACGTAGACATCTGCAATCGTTATTTCCTTGCAAGGAAGCGTCGCATTTACTTTCATTTGAATCGTAGACGAGGAATGCATAACACTTCGCAATGAATATTATATCTTATCATGAAACATAGATATGATATGCAATATCTCGTTTTAAGTAGCATTTGAACTCTATTGCTGCGATACGTAGACATCTGCAAACGCTATTTCCTTGCAAGCAAGTGTCGTGTTTACATTCATTTGAAGTGTAGACGAGGAATACATGACACTTCGCAAATCATATTATATCTTACCATGAAACATAGAAATGAGATGCGATATCGCGTTGTAAGAAGCAATAGAACTCTATTGCTACGATAACTAGACATCTGCAGACGCTATTTCCTAGCAAGGAAGTGTCGCATTTACATTCATTTGAAGTGTAGACGAGGAATACATAACACTTCGCAAATCATATTATATCTTACCATGAAACATAGAAATGAGATGCGATATCACGTTTTAAGAAGCATTAGAACTCTATTGCTACGATACCTAGACATCTGCAGACGCTATTTCCTAGCAAGGAAGTGTCGCATTTACATTCATTTGAAGTGTAGACGAGGAATACATGACACTTCGCAAATCATATTATATCTTACCATGAGACATAGAAATGAGATGCGATATCGCGTTTTAAGAAGCATTAGAACTCTATTTCTACGATACCTAGACATCTGCAGACGCTATTTCCTAGCAAGGAAGTGTCGCATTTACATTCATTTGAAGTGTATACGAGGAATACATGACACTTCGCAAATCATAATATATCTTACCATGACACATAGAAATGAGATGCGATATCGCGTTTTAAGAAGCATTAGAACTCTATTGCTACGATACGTAGACATCTGCAAGCGCTATTTCCTAGCAAGGAAGTGTCGCATTTACATTCATTTGAAGTGTAGGCGAGGAATTCATAACATTTCGCAATGAATATTACATCCTATCATGAAACATGGAAATGAGATGCGAATTCTCGTTTTAAGAAGCATTTGAACTCTATTGCTTCGATACGTAGACATCTACAAACGCTATTTCCTAGCAAGGAAGTGTCGCATTTACATTCATTTGAAGTGTAGACGAGGAACACATGACACTTCGCAAATCATATTATATCTTACCATGAAACATAGAAATGAGGTGCGATATCGCGTTATAAGAATCATATGAACTCTATTGCTACGATACGTAGACATCTGCAATCGTTATTTCCTTGCAAGGAAGTGTCCCATTTACTTTCGTTTGAATCGTAGACGAGGAATGCATAACACTTCGCAATGAATATTATATCTTATCATGAAACGTAGATATGAGATGCAATATCTCGTTTTAAGAAGCATTTGAACTCTATCGCTACGATACCTAGACATCTGCAGACGCTGTTTCCTTGCAAGGAAGTGTCGCATTTACATTCATTTGAAGTGTAGACGAGGAATACATAACATTTCCCAGATCATATTACATCTTACCATGAAACATAGAAATGAGATGCGATATCGCGTTTTAAGAAGCATTAGAACTCTATTGCTACGATACGTAGACATCTGCAATCGTTATTTCCTTGCAAGGAAGTGTCGCATTTACTTTCATTTGAATCGTAGACGAGGAATGCATAACACTTCGCAATGAATATTATATCTTATCATGAAACATAGATATGAGATGCAATATCTCGTTTTAAGAAGCATTTGAACTCTATTGCTTCGATGCGTAGACATCTGCAAACGCTATTTCCTTGCAAGGATGTGTCGCATTTACATTCATTTGAAGTGTAGACGAGGAATACATAACACTTCGCTGATCATATTACATCTTACCATGAAACATAGAAATGAGATGCGATATCGCGTTTTAAGAAGCATTAGAACTCTATTGCTACGATACCTAGACATCTGCAATCGTTATTTCCTTGCAAGGATGTGTAGCATTCACATTCATTTGAAGTGTAGACGAGGAATACATGACACTTCGCAAATCATATTATATCTTAGCATGAAAAATAGATATGAGATGCAATATCTCGTTTTAAGAAGCATTCGAACTCTATTGCTTCGATACGTAGACATCTGCAATCGCTATTTCCTTGCAAGGAAGTGTCGCATTTACATTCATTTGAAGTGTAGACGAGGAATACATAACACTTCGCAAATCATATTATATCTTACCATGAAACATAGAAATGAGATGCGATATCGCGTTTTAAGAAGCATTAGAACCCTATTGCTACGATACCTAGACATCTGCAGACGCTATTTCCTAGCAAGGAAGTGTCGCATTTACATTCATTTGAAGTGTAGACGAGGAATACATGACACTTCGCAAATCATATTATATCTTACCATGAAACATAGAAATGAGATGCGATATCGCGTTGTAAGTAGCATTAGAACTCTATTGCTACGATAACTAGACATCTGCAAACGCTATTTCCTAGCAAGGAAGAGTCGCATTTACATTCATTTGAAGTGTAGACGAGGAATACATGACACTTCGCAAATCATATTATATCTTACCATGAAACATAGAAATGAGATGCGATATCGCGTTTTAAGAAGCATTAGAACTCTATTGCTACGATACGTAGACATCTGCAAGCGCTATTTCCTAGCAAGGAAGTGTCGCATTTACATTCATTTGAAGTGTAGGCGAGGAATTCATAACATTTCGCAATGAATATTACATCCTATCATGAAACATGGAAATGAGATGCGAATTCTCGTTTTAAGAATCATATGAACTCTATTTCTACGATACGTAGACATCTGCAATCGTTATTTCCTTGCAAGGATGTGTAGCATTCACATTCATTTGAAGTGTAGACGAGGAATACATGACACTTCGCAAATCATATTATATCTTAGCATGAAAAATAGATATGAGATGCAATATCTCGTTTTAAGAAGCATTCGAACTCTATTGCTTCGATACGTAGACATCTGCAATCGCTATTTCCTTGCAAGGAAGTGTCGCATTTACATTCATTTGAAGTGTAGACGAGGAATACATAACACTTCGCAAATCATATTATATCTTACCATGAAACATAGAAATGAGATGCGATATCGCGTTTTAAGAAGCATTAGAACCCTATTGCTACGATACCTAGACATCTGCAGACGCTATTTCCTAGCAAGGAAGTGTCGCATTTACATTCATTTGAAGTGTAGACGAGGAATACATGACACTTCGCAAATCATATTATATCTTACCATGAAACATAGAAATGAGATGCGATATCGCGTTGTAAGTAGCATTAGAACTCTATTGCTACGATAACTAGACATCTGCAAACGCTATTTCCTAGCAAGGAAGAGTCGCATTTACATTCATTTGAAGTGTAGACGAGGAATACATGACACTTCGCAAATCATATTATATCTTACCACGAAACATAGAAATGAGATGCGATATCGCGTTTTAAGAAGCATTAGAACTCTATTGCTACGATACGTAGACATCTGCAAGCGCTATTTCCTAGCAAGGAAGTGTCGCATTTACATTCATTTGAAGTGTAGGCGAGGAATTCATAACATTTCGCAATGAATATTACATCCTATCATGAAACATGGAAATGAGATGCGAATTCTCGTTTTAAGAAGCATTTGAACTCTATTGCTTCGATACGTAGACATCTGCAAACGCTATGTCCTAGCAAGGAAGTGTCGCATTTACGTTCATTTGAATTGTAGACGAGGAATGCATAACACTTCGCAATGAATATTATATCTTATCATGAAACATAGATATGAGATGCAATATCTCGTTTTAAGTAGCATTTGAACTCTATTGCTACGATACGTAGACATCTGCAAACGCTATTTCCTTGCAAGCAAGTGTCGCGTTTACATTCATTTGAAGTGTAGACGAGGAATACATGACACTTCGCAAATCATATTATATCTTACCATGAAACATAGAAATGAGATGCGATATCGCGTTGTAAGAAGCAATAGAACTCTATTGCTACGATAACTAGACATCTGCAGACGCTATTTCCTAGCAAGGAAGTGTCGCATTTACATTCATTTGAAGTGTAGACGAGGAATACATAACACTTCGCAAATCATATTATATCTTACCATGAAACATAGAAATGAGATGCGATATCACGTTTTAAGAAGCATTAGAACTCTATTGCTACGATACCTAGACATCTGCAGACGCTATTTCCTAGCAAGGAAGTGTCGCATTTACATTCATTTGAAGTGTAGACGAGGAATACATGACACTTCGCAAATCATATTATATCTTACCATGAGACATAGAAATGAGATGCGATATCGCGTTTTAAGAAGCATTAGAACTCTATTTCTACGATACCTAGACATCTGCAGACGCTATTTCCTAGCGAGGAAGTGTCGCATTTACATTCATTTGAAGTGTAGACGAGGAATACGTGACACTTCGCAAATCATATTATATCTTACCATGAAACATGGAAATGAGATGCGATATCGCGTTTTAAGAAGCATTAGAGCTCTATTGCTACGATACCTAGACATCTGCAAACGCTATTTCCTTGCAAGGAAGTGTCGCATTTACTTTCATTTGAATCGTAGACGAGGAATGCATAACACTTCGCAATGAATATTATATCTTATCATGAAACAAAGTTATGAGATGCAATATCTCGTTTTAAGAAGCATTTGAAATCTATTGCTACGATACGTAGACATCTGCAAGCGCTATTTCCTAGCAAGGAAGTGTCGCATTTACATTCATTTGAAGTGTAGGCGAGGAATTCATAACATTTCGCAATGAATATTACATCCTATCATGAAACATGGAAATGAGATGCGAATTCTCGTTTTAAGAAGCATTTGAACTCTATTGCTTCGATACGTAGACATCTGCAAACGCTATGTCCTAGCAAGGAAGTGTCGCATTTACGTTCATTTGAATTGTAGACGAGGAATGCATAACACTTCGCAATGAATATTATATCTTATCATGAAACATAGATATGAGATGCAATATCTCGTTTTAAGTAGCATTTGAACTCTATTGCTACGATACGTAGACATCTGCAAACGCTATTTCCTTGCAAGCAAGTGTCGCGTTTACATTCATTTGAAGTGTAGACGAGGAATACATGACACTTCGCAAATCATATTATATCTTACCATGAAACATAGAAATGAGATGCGATATCGCGTTGTAAGAAGCAATAGAACTCTATTGCTACGATAACTAGACATCTGCAGACGCTATTTCCTAGCAAGGAAGTGTCGCATTTACATTCATTTGAAGTGTAGACGAGGAATACATAACACTTCGCAAATCATATTATATCTTACCATGAAACATAGAAATGAGATGCGATATCACGTTTTAAGAAGCATTAGAACTCTATTGCTACGATACCTAGACATCTGCAGACGCTATTTCCTAGCAAGGAAGTGTCGCATTTACATTCATTTGAAGTGTAGACGAGGAATACATGACACTTCGCAAATCATATTATATCTTACCATGAGACATAGAAATGAGATGCGATATCGCGTTTTAAGAAGCATTAGAACTCTATTTCTACGATACCTAGACATCTGCAGACGCTATTTCCTAGCAAGGAAGTGTCGCATTTACATTCATTTGAAGTGTAGACGAGGAATACGTGACACTTCGCAAATCATATTATATCTTACCATGAAACATGGAAATGAGATGCGATATCGCGTTTTAAGAAGCATTAGAGCTCTATTGCTACGATACCTAGACATCTGCAAACGCTATTTCCTTGCAAGGAAGTGTCGCATTTACTTTCATTTGAATCGTAGACGAGGAATGCATAACACTTCGCAATGAATATTATATCTTATCATGAAACAAAGTTATGAGATGCAATATCTCGTTTTAAGAAGCATTTGAAATCTATTGCTACGATACGTAGACATCTGCAAACGCTATTTCCTTGCAAGGTAGTGTCGCATTTACATTCATTTGAAGTGTAGACGAGGAATACATGACACTTCGCAAATCATATTATATCTTACCATGAAACATAGAAATGAGATGCGATATCGCTTTTTAAGAAGCATTAGAACACTACTGCTACGATAGGTAGACATTTGCAAACGCTATTACCTTGCAAGGAAGTGTCGCATTTACATTCATTTGAAGTGTAGAGGAGGAATACATAACACTTCGCAAATCATATTACATCTTACCATGAAACATAGAAATGAGATGCGATATCGCGTTTTAAGAAGCATTAGAAAGCTAATGCTACGATACGTAGACATCTGCAGACACTATTTCCTAGCAAGGAAGTGTCGCATTTACATTCATTTGAAGTGTAGACGAGGAATACATGACACTTCGCAAATCATATTATATCTTACCATGAAACATAGAAATGAGATGCGATATCGCGTTTTAAGAAGCATTAGAACTCTATTGCTACGATACGTAGACATCTGCAAACGCTATTTCCTAGCAAGGAAGTGACGCATTTACATTCATTTGAAGTGTAGACGAGGAATACATGACACTTCGCAAATCATATTATATCTTACCATGAAACATAGAAATGAGATGCGATATCGCGTTTTAAGAAGCATTAGAACTCTATTGCTTGGATACGTAGACATCTGCAAACGCTATTTCCTAGCAAGGAGTTGTCGCATTTACATTCATTTGAAGTGTAGACGAGGAATACATGACACTTCGCAAATCATATTATATCTTATCTTGAAACATAGATATGAGATGCGATATCACGTTTTAAGAAGCATTAGAACTCCATCCCTACGATACCTAGACATCTGCAGACACTATTTCCTAGCAAGGAAGTGTCGCATTTACATTCATTTGAAGTGTAGACGAGGAATACATGACACTTCGCAAATCATATTATATCTTACCATGAAACATAGAAATGAGATGCGATATCGCGTTTTAAGAAGCATTAGAACTCTATTGCTACGATACGTAGACATCTGCAAACGCTATTTCCTAGAAAGGAAGTGACGCATTTACATTCATTTGAAGTGTAGACGAGGAATACATGACACTTCGCAAATCATATTATATCTTACCATGAAACATAGAAATGAGATGCGATATCGCGTTTTAAGAAGCATTAGAACTCTATTGCTTGGATACGTAGACATCTGCAAACGCTATTTCCTAGCAAGGAGTGTCGCATTTACATTCATTTGAATCGTAGACGAGGAATGCATAACACTTCGCAATGAATATTATATCTTTTCATGAAACATATATATGATATGCGATATCTCGTTTTAAGAAGCATTTGAACTCTATTGCTTCGATACGTAGACATCTGTAAACGCTATTTCCTTGTAAGGAAGTGTCGCATTTACATTCATTTGAAGTGAAGACGAGGAATACATAACACTTCGCAAATCATATTACATCTTACCATGAAACATAGAAATGAGATGCGATATCGCGTCTTAAGAAGCATTAGAAAGCTAGTGCTACGATACGTAGACATCTGCAAACGCCATTTCCTAGCGAGGAAGTCTCGCACTCACAGTCATTTGAAGTGTAGACGAGGAATACATAACACTTCGCAATTCATGTTATATCTTACCATGAAACATAGAAATGAGATGCGATATCGCGTTTTAAGAATCATATGAACTCTATTGCTACGATACGTAGACATCTGCAATCGTTATTTCCTTGCAAGGAAGTGTCGCATTTACTTTCATTTGAATCGTAGACGAGGAATGCATAACACTTCGCAATGAATATTATATCTTATCATGAAACATAGATATGAGATGCAATATCTCGTTTTAAGAAGCATTTGAACTCTATTGCTACGATACCTAGACATCTGCAGACGCTGTTTCCTAGCAAGGAAGTGTCGCATTTACATTCATTTGAAGTGTAGACGAGGAATACATGACACTTCGCAAATCATATTATATCTTACCATGAAACAGAAATGAGATGCGATATCGCGTTTTAAGAAGCATTAGAAATCTATTGCTACGATACGTAGACATCTGCAAACGCTATATCCTTGCAAGGAAGTGTCGCATTTACATTCATTTGAAGTGTAGACGAGGAATACATGACACTTCGCAAATCATATTATATCTTACCATGAAACATAGAAATGAGATGCGATATCGCGTTTTAAGAAGCATTAGAACTCTATTGCTACGATACGTAGACATCTGCAAACGCTATTTCCTAGCAAGGAAGTGACGCATTTACATTCATTTGAAGTGTAGACGAGGAATACATGACACTTCGCAAATCATATTATATCTTACCATGAAACATAGAAATGAGATGCGATATCGCGTTTTAAGAAGCATTAGAACTCTATTGCTTGGATACGTAGACATCTGCAAACGCCATTTCCTAGCAAGGAGTTGTCGCATTTATATTCATTTGAAGTGTAGACGAGGAATACATGACACTTCGCAAATCATATTATATCTTATCTTGAAACATAGATATGAGATGCGATATCACGTTTTAAGAAGCATTAGAACTCCATCCCTACGATACCTAGACATCTGCAGACACTATTTCCTAGCAAGGAAGTGTCGCATTTACATTCATTTGAAGTGTATACGAGGAATACATGACACTTCGCAAATCATAATATATCTTACCATGACACATAGAAATGAGATGCGATATCGCGTTTTAAGAAGCATTAGAACTCTATTGCTACGATACGTAGACATCTGCAAGCGCTATTTCCTAGCAAGGAAGTGTCGCATTTACATTCATTTGAAGTGTAGGGGAGGAATTCATAACATTTCGCAATGAATATTACATCCTATCATGAAACATGGAAATGAGATGCGAATTCTCGTTTTAAGAAGCATTTGAACTCTATTGCTTCGATACGTAGACATCTGCAAACGCTATGTCCTAGCAAGGAAGTGTCGCATTTACATTCATTTGAAGTGTAGACGAGCAATACATGACACTTCGCAAATCGTATTATATCTTACCATGAAACATAGAAATGAGATGCGATATCGCGTTTTAAGAAGCATTAGAACTCTATTGCTACGATACCTAGACATCTGCAGACGCTATTTCCTAGCAAGGAAGTGTCGCACACACATTCATTTGAAATGTAGACGAGGAATACATAACACTTCGCAAATCATGTTATATCTTACCATGAAACATAGAAATGAGATGCGACATCGCGTTTTAAGAATCATATGAACTCTATTGCTACGATACGTAGACATCTGCAAACGCTATTTCCTAGCAAGGAAGTGACGCATTTACATTCATTTGAAGTGTAGACGAG
Organism: Xylocopa sonorina; assembly: GCF_050948175.1. Classification (NCBI taxonomy): domain Eukaryota; kingdom Metazoa; phylum Arthropoda; class Insecta; order Hymenoptera; family Apidae; genus Xylocopa; species Xylocopa sonorina. Next base: position 583,777 of record NW_027490260.1, on the reverse strand, counting down.
GAATACATGACACTTCGCAAATCATATTATATCTTACCATGAAACATAGAAATGAGATGCGATATCGCGTTTTAAGAAGCATTAGAACTCTATTGCTTGGATACGTAGACATCTGCAAACGCTATTTCCTAGCAAGGAGTTGTCGCATTTACATTCATTTGAAGTGTAGACGAGGAATACATGACACTTCGCAAATCATATTATATCTTATCTTGAAACATAGATATGAGATGCGATATCACGTTTTAAGAAGCATTAGAACTCCATCCCTACGATAAGTAGACATCTGCAAACGCTATTTCCTTGCAAGGAAGTGTCGCATTTACATTCATTTGAAGTGTAGACGAGGAATACATGACACTTCGCAAATCGTATTATATCTTACCATGAAACATAGAAATGAGATGCGATATCGCGTTTTAAGAAGCATTAGTACTCTATTCCTACGATACCTAGATATCTGCAGACGCTATTTCCTAGCAAGGAAGTGTCGCATTTACATTCATTTGAAGTGTAGACGAGGAATACATGACACTTCGCAAATCATATTATATCTTACCATGAAACATAGAAATGAGATGCGATATCGCGTTTTAAGAAGCATTAGAACTCTATTGCTTGGATACGTAGACATCTGCAAACGCTATTTCCTAGCAAGGAGTTGTCGCATTTACATTCATTTGAAGTGTAGACGAGGAATACATGACACTTCGCAAATCATATTATATCTTATCTTGAAACATAGATATGAGATGCGATATCACGTTTTAAGAAGCATTAGAACTCCATCCCTACGATACCTAGACATCTGCAGACACTATTTCCTAGCAAGGAAGTGTCGCATTTACATTCATTTGAAGTGTAGACGAGGAATACATGACACTTCGCAAATCATATTATATCTTACCATGAAACATAGAAATGAGATGCGATATCGCGTTTTAAGAAGCATTAGAACTCTATTGCTACGATACGTAGACATCTGCAAACGCTATTTCCTAGCAAGGAAGTGACGCATTTACATTCATTTGAAGTATAGACGAGGAATACATGACACTTCGCAAATCATATTATATCTTACCATGAAACATAGAAATGAGATGCGATATCGCGTTTTAAGAAGCATTAGAACTCTATTGCTTGGATACGTAGACATCTGCAAACGCTATTTCCTAGCAAGGAGTGTCGCATTTACATTCATTTGAATCGTAGACGAGGAATGCATAACACTTCGCAATGAATATTATATCTTTTCATGAAACATAGATATGATATGCGATATCTCGTTTTAAGAAGCATTTGAACTCTATTGCTTCGATACGTAGACATCTGTAAACGCTATTTCCTTGTAAGGAAGTGTCGCATTTACATTCATTTGAAGTGAAGACGAGGAATACATAACACTTCGCAAATCATATTACATCTTACCATGAAACATAGAAATGAGATGCGATATCGCGTTTTAAGAAGCATTAGAAAGCTAGTGCTACGATACGTAGACATCTGCAAACGCCATTTCCTAGCGAGGAAGTCTCGCACTCACAGTCATTTGAAGTGTAGACGAGGAATACATAACACTTCGCAATTCATGTTATATCTTACCATGAAACATAGAAATGAGATGCGATATCGCGTTTTAAGAATCATATGAACTCTATTGCTACGATACGTAGACATCTGCAATCGTTATTTCCTTGCAAGGAAGTGTCGCATTTACTTTCATTTGAATCGTAGACGAGGAATGCATAACACTTCGCAATGAATATTATATCTTATCATGAAACATAGATATGAGATGCAATATCTCGTTTTAAGAAGCATTTGAACTCTATTGCTACGATACCTAGACATCTGCAGACGCTGTTTCCTAGCAAGGAAGTGTCGCATTTACATTCATTTGAAGTGTAGACGAGGAATACATGACACTTCGCAAATCATATTATATCTTACCATGAAACAGAAATGAGATGCGATATCGCGTTTTAAGAAGCATTAGAAATCTATTGCTACGATACGTAGACATCTGCAAACGCTATTTCCTTGCAAGGAAGTGTCGCATTTACATTCATTTGAAGTGTAGACGAGGAATACATGACACTTCGCAAATCATATTATATCTTACCATGAATCATAGAAATGAGATGCGATATCGCGTTTTAAGAAGCATTAGAACTCTATTGCTACGATACCTAGACATCTGCAAACGCTATTTCCTTGCAAGGAAGTGTCGCATTTACTTTCATTTGAATCGTAGACGAGGAATGCATAACACTTCGCAGTGAATATTATATCTTATCATGAAACAAAGATATGAGATGCAATATCTCGTTTTAAGGAGCATTAGAAATCTATTGCTACGATACGTAGACATCTGCAAACGCTATTTCCTTGCAAGGAAGTGTCGCATTTACATTCATTTGAAGTGTAGACGAGGAATACATGACACTTCGCAAATCATATTATATCTTACCATGAAACATAGAAATGAGATGCGATATCGCTTTTTAAGAAGCATTAGAACACTATTGCTACGATAGGTAGACATTTGCAAACGCTATTTCCTTGCAAGGAAGTGTCGCATTTACATTCATTTGAAGTGTAGAGGAGGAATACATAACACTTCGCAAATCATATTACATCTTACCATGAAACATAGAAATGAGATGCGATATCGCGTTCTAAGAAGTATTAGAAAGCTAATGCTACGATACGTAGACATCTGCAAACGCCATTTCCTAGCGAGGAAGTATCGCACTCACATTCATTTGAAATGTAGACGAGGAATACATAACACTTCGCAAATCATGTTATATCTTACCATGAAACATAGAAATGAGATGCGACATCGCGTTTTAAGAATCATATGAACTCTATTGCTACGATACGTACACATCTGCAATCGTTATTTCCTTGCAAGGAAGTGTCGCATTTACTTTCATTTGAATCGTAGACGAGGAATGCATAGCACTTCGCAATGAATATTATATCTTATCATGAAACATAGATATGAGATGCAATATCTCGTATTAAGAAGCATTTGAACTCTATTGCTTCGATACGTAGACATCTGCAAACGCCATTTCCTTGCAAGGAAGTGTCGCATTTACAATCATTTGAAGTGTAGACGAGGAATACATAACACTTCGCAAATCATATTACATCTTACCATGAAACATAGAAATGAGATACGATATCGCGTTGTAAGAAGCATTAGAACTCTATTGCTACGATACCTAGACATCTGCAGACACTATTTCCTAGCAAGGAAGTGTCGCATTTACATTCATTTGAAGTGTAGACGAGGAATACATGACACTTCGCAAATCATATTATATCTTACCCTGAAACATATAAATGAGATGCGATATCACGTTTTAAGAAGCTTTAGAACTCTATCCCTACGATACGTAAACATCTGCAAACGCTATTTCCTAGCAAGGAAGTGTCTCATTTACATTCATTTGAATCGTAGACGAAGAATGCATAACAGTTCGCAATTAATATTATATGTTATCATGAAACATAGATATGAGATCCGTTATCTCGTTTTAAGAAGCGTTTGAACTCTATTGCTTTGATACGTAAACATCTGTAAACGCTATTTCCTTGCAAGGAAGTGTCGCATTTACATTCTTCTGAAGTGAATACGAGGTATACATAACACTTTACAATGAATATTATATCTTATCATGCAACATAGTAATGAGATGCGATATCGCGTTTTAAGAATCATTAGAACTCTATCCCTACGAAACGTAAACATCTGCAAACGCTATTTCCTAGCAAGGAGTGTCGCATTTACATTCATTTGAATCGTAGACGAGGAATGCATAACACTTCGCAATGAATATTATATCTTATCATGAAACATAGAAATGAGATTCGATCTCGCGTTTTAAGAAGCATTAGAACTCTATCCCTACGATACGTAGACATCTGTAAATGCTATTTCCTTGCAAGGAAGTGTCGCATTTACATTCATTTGAAGTGTAGACGAGGAATACATGACACTTCGCAAATCATATTATATCTTACCCTGAAACATATAAATGAGATGCGATATCACGTTTTAAGAAGCTTTAGAACTCTATCCCTACGATACGTAAACATCTGCAAACGCTATTTCCTAGCAAGGAAGTGTCTCATTTACATTCATTTGAATCGTAGACGAAGAATGCATAACAGTTCGCAATTAATATTATATGTTATCATGAAACATATATATGAGATCCGTTATCTCGTTTTAAGAAGCGTTTGAACTCTATTGCTTCGATACGTAGACATCTGTAAACGCTATTTCCTTGCAAGGAAGTGTCGCATTTACATTCTTCTGAAGTGAATACGAGGTATACATAACACTTTACAATGAATATTATATCTTATCATGCAACATAGTAATGAGATGCGATATCGCGTTATAAGAAGCATTAGAACTCTATTGCTACGATACGTAGACATCTGCAAACGCTATTTCCTTGCAAGGAAGTGTCGCAATTACATTCTTCTGAAGTGAATACGAGGTATACATAACACTTTACAATGAATATTATATCTTATCGTGCAACATAGAAATGAGATGCGATATCATGTTTTAAGAAGCATTAGAACTCTATCCCTAGGATACGTAAACATCTGCAAACGCTATTTCCTAGCAAGGAAGAGTCGCACTTACATTCATTTGAATCGTAGACGAGGAATGCATAACACTTCGCAATGAATATTATATCTTTTCATGAAACATAGATATGATATGCGATATCTCGTTTTAAGAAGCATTTGAACTCTATTGCTTCGATACGTAGACATCTGTAAACGCTATTTCCTTGTAAGGAAGTGTCGCATTTACATTCATTTGAAGTGAAGACGAGGAATACATAACACTTCGCAAATCATATTACATCTTACCATGAAACATAGAAATGTGATGCGATATCGCGTTTTAAGAAGCATTAGAAAGCTAGTGCTACGATACGTAGACATCTGCAAACGCCATTTCCTAGCGAGGAAGTCTCGCACTCACAGTCATTTGAATTGTAGACGAGGAATACATAACACTTCGCAATTCATGTTATATCTTACCATGAAACATAGAAATGAGATGCGATATCGCGTTTTAAGAATCATATGAACTCTATTGCTACGATACGTAGACATCTGCAATCGTTATTTCCTTGCAAGGAAGTGTCGCATTTACTTTCATTTGAATCGTAGACGAGGAATGCATAACACTTCGCAATGAATATTATATCTTATCATGAAACATAGATATGAGATGCAATATCTCGTTTTAAGAAGCATTTGAACTCTATTGCTACGATACCTAGACATCTGCAGACGCTGTTTCCTAGCAAGGAAGTGTCGCATTTACATTCCTTTGAAGTGTAGACGAGGAATAAATGACACTTCGCAAATCATATTATATCTTACCATGAAACAGAAATGAGATGCGATATCGCGTTTTATGACGCATTAGAAATCTATTGCTACGATACGTAGACATCTGCAAACGCTATTTCCTTGCAAGGAAGTGTCGCATTTACATTCATTTGAAGTGTAGACGAGGAATACATGACACTTCGCAAATCATATTATATCTTACCATGAAACATAGAAATGAGATGCGATATCGCGTTTTAAGAAGCATTAGAACACTATTGCTACGATAGGTAGACATTTGCAAACGCTATTTCCTTGCAAGGAAGTGTCGCATTAAATTCATTTGAAGTGTAGAGGAGGAATACATAACACTTCGCAAATCATATTACATCTTACCATGAAACATAGAAATGAGATGCGATATCGCGTTTTAAGAATCATATGAACTCTATTGCTAGGATACGTAGACATCTGCAATCGTTATTCTCTTGCAAGGAAGTGTCGCATTTACTTTCATTTGAATCGTAGACGAGGAATACATGACACTTCGCAAATCATATTATATCTTACCATGAGACATAGAAATGAGATGCGATATCGCGTTTTAAGAAGCATTAGAACTCTATTTCTACGATACCTAGACATCTGCAGACGCTATTTCCTAGCAAGGAAGTGTCGCATTTACATTCATTTGAAGTGTATACGAGGAATACATGACACTTCGCAAATCATAATATATCTTACCATGACACATAGAAATGAGATGCGATATCGCGTTTTAAGAAGCATTGGAAAGCTATTGCTACGATACCTAGACATCTGCAGACGCTATATCCTAGCAAGGAAGTGTCGCATTAACATTCATTTGAAGTGTAGAGGAGGAATACATAACACTTCGCAAATCATATTACATCTTACCATGAAACATAGAAATGATATGCCATATCGCGTTTTAAGAATCATATGAACTCTATTGCTACGATACGTAGACATCTGCAATCGTTATTTCCTTGCAAGGAAGTGTCGCATTTACTTTCATTTGAATCGTAGACGAGGAATGCATAACACTTCGCAATGTATATTATATCTTATCATGAAACATAGATATGAGATGCAATATCTCGTTTTAAGAAGCATTTGAACTCTATTGCTTCGATACGTAGACATCTGCAAACGCTATTTCCTTGCAAGGATGTGTCGCATTTACATTCATTTGAAGTGTAGACGAGGAATACATAACACTTCGCAGATCATATTACATCTTACCATGAAACATAGAAATGAGATGCGATATCGCGTTTTAAGAAGCATTAGAACTGTATTGCTACGATACCTAGACATCTGCTGACGCTATTTCCTAGCAAGGAAGTGTCGCATTTACATTCGTTTGAGTGTAGAGGAGGAATACATAACACTTCGCAGATCATATTACATCTTACCATGAAACATAGAAATGAGATGCGATATCGCATTTTAAGAAGCATTAGAAATGTATTGCTACGATACCTAGACATCTGCAGACGCTATTTCCTAGCAAGGAAGTGTCGCATTTACATTCATTTGAAGTGTAGACGAGGAACACATGACACTTCGCAAATCATATTATATCTTACCATGAAACAGAAATGAGATGCGATATCGCGTTTTAAGAAGCATTAGAAGTCTATTGCTACGATACGTAGACATCTGCAAACGCTATTTCCTTGCAAGGAAGTGTCGCATTTACATTCATTTGAAGTGTAGACGAGGAATACATGACACTTCGCAAATCATATTATATCTTACCATGAAACATAGAAATGAGATGCGATATCGCGTTTTAAGAAGCATTAGAACACTATTGCTACGATAGGTAGACATTTGCAAACGCTATTTCCTTGCAAGGAAGTGTCGCATTAAATTCATTTGAAGTGTAGAGGAGGAATACATAACACTTCGCAAATCATATTACATCTTACCATGAAACATAGAAATGAGATGCGATATCGCGTTTTAAGAATCATATGAACTCTATTGCTAGGATACGTAGACATCTGCAATCGTTATTCTCTTGCAAGGAAGTGTCGCATTTACTTTCATTTGAATCGTAGACGAGGAATACATCACACTTCGCAAATCATATTATATCTTACCATGAGACATAGAAATGAGATGCGATATCGCGTTTTAAGAAGCAATAGAACTCTATTTCTACGATACCTAGACATCTGCAGACGCTATTTCCTAGCAAGGAAGTGTCGCATTTACATTCATTTGAAGTGTATACGAGGAATACATGACACTTCGCAAATCATAATATATCTTACCATGACACATAGAAATGAGATGCGATATCGCGTTTTAAGAAGCATTGGAAAGCTATTGCTACGATACCTAGACATCTGCAGACGCTATTTCCTAGCAAGGAAGTGTCGCATTAACATTCATTTGAAGTGTAGAGGAGGAATACATAACACTTCGCAAATCATATTACATCTTACCATGAAACATAGAAATGAGATGCCATATCGCGTTTTAAGAATCATATGAACTCTATTGCTACGATACGTAGACATCTGCAATCGTTATTTCCTTGCAAGGAAGTGTCGCATTTACTTTCATTTGAATCGTAGACGAGGAATGCATAACACTTCGCAATGTATATTATATCTTATCATGAAACATAGATATGAGATGCAATATCTCGTTTTAAGAAGCATTTGAACTCTATTGCTTCGATACGTAGACATCTGCAAACGCTATTTCCTTGCAAGGATGTGTCGCATTTACATTCATTTGAAGTGTAGACGAGGAATACATAACACTTCGCAGATCATATTACATCTTACCATGAAACATAGAAATGAGATGCGATATCGCGTTTTAAGAAGCATTAGAACTGTATTGCTACGATACCTAGACATCTGCTGACGCTATTTCCTAGCAAGGAAGTGTCGCATTTACATTCGTTTGAAGTGTAGAGGAGGAATACATAACACTTCGCAAATCATATTACATCTTACGAAGAAACATAGAAATGAGATGCGATATCGCGTTTTAAGAATCATATGAACTCTATTGCTACGATACGTAGACATCTGCAATCGTTATTTCCTTGCAAGGAAGTGTCGCATTTACTTTCATTTGAATCGTAGACGAGGAATGCATAACACTTCGCAATGTATATTATATCTTATCATGAAACATAGATATGAGATGCAATATCTCGTTTTAAGAAGCATTTGAACTCTATTGCTTCGATACCTAGACATCTGCTGACGCTATTTCCTAGCAAGGAAGTGTCGCATTTACATTCGTTTGAAGTGTAGAGGAGGAATACATAACACTTCGCAAATCATATTACATCTTACGAAGAAACATAGAAATGAGATGCGATATCGCGTTTTAAGAATCATATGAACTCTATTGCTACGATACGTAGACATCTGCAATCGTTATTTCCTTGCAAGGAAGTGTCGCATTTACTTTCATTTGAATCGTAGACGAGGAATGCATAACACTTCGCAATGAATATTATATCTTATCATGAAACATAGATATGAGAAGCAATATCTCGTTTTAAGAAGCATTTGAACTCTATTGCTTCGATACGTAGACATCTGCAAACGCTATTACCTTGCAAGGATGTGTCGCATTTACATTCATTTGAAGTGTAGACGAGGAACACATGACACTTCGCAAATCATATTATATCTTACCATGAAACAGAAATGAGATGCGATATCGCGTTTTAAGAAGCATTAGAAGTCTATTGCTACGATACGTAGACATCTGCAAACGCTATTTCCTTGCAAGGAAGTGTCGCATTTACATTCATTTGAAGTGTAGACGAGGAATACATGACACTTCGCAAATCATATTATATCTTACCATGAAACATAGAAATGAGATGCGATATCGCGTTTTAAGAAGCATTAGAACACTATTGCTACGATAGGTAGACATTTGCAAACGCTATTTCCTTGCAAGGAAGTGTCGCATTAAATTCATTTGAAGTGTAGAGGAGGAATACATAACACTTCGCAAATCATATTACATCTTACCATGAAACATAGAAATGAGATGCGATATCGCGTTTTAAGAATCATATGAACTCTATTGCTAGGATACGTAGACATCTGCAATCGTTATTCTCTTGCAAGGAAGTGTCGCATTTACTTTCATTTGAATCGTAGACGAGGAATACATCACACTTCGCAAATCATATTATATCTTACCATGAGACATAGAAATGAGATGCGATATCGCGTTTTAAGAAGCATTAGAACTCTATTTCTACGATACCTAGACATCTGCAGACGCTATTTCCTAGCAAGGAAGTGTCGCATTTACATTCATTTGAAGTGTAGACGAGGAATACATGACACTTCGCAAATCATATTATATCTTACCATGAAACATAGAAATGAGATGCGATATCGCGTTTTAAGAAGCATTAGAACTGTATTGCTACGATACCTAGACATCTGCTGACGCTATTTCCTAGCAAGGAAGTGTCGCATTTACATTCGTTTGAAGTGTAGACGAGGAATACATGACACTTCGCAAATCATATTATATCTTACCATGAAACATAGAAATGAGATGCGATATCGCGTTTTAAGAAGCATTAGAACACTATTGCTACGATAGGTAGACATTTGCAAACGCTATTTCCTTGCAAGGAAGTGTCGCATTAAATTCATTTGAAGTGTAGAGGAGGAATACATAACACTTCGCAAATCATATTACATCTTACCATGAAACATAGAAATGAGATGCGATATCGCGTTTTAAGAATCATATGAACTCTATTGCTAGGATACGTAGACATCTGCAATCGTTATTCTCTTGCAAGGAAGTGTCGCATTTACTTTCATTTGAATCGTAGACGAGGAATACATCACACTTCGCAAATCATATTATATCTTACCATGAGACATAGAAATGAGATGCGATATCGCGTTTTAAGAAGCATTAGAACTCTATTTCTACGATACCTAGACATCTGCAGACGCTATTTCCTAGCAAGGAAGTGTCGCATTTACATTCATTTGAAGTGTAGACGAGGAATACATGACACTTCGCAAATCATATTATATCTTACCATGAAACATAGAAATGAGATGCGATATCGCGTTTTAAGAAGCATTAGAACTGTATTGCTACGATACCTAGACATCTGCTGACGCTATTTCCTAGCAAGGAAGTGTCGCATTTACATTCGTTTGAAGTGTAGAGGAGGAATACATAACACTTCGCAAATCATATTACATCTTACGAAGAAACATAGAAATGAGATGCGATATCGCGTTTTAAGAATCATATGAACTCTATTGCTACGATACGTAGACATCTGCAATCGTTATTTCCTTGCAAGGAAGTGTCGCATTTACTTTCATTTGAATCGTAGACGAGGAATGCATAACACTTCGCAATGAATATTATATCTTATCATGAAACATAGATATGAGATGCAATATCTCGTTTTAAGAAGCATTTGAACTCTATTGCTTCGATACGTAGACATCTGCAAACGCTATTTCCTTGCAAGGATGTGTCGCATTTACATTCATTTGAAGTGTAGACGAGGAATACATAACACTTCGCAGATCATATTACATCTTACCATGAAACATAGAAATGAGATGCGATATCGCATTTTAAGAAGCATTAGAAATGTATTGCTACGATACCTAGACATCTGCAGACGCTATTTCCTAGCAAGGAAGTGTCGCATTTACATTCATTTGAAGTGTAGACTAGGAACACATGACACTTCGCAAATCATATTATATCTTACCATGAAACATAGAAATGAGATGCGATATCGCGTTATAAGAATCATATGAACTCTATTGCTACGATACGTAGACATCTGCAATCGTTATTTCCTTGCAAGGAAGTGTCCCATTTACTTTCGTTTGAATCGTAGACGAGGAATGCATAACACTTCGCAATGAATATTATATCTTATCATGAAACGTAGATATGAGATGCAATATCTCGTTTTAAGAAGCATTTGAACTCTATTGCTACGATACCTAGACATCTGCAGACGCTGTTTCCTTGCAAGGAAGTGTCGCATTTACATTCATTTGAAGTGTAGACGAGGAATACATAACATTTCGCAGATCATATTACATCTTACCATGAAACATAGAAATGAGATGCGATATCGCGTTTTAAGAGGCATTAGAACTCTATTGCTACGATACCTATACATCTGCAGACGCTATTTCCTAGGAAGGAAGTGTCGCATTTACATTCATTTGAAGTGTAGACGAGGAATACATGATACTTCGCAAATCATATTATATCTTACCATGAAACATAGAAATGAGATGCGATATCGCGTTTTAAGAAGCATTAGAACTCTATTGCTACGATACCTAGACATCTGCAGACGCTATTTCCTAGCAAGGAAGTGTCGAATTTACATTCATTTGAAGTGTAGACGAGGAATGCATAACACTTCGCAATGAATATTATATCTTATCATGAAACATAGATATGAGATGCAATATCTCGTTTTAAGAAGCATTTGAACTCTATTGCTTCGATACGTAGACATCTGCAAACGCTATTTCCTTGCAAGCAAGTGTCGCATTTACATTCATTTGAAGTGTAGACGAGGAATACATGACACTTCGCAAATCATATTATATCTTACCATGAGACATAGAAATGAGATGCGATATCGCGTTTTAAGAAGCATTAGAACTCTATTTCTACGATACCTAGACATCTGCAGACGCTATTTCCTAGCAAGGAAGTGTCGCATTTACATTCATTTGAAGTGTAGACGAGGAATACATGACACTTCGCAAATCATATTATATCTTACCATGAAACATAGAAATGAGATGCGGTATCGCGTTTTAAGAAGCATTAGAACTGTATTGCTACGATACCTAGACATCTGCTGACGCTATTTCCTAGCAAGGAAGTGTCGCATTTACATTCGTTTGAAGTGTAGAGGAGGAATACATAACACTTCGCAAATCATATTACATCTTACGAAGAAACATAGAAATGAGATGCGATATCGCGTTTTAAGAATCATATGAACTCTATTGCTACGATACGTAGACATCTGCAATCGTTATTTCCTTGCAAGGAAGTGTCGCATTTACTTTCATTTGAATCGTAGACGAGGAATGCATAACACTTCGCAATGAATATTATATCTTATCATGAAACATAGATATGAGATGCAATATCTCGTTTTAAGAAGCATTTGAACTCTATTGCTTCGATACGTAGACATCTGCAAACGCTATTTCCTTGCAAGGATGTGTCGCATTTACATTCATTTGAAGTGTAGACGAGGAATACATAACACTTCGCAAATCATATTACATCTTACCATGAAACATAGAAATGAGATGCCATATCGCGTTTTAAGAATCATATGAACTCTATTACTACGATACGTAGACATCTGCAATCGTTATTTCCTTGCAAGGAAGTGTCGCATTTACTTTCATTTGAATCGTAGACGAGGAATGCATAACACTTCGCAATGAATATTATATCTTATCATGAAACATAGATATGAGATGCAATATCTCGTTTTAAGAAGCATTTGAACTCTATTGCTTCGATACGTAGACATCTGCAAACGCTATTTCCTTGCAAGGATGTGTCGCATTTACATTCATTTGAAGTGTAGACGAGGAATACATAACACTTCGCTGATCATATTACATCTTACCATGAAACATAGAAATGAGATGCGATATCGCGTTTTAAGAAGCATTAGAACTCTATTGCTACGATACCTAGACATCTGCAATCGTTATTTCCTTGCAAGGATGTGTAGCATTCACATTCATTTGAAGTGTAGACGAGGAATACATGACACTTCGCAAATCATATTATATCTTAGCATGAAAAATAGATATGAGATGCAATATCTCGTTTTAAGAAGCATTCGAACTCTATTGCTTCGATACGTAGACATCTGCAATCGCTATTTCCTTGCAAGGAAGTGTCGCATTTACATTCATTTGAAGTGTAGACGAGGAATACATAACACTTCGCAAATCATATTATATCTTACCATGAAACATAGAAATGAGATGCGATATCGCGTTTTAAGAAGCATTAGAACCCTATTGCTACGATACCTAGACATCTGCAGACGCTATTTCCTAGCAAGGAAGTGTCGCATTTACATTCATTTGAAGTGTAGACGAGGAATACATGACACTTCGCAAATCATATTATATCTTACCATGAAACATAGAAATGAGATGCGATATCGCGTTGTAAGTAGCATTAGAACTCTATTGCTACGATAACTAGACATCTGCAAACGCTATTTCCTAGCAAGGAAGAGTCGCATTTACATTCATTTGAAGTGTAGACGAGGAATACATGACACTTCGCAAATCATATTATATCTTACCATGAAACATAGAAATGAGATGCGATATCGCGTTTTAAGAAGCATTAGAACTCTATTGCTACGATACGTAGACATCTGCAAGCGCTATTTCCTAGCAAGGAAGTGTCGCATTTACATTCATTTGAAGTGTAGGCGAGGAATTCATAACATTTCGCAATGAATATTACATCCTATCATGAAACATGGAAATGAGATGCGAATTCTCGTTTTAAGAATCATATGAACTCTATTGCTACGATACGTAGACATCTGCAATCGTTATTTCCTTGCAAGTATGTGTAGCATTCACATTCATTTGAAGTGTAGACGAGGAATACATGACACTTCGCAAATCATATTATATCTTAGCATGAAAAATAGATATGAGATGCAATATCTCGTTTTAAGAAGCATTCGAACTCTATTGCTTCGATACGTAGACATCTGCAATCGCTATTTCCTTGCAAGGAAGTGTCGCATTTACATTCATTTGAAGTGTAGACGAGGAATACATAACACTTCGCAAATCATATTATATCTTACCATGAAACATAGAAATGAGATGCGATATCGCGTTTTAAGAAGCATTAGAACCCTATTGCTACGATACCTAGACATCTGCAGACGCTATTTCCTAGCAAGGAAGTGTCGCATTTACATTCATTTGAAGTGTAGACGAGGAATACATGACACTTCGCAAATCATATTATATCTTACCATGAAACATAGAAATGAGATGCGATATCGCGTTGTAAGTAGCATTAGAACTCTATTGCTACGATAACTAGACATCTGCAAACGCTATTTCCTAGCAAGGAAGAGTCGCATTTACATTCATTTGAAGTGTAGACGAGGAATACATGACACTTCGCAAATCATATTATATCTTACCACGAAACATAGAAATGAGATGCGATATCGCGTTTTAAGAAGCATTAGAACTCTATTGCTACGATACGTAGACATCTGCAAGCGCTATTTCCTAGCAAGGAAGTGTCGCATTTACATTCATTTGAAGTGTAGGCGAGGAATTCATAACATTTCGCAATGAATATTACATCCTATCATGAAACATGGAAATGAGATGCGAATTCTCGTTTTAAGAAGCATTTGAACTCTATTGCTTCGATACGTAGACATCTGCAAACGCTATGTCCTAGCAAGGAAGTGTCGCATTTACGTTCATTTGAATTGTAGACGAGGAATGCATAACACTTCGCAATGAATATTATATCTTATCATGAAACATAGATATGAGATGCAATATCTCGTTTTAAGTAGCATTTGAACTCTATTGCTACGATACGTAGACATCTGCAAACGCTATTTCCTTGCAAGCAAGTGTCGCGTTTACATTCATTTGAAGTGTAGACGAGGAATACATGACACTTCGCAAATCATATTATATCTTACCATGAAACATAGAAATGAGATGCGATATCGCGTTGTAAGAAGCAATAGAACTCTATTGCTACGATAACTAGACATCTGCAGACGCTATTTCCTAGCAAGGAAGTGTCGCATTTACATTCATTTGAAGTGTAGACGAGGAATACATAACACTTCGCAAATCATATTATATCTTACCATGAAACATAGAAATGAGATGCGATATCACGTTTTAAGAAGCATTAGAACTCTATTGCTACGATACCTAGACATCTGCAGACGCTATTTCCTAGCAAGGAAGTGTCGCATTTACATTCATTTGAAGTGTAGACGAGGAATACATGACACTTCGCAAATCATATTATATCTTACCATGAGACATAGAAATGAGATGCGATATCGCGTTTTAAGAAGCATTAGAACTCTATTTCTACGATACCTAGACATCTGCAGACGCTATTTCCTAGCAAGGAAGTGTCGCATTTACATTCATTTGAAGTGTAGACGAGGAATACGTGACACTTCGCAAATCATATTATATCTTACCATGAAACATGGAAATGAGATGCGATATCGCGTTTTAAGAAGCATTAGAGCTCTATTGCTACGATACCTAGACATCTGCAAACGCTATTTCCTTGCAAGGAAGTGTCGCATTTACTTTCATTTGAATCGTAGACGAGGAATGCATAACACTTCGCAATGAATATTATATCTTACCATGAAACATAGAAATGAGATGCGATATCGCGTCTTAAGAAGCATTAGAAAGCTAGTGCTACGATACGTAGACATCTGCAAACGCCATTTCCTAGCGAGGAAGTCTCGCACTCACAGTCATTTGAAGTGTAGACGAGGAATACATAACACTTCGCAATTCATGTTATATCTTACCATGAAACATAGAAATGAGATGCGATATCGCGTTTTAAGAATCATATGAACTCTATTGCTACGATACGTAGACATCTGCAATCGTTATTTCCTTGCAAGGAAGTGTCGCATTTACTTTCATTTGAATCGTAGACGAGGAATGCATAACACTTCGCAATGAATATTATATCTTATCATGAAACATAGATATGAGATGCAATATCTCGTTTTAAGAAGCATTTGAACTCTATTGCTACGATACCTAGACATCTGCAGACGCTGTTTCCTAGCAAGGAAGTGTCGCATTTACATTCATTTGAAGTGTAGACGAGGAATACATGACACTTCGCAAATCATATTATATCTTACCATGAAACAGAAATGAGATGCGATATCGCGTTTTAAGAAGCATTAGAAATCTATTGCTACGATACGTAGACATCTGCAAACGCTATATCCTTGCAAGGAAGTGTCGCATTTACATTCATTTGAAGTGTAGACGAGGAATACATGACACTTCGCAAATCATATTATATCTTACCATGAAACATAGAAATGAGATGCGATATCGCGTTTTAAGAAGCATTAGAACTCTATTGCTACGATACGTAGACATCTGCAAACGCTATTTCCTAGCAAGGAAGTGACGCATTTACATTCATTTGAAGTGTAGACGAGGAATACATGACACTTCGCAAATCATATTATATCTTACCATGAAACATAGAAATGAGATGCGATATCGCGTTTTAAGAAGCATTAGAACTCTATTGCTTGGATACGTAGACATCTGCAAACGCCATTTCCTAGCAAGGAGTTGTCGCATTTATATTCATTTGAAGTGTAGACGAGGAATACATGACACTTCGCAAATCATATTATATCTTATCTTGAAACATAGATATGAGATGCGATATCACGTTTTAAGAAGCATTAGAACTCCATCCCTACGATACCTAGACATCTGCAGACACTATTTCCTAGCAAGGAAGTGTCGCATTTACATTCATTTGAAGTGTATACGAGGAATACATGACACTTCGCAAATCATAATATATCTTACCATGACACATAGAAATGAGATGCGATATCGCGTTTTAAGAAGCATTAGAACTCTATTGCTACGATACGTAGACATCTGCAAGCGCTATTTCCTAGCAAGGAAGTGTCGCATTTACATTCATTTGAAGTGTAGGCGAGGAATTCATAACATTTCGCAATGAATATTACATCCTATCATGAAACATGGAAATGAGATGCGAATTCTCGTTTTAAGAAGCATTTGAACTCTATTGCTTCGATACGTAGACATCTGCAAACGCTATGTCCTAGCAAGGAAGTGTCGCATTTACATTCATTTGAAGTGTAGACGAGCAATACATGACACTTCGCAAATCGTATTATATCTTACCATGAAACATAGAAATGAGATGCGATATCGCGTTTTAAGAAGCATTAGAACTCTATTGCTACGATACCTAGACATCTGCAAACGCTATTTCCTTGCAAGGAAGTGTCGCATTTACTTTCATTTGAATCGTAGACGAGGAATGCATAACACTTCGCAGTGAATATTATATCTTATCATGAAACAAAGATATGAGATGCAATATCTCGTTTTAAGGAGCATTAGAAATCTATTGCTACGATACGTAGACATCTGCAAACGCTATTTCCTTGCAAGGAAGTGTCGCATTTACATTCATTTGAAGTGTAGACGAGGAATACATGTCACTTCGCAAATCATATTATATCTTACCATGAAACATAGAAATGAGATGCGATATCGCTTTTTAAGAAGCATTAGAACACTATTGCTACGATAGGTAGACATTTGCAAACGCTATTTCCTTGCAAGGAAGTGTCGCATTTACATTCATTTGAAGTGTAGAGGAGGAATACATAACACTTCGCAAATCATATTACATCTTACCATGAAACATAGAAATGAGATGCGATATCGCGTTTTAAGAAGTATTAGAAAGCTAATGCTACGATACGTAGACATCTGCAAACGCCATTTCCTAGCGAGGAAGTATCGCACTCACATTCATTTGAAATGTAGACGAGGAATACATAACACTTCGCAAATCATGTTATATCTTACCATGAAACATAGAAATGAGATGCGACATCGCGTTTTAAGAATCATATGAACTCTATTGCTACGATACGTACACATCTGCAATCGTTATTTCCTTGCAAGGAAGTGTCGCATTTACTTTCATTTGAATCGTAGACGAGGAATGCATAGCACTTCGCAATGAATATTATATCTTATCATGAAACATAGATATGAGATGCAATATCTCGTATTAAGAAGCATTTGAACTCTATTGCTTCGATACGTAGACATCTGCAAACGCCATTTCCTTGCAAGGAAGTGTCGCATTTACAATCATTTGAAGTGTAGACGAGGAATACATAACACTTCGCAAATCATATTACATCTTACCATGAAACATAGAAATGAGATACGATATCGCGTTGTAAGAAGCATTAGAACTCTATTGCTACGATACCTAGACATCTGCAGACACTATTTCCTAGCAAGGAAGTGTCGCATTTACATTCATTTGAAGTGTAGACGAGGAATACATGACACTTCGCAAATCATATTATATCTTACCCTGAAACATATAAATGAGATGCGATATCACGTTTTAAGAAGCTTTAGAACTCTATCCCTACGATACGTAAACATCTGCAAACGCTATTTCCTAGCAAGGAAGTGTCTCATTTACATTCATTTGAATCGTAGACGAAGAATGCATAACAGTTCGCAATTAATATTATATGTTATCATGAAACATAGATATGAGATCCGTTATCTCGTTTTAAGAAGCGTTTGAACTCTATTGCTTTGATACGTAGACATCTGTAAACGCTATTTCCTTGCAAGGAAGTGTCGCATTTACATTCTTCTGAAGTGAATACGAGGTATACATAACACTTTACAATGAATATTATATCTTATCATGCAACATAGTAATGAGATGCGATATCGCGTTATAAGAAGCATTAGAACTCTATTGCTACGATACGTAGACATCTGCAAACGCTATTTCCTTGCAAGGAAGTGTCGCAATTACATTCTTCTGAAGTGAATACGAGGTATACATAACACTTTACAATGAATATTATATCTTATCGTGCAACATAGAAATGAGATGCGATATCATGTTTTAAGAAGCATTAGAACTCTATTGCTACGATACGTGGACATCTGCAAGCGCTATTTCCTAGCAAGGAAGTGTCGCATTTACATTCATTTGAAGTGTAGGCGAGGAATTCATAACATTTCGCAATGAATATTACATCCTATCATGAAACATGGAAATGAGATGCGAATTCTCGTTTTAAGAAGCATTTGAACTCTATTGCTTCGATACGTAGACATCTGCAAACGCTATGTCCTAGCAAGGAAGTGTCGCATTTACATTCATTTGAAGTGTAGACGAGCAATACATGACACTTCGCAAATCGTATTATATCTTACCATGAAACATAGAAATGAGATGCGATATCGCGTTTTAAGAAGCATTAGAAAGCTAATGCTACGATACGTAGACATCTGCAAACGCCATTTCCTAGCGAGGAAGTATCGCACTCACATTCATTTGAAATGTAGACGAGGAATACATAACACTTCGCAAATCATGTTATATCTTACCATGAAACATAGAAATGAGATGCGACATCGCGTTTTAAGAATCATATGAACTCTATTGCTACGATACGTAGACATCTGCAAACGCTATTTCCTAGCAAGGAAGTGACGCATTTACATTCATTTGAAGTGTAGACGAGGAATACATGACACTTCGCAAATCATATTATATCTTACCATGAAACATAGAAATGAGATGCGATATCGCGTTTTAAGAAGCATTAGAACTCTATTGCTTGGATACGTAGACATCTGCAAACGCTATTTCCTAGCAAGGAAGTGTCGCATTTACATTCATTTGAAGTGTAGACGAGGAATACATGACACTTCGCAAATCATATTATATCTTACCATGAAACATAGAAATGAGATGCGATATCGCGTTTTAAGAATCATTAGAACTCTATCCCTACGAAACGTAAACATCTGCAAACGCTATTTCCTAGCAAGGAGTGTCGCATTTACATTCATTTGAATCGTAGACGAGGAATGCATAACACTTCGCAATGAATATTATATCTTATCATGAAACATAGAAATGAGATTCGATCTCGCGTTTTAAGAAGCATTAGAACTCTATCCCTACGATACGTAGACATCTGTAAATGCTATTTCCTTGCAAGGAAGTGTCGCATTTACATTCATTTGAAGTGTAGACGAGGAATACATGACACTTCGCAAATCATATTATATCTTACCCTGAAACATATAAATGAGATGCGATATCACGTTTTAAGAAGCTTTAGAACTCTATCCCTACGATACGTAAACATCTGCAAACGCTATTTCCTAGCAAGGAAGTGTCTCATTTACATTCATTTGAATCGTAGACGAAGAATGCATAACAGTTCGCAATTAATATTATATGTTATCATGAAACATAGATATGAGATCCGTTATCTCGTTTTAAGAAGCGTTTGAACTCTATTGCTTCGATACGTAGACATCTGTAAACGCTATTTCCTTGCAAGGAAGTGTCGCATTTACATTCTTCTGAAGTGAATACGAGGTATACATAACACTTTACAATGAATATTATATCTTATCATGCAACATAGTAATGAGATGCGATATCGCGTTATAAGAAGCATTAGAACTCTATTGCTACGATACGTAGACATCTGCAAACGCTATTTCCTTGCAAGGAAGTGTCGCAATTACATTCTTCTGAAGTGAATACGAGGTATACATAACACTTTACAATGAATATTATATCTTATCGTGCAACATAGAAATGAGATGCGATATCATGTTTTAAGAAGCATTAGAACTCTATCCCTAGGATACGTAAACATCTGCAAACGCTATTTCCTAGCAAGGAAGAGTCGCACTTACATTCATTTGAATCGTAGACGAGGAATGCATAACACTTCGCAATGAATATTATATCTTTTCATGAAACATAGATATGATATGCGATATCTCGTTTTAAGAAGCATTTGAACTCTATTGCTTCGATACGTAGACATCTGTAAACGCTATTTCCTTGTAAGGAAGTGTCGCATTTACATTCATTTGAAGTGAAGACGAGGAATACATAACACTTCGCAAATCATATTACATCTTACCATGAAACATAGAAATGTGATGCGATATCGCGTTTTAAGAAGCATTAGAAAGCTAGTGCTACGATACGTAGACATCTGCAAACGCCATTTCCTAGCGAGGAAGTCTCGCACTCACAGTCATTTGAATTGTAGACGAGGAATACATAACACTTCGCAATTCATGTTATATCTTACCATGAAACATAGAAATGAGATGCGATATCGCGTTTTAAGAATCATATGAACTCTATTGCTACGATACGTAGACATCTGCAATCGTTATTTCCTTGCAAGGAAGTGTCGCATTTACTTTCATTTGAATCGTAGACGAGGAATGCATAACACTTCGCAATGAATATTATATCTTATCATGAAACATAGATATGAGATGCAATATCTCGTTTTAAGAAGCATTTGAACTCTATTGCTACGATACCTAGACATCTGCAGACGCTGTTTCCTAGCAAGGAAGTGTCGCATTTACATTCCTTTGAAGTGTAGACGAGGAATAAATGACACTTCGCAAATCATATTATATCTTACCATGAAACAGAAATGAGATGCGATATCGCGTTTTAAGAAGCATTAGAAATCTATTGCTACGATACGTAGACATCTGCAAACGCTATTTCCTTGCAAGGAAGTGTCGCATTTACATTCATTTGAAGTGTAGACGAGGAATACATGACACTTCGCAAATCATATTATATCTTACCATGAAACATAGAAATGAGATGCGATATCGCTTTTTAAGAAGCATTAGAACACCATTGCTACGATAGGTAGACATTTGCAAACGCTATTTCCTTGCAAAGAAGTGTCGCATTTACATTCATTTGAAGTGTAGAGGAGGAATACATACCACTTCGCAAATCATATTACATCTCACCATGAAACATAGAAATGGGATGCGATATCGCGTTTTAAGAATCATGTGAACTCTATTGCTACGATACGTAGACATCTGCAATCGTTATTTCCTTGCAAGGAAGTGTCGCATTTACTTTCATTTGAATCGTAGACGAGGAATGCATAACACTTCGCAATGAATATTATATCTTATCATGAAACATAGATATGAGATGCGATATCTCGCTTTAGGAAGCATTTGAACTCTATTGCTTCGATCCGTAGACATCTGCAAACGCTATTTCCTTGCAAGGAAGTGTCGCATTTACATTCTTTTGAAGTGAATAATAGGTATACATAACACTTCGCAATGAACACTATACCTTGTCATGAAACGTAGAAATGAGGTGCGATATCTCGTTTTAAGAAGCACTAGAACTCTATCCCTACGATACGTAAACATCTGCAAACGCTATTTCCTAGCAAGGAAGTGTCGCATTTACATTCTTTTGAATCGTAGACGAGGAAAGCATAACACTTAGCAATGAATATTATATCTTATCATGAAACATAGATATGAGATGAGCTATCTCGTCTTAAGAAGCATTTGAACTCTATTGCTTCGATACGTAAATATCTGCAAACGCTATTACCTTGCAAGGAAGTATAGCATTTACATACTTTTAAAGTGAATGCGAGGTTTACATAACACTTCGCAATGAATATTATATCTTACCATGAAACATAGAAATGAGATGCGATATCATGTTTTAAGAAGCACTAGAACTCTATACCTACGATACGTAAACATCTGCAAACGCTATTTCCTAGCAAGGAAGTGTCGCATTTACATTCATTTCAATCGTAGACGAGGAATGCAAAACACTTAGCAATGAATATTATATCTTGTCATGAAACATAAATATGAGATGCGATATCTCGTTTTAAGAAGCATTTGAACTCTATTGCTTCGATACGTAGACATCTGTAAATGCTATTTCCTTGCAAGGAAGTGTCGCATTTACATTCGTTTGAAGTGTAGACGAGGAATACATGACACTTTACACTGAATATTATATCTTATCATGCAACATAGTAATGAGATGCGATATCGCGTTTTAAGAAGCATTATAACTCTATTGCTACGATACGTATACATCTGTAAACGCTATTTCCTAGCAAGGAAGTGTCGCATTTACATTCATTTGAAGTGTAGACGAGGAATACATAACACCTCGCAATGAATATTACATCTCATCATGAAACATAGAAATGAAATGCGATTTCTCGTTTTAAGAAGCAATTGAACTCTAGTGCTTGGATACGTAGACATCTGCAAACGCTATTTCCTAGCAAGGAAGTGTCGCATTTACATCCGTCTGAATCGTAGACGAGGAATGCATAACACTTCGCAATGAATATTATATCTTATCATGAAACATAGATATGAGGTGCGATATCTCGTTTTAAGAAGCATTAGAGCTCTATCCCTACGATACGTAAACATCTGCAAACGCTATATCCTAGCAAGGAAGTGTCGCATTTACATTCATTTCAATCGTAGACGAGGAATGCAAAACACTTAGCAGTGAATATTATATCTTATCATGAAACATAGATATGAGATGAGCTATCTCGTCTTAAGAAGCATTTGAACTCTATTGCTTCGATACGTAAACATCTGCAAACGCTATTTCCTAGCAAGGAAGTGTCGCATTTACATTCATTTGAATCCTAGACGAGGAATGCATAACACATATCAATGAATATTATATCTTATCATGAAACATATATATGAGATGCGCTATCTCGTTTTAAGAAGCATTTGAACTCTATTGCTTCGATACGTAAACATCTGCAAACGCTATTTCCTAGCAAGGAAGTGTCGCATTTACATTCATTTGAAGAGTAGACGAGGAATACATGACACTTCGCAATGAATATTATATCTTACCATGAAACATAGAAATGAGATGCGATATCATGTTTTAAGAAGCATTAGAACACTATCCCTACGATACTTAAACATCTGAAAACGCTATTTCCTAGCAAGGAAGTGTCGCATTTACATTCTTTTGAATCGTAGACGAGGAAAGCATAACACTTAGCAATGAATATTATATCTTATCATGAAACATAGATATGAGATGAGCTATCTCGTCTTAAGAAGCATTTGAAGTCTATTGCTTCGATACGTAAATATCTGCAAACGCTATATCCTAGCAAGGAAGTGTCGCATTTACATTCATTTGAATCGTAGACGAGGAATGCATAACAGTTCGCAATGAATATTATATGTTATCATGAAGCATAGTAATGAGATGCGATATCTCGTTTTAGGAAGCATTTGAACTCTATTGCTTCGATACGTAGACATCTGCAAACGCTATTTCCTAGCAAGGAAGTGTCGCACTTACATTCATTTGAAGTGTAGACGAGGAATACATAACACCTCGCAATGAATATTACATCTTATCATGAAACATAGAAATGAAATGCGATATCTCGTCTTAAGGAGCATTTGAACTCTATTGCTTCGATACGTAGACACCTGCAAACGATATTTCCTAGCAAGGAAGTGTCGCATTCACATCCGCTTGAATCGTAGACGAGGAATGCATAACACTTCGCAATGAATATTATATCTTATCATGAAACATAGATATGAGATGCGTTATCTCGATTTAAGAAGCATATGAACTCTATTGCTTCGATACGTAGACATCTGCAAACGCTATTTCCTAGCAAGGAAGTGTCGCACTTACATTCATTTGAAGTGTAGACGAGGAATACATAACACCTCGCAATGAATATTACATCTTATCATGAAACATAGAAATGAAATGCGATATCTCGTCTTAAGGAGCATTTGAACTCTATTGCTTCGATACGTAGACACCTGCAAACGATATTTCCTAGCAAGGAAGTGTCGCATTTACATCCGCTTGAATCGTAGACGAGGAATACATAACACTTCGCAATGAATATTATATCTTATCATGAAACATAGATATGAGATGCGTTATCTCGTTTTAAGAAGCATATGAACTCTATTGCTTCGATACGTAGACATCTGCAAACGCTATTTCCTTGCAAGGAAGTGTCGCATTTACATTCTTCTGAAGTTAATACGAGGTATGCATAACACTTTACAATGAATATTATATCTTATCATGCAACATAGTAATGAGATGCGATATCGCGTTTTAAGACGCATTAGAACCCTATTGCTACGATACGTAGACATCTGCAAACGCTATTTCCTAGCAAGGAAGTGTCGCATTTACATTCATTTGAAGTGTAGACGAGGAATACATAACACCTCGCAATGAATATTACATCTTATCATGAAACATAGAAATGAAATGCGATATCTCGTGTTAAGGAGCATTTGAACTCCATTGCTTCCATACGTAGACATCTGCAAACGCTATGTACTAGCAAGGAAGTGTCGCATTTACATTGATTTGAAGTGTAGACGAGGAATACATGACACTTCGCAAATCATATTATATCTTACCATGAAACATAGAAATGAGATGCGATATCGCGTTTTAAGAAGCATTAGAACTCTATTGCTACGATACCTAGACATCTGCAGACGCTATTTCCTAGCAAGGAAGTGTCGCATTTACATTCATTTGAAGTGTAGACGAGGAATACATGACACTTCGCAAATCATATTATATCTTACCATGACACATAGAAATGAGATGCGATATCGCGTTTTAAGCAGCATTAGAACACTATTGCTACGATAGGTAGACATTTGCAAACGCTATTTCCTTGCAAGGAAGTGTCGCATTTACATTCATTTGAAGTGTAGAGGAGGAATACATAACACTTCGCAAATCATATTACATCTTACCATGAAACATAGAAATGAGATGCGATATCGCGTTTTAAGAATCACATGAACTCTATTGCTACGATACGTAGACAACTGCAATCGTTATTTCCTTGCAAGGAAGTGTCGCCTTTACTTTCATTTGAATCGTAGACGAGGAATGCATAGCACTTCGCAATGAATATTATATCTTATCATGAAACATGCATATGAGATGCAATATCTCGTTTTAAGAAGCACTTGAACCCTATTGCTTCGATACGTAGACATGTGCAAACGCTATTTCCTTGCAAGGACGTGTCGCATTTACATTCATTTGAAGTGTAGACGAGGAATACATAACACTTCGCAGATCATATTACATCTTACCATGAAACATAGAAATGAGATGCGGTATCGCGTTTTAAGAAGCATTAGAACTGTATTGCTACGATACATAGACATCTACAGACGCTATTTCCTAGCAAGGAAGTGTCGCATTTACATTCATTTGAAGTGTAGACGGGGAACACATGACACTTCGCAAATCATAATATATCTTACCATGACAAATAGAAATGAGTTGCGATATCGCGTTATAAGAATCATATGAACTCTATTGCTACGATACGTAGAAATCTGCAATCGTTATTTCCTTGCAAGGATGTGTAGCATTCAC
Source organism: Xylocopa sonorina (assembly GCF_050948175.1). NCBI lineage: Eukaryota > Metazoa > Arthropoda > Insecta > Hymenoptera > Apidae > Xylocopa > Xylocopa sonorina. The sequence continues at coordinate 557,197 of NW_027490260.1, read as the reverse complement.
ATTCCTTTGAAGTGTAGACGAGGAATACAAGACACTTCGCAAATCATATTATATCTTAGCATGAAACATAGATATGAGATGCAATATCTCGTTTTAAGAAGCATTCGAACTCTATTGCTTCGATACGTAGACATCTGCTATCGCTATTTCCTTGCAAGGAAGTGTCGCATTTACATTCATTTAAAGTGTAGACGAGGAATACATGACACTTCGCAAATCATATTATATCTTACCATGAAACATAGAAATGAGATGCGATATCGCGTTTTAAGAAGCATTAGAAAGCTAGTGCTGCGATACGTAGACATCTGCAAACGCTATTTCCTAGCGAGGAAGTATCGCACTCACATTAATTTGAAGTGTAGACGAGGAATACATAACACTTCGCAAATCATGTTATATCTTACCATGAAACATAGAAATGAGATGTGATATCGCGTTTCAAGAATCATATGAACTCTATTGCTACGATACGTAGACATCTGCAATCGTTATTTCCTTGCAGGGAAGTGTCGCATTTACTTTCATTTGAATCGTAGACGAGGAATGCATAACACTTCGCAATGAATATTATATCTTATCATGAAACATAGATATGAGATGCAATATCTCGTTTTAAGAAGCATTTGAACTCTATTGCTTCGATACGTAGACATCTGCTATCGCTATTTCCTTGCAAGGAAGTGTCGCATTTACATTCATTTGAAGTGTAGACGAGGAATACATAACACTTCGCAAATCATATTACATCTTACCATGAAACATAGAAATGAGATACGATATCGCGTTGTAAGAAGCATTAGAACTCTATTGCTACGATACCTAGACATCTGCAGACACTATTTCCTAGCAAGGAAGTGTCGCATTTACATTCATTTGAAGTGTAGACGAGGAATACATGACACTTCGCAAATCATATTATATCTTACCATGAAACATAGAAATGAGATGCGATATCGCGTTTTAAGAAGCATTAGAACTCTATTGCTACGATACGTAGACATCTGCAAACGCTATTTCCTAGCAAGGAAGTGACGCATTTACATTCATTTGAAGTGTAGACGAGGAATACATGACACTTCGCAAATCATATTATATCTTACCATGAAACATAGAAATGAGATGCGATATCGCGTTTTAAGAAGCATTAGAACTCTATTGCTTGGATACGTAGACATCTGCAAACGCTATTTCCTAGCAAGGAGTTGTCGCATTTACATTCATTTGAAGTGTAGACGAGGAATACATGACACTTCGCAAGTCATATTATATCTTATCTTGAAACATAGATATGAGATGCGATATCACGTTTTAAGAAGCATTAGAACTCCATCCCTACGATAAGTAGACATCTGCAAACGCTATTTCCTTGCAAGGAAGTGTCGCATTTACATTCATTTGAAGTGTAGACGAGGAATACATGACACTTCGCAAATCATATTATATCTTACCATGAAACATAGAAATGAGATGCGATATCGCGTTTTAAGAAGCATTAGAACTCCATTGCTACGATACCTAGATATCTGCAGACGCTATTTCCTAGCAAGGAAGTGTCGCATTTACATTCATTTGAAGTGTAGACGAGGAATACATGACACTTCGCAAATCATATTATATCTTACCATGAAACATAGAAATGAGATGCGATATCGCGTTTTAAGAATCATTAGAACTCTATCCCTACGAAACGTAAACATCTGCAAACGCTATTTCCTAGCAAGGTAGTGTCGCATTTACATTCATTTGAATCGTAGACGAGGAATGCATAACACTTCGCAATGAATATTATATCTTATCTTGAAGCTTAGATATGAGATGCGATATCACGTTTTAAGAAGCATTAGAACTCTATCCCAAGGAAACGTAAACATCTTCAAACGCTATTTCCTAGCAAGGAAGAGTCGCACTTACATTCATTTGAATCGTAGACGAGGAATGCATAACACTTCGCAATGAATATTATATCTTATCATGAAACATAGAAATGAGATTCGATCTCGCGTCTTAAGAAGCATTAGAACTCTATCCCTACGATACGTAAACATCTGCAAACGCTATTTCCTAGCAAGGAAGTGTCTCATTTACATTCATTTGAATCGTAGACGAAGAATGCATAACAGTTAGCAATTAATATTATATGTTATCATGAAACATAGATATGAGATGCGATATCACGTTTTAAGAAGCATTAGAACTCCATCCCTACGATAAGTAGACATCTGCAAACGCTATTTCCTAGCAAGGAAGTGTCTCATTTACATTCATTTGAATCGTAGACGAAGAATGCATAACAGTTCGCAATTAATATTATATGTTATCATGAAACATAGATATGAGATGCGTTATCTCGTTTTAAGAAGCGTTTGAACTATATTGCTTCGATACGTAGACATCTGTAAACGCTATTTCCTTGCAAGGAAGTGTCGCATTTACATTCTTCTGAAGTGAATACGAGGTATACATAACACTTTACAGTGAATATTATATCTTATCATGCAACATAGTAATGAGATGCGATATCACGTTTTAAGAAGCATTAGAACTCTATCCCTACGATAGGTAGACATCTGCAAACGCTATTTCCTAGCAAGGAAGTGTCGCATTTACATTCATTTGAAGAGTAGACGAGGAATACATGACACTTCGCAATGAATATTATATCTTACCATGAAACATAGAAATGAGATGATATATCGCATTTTGAGAAGCATAAGAACTCTATTGCTTAGATACGTAGACATCTGCAAACGCTATTTCCTAGCAAGGAAGTGTCGCATTTACATTCATTTGAATCCTAGACGAGGAATACATAACACTTCGCAATGAATATTATATCTTACCATGAAACATAGAAATGAGATGCGATATCATGTTTTAAGAAGCATTAGAACTCTATCCCTACGATACGTAAACACCTGCAAACGCTATTTCCTAGCAAGGAAGTGTCGCATTTACATTCTTTTGAATCGTGGACGAGGAAAGCATAACACTTAGCAATGAATATTATATCTTATCATGAAACATAGATATGAGGTGAGCTATCTCGTCTTAAGAAGCATTTGAACTCTATTGCTTCGATACGTAAATATCTGCAAACACTATTTCCTAGCAAGGAAGTGTCGCATTTACATTCATTTGAAGTGTAGACGAGGAATACATGACACTTCGCAAATCATATTATATCTTACCATGAACCAGAAATGAGATGCGATATCGCGTTTTAAGAAGCATTAGAAATCTATTGCTACGATACGTAGACATCTGCAAACGCTATTTCCTTGCAAGGAAGTGTCGCATTTACATTCATTTGAAGTGTAGACGAGGAACACATGACACTTCGCAAATCATATTATATCTTACCATGAAACATAGAAATGAGATGCGATATCGCGTTTTAAGAAGCATTAGAACACTATTGCTACGATAGGTAGACATTTGCAAACGCTATTTCCTTGCAAGGAATTGTCGCATTTACATTCATTTGAAGTGTAGAGGAGGAATACATAACACTTCGCAAATCATATTACATCTTACCATGAAACATAGAAATGAGATGCGATATCGCGTTTTAAGAAGCATTAGAACTCTATTGCTACGATACCTAGACATCTGCAAGCGCTATTTCCTTGCAAGGAACTGTCGCATTTACTTTCATTTGAATCGTAAACGAGGAATGCATAACACTTCGCAATGAATATTATATCTTATCATGAAACAAAGATATGAGATGCAATATCTCGTTTTAAGAAGCATTTGTTCTCTATTGCTTCGATACGTAGACATCTGCCCATGCTATTTCCTTGCAAGGAAGTGTAGCATTTACATTCATTTGAAGTGTAGACGAGGAATACATGACACTTCGCAAATCATATTATATCTTACCATGAAACAGAAATGAGATGCGATATCGCGTTTTAAGAAGCATTAGAAATCTATTGCTACGATACGTAGACATCTGCAAACGCTATTTCCTTGCAAGGAAGTGTCGCATTTACATTCATTTGAAGTGTAGACGAGGATTACATGACACTTCGCAAATCATATTATATCTTACCATGAAACATAGAAATGAGATGCGATATCGCGTTTTAAGAAGCATTAGAACACTATTGCTACGATAGGTAGACATTTGCAAACGCTATTTCCTTGCAAGGAAGTGTCGCATTTACATTCATTTGAAGTGTAGAGGAGGAATACATAACACTTCGCAAATCATATTACATCTCACCATGAAACATAGAAATGGGATGCGATATCGCGCTTTAAGAATCATATGAACTCTATTGCTACGATACGTAGACATCTGCAATCGTTATTTCCTTGCAAGGAAGTGTCGCATTTACTTTCATTTGAATCGTAGACGAGGAATGCATAACACTTTGCAATGAATATTATATCTTATCATGAAACATAGATATGAGATGCAATATCTCGTTTTAAGAAGCATTTGAACTCCATTGCTTCGATACGTAGACATCTGCAAACGCTATTTCCTTGCAAGGAAGTGTCGCATTTACATTCATTTGAAGTGTAGACGAGGAATACATGACACTTCGCAAATCATATTATATCTTACCATGAAACATAGAAATGAGATGCGATATCGCGTTTTAAGAAGCATTAGAAAGCTAGTGCTGCGATACGTAGACATCTGCAAACGCTATTTCCTAGCGAGGAAGTATCGCACTCACATTAATTTGAAGTGTAGACGAGGAATACATAACACTTCGCAAATCATGTTATATCTTACCATGAAACATAGAAATGAGATGTGATATCGCGTTTTAAGAATCATATGAACTCTATTGCTACGATACGTAGACATCTGCAATCGTTATTTCCTTGCAGGGAAGTGTCGCATTTACTTTCATTTGAATCGTAGACGAGGAATGCATAACACTTCGCAATGAATATTATATCTTATCATGAAACATAGATATGAGATGCAATATCTCGTTTTAAGAAGCATTTGAACTCTATTGCTTCGATACGTAGACATCTGCTATCGCTATTTCCTTGCAAGGAAGTGTCGCATTTACATTCATTTGAAGTGAAGACGAGGAATACATAACACTTCGCAAATCATATTACATCTTACCATGAAACATAGAAATGAGATGCGAAATCGCGTTTTAAGAAGCATTAGAAAGCTAGTGCTACGATACGTAGACATCTGCAAACGCCATTTCCTAGCGAGGAAGTCTTGCACTCACAGTCATTTGAAGTGTAGACGAGGAATACATAACACTTCGCAAATCATGTTATATCTTACCATGAAACAAAGAAATGAGATGCGATATCGCGTTTTAAGAATCATATGAACTCTATTGCTACGATACGTAGACATCTGCAATCGTTATTTCCTTGCAAGGATGTGTCGCATTTACTTTCATTTGAATCGTAGACGAGGAATGCATAACACTTCGCAATGAATATTATATCTTATCATGAAACATAGATATGAGATGCAATATCTCGTTTTAAGAAGCATTTGAACTCTATTGCTACGATACCTAGACATCTGCAAACGCTGTTTCCTAGCAAGGAAGTGTCGCATTTACATTCATTTGAAGTGTAGACGAGGAATACATGACACTTCGCAAATCATATTATATCTTACTATGAAACAGAAATGAGATGCGATATCGCGTTTTAAGAAGCAATAGAAATCTATTGCTACGATACGTAGACATCTGCAAACGCTATTTCCTTGCAAGGAAGTGTCGCATTTACATTCATTTGAAGTGTAGACGAGGAATACATGACACTCCGCAAATCATATTATATCTTACCATGAAACATAGAAATGAGATGCGATATCGCGTTTTAAGAAGCATTAGAACACTATTGCTACGATAGGTAGTCATTTGCAAACGCTATTTCCTTGCAAGGAATTGTCGCATTTACATTCATTTGAAGTGTAGAGGAGGAATACATAACACTTCGCAAATCATATTACATCTTACCATGAAACATAGAAATGAGATGCGATATCGCGTTTTAAGAATCATATGAACTCTATTGCTAGGATACGTAGACATCCGCAATCGTTATTCTCTTGCAAGGAAGTGTCGCATTTACTTTCATTTGAATCGTAGACGAGGAATGCATAACACTTCGCAATGAATATTATATCTTATCATGAAACATAGATATGAGATGCAATATCTCGTTTTAAGAAGCATTTGAACTCTATTGCTTCGATATGTAGACATCTGCAAACGCTATTTCCTTGCAAGGAGGTGTCGCATTTACATTCATTTGAAGTGTAGACGTGGAATACATAACACTTCGCAGATCATGTTACATCTTACCATGAAACATAGAAATGAGATGCGATATCGCGTTTTAAGAAGCATTAGAACACTATTGCTACGATAGGTAGGCATTTGCAAACGCTATTTCCTTGCAAGGAAGTGTCGCATTTACATTCATTTGAAGTGTAGAGGAGGAATACATAACACTTCGCAAATCATATTACATCTCACCATGAAACATAGAAATGGGATGCGATATCGCGCTTTAAGAATCATATGAACTCTATTGCTACGATACGTAGACATCTGCAATCGTTATTTCCTTGCAAGGAAGTGTCGCATTTACATTCATTTGAATCGTAAACGTGGAATGCATAACACTTCGCAATGAATATTATATCTTATCATGAAACAAAGATATGAGATGCAATATCTCGTTTTAAGAAGCATTTGTTCTCTATTGCTTCGATACGTAGACATCTGCCCATGCTATTTCCTTGCAAGGAAGTGTAGCATTTACATTCATTTGAAGTGTAGACGAGGAATACATGACACTTCGCAAATCATATTATATCTTACCATGAAACAGAAATGAGATGCGATATCGCGTTTTAAGAAGCATTAGAAATCTATTGCTACGATACGTAGACATCTGCAAACGCTATTTCCTTGCAAGGAAGTGTCGCATTTACATTCATTTGAAGTGTAGACGAGGATTACATGACACTTCGCAAATCATATTATATCTTACCATGAAACATAGAAATGAGATGCGATATCGCGTTTTAAGAAGCATTAGAACACTATTGCTACGATAGGTAGGCATTTGCAAACGCTATTTCCTTGCAAGGAAGTGTCGCATTTACATTCATTTGAAGTGTAGAGGAGGAATACATAACACTTCGCAAATCATATTACATCTCACCATGAAACATAGAAATGGGATGCGATATCGCGCTTTAAGAATCATATGAACTCTATTGCTACGATACGTAGACATCTGCAATCGTTATTTCCTTGCAAGGAAGTGTCGCATTTACTTTCATTTGAATCGTAGACGAGGAATGCATAACACTTTGCAATGAATATTATATCTTATCATGAAACATAGATATGAGATGCAATATCTCGTTTTAAGAAGCATTTGAACTCCATTGCTTCGATACGTAGACATCTGCAAACGCTATTTCCTTGCAAGGAAGTGTCGCATTTACATTCATTTGAAGTGTAGACGAGGAATACATGACACTTCGCAAATCATATTTTATCTTACAATGAAACATAGAAATGAGATGCGATATCGCGTTTTAAGAAGCATTAGAAAGCTAGTGCTGCGATACGTAGACATCTGCAAACGCTATTTCCTAGCGAGGAAGTATCGCACTCACATTAATTTGAAGTGTAGACGAGGAATACATAACACTTCGCAAATCATGTTATATCTTACCATGAAACATAGAAATGAGATGTGATATCGCGTTTTAAGAATCATATGAACTCTATTGCTACGATACGTAGACATCTGCAATCGTTATTTCCTTGCAGGGAAGTGTCGCATTTACTTTCATTTGAATCGTAGACGAGGAATGCATAACACTTCGCAATGAATATTATATCTTATCATGAAACATAGATATGAGATGCAATATCTCGTTTTAAGAAGCATTTGAACTCTATTGCTTCGATACGTAGACATCTGCTATCGCTATTTCCTTGCAAGGAAGTGTCGCATTTACATTCATTTGAAGTGAAGACGAGGAATACATAACACTTCGCAAATCATATTACATCTTACCATGAAACATAGAAATGAGATGCGAAATCGCGTTTTAAGAAGCATTAGAAAGCTAGTGCTACGATACGTAGACATCTGCAAACGCCATTTCCTAGCGAGGAAGTCTTGCACTCACAGTCATTTGAAGTGTAGACGAGGAATACATAACACTTCGCAAATCATGTTATATCTTACCATGAAACAAAGAAATGAGATGCGATATCGCGTTTTAAGAATCATATGAACTCTATTGCTACGATACGTAGACATCTGCAATCGTTATTTCCTTGCAAGGATGTGTCGCATTTACTTTCATTTGAATCGTAGACGAGGAATGCATAACACTTCGCAATGAATATTATATCTTATCATGAAACATAGATATGAGATGCAATATCTCGTTTTAAGAAGCATTTGAACTCTATTGCTTCGATACGTAGACATCTGCCCACGCTATTTCCTTGCAAGGAAGTGTCGCATTTACATTAATTTGAAGTGTAGACGAGGAATACATCACACTTCGCAGATCATATTACATCTTACCATCAAACATAGCAATGATATGCGATATCGCGTTTTAAGAAGCATTAGAACACCTTTGCTACGATACGTAGACATCTGCAAACGCTATTTCCTTGCAAGGAAGTGTCGCATTTACATTCATTTGAAGTGTAGACGAGGAATACATGACACTTCGCAAATCATATTATATCTTACCATGAAACATAGAAATGAGATGCGATATCGCGTTTTAAGAAGCATTAGAACACCATTGCTGCGATAGGTAGACATTTGCAAACGCTATTTCCTTGCAAGGAAGTGTCGCATTTACATTCACTTGAAGTGTAGACGAGGAATACATGACACTTCGCAAATCATATTATATCTTACCATCAAACATAGAAATGAGATGCGATATCGCGTTTTAAGAAGCATAAGAACTCTATTGCTACGATACGTAGACACCTGCAGACGCTATTTCCTAGCAAGGAAGTGTCGAATTTACATTCATTTGAAGTGTAGGCGAGGAATACATGACACTTCGCAAATCATATTATATCTTACCATGAAACATAGAAATGAGATGCGATATCGCTTTTTAAGAAGCATTAGAACACTATTGCTACGATAGGTAGACATTTGCAAACGCTATTTCCTTGCAAGGAAGTGTCGTATTTACATTCATTTGAAGTGTAGAGGAGGAATACATAACACTTCGCAAATCATATTACATCTTACCATGAAACATAGAAATGAGATACGATATCGCGTTGTAAGAAGCATTAGAACTCTATTGCTACGATACCTAGACATCTGCAGACACTATTTCCTAGCAAGGAAGTGTCGCATTTACATTCATTTGAAGTGTAGACGAGGAATACATGACACTTCGCAAATCATATTATATCTTACCATGAAACATAGAAATGAGATGCGATATCGCGTTTTAAGAAGCATTAGAACTCTATTGCTACGATACGTAGACATCTGCAAACGCTATTTCCTAGCAAGGAAGTGACGCATTTACATTCATTTGAAGTGTAGACGAGCAATACATGACACTTCGCAAATCATATTATATCTTACCATGAAACATAGAAATGAGATGCGATATCGCGTTTTAAGAAGCATTAGAACTCTATTGCTTGGATACGTAGACATCTGCAAACGCTATTTCCTAGCAAGGAGTTGTCGCATTTACATTCATTTGAAGTGTAGACGAGGAATACATGACACTTCGCAAATCATATTATATCTTATCTTGAAACATAGATATGAGATGCGATATCACGTTTTAAGAAGCATTAGAACTCCATCCCTACGATAAGTAGACATCTGCAAACGCTATTTCCTTGCAAGGAAGTGTCGCATTTACATTCATTTGAATTGTAGACGAGGAATACATGACACTTCGCAAATCATATTATATCTTATCATGAAACATAGAAATGAGATTCGATCTCGCGTCTTAAGAAGCATTAGAACTCTATCCCTACGATACGTAAACATCTGCAAACGCTATTTCCTAGCAAGGAAGTGTCTCATTTACATTCATTTGAATCGTAGACGAAGAATGCATAACAGTTAGCAATTAATATTATATGTTATCATGAAACATAGATATGAGATGCGATATCACGTTTTAAGAAGCATTAGAACTCCATCCCTGCGATAAGTAGACATCTGCAAACGCTATTTCCTTGCAAGGAAGTGTCGCATTTACATTCATTTGAAGTGTAGACGAGGAATACATGACACTTCGCAAATTATATTATATCTTACCATGAAACATAGAAATGAGATGCGATATCGCGTTTTAAGAAGCATTAGAACTCTATTGCTACGATACCTAGATATCTGCAGACGCTATTTCCTAGCAAGGAAGTGTCGCATTTACATTCATTTGAAGTGTAGACGAGGAATACATGACACTTCGCAAATCATATTATATCTTACCATGAAACATAGAAATGAGATGCGATATCGCGTTTTAAGAATCATTAGAACTCTATCCCTACGAAACGTAAACATCTGCAAACGCTATTTCCTAGCAAGGTAGTGTCGCATTTACATTCATTTGAATCGTAGACGAGGAATGCATAACACTTCGCAATGAATATTATATCTTATCTTGAAGCATAGATATGAGATGCGATATCACGTTTTAAGAAGCATTAGAACTCTATCCCAAGGAAACGTAAACATCTTCAAACGCTATTTCCTAGCAAGGAAGAGTCGCATTTACATTCATTTGAATCGTAGACGAGGAATGCATAACACTTCGCAATGAATATTATATCTTATCATGAAACATAGAAATGAGATTCGATCTCGCGTTTTAAGAAGCATTAGAACTCTATCCCTACGATACGTAAACATCTGCAAACGCTATTTCCTAGCAAGGAAGTGTCTCATTTACATTCATTTGAATCGTAGACGAAGAATGCATAACAGTTCGCAATTAATATTATATGTTATCATGAAACATAGATATGAGATGCGTTATCTCGTTTTAAGAAGCGTTTGAACTATATTGCTTCGATACGTAGACATCTGTAAACGCTATTTCCTTGCAAGGAAGTGTCGCATTTACATTCTTCTGATGTGAATACGAGGTATACATAACACTTTACAGTGAATATTATATCTTATCATGCAACATAGTAATGAGATGCGATATCGCGTTTTAAGAAGCATTAGAACTCTATTGCTACGATACGTAGACATCTGCAAACGCTATTTCCTTGCAAGGAAGTGTCGCAATTACATTCTTCTGAAGTGAATACGAGGTATACATAACACTTTACAATGAATATTATATCTTATCGTGCAACATTGTAATGAGATGCGATATCTCGTTTGAAGAAGCATAAGAACTCTATTGCTACGATACGTAGTCATCTGCAAACGCTATTTCCTTGCAAGGAAGTGTAGCATTTACATACTTTTAAAGTGAATGCGAGGTTTACATAACACTTCGCAATGAATATTATATCTTACCATGAAACATAGAAATGAGATACGATATCACGTTTTGAGAAGCACTAGAACTCTACTCCTACGATACGTAAACATCTGCAAACACTATTTCCTAGCAAGGAAGTGTCGCATTTACATTCTTTTGAATCGTAGACGAGGAAAGCATAACACTTAGCAATGAATATTATATCTTATCATGAAACATAGATATGAGATGATCTATCTCGTCTTAAGAAGCATTTGAACTCTATTGCTTCGATACGTAAATATCTACAAACGCTATTTCCTAACAAGGAAGTGTCGCATTTACATTCAGTTGAATCGTAGACGAGGAATGCATAACAGTTCGCAATGAATATTATATGTTATCACGAAGCATAGATATGAGATGCGATATCTCGTTTTAAGAAGCACTAGAACTCTATCCCTACGATACGTAAACATCTGCAAACGCTATTTCCTAGCAAGGAAGTGTTGCATTTACGTTCATTTCAATCGTAGACGAGGAATGCAAAACACTTAGCAATGAATATTATATCTTATCATGAAACATAAATATGAGATGCGATATCTCGTTTTAAGAAGCATTTGAACTCTATTGCTTCGATACGTAGACATCTGTAAATGCTATTTCCTTGCAAGGAAGTGTCGCATTTACATTCATTTGAAGTGTAGACGTGGAATACATAACACCTCGCAATGAATATTACATCTCATCATGAAACATAGAAATGAAATGCGATTTCTCGTTTTAAGAAGCTCTAGAACTATATACCTACGATACGTAAACATCCGAAAACGCTATTACCTAGCAAGGAAGTGTCGCATTTACATTCATTTGAATTGTAGACGAGGAATGCAAAACACTTAGCAATGAATATTATATCTTATCATGAATCATAAATATGAGATGCGATATCTCGTTTTAAGAAGCATTTGAACTCTATTGCTTCGATACGTAGACATCTGTAAATACTTTTTCCTTGCAAGGAAGTGTCGCATTTACATTCATTTGAAGTGTAGACGAGGAATACATGACACTTTACACTGAATATTATATCTTACCATGAAACATAGAAATGAGATGCGCTATCGCGTTTTAAGAAGCATAAGAACTCTAATGCTTTGATACGTAGACATCTGCAAACGCTATTTCCTAGCAAGGAAGTGTCGCATTTACATTCATTTGAAGTGTAGACGAGGAATACATGACACTTCGCAAATCATATTATATCTTACCATGAAACATAGAAATGAGATGCGATATCACGTTTTAAGAAGCATCAGAACTCTATCCCTACGATAGGTAGACATCTGCAAACGCTATTTCCTAGCAAGGAAGTGTCGCATTTACATTCATTTGAGGAGTAGACGAGGAATACATGACACTTCGCAATGAATATTATATCTTACCATGAAACATAGAAATGAGATGATATATCGCATTTTGAGAAGCATAAGAACTCTATTGCTTAGATACGTAGACATCTGCAAACGCTATTTCCTAGCAAGGAAGTGTCGCATTTACATTCATTTGAATCCTAGACGAGGAATACATAACACTTCGCAATGAATATTATATCTTACCATGAAACATAGAAATGAGATGCGATATCATGTTTTAAGAAGCATTAGAACTCTATCCCTACGATACGTAAACACCTGCAAACGCTATTTCCTAGCAAGGAAGTGTCGCATTTACATTCTTTTGAATCGTAGACGAGGAAAGCATAACACTTAGCAATGAATATTATATCTTATCATGAAACATAGATATGAGGTGAGCTATCTCGTCTTAAGAAGCATTTGAACTCTATTGCTTCGATACGTAAATATCTGCAAACGCTATTTCCTAGCAAGGAAGTGTCGCATTTACATTCATTTCAATCGTAGACGAGGAATGCAAAACACTTAGCAATGAATATTATATCTTATCATGAAACATAAATATGAGATGCGATATCTCGTTTTAAGAAGCATTTGAACTCTATTGCTTCGATACGTAGACATCTGCAAACGCTATTTCCTAGCAAGGAAGTGTCGCATTTACATTCATTACAATCGTAGACGAGGAATGCAAAACACTTAGCAAAGAATATTATATCTTATCATGAAACATAGATAAGAGATGCGATATCTCGTTTTAAGAAGCATTTGAACTCTATTGCTTCGATACGTAGACATCTGTAAACGCTATTTCCTTGCAAGGAAGTGTCGCATTTACATTCTTCTGAAGTGAATACGAGGTATACATAACACTTTACACTGAATATTATATCTTATCATGCAACATAGTAATGAGATGCGATATCGCGTTTTAAGAAGCATTAGAACTCTATTGCTACGATACGTAGACATCTGCAAACGCTATTTCCTAGCAAGGAAGTGTCGCATTTACATTCATTTGAAGTGTAGACGAGGAATACATAACACCTCGCAATGAATATTACATCTCAACATGAAACACAGAAATGAAATGCGATTTCTCGTTTTAAGAAGCAATTGAACTCTAGTGCTTCGATACGTAGACATCTGCAAACGCTATTTCCTAGCAAGGAAGTGTCGCATTTACATCCGTCTGAATCGTAGACGAGGAATGCATAACACTTCGCAATGAATATTATATCTTATCATGAAACGTAGATATGAGGTGCGATATCTCGTTTTAAGAAGCATTAGAACTCTATCCCTACGATACGTAAGCATCTGCAAACGCTATATCCTAGCAAGGAAGTGTCGCATTTACATTCATTTCAATCGTAGACGAGGAATGCAAAACACTTAGCAATGAATATTATATCTTACCATGAAACATAGAAATGAGATGCGATATCGCGTTTTAAGAATCAATAGAACTCTATCCCTACGAAACGTAAACATCTGCAAACGCTATTTCCTAGCAAGGTAGTGTCGCATTTACATTCATTTGAATCGTAGACGAGGAATGCATAACACTTCGCAATGAATATTATATCTTATCTTGAAGCTTAGATATGAGATGCGATATCACGTTTTAAGAAGCATTAGAACTCTATCCCAAGGAAACGTAAACATCTTCAAACGCTATTTCCTAGCAAGGAAGAGTCGCATTTACATTCATTTGAATCGTAGACGAGGAATGCATAACACTTCGCAATGAATATTATATCTTATCATGAAACATAGAAATGAGATTCGATCTCGCGTCTTAAGAAGCATTAGAACTCTATCCCTACGATACGTAAACATCTGCAAACGCTATTTCCTAGCAAGGAAGTGTCTCATTTACATTCATTTGAATCGTAGACGAAGAATGCATAACAGTTAGCAATTAATATTATATGTTATCATGAAACATAGATATGAGATGCGATATCACGTTTTAAGAAGCATTAGAACTCCATCCCTACGATAAGTAGACATCTGCAAACGCTATTTCCTTGCAAGGAAGTGTCGCATTTACATTCATTTGAAGTGTAGACGAGGAATACATGACACTTCGCAAATTATATTATATCTTACCATGAAACATAGAAATGAGATGAGATATCGCGTTTTAAGAAGCATTAGAACTCTATTGCTACAATACCTAGATATCTGCAGACGCTATTTCCTAGCAAGGAAGTGTCGCATTTACATTCATTTGAAGTGTAGACGAGGAATACATGACACTTCGCAAATCATATTATATCTTACCATGAAACATAGAAATGAGATGCGATATCGCGTTTTAAGAATCATTAGAACTCTATCCCTACGAAACGTAAACATCTGCAAACGCTATTTCCTAGCAAGGTAGTGTCGCATTTACATTCATTTGAATCGTAGACGAGGAATGCATAACACTTCGCAATGAATATTATATCTTATCTTGAAGCATAGATATGAGATGCGATATCACGTTTTAAGAAGCATTAGAACTCTATCCCAAGGAAACGTAAACATCTTCAAACGCTATTTCCTAGGAAGGAAGAGTCGCATTTCCATTCATTTGAATCGTAGACGAGGAATGCATAACACTTCGCAATGAATATTATATCTTATCATGAAACATAGAAATGAGATTCGATCTCGCGTTTTAAGAAGCATTAGAACTCTATCCCTACGATACGTAAACATCTGCAAACGCTATTTCCTAGCAAGGAAGTGTCTCATTTACATTCATTTGAATCGTAGACGAAGAATGCATAACAGTTCGCAATTAATATTATATGTTATCATGAAACATAGATATGAGATGCGTTATCTCGTTTTAAGAAGCGTTTGAACTATATTGCTTCGATACGTAGACATCTGTAAACGCTATTTCCTTGCAAGGAAGTGTCGCATTTACATTCTTCTGAAGTGAATACGAGGTATACATAACACTTTACAGTGAATATTATATCTTATCATGCAACATAGTAATGAGATGCGATATCGCGTTTTAAGAAGCATTAGAACTCTATTGCTACGATACGTAGACATCTGCAAACGCTTTTTCCTTGCAGGGAAGTGTCGCAATTACATTCTTCTGAAGTGAATACGAGGTATACATAACACTTTACAATGAATATTATATCTTATCGTGCAACATTGTAATGAGATGCGATATCTCGTTTGAAGAAGCATAAGAACTCTATTGCTACGATACGTAGTCTTCTGCAAACGCTATTTCCTTGCAAGGAAGTGTAGCATTTACATACTTTTAAAGTGAATGCGAGGTTTACA
The DNA here is from genome assembly GCF_050948175.1 of Xylocopa sonorina. Taxonomy (NCBI): domain Eukaryota; kingdom Metazoa; phylum Arthropoda; class Insecta; order Hymenoptera; family Apidae; genus Xylocopa; species Xylocopa sonorina. Next base: position 540,994 of record NW_027490260.1, on the reverse strand, counting down.
TAACTCTTCGCAATGAATATTATATCTTACCATGAAACATAGAAATGAGATACGATATCACGTTTTGAGAAGCACTAGAACTCTACTCCTACGATACGTAAACATCTGCAAACGCTATTTCCTAGCAAGGAAGTGTCGCTTTTACATTCTTTTGAATCGTAGACGAGGAAAGCATAACACTTAGCAATGAATATTATATCTTATCATGAAACATAGATATGAGATGATCTATCTCGTCTTAAGAAGCATTTGAACTCTATTGCTTCGATACGTAAATATCTGCAAACGCTATTTCCTAGCAAGGAAGTGTCGCATTTACATTCATTTCAATCGTAGACGAGGAATGCAAAACACTTAGCAATGAATATTATATCTTATCATGAAACATAAATATGGGATGCGATATCTCGTTTTAAGAAGCATTTGAACTCTATTGCTTCGATACGTAGACATCTGTAAATGCTATTTCCTTGCAAGGAAATTCACATTTGCATTCATTTGAAGTGTAGACGAGGAATACATGACACTTTACACTGAATATTATATCTTATCATGCAACATAGTAATGAGATGCGATATCGCGTTTTAAGAAGCATTATAACTCTATTGCTACGATACGTAGACATCTGTAAACGCTATTCCCTGTAAGGAAGTGTCGCATTTACATTCTTCTGAAGTGAATACGAGGTATACATAACACTTTACACTGAATATTATATCTTATCATGCAACATAGTAATGAGATGCGATATCGCGTTTTAAGAAGCATTATAACTCTATTGCTACGATACGTAGACATCTGCAAACGCTATTTCCTTGCAAGGAAGTGTCGCATTAACATTCTTCTGAAGTTAATACGAGGTATACATAACACTTTACAATGAATATTATATCTTATCATGCAACATAGTAATGAGATGCGATATCGCGTTTTAAGAAGCATTTGAACTCTATTGCTTCGATACGTAGACATCTGCAAACGATATTTCCTAGCAAGGAACTGTCGCATTTACATCCGTTTGAATCGTAGACGAGGAATGCATAACACTTAGCAATGAATATTATATCTTATCATGAAACATAGATATGAGATGAGCTATCTCGTTTTAAGAAGTATTTGAACTCTATTGCTTCGATACGTAAACATCTGCAAACGCTATTTCCTAGCAAGGAAGTGTCGCATTTACATTCATTTCAATCGTAGACGAGGAATGCAAAACACTTAGCAAAGAATATTATATCTTATCATGAAACATAGATAAGAGATGCGATATCTCGTTTTAAGAAGCATTTGAACTCTATTGCTTCGATACGTAGACATCTGTAAACGCTATTTCCTTGCAAGGAAGTGTCGCATTTACATTCTTCTGAAGTTAATACGAGGTATACATAACACTTTACAATGAATATTACATCTTATCATGAAACATAGAAATGAAATGCGATATCTCGTCTTAAGGAGCATTTGAACTCTATTGCTTCGATACGTAGACATCTGCAAACGATATTTCCTAGCAAGGAAGTGTCGCATTTACATCCGTTTGAATCGTAGACGAGGAATGCATAACACTTAGCAATGAATATTATATCTTATCATGAAACATAGATATGAGATGAGCTATCTCGTTTTAAGAAGTATTAGAACTCTATTGCTACGATACGTAAACATCTGCAAACGCTATTTCCTGGCAAGGAAGTGTCGCATTTACATTCATTTGAATCGTAGACGAGGAATGCATAACACTTCGCATTGAATATTATATCTTATCTTGAAGCTTAGATATGAGATGCGATATCACGTTTTAAGAAGCATTAGAACTCTATCCCAAGGAAACCTAAACATCTTCAAACGCTATTTCCTAGCAAGGAAGAGTCGCATTTACATTCATTTGAATCGTAGCCGAGGAATGCATAACACTTCGCAATGAATATTATATCTTATCATGAAACATAGAAATGAGATTCGATCTCGCGTTTTAAGAAGCATTAGAACTCTATCCCTACGATACGTAAACATCTGCAAACGCTATTTCCTAGCAAGGAAGTGTCTCATTTACATTCATTTGAATCGTAGACGAAGAATGCATAACAGTTCGCAATTAATATTATATGTTATCATGAAACATAGATATGAGATGCGTTATCACGTTTTAAGAAGCGTTTGAACTATATTGCTTCGATACGTAGACATCTGTAAACGCTATTTCCTTGCAAGGAAGTGTCGCATTTACATTCTTCTGAAGTGAATACGAGGTATACATAACACTTTACAGTGAATATTATATCTTATCATGCAACATAGTAATGAGATGCGATATCGCGTTTTAAGAAGCATTAGAACTCTATTGCTACGATACGTAGACATCTGCAAACGCTATTTCCTTGCAAGGAAGTGTCGCAATTACATTCTTCTGAAGTGAATACGAGGTATACATAACACTTTACAATGAATATTATATCTTATCGTGCAACATTGTAATGAGATGCGATATCTCGTTTGAAGAAGCATAAGAACTCTATTGCTACGATACGTAGTCATCTGCAAACGCTATTTCCTTGCAAGGAAGTGTAGCATTTACATACTTTTAAAGTGAATGCGAGGATTACATAACACTTCGCAATGAATATTATATCTTACCATGAAACATAGAAATGAGATACGATATCACGTTTTGAGAAGCACTAGAACTCTACTCCTACGATACGTAAACATCTGCAAACGCTATTTCCTAGCAAGGAAGTGTCGTTTTTACATTCCTTTGAATCGTAGACGAGGAAAGCATAACACTTAGCAATGAATATTATATCTTATCATGAAACATAGATATGAGATGACCTATCTCGTCTTAAGAAGCATTTGAACACTATTGCTTCGATACGTAAATATCTACAAACGCTATTTCCAAGCAAGGAAGTGTCGCATTTACATTCAGTTGAATCGTAGACGAGGAATGCATAACACTTAGCAATGAATATTATATCTTATCATGAAACATAGATATGAGATGCGATATCTCGTTTTAAGAAGCATTAGAACTCTTTCCCTACGATACGTAAACATCTACAAACGCAATTTCCTAGCAAGGAAGTGTCGCATTTACATTCATTTGAATCGTAGATGGGGAGTGCATAACACTTCGCAATGAATATTATATCTTATCATGAACAATAGATATGAGATGCGATATCTCGTTTTAAGAAGCTAATGAACTCTATTGCTTCGATACGTAGACATCTGCAAACGCTATTTCCTCGCAAGGAAGTGTCGCATTTACATTCTTCTGAAGTTAATACGAGGTATACATAACACTTTACAATGAATATTACATCTTATCATGAAACATAGAAATGAAATGCGATATCTCGTCTTAAGGAGCATTTGAACTCTATTGCTTCGATACGTAGACATCTGCAAACGATATTTCCTAGCAAGGAAGTGTCGCATTTACATCCGTTTGAATCGTAGACGAGGAATGCATAACACTTAGCAATGAATATTATATCTTATCATGAAACATAGATATGAGATGAGCTATCTCGTTTTAAGAAGTATTAGAACTCTATTGCTTCGATACGTAAACATCTGCAAACGCTATTTCCTAGCAAGGAAGTGTCGCATTTACATTCATTTGAATCGTAGACGAGGAATGCAAAACACTTAGCAATGAATATTATTTCTTATCATGAAACATAGATATGAGATGCGATATCTCGTTTTAAGAAGCATTAGAACTCTATCCCTACGAAACGTAGACATCTGCAAACGCTATTTCCTAGTAAGGAAGTGTCGCATTTACATTCATTTGGAGAGTAGACGAGGAATACATGACACTTCGCAAATCATATTATATCTTACCATGAAACATGGAAATGAGATGCGATATCGCGTTTTAAGAAGCATAAGAACTCTATTGCTTTGATACGTAGACATCTGCAAACGCTATTTCCTAGCAAGGAAGTGTCGCATTTACATTCATTTGAAGTGTAGACGAGGAATACATGACACTTCGCAAATCATATTATATCTTACCATGAAAAATAGAAATGAGATGCGATATCACGTTTTAAGAAGCATTAGAACTCTATCCCTACGATACGTAGACATCTGCAAACGCTATTTCCTAGCAAGGAAGTGTCGCATTTACATTCATTTGAATCGTAGACGAGGAATACATAACACTTCGCAATGAATATTATATCTTACCATGAAACATAGAAATGAGATGCGATATCATGTTTTAAGAAGCATTAGAACTCTATCCCTAGGATACGTAAACATCTGCAAACGCTATTTCCTAGCAAGGAAGAGTCGCACTTACATTCATTTGAATCGTAGACGAGGAATGCATAACACTTCGCAATGAATATTATATCTTTTCATGAAACATAGATGTGAGATGCGATATCTCGTTTTAAGAAGCATTTGAACTCTATTGCTTCGATACGTAGACATCTGCAAACGCTATTTCCTAGCAAGGAAGTGTCGCATTTACATTCATTTGAAGTGTAGACGAGGAATCCATAACACCTCACAAGGAATATTACATCTCATCATGAAACATAGAAATGAAATGCGACTTCTCGTTTTAAGGAGCAATTGAACTCTAGTGCTTCGAAACGTAGACATCTGCAAACGCTTTTTCCTAGCAAGGAAGTATCGCATTTACATCCGTCTGAATCGTAGACGAGGAATGCACAACACTTCGCAATGAATATTATATGTTATCATGAAACATAGATATGAGGTGCGATATCTCGTTTTAAGAAGCACTAGAACTCTATCCCTACGATACGTAAACATCTGCAAACGCTATTTCCTAGCAAGGAAGTGTCGCATTTACATTCATTTCAATCGTAGACGAGGAATGCAAAACACTTAGCAACGAATATTATATCTTATCATGAAACATAAATATGAGATGCGATATCTCGTTTTAAGAAGCATTTGAACTCTATTGCTTCGATACGTAGACATCTGTAAATGCTATATCCTTGCAAGGAAGTGTCGCATTTACATTCATTTGAAGTGTAGACGAGGAATACATGACACTTCGCGAATCATATTATATCTTACCATGAAACATAGAAATGAGATGCGATATCACGTTTTAAGAAGCATTAGACCTCTATCCGTACGATACGTAGACATCTGCAAACGCTATTTCCTAGCAAGGTAGTGTCGCATTTACATTCATTTGAAGAGTAGACGAGGAATACAAGACACTTCGCAAATCATATTATATCTTACCATGAAACATAGAAATGAGATGCTATATCGCATTTTAAGAAGCATAAGAACTCTATTGCTTAGATACGTATACATCTGCAAACGCTATTTCCTAGCAAGGAAGTGTCGCATTTACATTCATTTGAATCGTAGACGAGGAATACATAACACTTCGCAATGAATATTATATCTTACCATGAAACATAGAAATGAGATGCGATATCACGTTTTAAGAAGCGTTAGAACTCTATCCGTACGATACGTAAACATCTGCAGACGCTATTTCCTAGCAAGGAAGAGTCGTATTTACATTCATTTGAATCGTAGACGAGGAATGCATAACACTTCGCAATGAATATTATATCTTATCATGAAACATATATATGATATGCGATATCTCGTTTTAAGAAGCATTTGAACTCTATTGCTTCGATACGTAGACATCTCCAAACGCTATTTCCTTGCAAGGAAGTGCAGCATTTACATACTTTTAAAGTGAATGCGAGGTTTACATAACACTTCGCAATGAATATTATACCTTATCATGAAACATAGAAATGAGATACGATATCACGTTTTAAGAAGCACTAGAACTCTATCCCTACGATACGTAAACATCTGCAAACGCTATTTCCTAGCAAGGAAGTGTCGCATTTACATTCATTTGAATCGTATACGAGGAATGCATAACACTTCGCAATGAATATTATATCTTACCATGAAACATAGAAATGAGATGCGATATCACGTTTTAAGAAGCATTAGAACTCTATCCCTACGATACGTAAACATCTGCAAACGCTATTTCCTTGAAAGGAAGTGTCGCATTTACATTCATTTGAAGTAAATACGAGGTTTACATGACACTTCGCAATGAATGTTATATCTTATCATGATACATAGAAGTGAAATGCGATATCGAGTTTTGAGATGCATTAGAACTCTATTTCTACGATACGTAGACATCTGCAAACGCTATTTCTTTGCAAGGAATTGTCGCATTTACACTCTTTTGAAGTGAATACGAGGTTTACATGACACTTCGCAATGACTATTATATCTTATCATGAAGCTCAGAAAAGAGATGCGATATCGCGTTTCAAGAAGCATTAGAACTCTATTGCTGCGATACGTAGACACCTGCAAACGCTATTTCCTTGAAAGGAAGTGTCGCATTTACATTCATTTGAAGTAAATACGAGGTTTACATGACACTTCGCAATGAATGTTATATCTTATCATGAAACATCGAAGTGAATTGCGATATCGCGTTTTAAGAAGCATTAGAACTCTATTGCTACGATACGTAGACATCTGCAAACGCTATTTCCTTGCAAGGAAGTGTCGCATTTACACTCTTTTGAAGTGAATACGAGGTTTACATGACACTTCGCAATGTATGTTATATCTTATCATGAAACATAGAAGTGAAATGCGATATCGCGTTTTAAGAAGCATTAGAACTCTATTGCTACGATACGTAGACATCTGCAAACAATATTTCCCTGCAAGGAAGTGTCGCATTTACACCCTTTTGAAGTTAATACGAGGTTTACATAACACTTCGCAATGAATGTTGTATCTTATCATGAAACATAGAAATGAGATGCGATATCGCGTTTTAAGAAGCATTAGAACTCTATTGCTACGATACGTAGACATCTGTAAACGCTATTTCCTTGAAAGGAAGTGTCGCATTTACATTCATTTGAAGTAAATACGAGGTTTACATGACACTTCGCAATGAATGTTATATCTTATCATGAAACATCGAAGTGAAATGCGATATCGCGTTTTAAGAAGCATTAGAACTCTATTGCTACGATACGTACACATCTGCAAACGCTATTTCCTTGCAAGGAAGTGTCGCATTTACACTCTTTCGAAGTGAATACGAGGTTTACATGACACTTCGCAATGAATGTTATACCTTATCATGAAACATAGAAGTGAAATGCGATATCGCGTTTTAAGAAGCATTAGAATTCTATTGCTACGATACGTAGACATCTGCAAACGCTATTTCCTTGCAAGGAACTGTCGCATTTACATTCATTTGAAGTAAATACGAGGTTTACATGACACTACGCAATGAATGTTATACGTTATCGTGAAACATAGATGTGAAATGCGATATCGCGTTTTATGAAGCATTAGAACTCTATTGCTACGATACGTAGACATCTGCAAACGCTATTTCCTTGAAAGGAAGTGTCGCATTTAAACTCTTTTGAAGTGAATACGAGGTTTACATGACACTTCGCAATGACTATTACATCTTATCATGAAACTCAGAAAAGAGATGCGATATCGCGTTTCAAGAAACATTAGACCTCTATTGCTATGATACGTAGACATCTGCAAACGCTATTTCCTTGCAAGGAACTGTCGCATTTACACTCTTTTGAAGTGAATACGTGGTTTACATGACACTTCGCAATGACTATTATATCTTATCATGAAACTCAGAAAAGGGATGCGATATCGCGTTTCAAGAAGCATTACAACTCTATTGCTACGATACGTAGACATCTGCAAACGCTATTTCCTTGCAAGGAAGTGTCGCATTTACACTCTTTTGAAGTGAATACGAGGATTACATGGCACTTCGCAATGAATAACATATCTTATCATGAAACTCAGAAATGAGATGCGATGTCGCGTTTTAAGAAGCATTAGAACTCTATTGCTACGATACGTAGACATCTGCAAACGCTATTTCCTTGCAAGGAAGTGTCGCATTTAAACTCTTTTGAAGTGAATACGAGGTTTACATGACACTTCGCAATGACTATTATATCTTATCATGAAACTCAGAAAAGAGATGCGATATCGCGTTTCAAGAAGCATTAGAACTCTATTGCTACGATACGTAGACATCTGCAAACGCTATTTCCTTGAAAGGAAGTGTCGCATTTACATTCATTTGAAGTAAATACGAGGTTTACATGACACTTCGCAATGAATGTTATATCTTATCATGATACATAGAAGTGAAATGCGATATCGCGTTTTGAGAAGCATTAGAACTCTATTGCTACGATACGTAGACATCAGCAAACGCTATTTCCTTGCAAGGAATTGTCGCATTTACACTCTTTTGAAGTGAATACGAGGTTTACATGACACTTCGCAATGACTATTATATCTTATCATGAAACTCAGAAAAGAGATGCGATATCGCGTTTCAAGAAACATTAGAACTCTATTGCTACGATACGTAGACATCTGCAAACGCTATTTCCCTGCAAGGAACTGTCGCATTTACACTCTTTTGAAGTGAATACGTGGTTTACATGACACTTCGCAATGACTATTATATCTTATCATGAAACTCAGAAAAGGGATGCGATATCGCGTTTCAAGAAGCATTAGAACTCTATTGCTACGATACGTAGACATCTGCAAACGCTATTTCCTTGCAAGGAACTGTCGCATTTACACTCTTTTGAAGTGAATACGAGGTTTACATGACACTTCGCAATGAATGTTATATCTTATCATGAAACATAGAAGTGAAATGCGATATCGCGTTTTAAGAAGCATTAGAACTCTCTTGCTACTATACGTAGACATCTGCAAACGCTATTTCTTTGCAAGGAAGTGTCGCATTAACACTCTTTTGAAGTGAATACGAGGTTTACATGACACTTCGCAATTAATATTATATCTTATCATGAAACTCAGAAAAGAGATGCGATATCGCGTTTTATGAAGCATTAGAACTCTATTGCTACGATACGTAGACATCTGCAAACGCTATTTCCTTGCAAGGAAGTGTCGCATTTAAACTCTTTTGAAGTGAATACGAGGTTTACATGACACTTCGCAATGACTATTATATCTTATCATGAAACTCAGAAAAGAGATGCGATATCGCGTTTCAAGAAGCATTAGAACTCTATTGCTACGATACGTAGACATCTGCAAACGCTATTTCCTTGAAAGGAAGTGTCGCATTTACATTCATTTGAAGTAAATACGAGGTTTACATGACACTTCGCAATGAATGTTATATCTTATCATGATACATAGAAGTGAAATGCGATATCGCGTTTCAAGAAGCATTAGAACTCTATTGCTACGATACGTAGACATCTGCAAACGCTATTTCCTTGAAAGGAAGTGTCGCATTTACATTCATTTGAAGTTAATACAAGGTTTACATGACACTTCGCAATGAATGTTATATCTTATCAAGATACATAGAAGTGAAATGCGATATCGCGTTTTGAGAAGCATGAGAACTCTATTGCTACGATACGTAGACATCTGCAAACGCTATTTCCTTGCAAGGATTTGTCGCATTTACACTCTTTTGAAGTGAATACGAGGTTTACATGACACTTCGCAATGACTATTATATCTTATCATGAAACTCAGAAAAGAGATGCGATATCGCGTTTCAAGAAGCATTAGAACTCTATTGCTACGATACGTAGACACCTGCAAACGCTATTTCCTTGCAAGGAACTGTCGCATTTACACTCTTTTGAAGTGAATACGTGGTTTACATGACACTTCGCAATGACTATTATATCTTATCATGAAACTCAGAAAAGGGATGCGATATCGCGTTTCAAGAAGCATTAGAACCCTATTGCTACGATACGTATACATCTGCAAACGCTATTTCCTTGAAAGGAAGTGTCGCATTTACACTCTTTTGAAGTGAATACGAGGTTTACATGACACTTCGCAATGAATATTATATCTTATCATGAAACTCAGAAAGGAGATGCGATATCGCGTTTCAAGAAGCATTAGAACTCTATTGCTACGATACGTAGACATCTGCAAACGCTATTTCCTTGAAAGGAAGTGTCGCATTTACATTCATTTGAAGTAAATACGAGGTTTACATGACACGTCGCAATGAATGTTATATCTTATCATGAAACATAGATGTGAAATTCGATATCGCGTTTTATGAAGCATTAGAACTCTATTGCTACGATACGTAGACATCTGCAAACGCTATTTCCTTGCAAGGAACTGTCGCATTTACACTCTTTTGAAGTGAATACGAGGTTTACATGACACTTCGCAATGAATGTTATATCTTATCATGAAACATAGAAGTGAAATGCGATATCGCGTTTTAAGAAGCATTAGAACTCTCTTGCTACGATACGTAGACATCTGCAAACGCTATTTCTTTGCAAGGAAGTGTCGCATTTACACTCTTTTGAAGTGAATACGAGGTTTACATGACACTTCGCAATGAATATTATATCTTATCATGAAACTCAGAAAAGAGATGCGATATCGCGTTTTATGAAGCATTAGAACTCTATTGCTACGATACGTAGACATCTGCAAACGCTATTTCCTTGCAAGGAAGTGTCGCATTTACACTCTTTTGAAGTGAATACGAGGTTTACATGACACTTCGCAATGAATATTATATCTTTTCATGAAACATAGAAATGAGATGCGATATCCCGTTTTAAGAAGCATTAGAACTCTATTGCTACGATACGTAGACATCTGTAAGCGCTATTTCCTTGAAAGGAAGTGTCGCATTTACACTCTTTTGAAGTGAATACGAGGTTTACATGACACTTCGCAATGACTATTATATCTTATCATGAAACTCAGAAAAGAGATGCGATATCGCGTTTCAAGAAACATTAGAACTCTATTGCTACGATACGTAGACATCTGCAAACGCTATTTCCTTGCAAGGAACTGTCGCATTTACACTCTTTTGAAGTGAATACGTGGTTTACATGACACTTCGCAATGACTATTATATCTTATCATGAAACTCAGAAAAGGGATGCGATATCGCGTTTCAAGAAGCATTAGAACTCTATTGCTACGATACGTAGACATCTGCAAACGCTATTTCCTTGCAAGGAACTGTCGCATTTACACTCTCTTGAAGTGAATACGAGGTTTACATGACACTTCGCAATGAATGTTATATCTTATCATGAAGCTCAGAAAAGGGATGCGATATCGTGTTTCAAGAAGCATTAGAACTCTATTGCTACGATACGTAGACATCTGCAAACGCTACTTCCTTGCAAGGAAGTGTCGCATTTAAACTCTTTTGAAGTGAATACGAGGTTTACATGACACTTCGCAATGACTATTATATCTTATCATGAAACTCAGAAAAGAGATGCGATATCGCGTTTCAAGAAGCATTAGAACTCTATTGCTACGATACGTAGACATCTGCAAACGCTATTTCCTTGAAAGGAAGTGTCGCATTTACATTCATTTGAAGTAAATACGAGGTTTACATGACACTTCGCAATGAATGTTATATCTTATCATGATACATAGAAGTGAAATGCGATATCGCGTTTTGAGAAGCATTAGAACTCTATTGCTACGATACGTAGACATCTGCAAACGCTATTTCCTTGCAAGGAATTGTCGCATTTACACTCGTTTGAAGTGAATACGAGGTTTACATGACACTTCGCAATGACTATTACATCTTATCATGAAACTCAGAAAAGAGATGCGATATCGCGTTTCAATAAACATTAGAACTCTATTGCTACGATACGTAGACATCTGCAAACGCCATTTCCTTGCAAGGAACTGTCGCATTTACACTCTTTTGAAGTGAATACGTGGTTTACATGACACTTCGCAATGACTATTATATCTTATCATGAAACTCAGAAAAGGGATGCGATATCGCGTTTCAAGAAGCATTAGAACTCTATTGCTACGATACGTAGACATCTGCAAACGCTATTTCCTTGAAAGGAAGTGTCGCATTTACATTCATTTGAAGTAAATACGAGGTTTACGTGACACTTCGCAATGAATGTTATATCTTATCATGAAACATAGATGTGAAATTCGATATCGCGTTTCAAGAAGCATTAGAACTCTATTGCTACGATACGTAGACATCTGCAAACGTTATTTCCTTGAAAGGAAGTGTCGCATTTACAATCTTTTGAAGTGAATACGAGGTTTACATGACACTTCGCAATGAATATTATATCTTATCATGAAACTCAGAAAGGAGATGCGATATCGCGTTTCAAGAAGCATTAGAACTCTATTGCTACGATACGTAGACATCTGCAAACGCTATTTCCTTGAAAGGAAGTGTCGCATTTACATTCATTTGAAGTAAATACGTGGTTTACATGACACTTCGCAATGACTATTATATCTTATCATGAAACTCAGAAAAGAGATGCGATATCGCGTTTTATGAAGCATTAGAACTCTATTGCTACGATACGTAGACATCTGCAAACGCTATTTCCTTGCAAGGAAGTGTCGCATTTAAACTCTTTTGAAGTGAATACGAGGTTTACATGACACTTCGCAATGACTATTATATCTTATCATGAAACTCAGAAAAGAGATGCGATATCGCGTTTCAAGAAGCATTAGAACTCTATTGCTACGATACGTAGACATCTGCAAACGCTATTTCCTTGAAAGGAAGTGTCGCATTTACATTCATTTGAAGTTAATACAAGGTTTACATGACACTTCGCAATGAATGTTATATCTTATCAAGATACATAGAAGTGAAATGCGATATCGCGTTTTGAGAAGCATGAGAACTCTATTGCTACGATACGTAGACATCTGCAAACGCTATTTCCTTGCAAGGATTTGTCGCATTTACACTCTTTTGAAGTGAATACGAGGTTTACATGACACTTCGCAATGACTATTATATCTTATCATGAAACTCAGAAAAGAGATGCGATATCGCGTTTCAAGAAGCATTAGAACTCTATTGCTACGATACGTAGACACCTGCAAACGCTATTTCCTTGCAAGGAACTGTCGCATTTACACTCTTTTGAAGTGAATACGTGGTTTACATGACACTTCGCAATGACTATTATATCTTATCATGAAACTCAGAAAAGGGATGCGATATCGCGTTTCAAGAAGCATTAGAACTCTATTGCTACGATACGTAGACATCTGCAAACGCTATTTCCTTGAAAGGAAGTGTCGCATTTACATTCATTTGAAGTAAATACGAGGTTTACGTGACACTTCGCAATGAATGTTATATCTTATCATGAAACATAGATGTGAAATTCGATATCGCGTTTCAAGAAGCATTAGAACTCTATTGCTACGATACGTAGACATCTGCAAACGTTATTTCCTTGAAAGGAAGTGTCGCATTTACAATCTTTTGAAGTGAATACGAGGTTTACATGACACTTCGCAATGAATATTATATCTTATCATGAAACTCAGAAAGGAGATGCGATATCGCGTTTCAAGAAGCATTAGAACTCTATTGCTACGATACGTAGACATCTGCAAACGCTATTTCCTTGAAAGGAAGTGTCGCATTTACATTCATTTGAAGTAAATACGAGGTTTACATGACACGTCGCAATGAATGTTATATCTTATCATGAAACATAGATGTGAAATTCGATATCGCGTTTTATGAAGCATTAGAACTCTATTGCTACGATACGTAGACATCTGCAAACGCTATTTCCTTGCAAGGATTTGTCGCATTTACACTCTTTTGAAGTGAATACGAGGTTTACATGACACTTCGCAATGACTATTATATCTTATCATGAAACTCAGAAAAGAGATGCGATATCGCGTTTCAAGAAGCATTAGAACTCTATTGCTACGATACGTAGACACCTGCAAACGCTATTTCCTTGCAAGGAACTGTCGCATTTACACTCTTTTGAAGTGAATACGTGGTTTACATGACACTTCGCAATGACTATTATATCTTATCATGAAACTCAGAAAAGAGATGCGATATCGCGTTTTATGAAGCATTAGAACTCTATTGCTACGATACGTAGACATCTGCAAACGCTATTTCCTTGCAAGGAAGTGTCGCATTTAAACTCTTTTGAAGTGAATACGAGGTTTACATGACACTTCGCAATGACTATTATATCTTATCATGAAACTCAGAAAAGAGATGCGATATCGCGTTTCAAGAAGCATTAGAACTCTATTGCTACGATACGTAGACATCTGCAAACGCTATTTCCTTGAAAGGAAGTGTCGCATTTACATTCATTTGAAGTAAATACGAGGTTTACATGACACTTCGCAATGAATGTTATATCTTATCATGATACATAGAAGTGAAATGCGATATCGCGTTTCAAGAAGCATTAGAACTCTATTGCTACGATACGTAGACATCTGCAAACGCTATTTCCTTGAAAGGAAGTGTCGCATTTACATTCATTTGAAGTTAATACAAGGTTTACATGACACTTCGCAATGAATGTTATATCTTATCAAGATACATAGAAGTGAAATGCGATATCGCGTTTTGAGAAGCATGAGAACTCTATTGCTACGATACGTAGACATCTGCAAACGCTATTTCCTTGCAAGGATTTGTCGCATTTACACTCTTTTGAAGTGAATACGAGGTTTACATGACACTTCGCAATGACTATTATATCTTATCATGAAACTCAGAAAAGAGATGCGATATCGCGTTTCAAGAAGCATTAGAACTCTATTGCTACGATACGTAGACACCTGCAAACGCTATTTCCTTGCAAGGAACTGTCGCATTTACACTCTTTTGAAGTGAATACGTGGTTTACATGACACTTCGCAATGACTATTATATCTTATCATGAAACTCAGAAAAGGGATGCGATATCGCGTTTCAAGAAGCATTAGAACCCTATTGCTACGATACGTAGACATCTGCAAACGCTATTTCCTTGAAAGGAAGTGTCGCATTTACACTCTTTTGAAGTGAATACGAGGTTTACATGACTCTTCGCAATGAATATTATATCTTATCATGAAACTCAGAAAGGAGATGCGATATCGCGTTTCAAGAAGCATTAGAACTCTATTGCTACGATACGTAGACATCTGCAAACGCTATTTCCTTGAAAGGAAGTGTCGCATTTACATTCATTTGAAGTAAATACGAGGTTTACATGACACGTCGCAATGAATGTTATATCTTATCATGAAACATAGATGTGAAGTTCGATATCGCGTTTTATGAAGCATTAGAACTCTATTGCTACGATACGTAGACATCTGCAAACGCTATTTCCTTGCAAGGAACTGTCGCATTTACACTCTTTTGAAGTGAATACGAGGTTTACATGACACTTCGCAATGAATGTTATATCTTATCATGAAACATAGAAGTGAAATGCGATATCGCGTTTTAAGAAGCATTAGAACTCTCTTGCTACGATACGTAGACATCTGCAAACGCTATTTCTTTGCAAGGAAGTGTCGCATTTACACTCTTTTGAAGTGAATACGAGGTTTACATGACACTTCGCAATGAATATTATATCTTATCATGAAACTCAGAAAAGAGATGCGATATCGCGTTTTATGAAGCATTAGAACTCTATTGCTACGATACGTAGACATCTGCAAACGCTATTTCCTTGCAAGGAAGTGTCGCATTTACACTCTTTTGAAGTGAATACGAGGTTTACATGACACTTCGCAATGAATATTATATCTTTTCATGAAACATAGAAATGAGATGCGATATCCCGTTTTAAGAAGCATTAGAACTCTATTGCTACGATACGTAGACATCTGTAAGCGCTATTTCCTTGAAAGGAAGTGTCGCATTTACACTCTTTTGAAGTGAATACGAGGTTTACATGACACTTCGCAATGACTATTATATCTTATCATGAAACTCAGAAAAGAGATGCGATATCGCGTTTCAAGAAACATTAGAACTCTATTGCTACGATACGTAGACATCTGCAAACGCTATTTCCTTGCAAGGAACTGTCGCATTTACACTCTTTTGAAGTGAATACGTGGTTTACATGACACTTCGCAATGACTATTATATCTTATCATGAAACTCAGAAAAGGGATGCGATATCGCGTTTTATGAAGCATTAGAACTCTATTGCTACGATACGTAGACATCTGCAAACGCTATTTCCTTGCAAGGAAGTGTCGCATTTACACTCTTTTGAAGTGAATACGAGGTTTACATGACACTTCGCAATGAATGTTATATCTTATCATGAAGCTCAGAAAAGGGATGCGATATCGTGTTTCAAGAAGCATTAGAACTCTATTGCTACGATACGTAGACATCTGCAAACGCTACTTCCTTGCAAGGAAGTGTCGCATTTAAACTCTTTTGAAGTGAATACGAGGTTTACATGACACTTCGCAATGACTATTATATCTTATCATGAAACTCAGAAAAGAGATGCGATATCGCGTTTCAAGAAGCATTAGAACTCTATTGCTACGATACGTAGACATCTGCAAACGCTATTTCCTTGAAAGGAAGTGTCGCATTTACATTCATTTGAAGTAAATACGAGGTTTACATGACACTTCGCAATGAATGTTATATCTTATCATGATACATAGAAGTGAAATGCGATATCGCGTTTTGAGAAGCATTAGAACTCTATTGCTACGATACGTAGACATCTGCAAACGCTATTTCCTTGCAAGGAATTGTCGCATTTACACTCGTTTGAAGTGAATACGAGGTTTACATGACACTTCGCAATGACTATTACATCTTATCATGAAACTCAGAAAAGAGATGCGATATCGCGTTTCAATAAACATTAGAACTCTATTGCTACGATACGTAGACATCTGCAAACGCCATTTCCTTGCAAGGAACTGTCGCATTTACACTCTTTTGAAGTGAATACGTGGTTTACATGACACTTCGCAATGACTATTATATCTTATCATGAAACTCAGAAAAGGGATGCGATATCGCGTTTCAAGAAGCATTAGAACTCTATTGCTACGATACGTAGACATCTGCAAACGCTATTTCCTTGAAAGGAAGTGTCGCATTTACATTCATTTGAAGTAAATACGAGGTTTACGTGACACTTCGCAATGAATGTTATATCTTATCATGAAACATAGATGTGAAATTCGATATCGCGTTTCAAGAAGCATTAGAACTCTATTGCTACGATACGTAGACATCTGCAAGCGCTATTTCCTTGAAAGGAAGTGTCGCATTTACAATCTTTTGAAGTGAATACGAGGTTTACATGACACTTCGCAATGAATATTATATCTTATCATGAAACTCAGAAAGGAGATGCGATATCGCGTTTCAAGAAGCATTAGAACTCTATTGCTACGATACGTAGACATCTGCAAACGCTATTTCCTTGAAAGGAAGTGTCGCATTTACATTCATTTGAAGTAAATACGAGGTTTACATGACACTTCGCAATGAATATTATATCTTATCATGAAACTCAGAAAGGAGATGCGATATCGCGTTTCAAGAAGCATTAGAACTCTATTGCTACGATACGTAGACATCTGCAAACGCTATTTCCTTGAAAGGAAGTGTCGCATTTACATTCATTTGAAGTAAATACGAGGTTTACATGACACGTCGCAATGAATGTTATATCTTATCATGAAACATAGATGTGAAGTTCGATATCGCGTTTTATGAAGCATTAGAACTCTATTGCTACGATACGTAGACATCTGCAAACGCTATTTCCTTGCAAGGAACTGTCGCATTTACACTCTTTTGAAGTGAATACGAGGTTTACATGACACTTCGCAATGAATGTTATATCTTATCATGAAACATAGAAGTGAAATGCGATGTCGCGTTTTAAGAAGCATTAGAACTCTCTTGCTACGATACGTAGACATCTGCAAACGCTATTTCTTTGCAAGGAAGTGTCGCATTTACACTCTTTTGAAGTGAATACGAGGTTTACATGACACTTCGCAATGAATATTATATCTTATCATGAAACTCAGAAAAGAGATGCGATATCGCGTTTTATGAAGCATTAGAACTCTATTGCTACGATACGTAGACATCTGCAAACGCTATTTCCTTGCAAGGAAGTGTCGCATTTACACTCTTTTGAAGTGAATACGAGGTTTACATGACACTTCGCAATGAATATTATATCTTTTCATGAAACATAGAAATGAGATGCGATATCCCGTTTTAAGAAGCATTAGAACTCTATTGCTACGATACGTAGACATCTGTAAGCGCTATTTCCTTGAAAGGAAGTGTCGCATTTACACTCTTTTGAAGTGAATACGAGGTTTACATGACACTTCGCAATGACTATTATATCTTATCATGAAACTCAGAAAAGAGATGCGATATCGCGTTTCAAGAAACATTAGAACTCTATTGCTACGATACGTAGACATCTGCAAACGCTATTTCCTTGCAAGGAACTGTCGCATTTACACTCTTTTGAAGTGAATACGTGGTTTACATGACACTTCGCAATGACTATTATATCTTATCATGAAACTCAGAAAAGGGATGCGATATCGCGTTTCAAGAAGCATTAGAACTCTATTGCTACGATACGTAGACATCTGCAAACGCTATTTCCTTGCAAGGAACTGTCGCATTTACACTCTCTTGAAGTGAATACGAGGTTTACATGACACTTCGCAATGAATGTTATATCTTATCATGAAGCTCAGAAAAGGGATGCGATATCGTGTTTCAAGAAGCATTAGAACTCTATTGCTACGATACGTAGACATCTGCAAACGCTACTTCCTTGCAAGGAAGTGTCGCATTTAAACTCTTTTGAAGTGAATACGAGGTTTACATGACACTTCGCAATGACTATTATATCTTATCATGAAACTCAGAAAAGAGATGCGATATCGCGTTTCAAGATGCATTAGAACTCTATTGCTACGATACGTAGACATCTGCAAACGCTATTTCCTTGAAAGGAAGTGTCGCATTTACATTCATTTGAAGTAAATACGAGGTTTACATGACACTTCGCAATGAATGTTATATCTTATCATGATACATAGAAGTGAAATGCGATATCGCGTTTTGAGAAGCATTAGAACTCTATTGCTACGATACGTAGACATCTGCAAACGCTATTTCCTTGCAAGGAATTGTCGCATTTACACTCGTTTGAAGTGAATACGAGGTTTACATGACACTTCGCAATGACTATTACATCTTATCATGAAACTCAGAAAAGAGATGCGATATCGCGTTTCAATAAACATTAGAACTCTATTGCTACGATACGTAGACATCTGCAAACGCCATTTCCTTGCAAGGAACTGTCGCATTTACACTCTTTTGAAGTGAATACGTGGTTTACATGACACTTCGCAATGACTATTATATCTTATCATGAAACTCAGAAAAGGGATGCGATATCGCGTTTCAAGAAGCATTAGAACTCTATTGCTACGATACGTAGACATCTGCAAACGCTATTTCCTTGAAAGGAAGTGTCGCATTTACATTCATTTGAAGTAAATACGAGGTTTACGTGACACTTCGCAATGAATGTTATATCTTATCATGAAACATAGATGTGAAATTCGATATCGCGTTTCAAGAAGCATTAGAACTCTATTGCTACGATACGTAGACATCTGCAAGCGCTATTTCCTTGAAAGGAAGTGTCGCATTTACAATCTTTTGAAGTGAATACGAGGTTTACATGACACTTCGCAATGAATATTATATCTTATCATGAAACTCAGAAAGGAGATGCGATATCGCGTTTCAAGAAGCATTAGAACTCTATTGCTACGATACGTAGACATCTGCAAACGCTATTTCCTTGAAAGGAAGTGTCGCATTTACATTCATTTGAAGTAAATACGAGGTTTACATGACACGTCGCAATGAATGTTATATCTTATCATGAAACATAGATGTGAAATTCGATATCGCGTTTTATGAAGCATTAGAACTCTATTGCTACGATACGTAGACATCTGCAAACGCTATTTCCTTGCAAGGAACTGTCGCATTTACACTCTTTTGAAGTGAATACGAGGTTTACATGACACTTCGCAATGAATGTTATATCTTATCATGAAACATAGAAGTGAAATGCGATATCGCGTTTTAAGAAGCATTAGAACTCTCTTGCTACGATACGTAGACATCTGCAAACGCTATTTCTTTGCAAGGAAGTGTCGCATTTACACTCTTTTGAAGTGAATACGAGGTTTGCATGACACTTCGCAATGAATATTATATCTTATCATGAAACTCAGAAAAGAGATGCGATATCGCGTTTTATGAAGCATTAGAACTCTGTTGCTACGATACGTAGACATCTGCAAACGCTATTTCCTTGCAAGGAACTGTCGCATTTACACTCTTTTGAAGTGAATACGAGGTTTACATGACACTTCGCAATGAATATTATATCTTATCATGAAGCTCAGAAAAGGGATGCGATATCGTGTTTCAAGAAGCATTAGAACTCTATTGCTACGATACGTAGACATCTGTAAGCGCTATTTCCTTGAAAGGAAGTGTCGCCTTTAAACTCTTTTGAAGTGAATACGAGGTTTACATGACACTTCGCAATGACTATTATATCTTATCATGAAACTCAGAAAAGAGATGCGATATCGCGTTTCAAGAAGCATTAGAACTCTATTGCTACGATACGTAGACATCTGCAAACGCTATTTCCTTGAAAGGAAGTGTCGCATTTACATTCATTTGAAGTAAATACGAGGTTTACATGACACTTCGCAATGAATGTTATATCTTATCATGATACATAGAAGTGAAATGCGATATCGCGTTTCAAGAAGCATTAGAACTCTATTGCTACGATACGTAGACATCTGCAAACGCTATTTCCTTGCAAGGAACTGTCGCATTTACACTCTTTTGAAGTGAATACGTGGTTTACATGACACTTCGCAATGACTATTATGTCTTATCATGAAACTCAGAAAAGGGATGCGATATCGCGTTTCAAGAAGCATTAGAACTCTATTGCTACGATACGTAGACATCTGCGAACGCTATTTCCTTGCAAGGAATTGTCGCATTTACACGCTTTTGAAGTGAATACGAGGTTTACATGATACTTCGCAATGACTATTACATCTTATCATGAAACTCAGAAAAGAGATGCGATATCGCGTTTCATGAAACATTAGACCTCTATTGCTATGATACGTAGACATCTGCAAACGCTATTTCCTTGCAAGGAACTGTCGCATTTACACTCTTTTGAAGTGAATACGTGGTTTACATGACACTTCGCAATGACTATTATATCTTATCATGAAACTCAGAAATGGGATGCGATATCGCGTTTCAAGAAGCATTACAACTCTATTGCTACGATACGTAGACATCTGCAAACGCTATTTCCTTGCAAGGAAGTGTCGCATTTACACTCTTTTGAAGTGAATACGAGGATTACATGGCACTTCGCAATGAATAACATATCTTATCATGAAACTCAGAAATGAGATGCGATGTCGCGTTTTAAGAAGCATTAGAACTCTATTGCTACGATACGTAGACATCTGCAAACGCTATTTCCTTGCAAGGAAGTGTCGCATTTAAACTCTTTTGAAGTGAATACGAGGTTTACATGACACTTCGCAATGACTATTATATCTTATCATGAAACTCAGAAAAGAGATGCGATATCGCGTTTCAAGAAGCATTAGAACTCTATTGCTACGATACGTAGACATCTGCAAACGCTATTTCCTTGAAAGGAAGTGTCGCATTTACATTCATTTGAAGTAAATACGAGGTTTACATGACACTTCGCAATGAATGTTATATCTTATCATGATACATAGAAGTGAAATGCGATATCGCGTTTCAAGAAGCATTAGAACTCTATTGCTACGATACGTAGACATCTGCAAACGCTATTTCCTTGCAAGGAACTGTCGCATTTACACTCTTTTGAAGTGAATACGTGGTTTACATGACACTTCGCAATGACTATTATGTCTTATCATGAAACTCAGAAAAGGGATGCGATATCGCGTTTCAAGAAGCATTAGAACTCTATTGCTACGATACGTAGACATCTGCGAACGCTATTTCCTTGCAAGGAATTGTCGCATTTACACGCTTTTGAAGTGAATACGAGGTTTACATGACACTTCGCAATGACTATTACATCTTATCATGAAACTCAGAAAAGAGATGCGATATCGCGTTTCAAGAAACATTAGACCTCTATTGCTATGATACGTAGACATCTGCAAACGCTATTTCCTTGCAAGGAACTGTCGCATTTACACTCTTTTGAAGTGAATACGTGGTTTACATGACACTTCGCAATGACTATTATATCTTATCATGAAACTCAGAAATGGGATGCGATATCGCGTTTCAAGAAGCATTACAACTCTATTGCTACGATACGTAGACATCTGCAAACGCTATTTCCTTGCAAGGAAGTGTCGCATTTACACTCTTTTGAAGTGAATACGGGGATTACATGGCACTTCGCAATGAATAACATATCTTATCATGAAACTCAGAAATGAGATGCGATGTCGCGTTTTAAGAAGCATTAGAACTCTATTGCTACGATACGTAGACATCTGCAAACGCTATTTCCTTGCAAGGAAGTGTCGCATTTAAACTCTTTTGAAGTGAATACGAGGTTTACATGACACTTCGCAATGACTATTATATCTTATCATGAAACTCAGGAAAGAGATGCGATATCGCGTTTCAAGAAGCATTAGAACTCTATTGCTACGATACGTAGACATCTGCAAACGCTATTTCCTTGAAAGGAAGTGTCGCATTTACATTCATTTGAAGTAAACACGAGGTTTACATGACACTTCGCAATGAATGTTATATCTCATCATGATACATAGAAGTGAAATGCGATATCGCGTTTTGAGAAGCATTAGAACTCTATTGCTACGATACGTAGACATCAGCAAACGCTATTTCCTTGCAAGGAATTGTCGCATTTACACTCTTTTGAAGTGAATACGAGGTTTACATGACACTTCGCAATGACTATTATATCTTATCATGAAACTCAGAAAAGGGATGCGATATCGCGTTTCAAGAAACATTAGAACTCTATTGCTACGATACGTAGACATCTGCAAACGCTATTTCCTTGCAAGGAACTGTCGCATTTACACTCTTTTGAAGTGAATACGAGGTTTACATGACACTTCGCAATGAATGTTATATCTTATCATGAAACATAGAAGTGAAATGCGATATCGCGTTTTAAGAAGCATTAGAACTCTATTGCTACGATACGTAGACATCTGCAAACGCTATTTCCTTGAAAGGAAGTGTCGCATTTACACTCTTTTGAAGTGAATACGAGGTTTACATGACACTTCGCAATGAATATTATATCTTATCATGAAACTCATAGAGGAGATGCGATATCGCGTTTCAAGTAGCATTAGAATTCTATTGCTACGATACGTAGACATCTGCAAACGCTATTTCCTAGCACGGAAGTGTCGCATTTACATTCTTTTGATGTGAATACGAGGTATACATGACACTTCGCAATGAATATTATATTTATCGTGAAACATAGAAATGACTGGCGATATCTCGTTTTAAGAAGAATTATAACACTATTGCTTCGATACGTAGACGTCTGCCAACGCTATTTCCTAGTAAGGAAGTGTCGCATTTACATTCATTTGAAGTGTATGCGAGGTATACATGACACTTCGCAATGAATATTATATCTTATCATGAAACACAGAAATGAGATGCAATATCCCGTTTTAAGAAGCACTAGAACTCTACTGCTTCGATATATAGAGATCTGCAATCGCTATTTCCTAGCAAGGAAGTGTCGCATTTACATTCATTTGAAGTGAATACGAGGTTTACATGACACTTCGCAATGAATGTTATATCTTATCATGAAAATAGAAATGAGATGCGATGTCGCGTTTTAAGAAGAATTAGAACTCTGTTGCTACGATACGTAGACATCTGCAAACGCTATTTCCTTGCAAGGAAGTGTCGCATTTACACTCTTTTGAAGTGAATACGAGGTTTACATGACACTTCGCAATGAATATTATATCTTATCATGAAACTCAGAAAAGAGATGCGATATCGCGTTTCAAGAAGCATTAAAACTCTATTGCTACGATACGTAGACATCTGCAAACGCTAACTCCTTGAAAGGAAGTGTCGCATTTACATTCATTTGAATTAAATACGAGGTTTACATGACACATCGCAATGAATATTATATCTTATCGTGAAACATAGATGTGAAATGCGATATCGCGTTTTATGAAGCATTAGAACTCTATTGCTACGATACGTAGACATCTGCAAGCGCTATTTCCTTGAAAGGAAGTGTCGCATTTACAATCTTTTGAAGTGAATACGAGGTTTACATGACACTTCGCAATGAATATTATATCTTATCATGAAACTCAGAAAGGAGATGCGATATCGCGTTTCAAGAAGCATTAGAACTCTATTGCTACGATACGTAGACATCTGCAAACGCTATTTCCTTGAAAGGAAGTGTCGCATTTACATTCATTTGAAGTAAATACGAGGTTTACATGACACGTCGCAATGAATGTTATATCTTATCATGAAACATAGATGTGAAATTCGATATCGCGTTTTATGAAGCATTAGAACTCTATTGCTACGATACGTAGACATCTGCAAACGCTATTTCCTTGCAAGGAACTGTCGCATTTACACTCTTTTGAAGTGAATACGAGGTTTACATGACACTTCGCAATGAATGTTATATCTTATCATGAAACATAGAAGTGAAATGCGATATCGCGTTTTAAGAAGCATTAGAACTCTCTTGCTACGATACGTAGACATCTGCAAACGCTATTTCTTTGCAAGGAAGTGTCGCATTTACACTCTTTTGAAGTGAATACGAGGTTTGCATGACACTTCGCAATGAATATTATATCTTATCATGAAACTCAGAAAAGAGATGCGATATCGCGTTTTATGAAGCATTAGAACTCTGTTGCTACGATACGTAGACATCTGCAAACGCTATTTCCTTGCAAGGAACTGTCGCATTTACACTCTTTTGAAGTGAATACGAGGTTTACATGACACTTCGCAATGAATATTATATCTTATCATGAAGCTCAGAAAAGGGATGCGATATCGTGTTTCAAGAAGCATTAGAACTCTATTGCTACGATACGTAGACATCTGTAAGCGCTATTTCCTTGAAAGGAAGTGTCGCCTTTAAACTCTTTTGAAGTGAATACGAGGTTTACATGACACTTCGCAATGACTATTATATCTTATCATGAAACTCAGAAAAGAGATGCGATATCGCGTTTCAAGAAGCATCAGAACTCTATTGCTACGATACGTAGACATCTGCAAACGCTATTTCCTTGAAAGGAAGTGTCGCATTTACATTCATTTGAAGTAAATACGAGGTTTACATGACACTTCGCAATGAATGTTATATCTTATCATGATACATAGAAGTGAAATGCGATATCGCGTTTCAAGAAGCATTAGAACTCTATTGCTACGATACGTAGACATCTGCAAACGCTATTTCCTTGCAAGGAACTGTCGCATTTACACTCTTTTGAAGTGAATACGTGGTTTACATGACACTTCGCAATGACTATTATGTCTTATCATGAAACTCAGAAAAGGGATGCGATATCGCGTTTCAAGAAGCATTAGAACTCTATTGCTACGATACGTAGACATCTGCGAACGCTATTTCCTTGCAAGGAATTGTCGCATTTACACGCTTTTGAAGTGAATACGAGGTTTACATGATACTTCGCAATGACTATTACATCTTATCATGAAACTCAGAAAAGAGATGCGATATCGCGTTTCATGAAACATTAGACCTCTATTGCTATGATACGTAGACATCTGCAAACGCTATTTCCTTGCAAGGAACTGTCGCATTTACACTCTTTTGAAGTGAATACGTGGTTTACATGACACTTCGCAATGACTATTATATCTTATCATGAAACTCAGAAATGGGATGCGATATCGCGTTTCAAGAAGCATTACAACTCTATTGCTACGATACGTAGACATCTGCAAACGCTATTTCCTTGCAAGGAAGTGTCGCATTTACACTCTTTTGAAGTGAATACGAGGATTACATGGCACTTCGCAATGAATAACATATCTTATCATGAAACTCAGAAATGAGATGCGATGTCGCGTTTTAAGAAGCATTAGAACTCTATTGCTACGATACGTAGACATCTGCAAACGCTATTTCCTTGCAAGGAAGTGTCGCATTTAAACTCTTTTGAAGTGAATACGAGGTTTACATGACACTTCGCAATGACTATTATATCTTATCATGAAACTCAGAAAAGAGATGCGATATCGCGTTTCAAGAAGCATTAGAACTCTATTGCTACGATACGTAGACATCTGCAAACGCTATTTCCTTGAAAGGAAGTGTCGCATTTACATTCATTTGAAGTAAATACGAGGTTTACATGACACTTCGCAATGAATGTTATATCTTATCATGATACATAGAAGTGAAATGCGATATCGCGTTTCAAGAAGCATTAGAACTCTATTGCTACGATACGTAGACATCTGCAAACGCTATTTCCTTGCAAGGAACTGTCGCATTTACACTCTTTTGAAGTGAATACGTGGTTTACATGACACTTCGCAATGACTATTATGTCTTATCATGAAACTCAGAAAAGGGATGCGATATCGCGTTTCAAGAAGCATTAGAACTCTATTGCTACGATACGTAGACATCTGCGAACGCTATTTCCTTGCAAGGAATTGTCGCATTTACACGCTTTTGAAGTGAATACGAGGTTTACATGACACTTCGCAATGACTATTACATCTTATCATGAAACTCAGAAAAGAGATGCGATATCGCGTTTCAAGAAACATTAGACCTCTATTGCTATGATACGTAGACATCTGCAAACGCTATTTCCTTGCAAGGAACTGTCGCATTTACACTCTTTTGAAGTGAATACGTGGTTTACATGACACTTCGCAATGACTATTATATCTTATCATGAAACTCAGAAATGGGATGCGATATCGCGTTTCAAGAAGCATTACAACTCTATTGCTACGATACGTAGACATCTGCAAACGCTATTTCCTTGCAAGGAAGTGTCGCATTTACACTCTTTTGAAGTGAATACGAGGATTACATGGCACTTCGCAATGAATAACATATCTTATCATGAAACTCAGAAATGAGATGCGATGTCGCGTTTTAAGAAGCATTAGAACTCTATTGCTACGATACGTAGACATCTGCAAACGCTATTTCCTTGCAAGGAAGTGTCGCATTTAAACTCTTTTGAAGTGAATACGAGGTTTACATGACACTTCGCAATGACTATTATATCTTATCATGAAACTCAGGAAAGA
This sequence comes from Xylocopa sonorina, assembly GCF_050948175.1. Taxonomy (NCBI): domain Eukaryota; kingdom Metazoa; phylum Arthropoda; class Insecta; order Hymenoptera; family Apidae; genus Xylocopa; species Xylocopa sonorina. The sequence continues at coordinate 513,632 of NW_027490260.1, read as the reverse complement.
GATGCGATATCGCGTTTCAAGAAGCATTAGAACTCTATTGCTACGATACGTAGACATCTGCAAACGCTATTTCCTTGAAAGGAAGTGTCGCATTTACATTCATTTGAAGTAAACACGAGGTTTACATGACACTTCGCAATGAATGTTATATCTCATCATGATACATAGAAGTGAAATGCGATATCGCGTTTTGAGAAGCATTAGAACTCTATTGCTACGATACGTAGACATCAGCAAACGCTATTTCCTTGCAAGGAATTGTCGCATTTACACTCTTTTGAAGTGAATACGAGGTTTACATGACACTTCGCAATGACTATTATATCTTATCATGAAACTCAGAAAAGGGATGCGATATCGCGTTTCAAGAAACATTAGAACTCTATTGCTACGATACGTAGACATCTGCAAACGCTATTTCCTTGCAAGGAACTGTCGCATTTACACTCTTTTGAAGTGAATACGAGGTTTACATGACACTTCGCAATGAATGTTATATCTTATCATGAAACATAGAAGTGAAATGCGATATCGCGTTTTAAGAAGCATTAGAACTCTATTGCTACGATACGTAGACATCTGCAAACGCTATTTCCTTGAAAGGAAGTGTCGCATTTACACTCTTTTGAAGTGAATACGAGGTTTACATGACACTTCGCAATGAATATTATATCTTATCATGAAACTCATAGAGGAGATGCGATATCGCGTTTCAAGTAGCATTAGAACTCTATTGCTACGATACGTAGACATCTGCAAACGCTATTTCCTAGCACGGAAGTGTCGCATTTACATTCTTTTGATGTGAATACGAGGTATACATGACACTTCGCAATGAATATTATATTTATCGTGAAACATAGAAATGACTGGCGATATCTCGTTTTAAGAAGAATTATAACACTATTGCTTCGATACGTAGACGTCTGCCAACGCTATTTCCTAGTAAGGAAGTGTCGCATTTACATTCATTTGAAGTGTATGCGAGGTATACATGACACTTCGCAATGAATATTATATCTTATCATGAAACACAGAAATGAGATGCAATATCCCGTTTTAAGAAGCACTAGAACTCTACTGCTTCGATATATAGAGATCTGCAATCGCTATTTCCTAGCAAGGAAGTGTCGCATTTACATTCATTTGAAGTGAATACGAGGTTTACATGACACTTCGCAATGAATGTTATATCTTATCATGAAAATAGAAATGAGATGCGATGTCGCGTTTTAAGAAGAATTAGAACTCTATTGCTACGATACGTAGACATCTGCAAACGCTATTTCCTTGCAAGGAAGTGTCGCATTTACACTCTTTTGAAGTGAATACGAGGTTTACATGACACTTCGCAATGAATATTATATCTTATCATGAAACTCAGAAAAGAGATGCGATATCGCGTTTCAAGAAGCATTAAAACTCTATTGCTACGATACGTAGACATCTGCAAACGCTAACTCCTTGAAAGGAAGTGTCGCATTTACATTCATTTGAATTAAATACGAGGTTTACATGACACATCGCAATGAATATTATATCTTATCGTGAAACATAGATGTGAAATGCGATATCGCGTTTTATGAAGCATTAGAACTCTATTGCTACGATACGTAGACATCTGCAAACGCTATTTCCTTGCAAGGAAGTGTCGCATTTACACTCTTTTGAAGTGAATACGAGGCTTACATGACACTTCGCAATGAATAACATATCTTATCATGAAACTCAGAAATGAGATGCGATGTCGCGTTTTAAGAAGCATAAGAACTCTATTGCTACGATACGTAGACATCTGCAAACGCTATTTCCTTGCAAGGAAGTGTCGAATTTACGCTCTTTTGAAGTGAATACGAGGTTTACATGACACTTCGCAATGAATATTATATCTTATCATGAAACTCAGAAAAGAGATGCGATATCGCGCTCAAGAAGCATTAGAACTCTATTGCTACGATACGTAGACATCTGCAAACGCTAACTCCTTGACAGGAAGTGTCGCATTTACACTCATTTGAATTAAATACGAGGTTTACATGACACATCGCAATGAATATTATATCTTATCGTGAAACATAGATGTGAAATGCGATATCGCGTTTTATGAAGCATTAGAACTCTATTGCTACGATACGTAGACATCTGCAAACGCTATTTCCTTGCAAGGAACTGTCGCATTTACACACTTTTGAAGTGAATACGATGTTTACATGACACTTCGCAATGAATATTATATCTTTTCATGAAACATAGAAATGAGATGCGATATCCCGTTTTAAGAAGCATTAGAACTCTATTCCTACGATACGTAGACATCTGCAAATGCTATTTCCTTGAAAGGTAGTGTCGTATTACATTCATTCGAAGTAAATACGAGGTTTACATGGCACTTCGCAATGAATGTTATATCTTATCATGAAACATAGATGTGAAATGCGATATCCCGTTTCAAGAAGCATTAGGACTCTATTGCTACGATACGTAGACATCTGCAAACGCTATTTCCTTGCAAGGAAGTGTCGCATCTACACTCTTTTGAAGTGAATACGAGGTTTACATGACACTTCGCAATGAATATTATATCTTATCATGAAACATAGAAATGAGAAGCGATATCTCGTTTTAAGAAGCATTTGAACTCTATTGCTTCGATTCGTAGATATCTGCAAACGCTAATTCCTTGAAAGGAAGTGTCGCATTTACATTCATTTGAAGTAAATACGAGGTTTACATGACACTTCGCAATGAATGTTGTATCTTATCATGAAACATAGATGTGAAATGCGATATCGCGTTTTAAGAAGCATTAGAACTCTATTGCTACGATACGTAGACATCTGCAAACGCTATTTCCTTGCAAGGAAGTGTTGTATTTACATTCATTTGAAGCCAATAAGAGGTATACATGACACTTCGCAATGAATAACATATCTTATCATGAAACGTAGAAATGAGATGCGATATCGCGTTTTAAGAAGCATTAGAACTCTATTGCTACGATACGTAGACATCTGCAAACGCTATTTCCTTGCAAGGAAGTGTCGCATTTACACTCTTTTGAAGTGAATACGAGGTTTACATGACACTTCGCAATGAATATTATATCTTATCATGAAACTCAGAAAAGGGATGCGATAGCGCGTTTCAAGAAGCATTAGAACTCTATTGCTACGATACGTAGACATCTGTAAGCGCTATTTCCTTGAAAGGAAGTGTCGCATTTACATTCATTCGAAGTAAATACGAGGTTTACATGACACTTCGCAATGAGTGTTATATCTTATCATGAAACTCAGAAAAGAGATGCGATATCGCGTTTCAAGAAACGTTAGAACTCTATTGCTACGATACGTAGACATCTGCAAACGCTATTTCCTTGAAAGGAAGTGTCGCATTTACATTCATTTGAAGTAAATACGAGGTTTACATGACACTTCGCAATGAATATTATATCTTATCATGAAACTCAGAAAAGGGATGCGATATCGCGTTTCAAGAAGCATTAGAACGCTATTGCTACGATACGTAGACATCTGCAAACGCTATTTCCTAGCACGGAAGTGTCGCATTTACATTCTTTTGATGTGAATACGAGGTATACATGACACTTCGCAATGAATATTATATTTATCGTGAAACATAGAAATGACTGGCGATATCTCGTTTTAAGAAGAATTATAACACTATTGCTTCGATACGTAGACGTCTGCCAACGCTATTTCCTAGTAAGGAAGTGTCGCATTTACATTTATTTGAAGTGTATGCGAGGTATACATGACACTTCGCAATGAATATTATATCTTATCATGAAACACAGAAATGAGATGCAATATCCCGTTTTAAGAAGCACTAGAACTCTACTGCTTCGATATATAGAGATCTGCAATCGCTATTTCCTAGCAAGGAAGTGTCGCATTTACATTCATTTGAAGTGAATACGAGGTTTACATGACACTTCGCAATGAATGTTATATCTTATCATGAAACATAGAAATGAGATGCGATGTCGCGTTTTAAGAAGCATTAGAACTCTTTTGCTACGATACGTAGACATCTGCAAACGCTATTTCCTTGCAAGGAATTGTCGCATTTAAACTCTTTTGAAGTCAATACGAGGTTTACATGACACTTCGCAATGACTATTATATCTTATCATGAAACTCAGAAAAGAGATGCGATATCGCGTTTCAAGAAGCATTAGAACTCTATTGCTACGATACGTAGACATCTGCAAACGCTATTTCCTTGCAAGGAAGTGCCGCATCTACACTCTTTTGAAGTGAATACGAGGTTTACATGACACTTCGCAATGAATAACATATCTTATCATAAAACTCAGAAATGAGATGCGATGTCGCGTTTTAAGAAGCATTAGAACTCTATTGCTACGATACGTAGACATCTGCAAACGCTATTTCCTTGCAAGGAAGTGCCGCATCTACACTCTTTTGAAGTGAATACGAGGTTTACATGACACTTCGCAATGAATATTATATCTTATCATGAAGCATAGAAATGAGATGCGATATCTCGTTTTAAGAAGCATTTGAACTCTATTGCTTCGATTCGTAGATATCTGCAAACGCTAATTCCTTGAAAGGAAGTGTCGCATTTACATTCATTTGAAGTAAATACGAGGTTTACATGACACTTCGCAATGAATGTTGTATCTTATCATGAAACATAGGTGTGAAATGCGATATCGCGTTTTAAGAAGCATTAGAACTATATTGCTACGATACGTAGACATCTGCAAACGCTATTTCCTTGCAAGGAAGTGTTGTATTTACATTCATTTGAAGCGAATAAGAGGTATACATGACACTTCGCAATGAATAACATATCTTATCATGAAACGTAGAAATGAGATGCGATATCGCGTTTTAAGAAGCATTTGAACTCTACTGCTTCGATATATAGAGATCTGCAATCGCTATTTCCTAGCAAGGAAGTGTCGCATTTACATTCATTTGAAGTGAATACGAGGTTTACGTGACACTTCGCAATGAATGTTATATCTTATCATGAAACATAGAAATGAGATGCGATGTCGCGTTTTAAGAAGCATTAGAACTCTATTGCTACGATACGTAGACATCTGCAAACGCTATTTCCTTGCAAGGAAGTGTCGCATCTACACTCTTTTGAAGTGAATACGAGGTTTACATGACACTTCGCAATGAATATTATATCTTATCATGAAACTCAGAAAAGAGATGCGATATTGCGTTTCAAGAAGCATTAGAACTCTATTGCTACGATACGTAGACATCTGCAAACGCTAACTCCTTGAAAGGAAGTGTCGCCTTTACATTCATTTGAATTAAATACGAGGTTTACATGACACATCGCAATGAATATTATATCTTATCGTGAAACATAGATGTGAAATGCGATATCGCGTTTTATGAAGCATTAGAACTCTATTGCTACGATACGTAGACATCTGCAAACGCTATTTCCTTGCAAGGAACTGTCGCATTTACACTCTTTTGAAGTGAATACGAGGTTTACATGACACTTCGCAATGAATATTATATCTTATCATGAAGCTCAGAAAATGGATGCGATATCGTGTTTCAAGAAGCATTAGAACTCTATTGCTACGATACGTAGACATCTGTAAGCGCTATTTCCTTGAAAGGAAGTGTCGCATTTACATTCATTCGAACTAAATAAGAGGTTTACATGACACTTCGCAATGAATGTTATATCTTATCATGAAACATAGATGTGAAATGCGATATCGCGTTTTATGAAGCATTAGAACTCTATTGCTACGATACGTAGACATCTGCAAACGCTATTTCCTTGCAAGGAAGTGTCGCATCTACACTCTTTTGAAGTGAATACGAGGTTTACATGACACTTCGCAATGAATAACATATCTTATCATGAAACTCAGAAATGAGATGCGATGTCGCGTTTTAAGAAGCATTAGAACTCTATTGCTACGATACGTAGACATCTGCAAACGCTATTTCCTTGCAAGGAAGTGTCGCATTTACACTCTTTTGAAGTGAATACGAGGTTTACATGACACTTCGCAATGAATATTATATCTTATCATGAAACTCAGAAAAGAGATGCGATATCCCGTTTTAAGAAGCATTAGAACTCTATTCCTACGATACGTAGACATCTGCAAACGCTATTTCCTTGCAACGAAGTGTCGCATGTACACTCTTTTAAAGTGAATACGAGGTTTACATGACACTTCGCAATGAATATTATATCTTATCATGAAACATAGAAATGAGATGCGATATCTCGTTTTAAGAAGCATTTGAACTTTATTGCTTCGATTCGTAGATATCTGCAAACGCTAATTCCTTGAAAGGAAGTGTCGCATTTACATTCATTTGAAGTAAATACGAGGTTTACATGACACTTCGCAATGAATGTTATATCTTATCATGAAACATAGATGTGAAATGCGATATCGCGTTTTAAGAAGCATTAGAACTCTATTGCTACGATACGTAGACATCTGCAAACGCTATTTCCTTGCAAGGAAGTGTCGTATTTACATTCATTTGAAGCGAATAAGAGGTATCCATGACACTTCGCAATGAATAACATATCTTATTATGAAACGTAGAAATAAGATGCGATATCGCGTGTTAAGAAGCATTAGAACTCTATTCCTACGATACGTAGACATCTGCAAACGCTATTTCCTTGAAAGGTAGTGTCGCATTACATTCATTCGAAGTAAATACGTGGTTTACATGGCACTTCGCAATGAATGTTATATCTTATCATGAAACATAGATGTGAAATGCGATATCCCGTTTCAAGAAGCATTAGAACTCTATTGCTACGATACGTAGACATCTGCAAACGCTATTTCCTTGCAAGGAAGTGCCGCATCTACACTCTTTTGAAGTGAATACGAGGTTTACATGACACTTCGCAATGAATATTATATCTTATCATGAAGCATAGAAATGAGATGCGATATCTCGTTTTAAGAAGCATTTGAACTCTATTGCTTCGATTCGTAGATATCTGCAAACGCTAATTCCTTGAAAGGAAGTGTCGCATTTACATTCATTTGAAGTAAATACGAGGTTTACATGACACTTCGCAATGAATGTTGTATCTTATCATGAAACATAGGTGTGAAATGCGATATCGCGTTTTAAGAAGCATTAGAACTATATTGCTACGATACGTAGACATCTGCAAACGCTATTTCCTTGCAAGGAAGTGTTGTATTTACATTCATTTGAAGCGAATAAGAGGTATACATGACACTTCGCAATGAATAACATATCTTATCATGAAACGTAGAAATGAGATGCGATATCGCGTTTTAAGAAGCATTAGAACTCTATTCCTACGATACGTAGACATCTGCAAACGCTATTTCCTTGAAAGGTAGTGTCGCATTACACTCATTCGAAGTAAATACGTGGTTTACATGGCAGTTCGCAATGAATGTTATATCTTATCATGAAACATAGATGTGAAATGCGATATCCCGTTTCAAGAAGCATTAGAAATCTATTGCTACGATACGTAGACATCTGCAAACGCTACTTCCTTGAAAGGAAGTGTCGCATTTACACTCTTTTGAAGTGAATACGATGTTTACATGACACTTCGCAATGAATATTATATCTTTTCATGAAACATAGAAATGAGATGCGATATCCCGTTTTAAGAAGCATTAGAACTCTATTGCTACGATACGTAGACATCTGCAAACGCTATTTCCTTGCAAGGAAGTGTCGCATTTACACTCTTTTGAAGTGAATGCGAGGTTTACATGACACTTCGCAATGAATATTATATCTTATCATGAAACTCAGGAAAGGGATGCGATATCCCGTTTCAAGAAGCATTAGAACTCCATTGCTACGATACGTAGACATCTGCAAACGCTATTTCCTTGCAAGGAAGTGTCGCATCTACACTCTTTTGAAGTGAATACGAAGTTTACATGACACTTCGCAATGAATATTATATCTTTTCATGAAACACAGAAATGAGATGCGATATCCCGTTTTAAGAAGCATTAGAACTCTATTCCTACGATACGTAGACATCTGCAAATGCTATTTCCTTGAAAGGTAGTGTCGTATTACATTCATTCGAAGTAAATACGAGGTTTACATGGCACTTCGCAATGAATGTTATATCTTATCATGAAACATAGATGTGAAATGCGATATCCCGTTTCAAGAAGCATTAGGACTCTATTGCTACGATACGTAGACATCTGCAAACGCTATTTCCTTGAAAGGAAGTGTCGCATTTACATTCATTTGAAGTAAATACGAGGTTTACATGACACTTCGCAATGAATATTATATCTTATCATGAAACTCAGAAAAGGGATGCGATAGCGCGTTTCAAGAAGCATTAGAACTCTATTGCTACGATACGTAGACATCTGTAAGCGCTATTTCCTTGAAAGGAAGTGTCGCATTTACATTCATTCGAAGTAAATACGAGGTTTACATGACACTTCGCAATGAGTGTTATATCTTATCATGAAACATAGAAATGAGATGCGATATCTCGTTTTAAGAAGCATTTGAACTTTATTGCTTCGATTCGTAGATATCTGCAAACGCTAATTCCTTGAAAGGAAGTGTCGCATTTACATTCATTTGAAGTAAATACGAGGTTTACATGACACTTCGCAATGAATGTTATATCTTATCATGAAACTCAGAAAAGGGATGCGATGTCGCGTTTCAAGAAGCATTAGAACTCTATTGCTACGATACGTAGACATCTGCAAACGCTATTTCCTAGCAAGGAAGTGTCGCATTTAAACTCTTTTGAAGTCAATACGAGGTTTACATGACACTTCGCAATGACTATTACATCTTATCATGAAACTCAGAAAAGAGATGCGATATCGCGTTTCAAGAAGCATTAGAACTCTATTGCTACGATACGTAGACATCTGCAAACGCTATTTCCTTGCAAGGAAGTGTCGCATTTACACTCTTTTGAAGTGAATACGAGGTTTACATGACACTTCGCAATGAATAACATATCTTATCATGAAACTCAGAAATGAGATGCGATGTCGCGTTTTAAGAAGCATTAGAACTCTATTGCTACGATACGTAGACATCTGCAAACGCTATTTCCTTGCAAGGAAGTGTCGCATGTACACTCTTTTGAAGTGAATACGAGGTTTACATGACACTTCGCAATGAATATTATATCTTATCATGAAACTCAGAAAAGAGATGCGATATTGCGTTTCAAGAAGCATTAGAACTCTATTGCTACGATACGTAGACATCTGCAAACGCTAACTCCTTGAAAGGAAGTGTCGCCTTTACATTCATTTGAATTAAATACGAGGTTGACATGACACATCGCAATGAATATTATATCTTATCGTGAAACATAGATGTGAAATGCGATATCGCGTTTTATGAAGCATTAGAACTCTATTGCTACGATACGTAGACATCTGCAAACGCTATTTCCTTGCAAGGAACTGTCGCATTTACACTCTTTTGAAGTGAATACGAGGTTTACATGACACTTCGCAATGAATATTATATCTTATCATGATGCTCAGAAAAGGGATGCGATATCGTGTTTCAAGAAGCATTAGAACTCTATTGCTACGATACGTAGACATCTGTAAGCGCTATTTCCTTGAAAGGAAGTGTCGCATTTACATTCATTCGAACTAAATAAGAGGTTTACATGACACTTCGCAATGAATGTTATATCTTATCATGAAACATAGATGTGAAATGCGATATCGCGTTTTATGAAGCATTAGAACTCTATTGCTACGATACGTAGACATCTGCAAACGCTATTTCCTTGCAAGGAAGTGTCGCATCTACACTCTTTTGAAGTGAATACGAGGTTTACATGACACTTCGCAATGAATAACATATCTTATCATGAAACTCAGAAATGAGATGCGATGTCGCGTTTTAAGAAGCATTAGAACTCTATTGCTACGATACGTAGACATCTGCAAACGCTATTTCCTTGCAAGGAAGTGTCGCATCTACACTCTTTTGAAGTGAATACGAGGTTTACATGACACTTCGCAATGAATATTATATCTTATCATGAAACATAGAAAAGAGATGCGATATCGCGTTTCAAGAAGCATTAGATCTCTATTGCTACGATACGTAGACATCTGCAAACGCTATTTCCTTGAAAGGAAGTGTCGCATTTACATTCATTTGAAGTAAATACGAGGTTTACATGACACTTCGCAATGAATATTATATCTTATCATGAAACTCAGAAAAGGGATGCGATAGCGCGTTTCAAGAAGCATTAGAACTCTATTGCTACGATACGTAGACATCTGTAAGCGCTAACTCCTTGAAAGGAAGTGTCGCATTTACATTCATTTGAATTAAATACGAGGTTTACATGACACATCGCAATGAATATTATATCTTATCATGAAACTCAGAAAAGAGATGCGATATCGCGTTTCAAGAAGCATTAGAACTCTATTGCTACGATACGTAGACATCTGCAAACGCTAACTCCTTGAAAGGAAGTGTCGCATTTACATTCATTTGAATTAAATACGAGGTTTACATGACACATCGCAATGAATATTATATCTTATCGTGAAACATAGATGTGAAATGCGATATCGCGTTTTATGAAGCATTAGAACTCTATTGCTACGATACATAGACATCTGCAAACGCTATTTCCTTGCAAGCAACTGTCGCATTTACACTCTTTTGAAGTGAATACGAGGTTTACATGACACTTCGCAATGAATATTATATCTTATCATGAAGCTCAGAAAAGGGATGCGATATCGTGTTTCAAGAAGCATTAAAACTCTATTGCTACGATACGTAGACATCTGTAAGCGCTATTTCCTTGAAAGGAAGTGTCGCATTTACATTCATTCGAACTAAATAAGAGGTTTACATGACACTTCGCAATGACTATTATATCTTATCATGAAACTCAGAAAAGAGATGCGATATCGCGTTTCAAGAAGCATTAGATCTCTATTGCTACGATACGTAGACATCTGCAAACGCTATTTCCTTGAAAGGAAGTGTCGCATTTACATTCATTTGAAGTAAATACGAGGTTTACATGACACTTCGCAATGAATATTATATCTTATCATGAAACTCAGAAAAGGGATGCGATAGCGCGTTTCAAGAAGCATTAGAACTCTATTGCTACGATACGTAGACATCTGTAAGCGCTATTTCCTTGAAAGGAAGTGTCGCATTTACATTCATTCGAAGTAAATACGAGGTTTACATGACACTTCGCAATGAGTGTTATATCTTATCATGAAACTCAGAAAAGAGATGCGATATCGCGTTTCAAGAAACGTTAGAACTCTATTGCTACGATACGTAGACATCTGCAAACGCTATTTCCTTGAAAGGAAGTGTCGCATTTACATTCATTTGAAGTAAATACGAGGTTTACATGACACTTCGCAATGAATATTATATCTTATCATGAAACTCAGAAAAGGGATGCGATATCGCGTTTCAAGAAGCATTAGAACTCTATTGCTACGATACGTAGACATCTGCAAACGCTATTTCCTAGCAAGGAAGTGTCGCATTTACATTCATTTGAAGTGAATACGAGGTTTACATGACACTTCGCAATGAATGTTATATCTTATCATGAAACATAGAAATGAGATGCGATGTCGCGTTTTAAGAAGCATTAGAACTCTTTTGCTACGATACGTAGACATCTGCAAACGCTATTTCCTTGCAAGGAAGTGTCGCATTTAAACTCTTTTGAAGTCAATACGAGGTTTACATGACACTTCGCAATGACTATTACATCTTATCATGAAACTCAGAAAAGAGATGCGATATCGCGTTTCAAGAAGCATTAGAACTCTATTGCTACGATACGTAGACATCTGCAAACGCTATTTCCTTGCAAGGAAGTGTCGCATTTACACTCTTTTGAAGTGAATACGAGGTTTACATGACACTTCGCAATGAATAACATATCTTATCATGAAACTCAGAAATGAGATGCGATGTCGCGTTTTAAGAAGCATTAGAACTCTATTGCTACGATACGTAGACATCTGCAAACGCTATTTCCTTGCAAGGAAGTGTCGCATTTACACTCTTTTGAAGTAAATACGAGGTTTACATGACACTTCGCAATGAATAACATATCTTATCATGAAACTCAGAAATGAGATGCGATGTCGCGTTTTAAGAAGCATTAGAACTCTATTGCTACGATACGTAGACATCTGCAAACGCTATTTCCTTGCAAGGAAGTGTCGCATTTACACTCTTTTGAAGTGAATACGAGGTATACATGACACTTCGCAATGAATAACATATCTTATCATGATACATAGAAATGAGATGCAATATCGCGTTTTAAGAAGCATTAAAACTCTATTACTACGATACGTAGACATCTGCACTCGCTATTTCCTAGAAAGGAAGTGCCGCATTTACATTCTTTTGAAGTGAATACGAAGTTTACATGACACTTCGCAATGAATATTACATCTTATTATGAAACATGGAAATGAGATGCGATATCGCGTTTTCAGAAGCATTAGAACTCTATTGCTACGATACGTAGACATCTGCAAACGCTATTTCCTTGCAAGGAAGTGTTGTATTTACATTCATTTGAAGCGAATAAGAGGCATACATGACACTTCGCAATGAATAACATATCTTATCATGAAACGTAGAAATGAGATGCGATATCGCGTTTTAAGTAGCATTAGCACTCTATTCCTACGATACGTAGACATCTGCAAACGCTATTTCCTTGAAAGGTAGTGTCGCATTACATTCATTCGAAGTAAATACGAGGTTTACATGGCACTTCGCAATGAATAACATATCTTATCATGAAACTCAGAAATGAGATGCGATGTCGCGTTTTAAGAAGCATTAGAACTCTATTGCTACGATACGTAGACATCTGCAAACGCTATTTCTTTGCAAGGAAGTGTCGCATTTACACTCTTTTGAAGTAAATACGAGGTTTACATGACACTTCGCAATGAATAACATATCTTATCATGAAACTCAGAAATGAGATGCGATGTCGCGTTTTAAGAAGAATTAGAGCTCTATTGCTACGATACGTAGACATCTGCAAACGCTATTTCCTTGCAAGGATGTGTCGCATTGACACTCTTTTGAAGTGAATACGAGGTTTACATGACACATCGCAATGAATATTATATCGTATCATGAAACATAGAAATGAGATGCGATATCGCGTCTTAAGAAGCATTAGAACTCTATTGCTACGATACGTAGACATCTGCAAACGCTATTTCCTTGAAAGGAAGTGTCGCATTTACATTCATTTGAAGTAAATACGAGGTTTACATGACACTTCGCAATGAATGTTATATCTTATCATGAAACATAGATGTGAAATGCGATATCGCGTTTCAAGAAGCATTAGAACTCTATTGCTACGATACGTAGACATCTGCAAACGCTATTTCCTTGCAAGGAAGTGTTGTATTTACATTCATTTGAAGCGAATAAGAGGTATACATGACACTTCGCAATGAATAACATATCTTATCATGAAACGTAGAAATGAGATGCGATATCGCGTTTTAAGTAGCATTAGCACACTATTCCTACGATACGTAGACATCTGCAAACGCTATTTCCTTGAAAGGTAGTGTCGCATTACATTCATTCGAAGTAAATACGAGGTTTACATGGCACTTCGCAATGAATGTTATATCTTATCATGAAACATAGATGTGAAATGCGATATCCCGTTTCAAGAAGCATTAGAACTCTATTGCTACGATACGTAGACATCTGCAAACGCTATTTCCTTGCAAGGAAGTGTCGCATTTACACTCTTTTGAAGTGAATACGAGGTATACATGACACTTCGCAATGAATAACATATCTTATCATGATACATAGAAATGAGATGCAATATCGCGTTTTAAGAAGCATTAAAACTCTATTACTACGATACGTAGACATCTGCACTCGCTATTTCCTAGAAAGGAAGTGCCGCATTTACATTCTTTTGAAGTGAATACGAAGTTTACATGACACTTCGCAATGAATATTACATCTTATTATGAAACATGGAAATGAGATGCGATATCGCGTTTTCAGAAGCATTTGAACTCTATTGCTACGATACGTAGACATCTGCAAACGCTATTTCCTTTCAAGGAAGTGTCGCATTTACACTCTTTTGAAGTGAATACGAGGTTTACATGACACTTCGCAATTAATGTTATATCATATCATGAATCATAGATGTGAAATGCGATATCGCGTTTTATGAAGCATTAGAGCTCTATTGCTTCGATACGTAGACATCTGCAAACGCTATTTCCTTGCAAGGATGTGTCGCATTGACACTCTTTTGAAGTGAATACGAGGTTTACATGACACATCGCAATGAATATTATATCGTATCATGAAACATAGAAATGAGATGCGATATCGCGTCTTAAGAAGCATTAGAACTCTATTGCTACGATACGTAGACATCTGCAAACGCTATTTCCTTGAAAGGAAGTGTCGCATTTACGTTCATTTGAAGTAAATACGAGATTTACATGACACTTCGCAATGAATGTTATATCTTATCATGAAACGTAGATGTGAAATGCGATATCGCGTTTTAAGAAGAATTAGAACTCTATTGCTTCGATACGTAGACATCTGCAAACGCTTTTTCCTTGCTAGGAAGTGTCGCATTTACACTCTTTTGAAGTGAATACGAGGTTTACATGACACTTCGCAATGAATATTATATCTTATCATGAAACATAGAAATGTGATGCGATATCTCGTTTTAAGAAGCATTTGAACTCTATTGCTTCGATTCGTAGATATCTGCAAACGCTAATTCCTTGAAAGGAAGTGTCGCATTTACATTCATTTGAAGTAAATACGAGGTTTACATGGCACTTCGCAATGAATGTTATGTCTTATCATGAAACATAGATGTGAAATGCGATATCCCGTTTCAAGAAGCATTAGAACTCTATTGCTACGATACGTAGACATCTGCAAACGCTATTTCCTTGCAAGGAAGTGTCGCATTTACATTCTTTTGAAGTGAATACGAGGTTTACATGACACTTCGCAATGAATATTATATCTTATCATGAAACTCAGAAAAGAGATGCGATATCCCGTTTCAAGAAGCATTAGATCTCTATTGCTACGATACGTAGACATCCGCAAACGCTATTTCCTTGCAAGGAAGTGTCGCATCTACACTCTTTTGAAGTGAATACGAGGTTTACATGACACTTCGCAATGAATATTATATCTTATCATGAAAAATAGAAATGAGATGCGATATCTCGTTTTAAGAAGCATTTGAAGTCTATTGCTTCGATTCGTAGATATCTGCAAACGCTAATTCCTTGAAAGGAAGTGTCGCATTTACATTCATTTGAAGTAAATACGAGGTTTACATGACACTACGCAATGAATGTTATATCTTATCATGAAACATAGATGTGAAATGCGATATCGCGTTTTAAGAAGCATTAGAACTCTATTGCTACGATACGTAGACATCTGCAAACGCTATTTCCTTGCAAGGAAGTGTTGTATTTACATTCATTTGTAGCGAATAAGAGGTATACATGACACTTCGCAATGAATAACATATCTTATCATGAAACGTAGAAATGAGATGCGATATCGCGTTTTAAGAAGCATTAGAACTCTATTCCTACGATACGTAGACATCTGCAAACGCTATTTCCTTGAAAGGTAGTGTCGCATTACATTCATTCGAAGTAAATACGAGGTTTACATGGCACTTCGCAATGAATGTTATATCTTATCATGAAACATAGAAATGAGATGCAATATCGCGTTTTAAGAAGCATTAAAACTCTACTTCTACGATACGTAGACATCTGCACTCGCTATTTCCTAGAAAGGAAGTGCCGCATTTACATTCTTTTGAAGTGAATACGAAGTTTACATGGCACTTCGCAATGAATATTACATCTTATCATGAAACATGGAAATGAGATGCGACATCGCGTTTTCAGAAGCATATGAACTCTATTGCTACGATACGTAGACATCTGCAAACGCTATTTCCTTTCAAGGAAGTGTCGCATTTACACTCTTTTGAAGTAAATACGAGGTTTACATGACACTTCGCAATGAATGTTATATCTTATCATGAAACGTAGATGTGAAATGCGATATCGCGTTTTAAGAAGAATTAGAGCTCTATTGCTTCGATACGTAGACATCTGCAAACGCTATTTCCTTGCAAGGATGTGTCGCATTGACACTCTTTTGAAGTGAATACGAGGTTTACATGACACATCGCAATGAATATTATATCGTATCATGAAACATAGAAATGAGATGCGATATCGCGTCTTAAGAAGCATTAGAACTCTATTGCTACGATACGTAGACATCTGCAAACGCTATTTCCTTGAAAGGAAGTGTCGCATTTACATTCATTTGAAGTAAATACGAGGTTTACATGACACTTCGCAATGAATGTTATATCTTATCATGAAACATAGATGTGAAATGCGATATCGCGTTTCAAGAAGCATTAGAACTCTATTGCTACGATACGTAGACATCTGCAAACGCTATTTCCTTGCAAGGAAGTGTTGTATTTACATTCATTTGAAGCGAATAAGAGGTATACATGACACTTCGCAATGAATAACATATCTTATCATGAAACGTAGAAATGAGATGCGATATCGCGTTTTAAGTAGCATTAGCACTCTATTCCTACGATACGTAGACATCTGCAAACGCTATTTCCTTGAAAGGTAGTGTCGCATTACATTCATTCGAAGTAAATACGAGGTTTACATGGCACTTCGCAATGAATGTTATATCTTATCATGAAACATAGATGTGAAATGCGATATCCCGTTTCAAGAAGCATTAGAACTCTATTGCTACGATACGTAGACATCTGCAAACGCTATTTCCTTGCAAGGAAGTGTCGCATTTACACTCTTTTGAAGTGAATACGAGGTATACATGACACTTCGCAATGAATAACATATCTTATCATGATACATAGAAATGAGATGCAATATCGCGTTTTAAGAAGCATTAAAACTCTATTACTACGATACGTAGACATCTGCACTCGCTATTTCCTAGAAAGGAAGTGCCGCATTTACATTCTTTTGAAGTGAATACGAAGTTTACATGACACTTCGCAATGAATATTACATCTTATTATGAAACATGGAAATGAGATGCGATATCGCGTTTTCAGAAGCATTTGAACTCTATTGCTACGATACGTAGACATCTGCAAACGCTATTTCCTTTCAAGGAAGTGTCGCATTTACACTCTTTTGAAGTGAATACGAGGTTTACATGACACTTCGCAATTAATGTTATATCATATCATGAATCATAGATGTGAAATGCGATATCGCGTTTTATGAAGCATTAGAGCTCTATTGCTTCGATACGTAGACATCTGCAAACGCTATTTCCTTGCAAGGATGTGTCGCATTGACACTCTTTTGAAGTGAATACGAGGTTTACATGACACATCGCAATGAATATTATATCGTATCATGAAACATAGAAATGAGATGCGATATCGCGTCTTAAGAAGCATTAGAACTCTATTGCTACGATACGTAGACATCTGCAAACGCTATTTCCTTGAAAGGAAGTGTCGCATTTACGTTCATTTGAAGTAAATACGAGATTTACATGACACTTCGCAATGAATGTTATATCTTATCATGAAACGTAGATGTGAAATGCGATATCGCGTTTTAAGAAGAATTAGAACTCTATTGCTTCGATACGTAGACATCTGCAAACGCTTTTTCCTTGCTAGGAAGTGTCGCATTTACACTCTTTTGAAGTGAATACGAGGTTTACATGACACTTCGCAATGAATATTATATCTTATCATGAAACATAGAAATGAGATGCGATATCTCGTTTTAAGAAGTATTTGAACTCTATTGCTTCGATTCGTAGATATCTGCAAACGCTAATTCCTTGAAAGGAAGTGTCGCATTTACATTCATTTGAAGTAAATACGAGGTTTACATGGCACTTCGCAATGAATGTTATATCTTATCATGAAACATAGATGTGAAATGCGATATCCCGTTTCAAGAAGCATTAGAACTCTATTGCTACGATACGTAGACATCTGCAAACGCTATTTCCTTGCAAGGAAGTGTCGCATTTACATTCTTTTGAAGTGAATACGAGGTTTACATGACACTTCGCAATGAATATTATATCTTATCATGAAACTCAGAAAAGAGATGCGATATCCCGTTTCAAGAAGCATTAGATCTCTATTGCTACGATACGTAGACATCCGCAAACGCTATTTCCTTGCAAGGAAGTGTCGCATCTACACTCTTTTGAAGTGAATACGAGGTTTACATGACACTTCGCAATGAATATTATATCTTATCATGAAAAATAGAAATGAGATGCGATATCTCGTTTTAAGAAGCATTTGAACTCTATTGCTTCGATTCGTAGATGTCTGCAAACGCTAATTCCTTGAAAGGAAGTGTCGCATTTACATTCATTTGAAGTAAATACGAGGTTTACATGACACTTCGCAATGAATGTTATATCTTATCATGAAACATAGATGTGAAATGCGATATCGCGTTTTAAGAAGCATTAGAACTCTATTGCTACGATACGTAGACATCTGCAAACGCTATTTCCTTGCAAGGAAGTGTTGTATTTACATTCATTTGAAGCGAATAAGAGGTATACATGACACTTCGCAATGAATAACATATCTTATCATGAAACGTAGAAATGAGATGCGATATCGCGTTTTAAGAAGCATTAGAACTCTATTCCTACGATACGTAGACATCTGCAAACGCTATTTCCTTGAAAGGTAGTGTCGCATTACATTCATTCGAAGTAAATACGAGGTTTACATGGCACTTCGCAATGAATGTTATATCTTATCATGAAACATAGATGTGAAATGCGATATCCCGTTTCAAGAAGCATTAGAACTCTATTGCTACGATACGTAGACATCTGCAAACGCTATTTCCTTGCAAGGAAGTGTCGCATTTACACTCTTTTGAAGTGAATACGAGGTTTACATGACACTTCGCAATGAATATTATATCTTATCATGAAACTCAGAAAAGAGATGCGATATACCGTTTCAAGAAGCATTAGATCTCTATTGCTACGATACGTAGACATCCGCAAACGCTATTTCCTTGCAAGGAAGTGTCGCATCTACACTCTTTTGAAGTGAATACGAGGTTTACATGACACTTCGCAATGAATATTATATCTTATCATGAAACATAGAAATGAGATGCGATATCTCGTTTTAAGAAGCATTTGAACTCTATTGCTTCGATTCGTAGATATCTGCAAACGCTAATTCCTTGAAAGGAAGTGTCGCATTTACATTCCTTTGAAGTAAATACGAGGTTTACATGACACTTCGCAATGAATGTTATATCTTATCATGAAACATAGAAATGAGATGCGATATCGCGTCTTAAGAAGCATTAGAACTCTATTGCTACGATACGTAGACATCTGCAAACGCTATTTCCTTGAAAGGAAGTGTCGCATTTACATTCATTTGAAGCAAATACGAGGTTTACATGACACTTCGCAGTGAATGTTATATCTTATCATGAAAAATAGAAATGAGATGCGATATCGCGTCTTAAGAAGCATTAGAACTCTATTGCTACGATAGGTAGACATCTGCAAACGCTACTTCCTTGAAAGGAAGTGTCGCATTTACACTCTTTTGAAGTGAATACGATGTTTACATGACACTTCGCAATGAATAACGTATCTTATCATGATACATAGAAATGAGATGCAATATCGCGTTTTAAGAAGCATTTAAACTCTACTACTACGATACGTAGACATCTGCACTCGCTATTTCCTAGAAAGGAAGTGCCGCATTTACATTCTTTTGAAGTGAATACGAAGTTTACATGACACTTCGCAATGAATGTTATATCATATCATGAAACATAGATGTGAAATGCGATATCGCGTTTTATGAAGCATTAGAGCTCTATTGCTTCGATACGTAGACATCTGCAAACGCTATTTCCTTGCAAGGAAGTGTCGCATTGACACTCTTTTGAAGTGAATACGAGGTTTACATGACACATCGCAATGAATATTATATCGTATCATGAAACATAGAAATGAGATGCGATATCGCGTCTTTGAAGCATTAGAACTCTATTGCTACGATACGTAGACATCTGCAAACGCTATTTCCTTGAAAGGAAGTGTCGCATGTACATTCATTTGAATTAAATACGAGGTTTACATGACACTTCGCAATGAATATTATATCTTTTCATGAAACGTAGAAATGAGATGCGATATCGCGTTTTAAGAAGCATTAGAACTCTATTCCTACGATACGTAGACATCTGCAAACGCTATTTCCTTGAAAGGTAGTGTCGCATTACATTCATTCGAAGTAAATACGAGGTTTACATGGCACTTCGCAATGAATGTTATATCTTATCATGAAACATAGAAATGAGATGCAATATCGCGTTTTAAGAAGCATTAAAACTCTACTTCTACGATACGTAGACATCTGCACTCGCTATTTCCTAGAAAGGAAGTGCCGCATTTACATTCTTTTGAAGTGAATACGAAGTTTACATGACACTTCGCAATGAATATTACATCTTATCATGAAACATAGAAATGAAATGCGATATCGCGTTTTCAGAAGCATTTGAACTCTATTGCTACGATACGTAGACATCTGCAAACGCTATTTCCTTTCAAGGAAGTGTCGCATTTACACTCTTTTGAAGTGAATACGAGGTTTACATGACACTTCGCAATGAATAACATATTTTATCATGAAACTCAGAAATGAGACGCGATGTCGCGTTTTAAGAAGCATTAGAACTCTATTGCTACAATACGTTGACATCTGCAAACGCTTTTTCCTTGCAAGGAAGTGTCGCATTTACACTCTTTTGAAGTGAATACGAGGTATACATGACACTTCGCAATGAATAACGTATCTTATCATGATACATAGAAATGAGATGCAATATCGCGTTTTAAGAAGCATTAAAACTCTACTACTACGATACGTAGACATCTGCACTCGCTATTTCCTAGAAAGGAAGTGCCGCATTTACATTCTTTTGAAGTGAATACGAAGTTTACATGACACTTCGCAATGAATATTACATCTTATCATGAAACATAGAAATGAGATGCGATATCGCGTTTTAAGAGGCATTTGAACTCTATTGCTACGATACGTAGACATCTGCAAACGCTATTTCGTTTCAAGGAAGTGTCGCATTTACACTCTTTTGAAGTGAATACGAGGTTTACATGACACTTCGCAATGAATGTTATATCATATCATGAAACATAGATGTGAAATGCGATATCGCGTTTTATGAAGCATTAGTGCTCTATTGCTTCGATACGTAGACATCTGCAAACGCTATTTCCTTGCAAGGAAGTGTCGCATTGACACTCTTTTGAAGTGAATACGAGGTTTACATGACACATCGCAATGAATATTATATCGTATCATGAAACATAGAAATGAGATGCGATATCGCGTCTTAAGAAGCATTAGAACTCTATTGCTACGATACGTAGACACCTGCAAACGCTATTTCCTTGAAAGGAAGTGTCGCATGTACATTCATTTGAATTAAATACGAGGTTTACATGACACTTCGCAATGAATATTATATCTTTTCATGAAACATAGAAATGAGATGCGATATCCCGTTTTAAGAAGCATTAGAACTCTATTGCTACGATACGTAGACATCTGCAAACGCTATTTCCTTGCAAGGAAGTGTCGCATTTACACTCTTTTGAAGTGAATACGAGATTTACATGACACTTCGCAATGAATATTATATCTTATCATGAAACTCAGAAAAGAGATGCGATATCCCTTTTCAAGAAGCATTAGAACTCTATTGCTACGATACGTAGACATCTGCAAACGCTATTTCCTTTCAAGGAAGTGTCGCATTTACACTATTTTGAAGTGAATACGAGGTTTACATGACACTTCGCAATGAATATTATATCTTATCATGAAACATAGAAATGAGATGCGATATCTCGTTTTAAGAAGCATTTGAACTCTATTGCTTCGATTCGTAGATATCTGCAAACGCTAATTCCTTGAAAGGAAGTGTCGCATTTACATTCATTTGAAGTAAATACGAGGTTTACATGACACTTCGCAATGAATGTTATATCTTAACATGAAACATAGATGTGAAATGCGATATCGCGTTTTAAGAAGCATTAGAACTCTATTGCTACGATACGTAGACATCTGCAAACGCTATTTCCTTGCAAGGAAGTGTTGTATTTACATTCATTTGAAGCGAATAAGAGGTATACATGACGCTTCGCAATGAATAACATATCTTATCATGAAACGTAGAAATGAGATGCGATATCGCGTTTTAAGAAGCATTAGAACTCTATTCCTACGATACGTAGACATTTGCAAACGCTATTTCCTTGAAAGGTAGTGTCGCATTACATTCATTCGAAGTAAATACGAGGTTTACATGGCACTTCGCAATGAATGTTATATCTTATCATGAAACATAGAAATGAGATGCAATATCGCGTTTTAAGAAGCATTAAAACTCTACTTCTACGATACGTAGACATCTGCACTCGCTATTTCCTAGAAAGGAAGTGCCGCATTTACATTCTTTTGAAGTGAATCCGAAGTTTACATGACACTTCGCAATGAATATTACATCTTATCATGAAACATAGAAATGAGATGCGATATCGCGTTTTCAGAAGCATTTGAACTCTATTGCTACGATACGTAGACATCTGCAAACGCTATTTCCTTTCAAGGAAGTGTCGCATTTACACTCTTTTGAAGTGAATACGAGGTTTACATGACACTTCGCAATGAATGTTATATCACATCATGAAACATAGATGTGAAATGCGATATCGCGTTTTATGAAGCATTAGAGCTCTATTGCTTCGATACGTAGACATCTGCAAACGCTATTTCCTTGCAAGGAAGTGTCGCATTGACACTCTTTTGAAGTGAATACGAGGTTTACATGACACATCGCAATGAATATTATATCGTATCATGAAACATAGAAATGAGATGCGATATCGCCTCTTAAGAAGCATTAGAACTCTATTGCTACGATACGTAGACATCTGCAAACGCTATTTCCTTGAAAGGAAGTGTCGCATTTACATTCATTTGAAGCAAATACGAGGTTTACATGACACTTCGTAGTGAATGTTATATCTTATCATGAAAAATAGAAATGAGATGCGATATCGCGTCTTAAGAAGCATTAGAACTCTATTGCTACGATAGGTAGACATCTGCAAACGCTACTTCCTTGAAAGGAAGTGTCGCATTTACACTCTTTTGAAGTGAATACGATGTTTACATGACACTTCGCAATGAGTATTATATCTTATCATGAAACATAGAAATGAGATGCGATATCTCGTTTTAAGAAGCATTTGAACTCTATTGCTTCGATTCGTAGACATCTGCAAACGCTATTTCCTTGCAAGGAAGTGTCGCATTTACACTCTTTTGAAGTGAATACGAGGTTTACATGACACTTCGCAATGAATAACATATCTTATCATGAAACTCAGAAATGAGATGCGATGTCGCGTTTTAAGAAGCATTAGAACTCTATTGCTACAATACGTTGACATCTGCAAACGCTTTTTCCTTGCAAGGAAGTGTCGCATTTACACTCTTTTGAAGTGAATACGAGGTATACATGACACTTCGCAATGAATAACATATCTTATCATGATACATAGAAATGAGATGCAATATCGCGTTTTAAGAAGCATTAAAACTCTACTACTACGATACGTAGACATCTGCACTCGCTATTTCCTAGAAAGGAAGTGCCGCATTTACATTCTTTTGAAGTGAATACGAAGTTTACATGACACTTCGCAATGAATATTACATCTTATCATGAAACATAGAAATGAGATGCGATATCGCGTTTTAAGAGGCATTTGAACTCTATTGCTACGATACGTAGACATCTGCAAACGCTATTTCGTTTCAAGGAAGTGTCGCATTTACACTCTTTTGAAGTGAATACGAGGTTTACATGACACTTCGCAATGAATGTTATATCATATCATGAAACATAGATGTGAAATGCGATATCGCGTTTTATGAAGCATTAGTGCTCTATTGCTTCGATACGTAGACATCTGCAAACGCTATTTCCTTGCAAGGAAGTGTCGCATTGACACTCTTTTGAAGTGAATACGAGGTTTACATGACACATCGCAATGAATATTATATCGTATCATGAAACATAGAAATGAGATGCGATATCGCGTCTTAAGAAGCATTAGAACTCTATTGCTACGATACGTAGACACCTGCAAACGCTATTTCCTTGAAAGGAAGTGTCGCATGTACATTCATTTGAATTAAATACGAGGTTTACATGACACTTCGCAATGAATATTATATCTTTTCATGAAACATAGAAATGAGATGCGATATCCCGTTTTAAGAAGCATTAGAACTCTATTGCTACGATACGTAGACATCTGCAAACGCTATTTCCTTGCAAGGAAGTGTCGCATTTACACTCTTTTGAAGTGAATACGAGGTTTACATGACACTTCGCAATGAATATTATATCTTATCATGAAACTCAGAAAAGAGATGCGATATCCCTTTTCAAGAAGCATTAGAACTCTATTGCTACGATACGTAGACATCTGCAAACGCTATTTCCTTTCAAGGAAGTGTCGCATTTACACTATTTTGAAGTGAATACGAGGTTTACATGACACTTCGCAATGAATATTATATCTTATCATGAAACATAGAAATGAGATGCGATATCTCGTTTTAAGAAGCATTTGAACTCTATTGCTTCGATTCGTAGATATCTGCAAACGCTAATTCCTTGAAAGGAAGTGTCGCATTTACATTCATTTGAAGTAAATACGAGGTTTACATGACACTTCGCAATGAATGTTATATCTTAACATGAAACATAGATGTGAAATGCGATATCGCGTTTTAAGAAGCATTAGAACTCTATTGCTACGATACGTAGACATCTGCAAACGCTATTTCCTTGCAAGGAAGTGTTGTATTTACATTCATTTGAAGCGAATAAGAGGTATACATGACGCTTCGCAATGAATAACATATCTTATCATGAAACGTAGAAATGAGATGCGATATCGCGTTTTAAGAAGCATTAGAACTCTATTCCTACGATACGTAGACATTTGCAAACGCTATTTCCTTGAAAGGTAGTGTCGCATTACATTCATTCGAAGTAAATACGAGGTTTACATGGCACTTCGCAATGAATGTTATATCTTATCATGAAACATAGAAATGAGATGCAATATCGCGTTTTAAGAAGCATTAAAACTCTACTTCTACGATACGTAGACATCTGCACTCGCTATTTCCTAGAAAGGAAGTGCCGCATTTACATTCTTTTGAAGTGAATCCGAAGTTTACATGACACTTCGCAATGAATATTACATCTTATCATGAAACATAGAAATGAGATGCGATATCGCGTTTTCAGAAGCATTTGAACTCTATTGCTACGATACGTAGACATCTGCAAACGCTATTTCCTTTCAAGGAAGTGTCGCATTTACACTCTTTTGAAGTGAATACGAGGTTTACATGACACTTCGCTATGAATGTTATATCACATCATGAAACATAGATGTGAAATGCGATATCGCGTTTTATGAAGCATTAGAGCTCTATTGCTTCGATACGTAGACATCTGCAAACGCTATTTCCTTGCAAGGAAGTGTCGCATTGACACTCTTTTGAAGTGAATACGAGGTTTACATGACACATCGCAATGAATATTATATCGTATCATGAAACATAGAAATGAGATGCGATATCGCCTCTTAAGAAGCATTAGAACTCTATTGCTACGATACGTAGACATCTGCAAACGCTATTTCCTTGAAAGGAAGTGTCGCATTTACATTCATTTGAAGCAAATACGAGGTTTACATGACACTTCGTAGTGAATGTTATATCTTATCATGAAAAATAGAAATGAGATGCAATATCGCGTATTAAGAAGCATTAAAACTCTACTTCTACGATACATAGACATCTGCACTCGCTATTTCCTAGAAAGGAAGTGCCGCATTTACATTCTTTTGAAGTGAATACGAAGTTTACATGACACTTCGCAATGAATATTACATCTTATCATGAAACATAGAAATGAAATGCGATATCGCGTTTTCAGAAGCATTTGAACTCTATTGCTACGATACGTAGACATCTGCAAACGCTATTTCCTTTCAAGGAAGTGTCGCATTTACACTCTTTTGAAGTGAATACGAGGTTTACATGACACTTCGCAATGAATAACATATTTTATCATGAAACTCAGAAATGAGACGCGATGTCGCGTTTTAAGAAGCATTAGAACTCTATTGCTACAATACGTTGACATCTGCAAACGCTTTTTCCTTGCAAGGAAGTGTCGCATTTACACTCTTTTGAAGTGAATACGAGGTATACATGACACTTCGCAATGAATAACGTATCTTATCATGATACATAGAAATGAGATGCAATATCGCGTTTTAAGAAGCATTAAAACTCTACTACTACGATACGTAGACATCTGCACTCGCTATTTCCTAGAAAGGAAGTGCCGCATTTACATTCTTTTGAAGTGAATACGAAGTTTACATGACACTTCGCAATGAATATTACATCTTATCATGAAACATAGAAATGAGATGCGATATCGCGTTTTAAGAGGCATTTGAACTCTATTGCTACGATACGTAGACATCTGCAAACGCTATTTCGTTTCAAGGAAGTGTCGCATTTACACTCTTTTGAAGTGAATACGAGGTTTACATGACACTTCGCAATGAATGTTATATCACATCATGAAACATAGATGTGAAATGCGATATCGCGTTTTATGAAGCATTAGAGCTCTATTGCTTCGATACGTAGACATCTGCAAACGCTATTTCCTTGCAAGGAAGTGTCGCATTGACACTCTTTTGAAGTGAATACGAGGTTTACATGACACATCGCAATGAATATTATATCGTATCATGAAACATAGAAATGAGATGCGATATCGCCTCTTAAGAAGCATTAGAACTCTATTGCTACGATACGTAGACATCTGCAAACGCTATTTCCTTGAAAGGAAGTGTCGCATTTACATTCATTTGAAGCAAATACGAGGTTTACATGACACTTCGTAGTGAATGTTATATCTTATCATGAAAAATAGAAATGAGATGCGATATCGCGTCTTAAGAAGCATTAGAACTCTATTGCTACGATAGGTAGACATCTGCAAACGCTACTTCCTTGAAAGGAAGTGTCGCATTTACACTCTTTTGAAGTGAATACGATGTTTACATGACACTTCGCAATGAGTATTATATCTTATCATGAAACATAGAAATGAGATGCGATATCTCGTTTTAAGAAGCATTTGAACTCTATTGCTTCGATTCGTAGACATCTGCAAACGCTATTTCCTTGCAAGGAAGTGTCGCATTTACACTCTTTTGAAGTGAATACGAGGTTTACATGACACTTCGCAATGAATAACATATCTTATCATGAAACTCAGAAATGAGATGCGATGTCGCGTTTTAAGAAGCATTAGAACTCTATTGCTACAATACGTTGACATCTGCAAACGCTTTTTCCTTGCAAGGAAGTGTCGCATTTACACTCTTTTGAAGTGAATACGAGGTATACATGACACTTCGCAATGAATAACATATCTTATCATGATACATAGAAATGAGATGCAATATCGCGTTTTAAGAAGCATTAAAACTCTACTACTACGATACGTAGACATCTGCACTCGCTATTTCCTAGAAAGGAAGTGCCGCATTTACATTCTTTTGAAGTGAATACGAAGTTTACATGACACTTCGCAATGAATATTACATCTTATCATGAAACATAGAAATGAGATGCGATATCGCGTTTTAAGAGGCATTTGAACTCTATTGCTACGATACGTAGACATCTGCAAACGCTATTTCGTTTCAAGGAAGTGTCGCATTTACACTCTTTTGAAGTGAATACGAGGTTTACATGACACTTCGCAATGAATGTTATATCATATCATGAAACATAGATGTGAAATGCGATATCGCGTTTTATGAAGCATTAGTGCTCTATTGCTTCGATACGTAGACATCTGCAAACGCTATTTCCTTGCAAGGAAGTGTCGCATTGACACTCTTTTGAAGTGAATACGAGGTTTACATGACACATCGCAATGAATATTATATCGTATCATGAAACATAGAAATGAGATGCGATATCGCGTCTTAAGAAGCATTAGAACTCTATTGCTACGATACGTAGACACCTGCAAACGCTATTTCCTTGAAAGGAAGTGTCGCATGTACATTCATTTGAATTAAATACGAGGTTTACATGACACTTCGCAATGAATATTATATCTTTTCATGAAACATAGAAATGAGATGCGATATCCCGTTTTAAGAAGCATTAGAACTCTATTGCTACGATACGTAGACATCTGCAAACGCTATTTCCTTGCAAGGAAGTGTCGCATTTACACTCTTTTGAAGTGAATACGAGGTTTACATGACACTTCGCAATGAATATTATATCTTATCATGAAACTCAGAAAAGAGATGCGATATCCCTTTTCAAGAAGCATTAGAACTCTATTGCTACGATACGTAGACATCTGCAAACGCTATTTCCTTTCAAGGAAGTGTCGCATTTACACTATTTTGAAGTGAATACGAGGTTTACATGACACTTCGCAATGAATATTATATCTTATCATGAAACATAGAAATGAGATGCGATATCTCGTTTTAAGAAGCATTTGAACTCTATTGCTTCGATTCGTAGATATCTGCAAACGCTAATTCCTTGAAAGGAAGTGTCGCATTTACATTCATTTGAAGTAAATACGAGGTTTACATGACACTTCGCAATGAATGTTATATCTTAACATGAAACATAGATGTGAAATGCGATATCGCGTTTTAAGAAGCATTAGAACTCTATTGCTACGATACGTAGACATCTGCAAACGCTATTTCCTTGCAAGGAAGTGTTGTATTTACATTCATTTGAAGCGAATAAGAGGTATACATGACGCTTCGCAATGAATAACATATCTTATCATGAAACGTAGAAATGAGATGCGATATCGCGTTTTAAGAAGCATTAGAACTCTATTCCTACGATACGTAGACATTTGCAAACGCTATTTCCTTGAAAGGTAGTGTCGCATTACATTCATTCGAAGTAAATACGAGGTTTACATGGCACTTCGCAATGAATGTTATATCTTATCATGAAACATAGAAATGAGATGCAATATCGCGTTTTAAGAAGCATTAAAACTCTACTTCTACGATACGTAGACATCTGCACTCGCTATTTCCTAGAAAGGAAGTGCCGCATTTACATTCTTTTGAAGTGAATCCGAAGTTTACATGACACTTCGCAATGAATATTACATCTTATCATGAAACATAGAAATGAGATGCGATATCGCGTTTTCAGAAGCATTTGAACTCTATTGCTACGATACGTAGACATCTGCAAACGCTATTTCCTTTCAAGGAAGTGTCGCATTTACACTCTTTTGAAGTGAATACGAGGTTTACATGACACTTCGCTATGAATGTTATATCACATCATGAAACATAGATGTGAAATGCGATATCGCGTTTTATGAAGCATTAGAGCTCTATTGCTTCGATACGTAGACATCTGCAAACGCTATTTCCTTGCAAGGAAGTGTCGCATTGACACTCTTTTGAAGTGAATACGAGGTTTACATGACACATCGCAATGAATATTATATCGTATCATGAAACATAGAAATGAGATGCGATATCGCCTCTTAAGAAGCATTAGAACTCTATTGCTACGATACGTAGACATCTGCAAACGCTATTTCCTTGAAAGGAAGTGTCGCATTTACATTCATTTGAAGCAAATACGAGGTTTACATGACACTTCGTAGTGAATGTTATATCTTATCATGAAAAATAGAAATGAGATGCAATATCGCGTATTAAGAAGCATTAAAACTCTACTTCTACGATACATAGACATCTGCACTCGCTATTTCCTAGAAAGGAAGTGCCGCATTTACATTCTTTTGAAGTGAATACGAAGTTTACATGACACTTCGCAATGAATATTACATCTTATCATGAAACATAGAAATGAAATGCGATATCGCGTTTTCAGAAGCATTTGAACTCTATTGCTACGATACGTAGACATCTGCAAACGCTATTTCCTTTCAAGGAAGTGTCGCATTTACACTCTTTTGAAGTGAATACGAGGTTTACATGACACTTCGCAATGAATAACATATTTTATCATGAAACTCAGAAATGAGACGCGATGTCGCGTTTTAAGAAGCATTAGAACTCTATTGCTACAATACGTTGACATCTGCAAACGCTTTTTCCTTGCAAGGAAGTGTCGCATTTACACTCTTTTGAAGTGAATACGAGGTATACATGACACTTCGCAATGAATAACGTATCTTATCATGATACATAGAAATGAGATGCAATATCGCGTTTTAAGAAGCATTAAAACTCTACTACTACGATACGTAGACATCTGCACTCGCTATTTCCTAGAAAGGAAGTGCCGCATTTACATTCTTTTGAAGTGAATACGAAGTTTACATGACACTTCGCAATGAATATTACATCTTATCATGAAACATAGAAATGAGATGCGATATCGCGTTTTAAGAGGCATTTGAACTCTATTGCTACGATACGTAGACATCTGCAAACGCTATTTCGTTTCAAGGAAGTGTCGCATTTACACTCTTTTGAAGTGAATACGAGGTTTACATGACACTTCGCAATGAATGTTATATCATATCATGAAACATAGATGTGAAATGCGATATCGCGTTTTATGAAGCATTAGTGCTCTATTGCTTCGATACGTAGACATCTGCAAACGCTATTTCCTTGCAAGGAAGTGTCGCATTGACACTCTTTTGAAGTGAATACGAGGTTTACATGACACATCGCAATGAATATTATATCGTATCATGAAACATAGAAATGAGATGCGATATCGCGTCTTAAGAAGCATTAGAACTCTATTGCTACGATACGTAGACACCTGCAAACGCTATTTCCTTGAAAGGAAGTGTCGCATGTACATTCATTTGAATTAAATACGAGGTTTACATGACACTTCGCAATGAATATTATATCTTATCATGAAACATAGAAATGAGATGCGATATCCCGTTTTAAGAAGCATTAGAAATCTATTGCTACGATACGTAGACATCTGCAAACGCTATTTCCTTGCAAGGAAGTGTCGCATTTACACTCTTTTGAAGTGAATACGAGGTTTACATGACACTTCGCAATGAATATTATATCTTATCATGAAACTCAGAAAAGAGATGCGATATCCCTTTTCAAGAAGCATTAGAGCTCTATTGCTACGATACGTAGACATCTGCAAACGCTATTTCCTTTCAAGGGAGTGTCGCAATTACACTATTTTGAAGTGAATACGAGGTTTACATGACACTTCGCAATGAATATTATATCTTATCATGAAACATAGAAATGAGATGCGATATCTCGTTTTAAGAAGCATTTGAACTCTATTGCTTCGATTCGTAGATATCTGCAAACGCTAATTCCTTGAAAGGAAGTGTCGCATTTACATTCATTTGAAGTAAATACGAGGTTTACATGACACTTCGCAATGAATGTTATATCTTAACATGAAACATAGATGTGAAATGCGATATCGCGTTTTAAGA
Organism: Xylocopa sonorina; assembly: GCF_050948175.1. Lineage (NCBI taxonomy): Eukaryota > Metazoa > Arthropoda > Insecta > Hymenoptera > Apidae > Xylocopa > Xylocopa sonorina. Next base: position 481,786 of record NW_027490260.1, on the reverse strand, counting down.
AGCATTAGAACTCTATTGCTACGATACGTAGACATCTGCAAACGCTATTTCCTTGCAAGGAAGTGTTGTATTTACATTCATTTGAAGCGAATAAGAGGTATACATGACGCTTCGCAATGAATAACATATCTTATCATGAAACGTAGAAATGAGATGCGATATCGCGTTTTAAGAAGCATTAGAACTCTATTCCTACGATACGTAGACATTTGCAAACGCTATTTCCTTGAAAGGTAGTGTCGCATTACATTCATTCGAAGTAAATACGAGGTTTACATGGCACTTCGCAATGAATGTTATATCTTATCATGAAACATAGAAATGAGATGCAATATCGCGTTTTAAGAAGCATTAAAACTCTACTTCTACGATACGTAGACATCTGCACTCGCTATTTCCTAGAAAGGAAGTGCCGCATTTACATTCTTTTGAAGTGAATCCGAAGTTTACATGACACTTCGCAATGAATATTACATCTTATCATGAAACATAGAAATGAGATGCGATATCGCGTTTTCAGAAGCATTTGAACTCTATTGCTACGATACGTAGACATCTGCAAACGCTATTTCCTTTCAAGGAAGTGTCGCATTTACACTCTTTTGAAGTGAATACGAGGTTTACATGACACTTCGCAATGAATGTTATATCACATCATGAAACATAGATGTGAAATGCGATATCGCGTTTTATGAAGCATTAGAGCTCTATTGCTTCGATACGTAGACATCTGCAAACGCTATTTCCTTGCAAGGAAGTGTCGCATTGACACTCTTTTGAAGTGAATACGAGGTTTACATGACACATCGCAATGAATATTATATCGTATCATGAAACATAGAAATGAGATGCGATATCGCCTCTTAAGAAGCATTAGAACTCTATTGCTACGATACGTAGACATCTGCAAACGCTATTTCCTTGAAAGGAAGTGTCGCATTTACATTCATTTGAAGCAAATACGAGGTTTACATGACACTTCGTAGTGAATGTTATATCTTATCATGAAAAATAGAAATGAGATGCGATATCGCGTCTTAAGAAGCATTAGAACTCTATTGCTACGATAGGTAGACATCTGCAAACGCTACTTCCTTGAAAGGAAGTGTCGCATTTACACTCTTTTGAAGTGAATACGATGTTTACATGACACTTCGCAATGAATATTATATCTTATCATGAAACATAGAAATGAGATGCGATATCTCGTTTTAAGAAGCATTTGAACTCTATTGCTTCGATTCGTAGACATCTGCAAACGCTATTTCCTTGCAAGGAAGTGTCGCATTTACACTCTTTTGAAGTGAATACGAGGTTTACATGACACTTCGCAATGAATGTTATATCACATCATGAAACATAGATGTGAAATGCGATATCGCGTTTTATGAAGCATTAGAGCTCTATTGCTTCGATACGTAGACATCTGCAAACGCTATTTCCTTGCAAGGAAGTGTCGCATTGACACTCTTTTGAAGTGAATACGAGGTTTACATGACACATCGCAATGAATATTATATCGTATCATGAAACATAGAAATGAGATGCGATATCGCCTCTTAAGAAGCATTAGAACTCTATTGCTACGATACGTAGACATCTGCAAACGCTATTTCCTTGAAAGGAAGTGTCGCATTTACATTCATTTGAAGCAAATACGAGGTTTACATGACACTTCGTAGTGAATGTTATATCTTATCATGAAAAATAGAAATGAGATGCGATATCGCGTCTTAAGAAGCATTAGAACTCTATTGCTACGATAGGTAGACATCTGCAAACGCTACTTCCTTGAAAGGAAGTGTCGCATTTACACTCTTTTGAAGTGAATACGATGTTTACATGACACTTCGCAATGAATATTATATCTTATCATGAAACATAGAAATGAGATGCGATATCTCGTTTTAAGAAGCATTTGAACTCTATTGCTTCGATTCGTAGACATCTGCAAACGCTATTTCCTTGCAAGGAAGTGTCGCATTTACACTCTTTTGAAGTGAATACGAGGTTTACATGACACTTCGCAATGAATAACATATCTTATCATGAAACTCAGAAATGAGATGCGATGTCGCGTTTTAAGAAGCATTAGAACTCTATTGCTACAATACGTTGACATCTGCAAACGCTTTTTCCTTGCAAGGAAGTGTCGCATTTACACTCTTTTGAAGTGAATACGAGGTACACATGACACTTCGCAATGAATAACATATCTTATCATGATACATAGAAATGAGATGCAATATCGCGTTTTAAGAAGCATTAAAACTCTACTACTACGATACGTAGACATCTGCACTCGCTATTTCCTAGAAAGGAAGTGCCGCATTTACATTCTTTTGAAGTGAATACGAAGTTTACATGACACTTCGCAATGAATATTACATCTTATCATGAAACATAGAAATGAGATGCGATATCGCGTTTTAAGAGGCATTTGAACTCTATTGCTACGATACGTAGACATCTGCAAACGCTATTTCGTTTCAAGGAAGTGTCGCATTTACACTCTTTTGAAGTGAATACGAGGTTTACATGACACTTCGCAATGAATGTTATATCATATCATGAAACATAGATGTGAAATGCGATATCGCGTTTTATGAAGCATTAGAGCTCTATTGCTTCGATACGTAGACATCTGCAAACGCTATTTCCTTGCAAGGAAGTGTCGCATTGACACTCTTTTGAAGTGAATACGAGGTTTACATGACACATCGCAATGAATATTATATCGTATCATGAAACATAGAAATGAGATGCGATATCGCGTCTTAAGAAGCATTAGAACTCTATTGCTACGATACGTAGACATCTGCAAACGCTATTTCCTTGAAAGGAAGTGTCGCATGTACATTCATTTGAATTAAATACGAGGTTTACATGACACTTCGCAATGAATATTATATCTTTTCATGAAACATAGAAATGAGATGCGATATCCCGTTTTAAGAAGCATTAGAACTCTATTGCTACGATACGTAGACATCTGCAAACACTATTTCCTTGCAAGGAAGTGTCGCATTTACACTCTTTTGAAGTGAATACGAGGTTTACATGACACTTCGCAATGAATATTATATCTTATCATGAAACTCAGAAAAGAGATGCGATATCCCTTTTCAAGAAGCATTAGAACTCTATTGCTACGATACGTAGACATCTGCAAACGCTATTTCCTTTCAAGGAAGTGTCGCATTTACACTCTTTTGAAGTGAATACGAGGTTTACATGACACTTCGCAATTAATGTTATATCATATCATGAATCATAGATGTGAAATGCGATATCGCGTTTTATGAAGCATTAGAGCTCTATTGCTTCGATACGTAGACATCTGCAAACGCTATTTCCTTGCAAGGATGTGTCGCATTGACACTCTTTTGAAGTGAATACGAGGTTTACATGACACATCGCAATGAATATTATATCGTATCATGAAACATAGAAATGAGATGCGATATCGCGTCTTAAGAAGCATTAGAACTCTATTGCTACGATACGTAGACATCTGCAAACGCTATTTCCTTGAAAGGAAGTGTCGCATTTACATTCATTTGAAGTAAATACGAGGTTTACATGACACATCGCAATGAATGTTATATCTTATCATGAAACGTAGATGTGAAATTCGATCTCGCGTTTTAAGAAGAATTAGAACTCTATTGCTTCGATACGTAGACATCTGCAAACGCTTTTTCCTTGCAAGGAAGTGTCGCATTTACACTCTTTTGAAGTGAATACGAGGTTTACATGACACTTCGCAATGAATATTATATCTTATCATGAAACATAGAAATGAGATGCGATATCTCGTTTTAAGAAGCATTTGAACTCTATTGCTTCGATTCGTAGATATCTGCAAACGCTAATTCCTTGAAAGGAAGTGTCGCATTTACATTCGTTTGAAGTAAATACGAGGTTTACATGACACTTCGCAATGAATGTTATATCTTATCATGAAACATAGATGTGAAATGCGATATCGCGTTTTAAGAAGCATTAGAACTCTATTGCTACGATACGTAGACATCTGCAAACGCTATTTCCTTGCAAGGAAGTGTTGTATTTACATTCATTCGAAGCGAATAAGAGGTATACATGACACTTCGCAATGAATAACATATCTTATCATGAAACGTAGAAATGAGATGCGATATCGCGTTTTAAGAAGCATTAGAACTCTATTCCTACGATACGTAGACATCTGCAAACGCTATTTCCTTGAAAGGTAGTGTCGCATTACATTCATTCGAAGTAAATACGAGGTTTACATGGCAGTTCGCAATGAATGTTATATCTTATCATGAAACATAGATGTGAAATGCGATATCCCGTTTCAAGAAGCATTAGAACTCTATTGCTACGATACGTAGACATCTGCAAACGCTATTTCCTTGCAAGGAAGTGTCGCATTTACACTCTTTTGAAGTGAATACGAGGTTTACATGACACTTCGCAATGAATATTATATCTTATCATGAAACTCAGAAAAGAGATGCGATATCCCGTTTCAAGAAGCATTAGATCTCTATTGCTACGATACGTAGACATCCGCAAACGCTATTTCCTTGCAAGGAAGTGTCGCATCTACACTCTTTTGAAGTGAATACGAGGTTTACATGACACTTCGCAATGAATATTATATCTTATCATGAAACATAGAAATGAGATGCGATATCGCGTTTTCAGAAGCATTTGAACTCTATTGCTACGATACGTAGACATCTGCAAACGCTATTTCCTTGCAAGGAAGTGTCGCATTTACACTCTTTTGAAGTGAATACGAGGTTTACATGACACTTCGCAATGAATATTATATCTTATCAAGAAACATAGAAATGAGATGCGATATCTCGTTTTAAGAAGCATTTGAACTCTATTGCTTCGATTCGTAGATATCTGCAAACGCTAATTCCTTGAAAGGAAGTGTCGCATTTACATTCATTTGAAGTAAATACGAGGTTTACATGACACTTCGCAATGAATGTTATATCTTAACATGAAACATAGATGTGAAATGCGATATCGCGTTTTAAGAAGCATTAGAACTCTATTGCTACGATACGTAGACATCTGCAAACGCTATTTCCTTGCAAGGAAGTGTTGTATTTACATTCATTTGAAGCGAATAAGAGGTATACATGACGCTTCGCAATGAATAACATATCTTATCATGAAACGTAGAAATGAGATGCGATATCGCGTTTTAAGAAGCATTAGAACTCTATTCCTACGATACGTAGACATCTGCAAACGCTATTTCCTTGAAAGGTAGTGTCGCATTACATTCATTCGAAGTAAATACGAGGTTTACATGGCACTTCGCAATGAATGTTATATCTTATCATGAAACATAGAAATGAGATGCAATATCGCGTTTTAAGAAGCATTAAAACTCTACTTCTACGATACGTAGACATCTGCACTCGCTATTTCCTAGAAAGGAAGTGCCGCATTTACATTCTTTTGAAGTGAATACGAAGTTTACATGACACTTCGCAATGAATATTACATCTTATCATGAAACATAGAAATGAGATGCGATATCGCGTTTTCAGAAGCATTTGAACTCTATTGCTACGATACGTAGACATCTGCAAACGCTATTTCCTTTCAAGGAAGTGTCGCATTTACACTCTTTTGAAGTGAATACGAGGTTTACATGACACTTCGCAATGAATGTTATATCACATCATGAAACATAGATGTGAAATGCGATATCGCGTTTTATGAAGCATTAGAGCTCTATTGCTTCGATACGTAGACATCTGCAAACGCTATTTCCTTGCAAGGAAGTGTCGCATTGACACTCTTTTGAAGTGAATACGAGGTTTACATGACACATCGCAATGAATATTATATCGTATCATGAAACATAGAAATGAGATGCGATATCGCCTCTTAAGAAGCATTAGAACTCTATTGCTACGATACGTAGACATCTGCAAACGCTATTTCCTTGAAAGGAAGTGTCGCATTTACATTCATTTGAAGCAAATACGAGGTTTACATGACACTTCGTAGTGAATGTTATATCTTATCATGAAAAATAGAAATGAGATGCGATATCGCGTCTTAAGAAGCATTAGAACTCTATTGCTACGATAGGTAGACCTCTGCAAACGCTGCTTCCTTGAAAGGAAGTGTCGCATTTACACTCTTTTGAAGTGAATACGATGTTTACATGACACTTCGCAATGAATATTATATCTTATCATGAAACTCAGAAATGAGATGCGATGTCGCGTTTTAAGAAGCATTAGAACTCTATTGCTACGATACGTAGACATCTGCAAACGCTATTTCCTTTCAAGGAAGTGTCGCATTTACACTCTTTTGAAGTGAATACGAGGTTTACATGACACTTCGCAATGAATATTATATCTTATCAAGAAACATAGAAATGAGATGCGATATCTCGTTTTAAGAAGCATTTGAACTCTATTGCTTCGATTCGTAGATATCTGCAAACGCTAATTCCTTGAAAGGAAGTGTCGCATTTACATTCATTTGAAGTAAATACGAGGTTTACATGACACTTCGCAATGAATGTTATATCTTAACATGAAACATAGATGTGAAATGCGATATCGCGTTTTAAGAAGCATTAGAACTCTATTGCTACGATACGTAGACATCTGCAAACGCTATTTCCTTGCAAGGAAGTGTTGTATTTACATTCATTTGAAGCGAATAAGAGGTATACATGACGCTTCGCAATGAATAACATATCTTATCATGAAACGTAGAAATGAGATGCGATATCGCGTTTTAAGAAGCATTAGAACTCTATTCCTACGATACGTAGACATCTGCAAACGCTATTTCCTTGAAAGGTAGTGTCGCATTACATTCATTCGAAGTAAATACGAGGTTTACATGGCACTTCGCAATGAATGTTATATCTTATCATGAAACATAGAAATGAGATGCAATATCGCGTTTTAAGAAGCATTAAAACTCTACTTCTACGATACGTAGACATCTGCACTCGCTATTTCCTAGAAAGGAAGTGCCGCATTTACATTCTTTTGAAGTGAATACGAAGTTTACATGACACTTCGCAATGAATATTACATCTTATCATGAAACATAGAAATGAGATGCGATATCGCGTTTTCAGAAGCATTTGAACTCTATTGCTACGATACGTAGACATCTGCAAACGCTATTTCCTTTCAAGGAAGTGTCGCATTTACACTCTTTTGAAGTGAATACGAGGTTTACATGACACTTCGCAATGAATGTTATATCACATCATGAAACATAGATGTGAAATGCGATATCGCGTTTTATGAAGCATTAGAGCTCTATTGCTTCGATACGTAGACATCTGCAAACGCTATTTCCTTGCAAGGAAGTGTCGCATTGACACTCTTTTGAAGTGAATACGAGGTTTACATGACACATCGCAATGAATATTATATCGTATCATGAAACATAGAAATGAGATGCGATATCGCCTCTTAAGAAGCATTAGAACTCTATTGCTACGATACGTAGACATCTGCAAACGCTATTTCCTTGAAAGGAAGTGTCGCATTTACATTCATTTGAAGCAAATACGAGGTTTACATGACACTTCGTAGTGAATGTTATATCTTATCATGAAAAATAGAAATGAGATGCGATATCGCGTCTTAAGAAGCATTAGAACTCTATTGCTACGATAGGTAGACATCTGCAAACGCTACTTCCTTGAAAGGAAGTGTCGCATTTACACTCTTTTGAAGTGAATACGATGTTTACATGACACTTCGCAATGAATATTATATCTTATCATGAAACATAGAAATGAGATGCGATATCTCGTTTTAAGAAGCATTTGAAATCTATTGCTTCGATTCGTAGACATCTGCAAACGCTATTTCCTTGCAAGGAAGTGTCGCATTTACACTCTTTTGAAGTGAATACGAGGTTTACATGACACTTCGCAATGAATAACATATCTTATCATGAAAAATAGAAATGAGATGCGATATCGCGTTTTAAGAAGCATTAGAACTCTATTGCTACGATACGTAGACATCTGCAAACGCTATTTCCTTGCAAGGAAGTGTTGTATTTACATTCATTTGAAGCGAATAAGAGGTATACATGACACTTCGCAATGAATAACATATCTTATCATGAAACGTAGAAATGAGATGCGATATCGCGTTTTAAGAAGCATTAGAACCCTATTCCTACGATACGTAGACATCTGCAAACGCTATTTCCTAGCAAGAAAGTGTCGCACTTACATTCATTTGATGTAAATACGAGGGTTACATGACACTTCGCAATGAATGTTATATCTTATCATGAAACATAGAAAAGAGATGCGATATCGCGTTCTAAGAAGCATTAGAACTCCATTGCTACGATACGCAGACATCTGCAAACGCTTTTTCCTTGCAAGGAAGTGTCGCATTTACATTCATTTGAAGTAAATACGAGGTTTACATGACACATCGCAATGAATGTTATATCTTATCATGAAACATAGATGTAGAATGCGATATCTCGTTTTAAGAAGAATTAGAACTCTATTGCTTCGATACGTAGACATCTGCAAACGCTTTTTCCTTGCAAAGAAGTGTCGCATTTACACTCTTTTGAAGTGAATACGAGGTATACATGACACTTCGCAATGAATAACATATCTTATCATGATACATAGAAATGAGATGCAATATCGCGTTTTAAGAAGCATTAAAACTCTACTACTACGATACGTAGACATCTGCACTCGCTATTTCCTAGAAAGGAAGTGCCGCATTTACATTCTTTTGAAGTGAATACGAAGTTTACATGACACTTCGCAATGAATATTACATCTTATCATGAAACATAGAAATGAGATGCGATATCGCGTTTTAAGAAGCATTTGAACTCTATTGCTACGATACGTAGACATCTGCAAAGGCTATTTCGTTTCAAGGAAGTGTCGCATTTACACTCTTTTGAAGTGAATACGAGGTTTACATGACACTTCGCAATGAATGTTATATCATATCATGAAACATAGATGTGAAATGCGATATCGCGTTTTATGAAGCTTTAGAGCTCTATTGCTTCGATACGTAGACATCTGCAAACGCTATTTCCTTGCAAGGAAGTGTCGCATTGACACTCTTTTGAAGTGAATACGAGGTTTACATGACACATCGCAATGAATATTATATCGTATCATGAAACATAGAAATGAGATGCGATATCGCGTCTTAAGAAGCATTAGAACCCTATTGCTACGATACGTAGACATCTGCAAACGCTATTTCCTTGAAAGGAAGTGTCGCATGTACATTCATTTGAATTAAATACGAGGTTTACATGACACTTCGCAGTGAATATTATATCTTTTCATGAAACATAGAAATGAGATGCGATATCCCGTTTTAAGAAGCATTAGAACTCTATTGCTACGATACGTAGACATCTGCAAACGCTACTTCCTTGCAACGAAGTGTCGCATTTACATTCATTTGAAGCAAATACGAGGTTTACATGACACTTCGCAGTGAATGTTATATCCTATCATGAAACATAGAAATGAGATGCGATATCTCGTTTTAAGAAGCATTTGAACTCTATTGCTTCGATTCGTAGACATCTGCAAACGCTATTTCCTTGCAAGGAAGTGTCGCATTTACACTCTTTTGAAGTGAATACGAGGTGTACATGACACTTCGCAATGAATAACATATCTTATCATGAAACTCAGAAATGAGATGCGATGTCGCGTTTTAAGAAGCATTAGAACTCTATTGCTACAATACGTAGACATCTGCAAACGCTATTTCCTTGCAAGGAAGTGTCGCATTTACACTCTTTTGAAGTGAATACGAGGTATACATGACAATTCGCAATGAATAACATATCTTATCATGATACATAGAAATGAGATGCAATATCGCGTTTTAAGAAGCATTAAAACTCTACTACTACGATACGTAGACTTCTGCACTCGCTATATCCTAGAAAGGAAGTGCCGCATTTACATTCTTTTGAAGTGAATACGAAGTTTACATGACACTTCGCAATGAATATTATATCTTATCATCACACATAGAAATGAGATGCGATATCTCGTTTTAAGAAGCATTAGAACTCTATTGCTACGATACGTTGACATCTGCAAACGCTATTTCCTAGCAAGAAAGTGTCGCATTTACATTCATTTGATGTAAATACGAGGGTTACATGACACTTCGCAATGAATGTTATATCTTATCATGAAACATAGAAAAGAGATGCGATATCGCGTTCTAAGAAGCATTAGAACTCCATTGCTACGATACGCAGACATCTGCAAACGCTTTTTCCTTGCAAGGAAGTGTCGCATTTACATTCATTTGAAGTAAATACGAGGTTTACATGACACATCGCAATGAATGTTATATCTTATCATGAAACATAGATGTAGAATGCGATATCTCGGTTTAAGAAGAATTAGAACTCTATTGCTTCGATACGTAGACATCTGCAAACGCTTTTTCCTTGCAAAGAAGTGTCGCATTTACACTCTTTTGAAGTGAATACGAGATATACATGACACTTCGCAATGAATAACATATCTTATCATGATACATAGAAATGAGATGCAATATCGCGTTTTAAGAAGCATTAAAACTCTACTACTACGATACGTAGACATCTGCACTCGCTATTTCCTAGAAAGGAAGTGCCGCATTTACATTCTTTTGAAGTGAATACGAAGTTTACATGACACTTCGCAATGAATATTACATCTTATCATGAAACACAGAAATGAGATGCGATATCGCGTTTTAAGAAGCATTTGAACTCTATTGCTACGATACGTAGACATCTGCAAACGCTATTTCGTTTCAAGGAAGTGTCGCATTTACACTCTTTTGAAGTGAATACGAGGTTTACATGACACTTCGCAATGAATGTTATATCATATCATGAAACATAGATGTGAAATGCGATATCGCGTTTTATGAAGCTTTAGAGCTCTATTGCTTCGATACGTAGACATCTGCAAACGCTATTTCCTTGCAAGGAAGTGTCGCATTGACACTCTTTTGAAGTGAATACGAGGTTTACATGACACATCGCAATGAATATTATATCGTATCATGAAACATAGAAATGAGATGCGATATCGCGTCTTAAGAAGCATTAGAACTCTATTGCTACGATACGTAGACATCTGCAAACGCTATTTCCTTGAAAGGAAGTGTCGCATGTACATTCATTTGAATTAAATACGAGGTTTACATGACACTTCGCAGTGAATATTATATCTTTTCATGAAACATAGAAATGAGATGCGATATCCCGTTTTAAGAAGCATTAGAACTCTATTGCTACGATACGTAGACATCTGCAAACGCTATTTCCTTGCAACGAAGTGTCGCATTTACATTCATTTGAAGCAAATACGAGGTTTACATGACACTTCGCAGTGAATGTTATATCCTATCATGAAACATAGAAATGAGATGCGATATCTCGTTTTAAGAAGCATTTGAACTCTATTGCTTCGATTCGTAGACATCTGCAAACGCTATTTCCTTGCAAGGAAGTGTCGCATTTACACTCTTTTGAAGTGAATACGAGGTGTACATGACACTTCGCAATGAATAACATATCTTATCATGAAACTCAGAAATGAGATGCGATGTCGCGTTTTAAGAAGCATTAGAACTCTATTGCTACAATACGTAGACATCTGCAAACGCTATTTCCTTGCAAGGAAGTGTCGCATTTACACTCTTTTGAAGTGAATACGAGGTATACATGACAATTCGCAATGAATAACATATCTTATCATGATACATAGAAATGAGATGCAATATCGCGTTTTAAGAAGCATTAAAACTCTACTACTACGATACGTAGACTTCTGCACTCGCTATATCCTAGAAAGGAAGTGCCGCATTTACATTCTTTTGAAGTGAATACGAAGTTTACATGACACTTCGCAATGAATATTATATCTTATCATCACACATAGAAATGAGATGCGATATCTCGTTTTAAGAAGCATTAGAACTCTATTGCTACGATACGTTGACATCTGCAAACGCTATTTCCTAGCAAGAAAGTGTCGCATTTACATTCATTTGATGTAAATACGAGGGTTACATGACACTTCGCAATGAATGTTATATCTTATCATGAAACATAGAAAAGAGATGCGATATCGCGTTCTAAGAAGCATTAGAACTCCATTGCTACGATACGCAGACATCTGCAAACGCTTTTTCCTTGCAAGGAAGTGTCGCATTTACATTCATTTGAAGTAAATACGAGGTTTACATGACACATCGCAATGAATGTTATATCTTATCATGAAACATAGATGTAGAATGCGATATCTCGTTTTAAGAAGAATTAGAACTATATTGCTTCGATACGTAGACATCTGCAAACGCTTTTTCCTTGCAAGGAAGTGTCGCATTTACACTCTTTTGAAGTGAATACGAGGTTTACATGACACTTCGCAATGAATATTATATCTTATCATCACACATAGAAATGAGATGCGATATCTCGTTTTAAGAAGCATTAGAACTCTATTGCTTCGATACGTAGACATCTGCAAACGCTTTTTCCTTGCAAAGATGTGTCGCATTTACACTCTTTTGAAGTGAATACGAGGTATACATGACACTTCGCAATGAATAACATATCTTATCATGATACATAGAAATGAGATGCAATATCGCGTTTTAAGAAGCATTAAAACTCTACTACTACGATACGTAGACATCTGCACTCGCTATTTCCTAGAAAGGAAGTGCCGCATTTACATTCTTTTGAAGTGAATACGAAGTTTACATGACACTTCGCAATGAATATTACATCTTATCATGAAACATAGAAATGAGATGCGATATCGCGTTTTAAGAAGCAATTGAACTCTATTGCTACGATACGTAGACATCTGCAAACGCTATTTCGTTTCAAGGAAGTGTCGCATTTACACTCTTTTGAAGTGAATACGAGGTTTACATGACACTTCGCAATGAATGTTATATCATATCATGAAACATAGATGTGAAATGCGATATCGCGTTTTATGAAGCTTTAGAGCTCTATTGCTTCGATACGTAGACATCTGCAAACTCTATTTCCTTGCAAGGAAGTGTCGCATTGGCACTCTTTTGAAGTGAATACGAGGTTTACATGACACATCGCAATGAATATTATATCGTATCATGAAACATAGAAATGAGATGCGATATCGCGTCTTAAGAAGCATTAGAACTCTATTGCTTCGATTCGTAGATATCTGCAAACGCTAATTCCTTGAAAGGAAGTGTCGCATTTACATTCATTTGAAGTAAATACGAGGTTTACATGACACTTCGCAATGAATGTTACATCTTATCATGAAACATAGATGTGAAATGCGATATCGCGTTTTAAGAAGCATTAGAACTCTATTGCTACGATACGTAGACATCTGCAAACGCTATTTCCTTGCAAGGAAGTGTTGTATTTACATTCATTTGAAGCGAATAAGAGGTATACATGACACTTCGCAATGAATAACATATCTTATCATGAAACGTAGAAATGAGATGCGATATCGCGTCTTAAGAAGCATTAGAACTCTATTGCTACGATACGTAGACATCTGCAAACGCTAATTCCTTGAAAGGAAGTGTCGCATTTACATTCATTTGAAGTAAATACGAGATTTACATGACACTTCGCAATGAATGTCATATCTTATCATGAAACTCAGAAAAGCGATGCGATATCGCGTTTCAAGAAGCGTTAGAACACTAATGCTACGATACGTATACATCTGCAAACGCTATTTCCTTGAAAGGTAGTGTCGCATTACATTCATTCGAAGTAAATACGAGGTTTACACGACACTTCGCAATGAATGTTATATCTTATCATGAAACATAAATGTGAAATGCGATATCCCGTTTCAAGAAGCATTAGAACTTTATTGCTACGATACGTAGACATCTGCAAACGCTAATTCCTTGAAAGGAAGTGTCGCATTTACATTCATTTGAAGTAAATACGAGGTTTACATGACCCTTCGCAATGAATGTTATATCTTATCATGAAACATAGAAGTGAAATGCGATATCGCGTTTCAAGAAGCATTAGAACTTTATTGCTACGATACGTAGACATCTGCAAACGCTATTTCCGTGCAAGGAAGTGTCGCATTTACACTCTTTTGAAGTGAATGCGAGGTATACATGACACTTCGCAATGAATAACATATCTTATCATGAAACTCAGAAATGAGATGCGATATCGCGTTTTATGCTGCATTAGAACTCTATTGCTACGATAAGTAGAGATCTGCAAACGCTATTTCCTTGCAAGGAAGTGTCGCATTTACATTCATTTGAAGTAAATACGAGGTTTACATGACACTTCGCAATAAATAACATATCTTATCATGAAACTCAGAAAAGAGATGCGATATCGCGTTTCAAGAAGCATTAGAACTCTATTGCTACGATACGTTGACATCTGCAAACGCTATTTCCTTGAAAGGAAGTGTCGCATTTACATTCATTTGAAGTAAATACGAGGTTTACATGACACTTCGCAATGGATGTTATATCTTATCATGAAACATAGATGTGAAATTCGATATCGCGTTTTATGAAGCATTAGAACTCTATTGCTACGATACGTAGACATCTGCAAACGCTATTTCCTTGCAAGGAACTGTCGCATTTACACTCTTTTGAAGTGAATACGAGGTTTACATGACACTTCGCAATGAATATTATATCTTATCATGAAACTCAGAAAAGAGATGCGATATCGCGTTTCAAGAAGCATTAGAACTCTATTGCTACGATACGTAGACATCTGCAAACGCTATTTCCTTGAAAGGAAGTGTCGCATTTACATTCACTTGAAGTAAATACGAGGTTTACATGACACTTCGCAATGAATGTTATATCTTATCGTGAAACATAGATGTGAAATGCGATATCGCGTTTTATGAAGCATTAGAACTCTATTGCTACGATACGTAGACATCTGCAAACGCTATTTCCTTGCAAGGAACTGTCGCATTTACACTCTTTTGAAGTGAATACGAGGTTTACATGACACTTCGCAATGAGTATTATATCTTATTATGAAACATAGAAATGAGGTGCGATATCGCGTTTTAAGAAGCATTAGAACTCTATTGCTACGATACGTAGACATCTGCAAACGCTATTTCCTTGCAAGGAACTGTCGCATTTACACTCTTTTGAAGTGAATACGAGGTTTACATGACACTTCGCAATGAATGTTATATCTTATCATGAAACATAGAAGTGAAATGCGATATCGCGTTTTAAGAAGCATTAGGACTCTATTGCTACGATACGTAGACATCTGCAAACGCTATTTCCTTGCAAAGGAAGTGTCGCATTTACACTCTTTTGAAGTGAATACGAGGTTTACATAACACTTCGCAATGAATGTTATATCTTATCATGAAAGATAGAAGTGAAATGCGATATCGCGTTTTAAGAAGCATTAGAACTCTATTGCCACGATACGTAGACATCTGCAAACTCTATTTCCTTGCAGGGAAGTGTCGCATTTACACTCTTTTGAAGTGAATACGAGGTTTACATGACACTTCGCAATGAGTATTATATCTTATTATGAAACATAGAAATGAGGTGCGATATCGCGTTTTAAGAAGCATTAGAACTCTATTGCTACGATACGTAGATATCTGCAAACGCTATTTCCTTGCAAGGAACTGTCGCATTTACACTCTTTTGAAGTGAATACGAGGTTTACATAACACTTCGCAATGAATATTATATCTTATCATGAAACTCAGAAAGGAGATGCGATATCGCGTTTCAAGAAGCATTAGAACTCTATTGCTACGATACGTAGACATCTGCAAACGCTATTTCCTTGAAAGGAAGTGTCGCATTTACATTCATTTGAAGTAAGTACGAGGTTTACATAACACTTCGCAATGAATGTTATATCTTATCGTGAAACATAGATGTGAAATGCGATATCGCGTTTTATGAAGCATTAGAACTCTATTGCTACGATACGTAGACATCTGCAAACGCTATTTCCTTGCAAGGAACTGTCGCATTTACACTCTTTTGAAGTGAATACGAGGTTTACATGACACTTCGCAATGAGTATTATATCTTATTATGAAACATAGAAATGAGGTGCGATATCGCGTTTTAAGAAGCATTAGAACTCTATTGCTACGATACGTAGACATCTGCAAACGCTATTTCCTTGAAACGAAGTGTCGCATTTACATTCATTTGAAGTAAATACGAGGTTTACATAACACTTCGCAATGAATGTTATATCTTATCGTGAAACATAGATGTGAAATGCGATATTGCGTTTTATGAAGCATTAGAACTCTATTGCTACGATACGTAGACACCTGCAAACGCTATTTCCTTGCAAGGAACTGTCGCATTTACACTCTTTTGAAGTGAATACGAGGTTTACATGACACTTCGCAATGAATGTTATATCTTATCATGAAACATAGAAGTGAAATGCGACATCGCGTTTTAAGAAGCATTAGAACCCTATTGCTACGATACGTAGAAATCTGTAAGCGCTATTTCCTTGAAAGGAAGTGTCGCATCTACATTCATTCGAAGTAAATACGAGGTTTACATGACACTTCGCAATGAATGTTATATCTTATCATGAAACATAGAAGTGAAATGCGATATCGCGTTTTAAGAAGCATTAGAACTCTATTGCTACGATACGTACACATCTGCAAACGCTATTTCCTTGCAAGGAAGTGTCGCATTTACACTCTTTTGAAGTGAATACGAGGTTTACATAACACTTCGCAGTGAATGTTATATCTTATCATGAAACTCAGAAAAGAGATGCGATATCGCGTTTCAAGAAGCATTAGAACTCTATTGCTACGATACGTAGACATCTGCAAACGCTATTTACTTGAAAGGAAGTGTCGCATTTACATTCATTTGAAGTAAATACGAGGTTTACATGACACTTCGCAATGAATGTTATATCTTATCATGAAACATAGATGTGAAATGCGATATCGCGTTTTATGAACCATTAGAATTCTATTGCTACGATACGTAGACACCTGCAAACGCTATTTCCTTGCAAGGAACTGTCGCATTTACACTCTTTTGAAGCGAATACGAGGTTTACATGACACTTCGCAATGAATGTTATATCTTATCATGAAACATAGAAGTGAAATGCGATATCGCGTTTTAAGAAGCATTAGGACTCTATTGCTACGATACGTAGACATCTGCAAACGCTATTTCCTTGCAAGGAAATGTCGCATTTACACTCTTTTGAAGTGAATACGAGGTTTACATAACACTTCGCAATGAATATTATATCTTATCATGAAACTCAGAAAGGAGATGCGATATCGCGTTTCAAGAAGCATTAGAACTCTATTGCTACGATACGTAGACATCTGCAAACGCTATTTCCTTGAAAGGAAGTGTCGCATTTACATTCATTTGAAGTAAATACGAGGTTTACATAACACTTCGCAATGAATGTTATATCTTATCGTGAAACATAGATGTGAAATGCGATATCGCGTTTTATGAAGCATTAGAACTCTATTGCTACGATACGTAGACATCTGCAAACGCTATTTCCTTGCAAGGAACTGTCGCATTTACACTCTTTTGAAGTGAATACGAGGTTTACATGACACTTCGCAATGAGTATTATATCTTATTATGAAACATAGAAATGAGGTGCGATATCGCGTTTTAAGAAGCATTAGAACTCTATTGCTACGATACGTAAACATCTGCAAACGCTATTTCCTTGAAAGGAAGTGTCGCACTTACATTCATTTGAAGTAAATACGAGGTTTACATAACACTTCGCAATGAATGTTATATCTTATCGTGAAACTCAGAAAAGAGATGCGATATCGCGTTTCAAGAAGCATTAGAACTCTATTGCTACGATACGTAGACATCTGCAAACGCTATTTCCTTGAAAGGAAGTGTCGCATTTACATTCATTTGAAGTAACTGCGAGGTTTACATGACACTTCGCAATGAATGTTATATCTTATCGTGAAACATAGATGTGAAATGCGATATCGCGTTTTATGAAGCATTAGAACTCTATTGCTACGATACGTAGACATCTGCAAACGCTATTTCCTTGCAAGGAACTGTCGCATTTACACTCTTTTGAAGTGAATACGAGGTTTACATGACACTTCGCAATGAGTATTATATCTTATTATGAAACATAGAAATGAGGTGCGATATCGCGTTTTAAGAAGCATTAGAACTCTATTGCTACGATACGTAGACATCTGCAAACGCTAATTCCTTGCAAGGAAGTGTCGCACTTACTCTCTTTTGAAGTGAATACGAGGTTTACATGACACTTCGCAATGAATGTTATATCTTATCATGAAACATAGAAGTGAAATGCGATATCGCGTTTTACGAAGCATTAGAACTCTATTGCTACGATACGTAGACATCTGTGAACGCTATTTCCTTGAAAGGAAGTGTCGCATTTACATTCATTTGAAGTAAATACGAGGTTTACATGACACTTCGCAATGAATGTTATATCTTATCATGAAACATAGATGTGAAATGCGATATCGCGTTTTAAGAAGAATTAGAACTCTATTGCTTCGATACGTAGACATCTGCAAACGCTATTTCCTTGCAAGGAAGTGTCGCATTTACACTCTTTTGAAGTGAATACGAGGTTTACATGACACTTCGCAATGAATGTTATATCTTATCATGAAACATAGAAGTGAAATGCGATATCGCGTTTTAAGAAGAATTAGAACTCTATTGCTACGATACGTAGACATCTGCAAACGCTATTTCCTTGCAAGGAAGTGTCGCATTTACACTCTTTTGAAGGGAATACGAGGTTTACATGACACTTCGCAATGAATGCTATATCTTATCATGAAACAAAGAAGTGAAATGCGATATCGCGTATTAAGAAGCATTAGAACTCTATTGCTACGATACGTAGAAATCTGTAAGCGCTATTTCCTTGAAAGGAAGTGTCGCATTTACATTCATTCGAAGTAAATACGAGGTTTACATGACACTTCGCAATGAATGCTATATCTTATCGTGAAACATAGATGTGAAATTCGATATCGCGTTTTATGAAGCATTAGAACTCTATTGCTACGATACGTACACATCTGCAAACGCTATTTCCTTGAAAGGAAGTGTCGCATTTACATTCATTTGAAGTAAATACGAGGTTTACATGACACTTCGCAATGAATGATATATCTTATCGTGAAACATAGATGTGAAATGCGATATCGCGTTTTATGAAGCATTAGAACTCTATTGCTACGATACGTAGACATCTGCAAACGCTATTTCCTTGCAAGGAAGTGTCGCATTTACACTCTTTTGAAGTGAATACGAGGTTTACATGACACTTCGCAATGAATGTTATATCTTATCATGAAACATAGAAGTGAAATGCGACATCGCGTTTTAAGAAGCATTAGAACTCTATTGCTACGATACGTAGAAATCTGTAAGCGCTATTTCCTTGAAAGGAAGTGTCGCATTTACATTCATTCGAAGTAAATACGAGGTTTACATGACACTTCGCAATGAATGTTATATCTTATCATGAAACATAGAAGTGATATGCGATATCGCGTTTTAAGAAGCATTAGAACTCTATTGCTACGATACGTACACATCTGCAAACGCTATTTCCTTGCAAGGAAGTGTCGCATTTACACTCTTTTGAAGTGAATACGAGGTTTACATAACACTTCGCAATGAATGTTATATCTTATCATGAAACTCAGAAAAGAGATGCGATATCGCGTTTCATGAAGCATTAGAACTCTATTGCTACGATACGTAGACATCTGCAAACGCTATTTCCTTGAAAGGAAGTGTCGCATTTACATTCATTTGAAGTAAGTACGAGGTTTACATGACACTTCGCAATGAATGTTATATCTTATCATGAAACATAGATGTGAAATTCGATATCGCGTTTTATGAAGCATTAGAACTCTATTGCTACGATACGTAGACATCTGCAAACGCTATTTCCTTGCAAGGAACTGTCGCATTTACACTCTTCTGAAGTGAATACGAGGTTTACATGACACTTCGCAATGAATGTTATATCTTATCGTGAAACATAGATGTGAAATGCGATATCGCGTTTTTTGAAGCATTAGGACTCTATTGCTACGATACGTAGACATCTGCAAACGCTATTTCCTTGCAAGGAAGTGTCGCATTTACACTCTTTTGAAGTGAATACGAGGTTCACATGACACTTCGCAATGAATGTTATATCTTATCATGTAACTCAGGAAAGAGATGCGATATCGCGTTTCAAGAAGCATTAGAACTCTATTGCTACGATACGTAGACATCTGCAAACACTATTTCCTTGAAAGGAAGTGTCGCATTTACATTCATTTGAAGTAACTACGAGGTTTACATGACACTTCGCAATGAATGTTATATCTTATCGTGAAACATAGATGTGAAATGCGATATCGCGTTTTATGAAGCATTAGAACTCTATTGCTACGATACGTAGACATCTGCAAACGCTATTTCCTTGCAAGGAACTGTCGCATTTACACTCTTTTGAAGTGAATACGAGGTTTACATGACACTTCGCAATGAGTATTATATCTTATTATGAAACATAGAAATGAGGTGCGATATCGCGTTTTAAGAAGCATTAGAACTCTATTGCTACGATACGTAGACATCTGCAAACGCTAATTCCTTGCAAGGATGTGTCGCACTTACTCTCTTTTGAAGTGAATACGAGGTTTACATGACACTTCGCAATGAATGTTATATCTTATCATGAAACATAGAAGTGAAATGCGATATCGCGTTTTACGAAGCATTAGAACTCTATTGCTACGATACGTAGACATCTGTGAACGCTATTTCCTTGAAAGGAAGTGTCGCATTTACATTCATTTGAAGTAAATACGAGGTTTACATGACACTTCGCAATGAATGTTATATCTTATCATGAAACATAGATGTGAAATGCGATATCGCGTTTTAAGAAGAATTAGAACTCTATTGCTTCGATACGTAGACATCTGCAAACGCTATTTCCTTGCAAGGAAGTGTCGCATTTACACTCTTTTGAAGTGAATACGAGGTTTACATGACACTTCGCAATGAATGTTATATCTTATCATGAAACATAGAAGTGAAATGCGATATCGCGTTTTAAGAAGAATTAGAACTCTATTGCTACGATACGTAGACATCTGCAAACGCTATTTCCTTGCAAGGAAGTGTCGCATTTACACTCTTTTGAAGGGAATACGAGGTTTACATGACACTTCGCAATGAATGCTATATCTTATCATGAAACATAGAAGTGAAATGCGATATCGCGTTTTAAGAAGCATTAGAACTCTATTGCTACGATACGTAGAAATCTGTAAGCGCTATTTCCTTGAAAGGAAGTGTCGCATTTACATTCATTCGAAGTAAATACGAGGTTTACATGACACTTCGCAATGAATGCTATATCTTATCATGAAACATAGATGTGAAATTCGATATCGCGTTTTATGAAGCATTAGAACTCTATTGCTACGATACGTAGACATCTGCAAACGCTATTTCCTTGCAAGGAACTGTCGCATTTACACTCTTTTGAAGTGAATACGAGGTTTACATGACACTTCGCAATGAATGTTATATCTTATCATGAAACATAGAAGTGAAATGCGATATCGCGTTTTAAGAAGCATTAGAACTCTATTGCTACGATACGTAGACATCTGCAAACGCTATTTCCTTGCAAGGAAGTGTCGCATTTACACTCTTTTGAAGTGAATACCAGGTTTACATGACACTTCGCAATGAATGTTATATCTTATCATGAAACTCAGGAAAGAGATGCGATATTGCGTTTCAAGAAGCACTAGAACTCTATTGCTACGATACGTAGACATCTGCAAACGCTATTTCCTTGAAAGGAACTGTCGCATTTACATTCATTTGATGTAAATACGAGGTTTACATGACACTTCGCAATGAATGTTATATCTTATCGTGAAACATAGATGTGAAATGCGATATCGCGTTTTATGAAGCATTAGAACTCTATTGCTACGATACGTAGACATCTGCAAACGCTATTTCCTTGCAAGGAAGTGTCGCATTTGCACTCTTTTGAAGTGAATACGAGGTTTACATGACACTTCGCAATGAATGTTATATCTTATCATGAAACATAGAAGTGAAATGCGGTATCGCGTTTTAAGAAGCATTAGAACTCTATTGCTACGATACGTAGACATCTGTAAACGCTAGTTCCTTGAAAGGAAGTGTCGCATCTACATTCATTTGAAGTAAATACGAGGTCTACATGACACTTCGCAATGAATGTTATATCTTATCATGAAACATAGATGTGAAATGCGATATCGCGTTTTAAGAAGAATTAGAACTCTATTGCTTCGATACGTAGACATCTGTAAACGCTATTTCCTTGCAAGGAACTGTCGCATTTACACTCTTTTGAAGTGAATACGAGGTTTACATGACACTTCGCAATGAATGTTATATCTTATCATGAAACATAGAAGTGAAATGCGATATCGCGTTTTAAGAAGCATTAGAACTCTATTGCTACGATACGTAGACATCTGCAAACGCTATTTCCTTGCAAGGAAGTGTCGCATTTACACTCTTTTGAAGTGAATACCAGGTTTACATGACACTTCGCAATGAATGTTATATCTTATCATGAAACTCAGGAAAGAGATGCGATATCGCGTTTCAAGAAGCATTAGAACTCTATTGCTACGATACGTAGACATCTGCAAACGCTATTTCCTTGAAAGGAACTGTCGCATTTACATTCATTTGATGTAAATACGAGGTTTACATGACACTTCGCAATGAATGTTATATCTTATCGTGAAACATAGATGTGAAATGCGATATCGCGTTTTATGAAGCATTAGAACTCTATTGCTACGATCCGTAGACATCTGCAAACGCTATTTCCTTGCAAGGAAGTGTCGCATTTGCACTCTTTTGAAGTGAATACGAGGTTTACATGACACTTCGCAATGAATGTTATATCTTATCATGAAACATAGAAGTGAAATGCGGTATCGCGTTTTAAGAAGCATTAGAACTCTATTGCTACGATACGTAGACATCTGTAAACGCTAGTTCCTTGAAAGGAAGTGTCGCATCTACATTCATTTGAAGTAAATACGAGGTCTACATGACACTTCGCAATGAATGTTATATCTTATCATGAAACATAGATGTGAAATGCGATATCGCGTTTTAAGAAGAATTAGAACTCTATTGCTTCGATACGTAGACATCTGCAAACGCTATTTCCTTGCAAGGAACTGTCGCATTTACACTCTTTTGAAGTGAATACGAGGTTTACATGACACTTCGCAATGAATGTTATATCTTATCATGAAACATAGAAGTGAAATGCGATATCGCGTTTTAAGAAGCACTAGAACTCTATTGCTACGATACGTAGACATCTGCAAACGCTATTTCCTTGCAAGGAAGTGTCGCATTTGCACTCTTTTGAAGTGAATACGAGGTTTACATGACACTTCGCAATGAATGTTATATCTTATCATGAAACATAGAAGTGAAATGCGGTATCGCGTTTTAAGAAGCATTAGAACTCTATTGCTACGATACGTAGACATCTGTAAACGCTAGTTCCTTGAAAGGAAGTGTCGCATCTACATTCATTTGAAGTGAATACGAGGTTTAAATGACACTTCGCAGTGAATATTATATCTTATCATGAAACTCAGAAAAGAGATGCGATATCGCGTTTCAAGAAGCATTAGAACTCTATTGCTACGATACGTAGACAACTGCAAACGCTATTTCCTTGCAAGGAACTTTCGCATTTACACTCTTTTGAAGTGAATACGAGGTTTACATGACACTTCGCAATGAATGTTATATCTTATCATGAAACATAGAAGTGAAATGCGATATCGCGTTTTAAGAAGCATTAGAGCTCTATTGCTACGATACGTAGACATCTGTAAACGCTATTTCCTTGAAGGGAAGTGTCGCATTTACATTCATTTGAAGTAAATACGAGGTTTACATGACACTTCGCAATGAATGTTATATCTTATCATGAAACATCGAAGTGAAATGCGATATCGCGTTTTAAGAAGCATTAGAACTCTATTGCTACGATACGTAGACATCTGCAAACGCTATTTCCTTGCAAGGAAGTGTCGCATTTACACTCTTTTGAAGTGAATACGAGGTTTACATGACACTTCGCAATGAATGTTATATCTTATCATGAAACATAGAAGTGAAATGCGATATCGCGTTTTAAGAAGCATTAGAACTCCATTGCTACGGTACGTAGACATCTGCAAACAATATTTCCCTGCAAGGAAGTGTCGCATTTACACTCTTTTGAAGTTAATACGAGGTTTACATAACACTTCGCAATGAATGTTATATCTTATCATGAAACATAGAAGTGAAATGCGATATCGCGTTTTAAGAAGCATTAGGACTCTATTGCTACGATACGTAGACATCTGCAAACGCTATTTCCTTGCAAGGAAGTGTCGCATTTACACTCTTTTGAAGTGAATACGAGGTTTACATGACACTTCGCAATGAATGTTATATCTTATCATGAAACATAGAAGTGAAATGCGATATCGCGTTTTAAGAAGAATTAGAACTCTATTGCTACGATACGTAGACATCTGCAAACGCTATTTCCTTGCAAGGAAGTGTCGCATTTACACTCTTTTGAAGGGAATACGAGGTTTACATGACACTTCGCAATGAATGCTATATCTTATCATGAAACATAGAAGTGAAATGCGATATCGCGTTTTAAGAAGCATTAGAACTCTATTGCTACGATACGTAGAAAACTGTAAGCGCTATTTCCTTGAAAGGAAGTGTCGCATTTACATTCATTCGAAGTAAATACGAGGTTTACATGACACTTCGCAATGAATGCTATATCTTATCATGAAACATAGATGTGAAATTCGATATCGCGTTTTATGAAGCATTAGAACTCTATTGCTACGATACGTAGACATCTGCAAACGCTATTTCCTTGCAAGGAACTGTCGCATTTACACTCTTTTGAAGTGAATACGAGGTTTACATGACACTTCGCAATGAATGTTATATCTTATCATGAAACATAGAAGTGAAATGCGATATCGCGTTTTAAGAAGCATTAGAACTCTATTGCTACGATACGTAGACATCTGCAAACGCTATTTCCTTGCAAGGAAGTGTCGCATTTACACTCCTTTGAAGTGAATACCAGGTTTACATGACACTTCGCAATGAATGTTATATCTTATCATGAAACTCAGGAAAGAGATGCGATATCGCGTTTCAAGAAGCATTAGAACTCTATTGCTACGATACGTAGACATCTGCAAACGCTATTTCCTTGAAAGGAACTGTCGCATTTACATTCATTTGATGTAAATACGAGGTTTACATGACACTTCGCAATGAATGTTATATCTTATCGTGAAACATAGATGTGAAATGCGATATCGCGTTTTATGAAGCATTAGAACTCTATTGCTACGATACGTAGACATCTGCAAACGCTATTTCCTTGCAAGGAAGTGTCGCATTTGCACTCTTTTGAAGTGAATACGAGGTTTACATGACACTTCGCAATGAATGTTATATCTTATCATGAAACATAGAAGTGAAATGCGGTATCGCGTTTTAAGAAGCATTAGAACTCTATTGCTACGATACGTAGACATCTGTAAACGCTAGTTCCTTGAAAGGAAGTGTCGCATCTACATTCATTTGAAGTAAATACGAGGTCTACATGACACTTCGCAATGAATGTTATATCTTATCATGAAACATAGATGTGAAATGCGATATCGCGTTTTAAGAAGAATTAGAACTCTATTGCTTCGATACGTAGACATCTGCAAACGCTATTTCCTTGCAAGGAACTGTCGCATTTACACTCTTTTGAAGTGAATACGAGGTTTACATGACACTTCGCAATGAATGTTATATCTTATCATGAAACATAGAAGTGAAATGCGATATCGCGTTTTAAGAAGCATTAGAACTCTATTGCTACGATACGTAGACATCTGCAAACGCTATTTCCTTGCAAGGAAGTGTCGCATTTACACTCTTTTGAAGTGAATACCAGGTTTACATGACACTTCGCAATGAATGTTATATCTTATCATGAAACTCAGGAAAGAGATGCGATATCGCGTTTCAAGAAG
This sequence comes from Xylocopa sonorina, assembly GCF_050948175.1. NCBI lineage: Eukaryota > Metazoa > Arthropoda > Insecta > Hymenoptera > Apidae > Xylocopa > Xylocopa sonorina. Next base: position 455,514 of record NW_027490260.1, on the reverse strand, counting down.
CATTAGAACTCTATTGCTACGATACGTAGACATCTGCAAACGCTATTTCCTTGAAAGGAACTGTCGCATTTACATTCATTTGATGTAAATACGAGGTTTACATGACACTTCGCAATGAATGTTATATCTTATCGTGAAACATAGATGTGAAATGCGATATCGCGTTTTATGAAGCATTAGAACTCTATTGCTACGATACGTAGACATCTGCAAACGCTATTTCCTTGCAAGGAAGTGTCGCATTTGCACTCTTTTGAAGTGAATACGAGGTTTACATGACACTTCGCAATGAATGTTATATCTTATCATGAAACATAGAAGTGAAATGCGGTATCGCGTTTTAAGAAGCATTAGAACACTATTGCTACGATACGTAGACATCTGTAAACGCTAGTTCCTTGAAAGGAAGTGTCGCATCTACATTCATTTGAAGTAAATACGAGGTCTACATGACACTTCGCAATGAATGTTATATCTTATCATGAAACATAGATGTGAAATGCGATATCGCGTTTTAAGAAGAATTAGAACTCTATTGCTTCGATACGTAGACATCTGCAAACGCTATTTCCTTGCAAGGAACTGTCGCATTTACACTCTTTTGAAGTGAATACGAGGTTTACATGACACTTCGCAATGGATATTATATCTTATCATGAAACTCAGAAAAGAGATGCGATATCGCGTTTCAAGAAGCATTAGAACTCTATTGCTACGATACGTAGACATCTGCAAACGCTATTTCCTTGAAAGGAAGTGTCGCATTTACATTCATTTGAAGTAAATACGAGGTTTACATGACACTTCGCAATGAATGTTATATCTTATCATGAAACATAGATGTGAAATTCGATATCGCGTTTCAAGAAGGATTGGAACTCTATTGCTACGATACGTAGACATCTGTAAGCGCTATTTCCTTGAAAGGAAGTGAGGCATTTACATTCATTCGAAGTAAATACGAGGTTTACATGACACTTCGCAATGAATGTTATATCTAATCATGAAACATAGAAGTGAAATGCGATATCGCGTTTTAAGAAGCATTAGAACTCTATTGCTACGATACGTAGACATCTGCAAACGCTATTTCCTTGCAAGGAAGTGTCGCATTTACACTCTTTTGAAGTGAATACGAGGTTTAAATGACACTTCGCAGTGAATATTATATCTTATCATGGAACTCAGAAAAGAGATGCGATATCGCGTTTCAAGAAGCATTAGAACTCTATTGCTACGATACGTAGACAACTGCAAACGCTATTTCCTTGCAAGGAACTGTCGCATTTACACTCTTTTGAAGTGAATACGAGGTTTACATGACACTTCGCAATGAATGTTATATCTTATCATGAAACATAGAAGTGAAATGCGATATCGCGTTTTAAGAAGCATTAGAGCTCTATTGCTACGATACGTAGACATCTGTAAACGCTATTTCCTAGAAAGGAAGTGTCGCATTTACATTCATTTGAAGTAAATACGAGGTTTACATGACACTTCGCAATGAATGTTATATCTTATCATGAAACATAGAAGTGAAATGCGATATCGCGTTTTAAGGAGCATTAGGACTCTATTGCTACGATACGTAGACATCTGCAAACGCTATTTCCTTGCAAGGAAGTGTCGCATTTACACCCTTTTGAAGTGAATACGAGGTTTACATGACACTTCGCAATGAATATTATATCTTATTATGAAACATAGAAATGAGATGCGATATCGCGTTTTATGAAGCATTAGAACTCTATTGCTACGAAACGTAGACATCTGCAAACGCTATTTCCTTGGAAGGAACTGTCGCATTTACACTCTTTTGAAGTGAATACGAGGTTTACATGACACTTCGCAATGAATATTATATCTTATCATGAAACTCAGAAAGGGGATGCGATATCGCGTTTCAAGAAGCATTAGAACTCTATTGCTACGATACGTAGACATCTATAAGCGCTATTTCCTTGAAAGGAACTGTCGCATTTACATTCATTCGAAGTAAATACGAGGTTTACATGACACTTCGCAATGAATGTTATATCTTATCATGAAACATAGAAGTGAAATGCGATATCGCGTTTTAAGAAGCATTATAACTCTATTGCTACGATACGTACACATCTGCAAGCGCTATTTCCTTGCAAGGAAGTGTCGCATTTACACTCTTTTGAAGTGAATACGAGGTTTACATGACACTTCGCAGTGAATATTATATCTTATCATGAAACTCAGAAAAGAGATGCGATATCGCGTTTCAAGAAGCATTAGAACTCTATTGCTACGATACGTAGAAAACTGCAAGCGCTATTTCCTTGAAAGGAAGTGTCGCATTTACATTCATTTGAAGTAAATACGAGGTTTACATGACACTTCGCAATGAATGTTATATCTTATCATGAAACATAGATGTGAAATGCGATATCGCGTTTTATGAACCATTAGAACTCTATTGCTACGATACGTTGACACCTGCAAACACTATTTCCTTGAAAGGAACTGTCGCATTTACATTCATTTGAAGTAAATACGAGGTTTACATGACACTTCGCAATGAATATTATATCTTATCATGAAACTCAGAAAAGGGATGCGATATCGCGTTTCAAGAAGGATTGGAACTCTATTGCTACGATACGTAGACATCTATAAGCGCTATTTCCTTGAAAGGAAGTGTCGCATTTACATTCATTTGAAGTAAATACGAGGTTTACATGACACTTCGCAATGAATGTTATATCTTATCATGAAACATCGAAGTGAAATGCGATATCGCGTTTTAAGAAGCATTAGAACTCTATTGCTACGATACGTAGACATCTGCAAACGCTATTTCCTTGCAAGGAAGTGTCGCATTTACACTCTTTTGAAGTGAATACGAGGTTTACATGACACTTCGCAATGAATGTTATATCTTATCATGAAACATAGAAGTGAAATGCGATATCGCGTTTTAAGAAGCATTAGAACTCTATTGCTACGATACGTAGACATCTGCAAACAATATTTCCCTGCAAGGAAGTGTCGCATTTACACCCTTTTGAAGTTAATACGAGGTTTACATAACACTTCGCAATGAATGTTGTATCTTATCATGAAACATAGAAATGAGATGCGATATCGCGTTTTAAGAAGCATTAGAACTCTATTGCTACGATAAGTAGACATCTGTAAACGCTATTTCCTTGAAAGGAAGTGTCGCATTTACATTCATTTGAAGTAAATACGAGGTTTACATGACACTTCGCAATGAATGTTATATCTTATCATGAAACATCGAAGTGAAATGCGATATCGCGTTTTAAGAAGCATTAGAACTCTATTGCTACGATACGTACACATCTGCAAACGCTATTTCCTTGCAAGGAAGTGTCGCATTTACACTCTTTTGAAGTGAATACGAGGTTTACATGACACTTCGCAATGAATGTTATACCTTATCATGAAACATAGAAGTGAAATGCGATATCGCGTTTTAAGAAGCATTAGAATTCTATTGCTACGATACGTAGACATCTGCAAACGCTATTTCCTTGCAAGGAACTGTCGCATTTACATTCATTTGAAGTAAATACGAGGTTTACATGACACTACGCAATGAATGTTATATCTTATCGTGAAACATAGATGTGAAATGCGATATCGCGTTTTATGAAGCATTAGAACTCTATTGCTACGATACGTAGACATCTGCAAACGCTATTTCCTTGCAATGAACTGTCGCATTTACACTCTTTTGAAGTGAATACGAGGTTTACATGACACTTCGCAATGAATATTATATCTTATCATGAAACTCAGAAAAGGGATGCGATATCGCGTTTCAAGAAGGATTGGAACTCTATTGCTACGATACGTAGACATCTATAAGCGCTATTTCCTTGATAGGAAGTGTCGCATTTACATTCATTCGAAGTAAATACGAGGTTTACATGACACTTCGCAATGAATGTTATATCTTATCATGAAACATAGAAGTGAAATGCGATATCGCGTTTTAAGAAGCATTAGAACTACATTGCTACGATACGTACACATCTGCAAACGCTATTTCCTTGCAAGGAAGTGTCGCATTTACACTCTTTTGAAGTGAATACGAGGTTTACATAACACTTCGCAATGAATGTTATATCTTATCATGAAACTCAGGAAAGAGATGCGATATCGCGTTTCAAGAAGCATTAGAACTCTATTGCTACGATACGTAGACATCTGCAAAAGCTATTTCCTTGAAAGGAAGTGTCGCATTTACATTCATTTGAAGTAAATACGAGGTTTACATGACACTTCGCAATGAATGTTATATCTTATCGTGAAACATAGATGTGAAATGCGATATCGCGTTTTATGAAGCATTAGGACTCTATTGCTACGATACGTAAACATCTGCAAACGCTATTTCCTTGCAGGGAAGTGTCGCATTTACACCCTTTTGAAGTGAATACGAGGTTTACATGACACTTCGCAATGAATATTATATCTTATTATGAAACATAGAAATGAGATGCGATATCGCGTTTTATGAAGCATTAGAACTCTATTGCTACGATACGTAGACATCTGCAAACGCTATTTCCTTGCAAGGAACTGTCGCATTTACATTCATTTGAAGTAAATACGAGGTTTACATGACACTTCGCAATGAATGTTATATCTTATCGTGAAACATAGATGTGAAATGCGATATCGCGTTTTATGAAGCATTAGAACTCTATTGCTACGATACGTAGACATCTGCAAACGCTATTTCCTTGCAATGAACTGTCGCATTTACACTCTTTTGAAGTGAATACGAGGTTTACATGACACTTCGCAATGAATATTATATCTTATCATGAAACTCAGAAAAGGGATGCGATATCGCGTTTCAAGAAGGATTGGAACTCTATTGCTACGATAAGTAGACATCTGCAAAAGCTATTTCCTTGAAAGGAAGTGTCGCATTTACATTCATTTGAAGTAAATACGAGGTTTACATGACACTTCGCAATGAATGTTATATCTTATCGTGAAACATAGATGTGAAATGCGATATCGCGTTTTATGAAGCATTAGGACTCTATTGCTACGATACGTAGACATCTGCAAACGCTACTTCCTTGCAAGGAAGTGTCGCATTTACACTCTTTTGAAGTGAATACGAGGTTTACATAACACTTCGCAATGAATGTTATATCTTATCATAAAACATAGAAGTGAAATGCGATATCGCGTTTTAAGAAGCATTAGAACTCTATTGCTACGATACGTAAACATCTGCAAACGCTATTTCCTTGCAGGGAAGTGTCGCATTTACACCCTTTTGAAGTGAGTACGAGGTTTACATGACACTTCGCAATGAATATTATATCTTATTATGAAACATAGAAATGAGATGCGATATCGCGTTTTATGAAGCATTAGAACTCTATTGCTACGATACGTAGACATCTGCAAACGCTATTTCCTTGCAAGGAACTGTCGCATTTACACTCTTTTGATGTGAATACGAGGTTTACATGTCACTTCGCAATGAATATTATATCTTACCATGAAACTCAGAAAAGGGATGCGATATCGCGTTTCAAGAAGGATTGGAACTGTATTGCTACGATACGTAGGCATCTATAAGCGCTATTTCCTTGAAAGGAAGTGTCGCATTTCCATTCATTCGAAGTAAATACGAGGTTTACATGACACTTCGCAGTGAATATTATATCTTATCATGAAACTCAGAAAAGAGATGCGATATCGCGTTTCAAGAAGCATTAGAACTCTATTGCTACGATACGTAGACATCTGCAAACGCTATTTCCTTGCAGGGAAGTGTCGCATTTACATTCATTTGAAGTAAATACGAGGTTGACATGACACTTCGCAATGAATGTTATATCTTATCATGAAACATAGATGTGAAATGCGATATCGCGTTTTATGAACCATTAGAACTCTATTGCTACGATACGTTGACACCTGCAAACGCTATTTCCTTGAAAGGAAGTGTCGCATTTACATTCATTTGAAGTAAATACGAGGTTTACATGACACTTCGCAATGAATATTATATCTTATTATGAAACATAGAAATGAGATGCGATATCGCGTTTTAAGAAGCATTAGAACTCTATTGCTACGATACGTAGACATCTGCAAACAATATTTCCCTGCAAGGAAGTGTCGCATTTACACTCTTTTGAAGTTAATACGAGGTTTACATGACACTTCGCAATGAATTTTGTATCTTATCATGAAACATAGAAATGAGATGCGATATCGCGTTTTAAGAAGCATTAGAACTCTATTGCTACGATACGTAGACATCTGTAAACGCTATTTCCTTGAAAGGAAGTGTCGCATTTATCTTATCATGAAACATAGATGTGAAATGCGATATCGCGTTTTATGAACCATTAGAACACTATTGCTACGATACGTAAACACCTGCAAACGCTATTTCCTTGCAAGGAACTGTCGCATTTACACTCTTTTGAAGTGAATACGAGGTTTACATGACACTTCGCAATGAATGTTATATCTTATCGTGAAACATAGATGTGAAATGCGATATCGCGTTTTATGAAGCATTAGGACTCTATTGCTACGATACGTAGACATCTGCAAACGCTATTTCCTTGCAAGGAAGTGTCGCATTTACACTCTTTTGAAGTGAATACGAGGTTTACATAACACTTCGCAATGAATGTTATATCTTATCATAAAACATAGAAGTGAAATGCGATATCGCGTTTTAAGAAGCATTAGAACTCTATTGCTACGATACGTAAACATCTGCAAACGCTATTTCCTTGCAGGGAAGTGTCGCATTTACACCCTTTTGAAGTGAGTACGAGGTTTACATGACACTTCGCAATGAATATTATATCTTATTATGAAACATAGAAATGAGATGCGATATCGCGTTTTAAGAAGCATTAGAACTCTATTGCTACGATACGTAGACACCTGCAAACAATATTTCCCTGCAAGGAAGTGTCGCATTTACACTCTTTTGAAGTTAATACGAGGTTTACATGACACTTCGCAATGAATGTTGTATCTTATCATGAAACATAGAAATGAGATGCGATATCGCGTTTTAAGAAGCATTAGAACTCTATTGCTACGATACGTAGACATCTGTAAACGCTATTTCCTTGAAAGGAAGTGTCGCATTTATCTTATCATGAAACATAGATGTGAAATGCGATATCGCGTTTTATGAACCATTAGAACTCTATTGCTACGATACGTAAACACCTGCAAACGCTATTTCCTTGCAAGGAACTGTCGCATTTACACTCTTTTGAAGTGAATACGAGGTTTACATGACACTTCGCAATGAATGTTATATCTTATCGTGAAACATAGATGTGAAATGCGATATCGCGTTTTATGAAGCATTAGGACTCTATTGCTACGATACGTAGACATCTGCGAACGCTATTTCCTTGCAAGGAAGTGTCGCATTTACACTCTTTTGAAGTGAATACGAGGTTTACATGACACTTCGCAATGAATGTTATATCTTATCATAAAACATAGAAGTGAAATGCGATATCGCGTTTTATGAAGCATCAGAACTCTATTGCTACGATACGTAAACATCTGCAAACGCTAATTCCTTGCAGGGAAGTGTCGCATTTACACCCTTTTGAAGTGAATACGAGGTTTACATGACACTTCGCAATGAATATTATATCTTATTATGAAACATAGAAATGAGATGCGATATCGCGTTTTATGAAGCATTAGAACTCTATTGCTACGATACGTAGACATCTGCAAACGCTATTTCCTTGCAAGGAACTGTCGCATTTACACTCTTTTGATGTGAATACGAGGTTTACATGACACTTCGCAATGAATATTATATCTTATCATGAAACTCAGAAAAGGGATGCGATATCGCGTTTCAAGAAGCATTACAACCTTATTGCTACGATACGTAGACATCTGCAAACGCTATTTCCCTGCAGGGAAGTGTCGCATTTACATTCATTTGAAGTAAATACGAGGTTTACATGACACTTCGCAATGAATGTTATATCTTATCATGAAACATAGATGTGAAATTCGATATCGCGTTTTATGAAGCATTAGAACTCTATTGCTACGATACGTAGACATCTGCAAACGCTATTTCCTTGCAAGGAACTGTCGCATTTACACTCTTTTGAAGTGAATACGAGGTTTACATGACACTTCGCAATGAATTTTATATCTTATCATGAAACATAGAAGTGAAATGCGATATCGCGTTTCAAGAAGCATTAGAACTCTATTGCTACGATACGTAGACATCTGCAAACGCTATTTCCATGCAAGGAACTGTCGCATTTACACTCTTTTGAAGTGAATACGAGGTTTACATGACACTTCGCAATGAATATTATATCTTATTATGAAACATAGAAATGAGATGCGATATCGCGTTTTATGAAGCATTAGAACTCTATTGCTACGATACGTAGACATCTGCAAACGCTATTTCCTTGAAAGGAAGTGTCGCATTTACACTCTATTGAAGTGAATACGAGGTTTACATGACACTTCGCAATGAATATTATATCTTATCATGAAACTCAGAAAAGAGATGCGATATCGCGTTTCAAGAAGGACTGGAGCTCTATTGCTACGATACGTAGACATCTATAAGCGCTATTTCCTTGAAAGGAAGTGTCGCATTTACATTCATTCGAAGTAAATACGAGGTTTACATGACACTTCGCAATGAATGTTATATCTTATCATGAAACATAGAAGTGAAATGCGATATCGCGTTTTAAGAAGCATTAGAACTCTATTGCTACGATACGCACACATCTGCAAACGCTATTTCCTTGCAAGGAAGTGTCGCATTTACACTCTTTTGAAGTGAATACGAGGTTTACATGACACTTCGCAGTGAATATTATATCTTATCATGAAACTCAGAAAAGAGATGCGATATCGCGTTTCAAGAAGCATTAGAACTCTATTGCTACGATACGTAGACAACTGCAAACGCTATTTCCTTGCAGGGAAGTGTCGCATTTACAACCTTTTGAAGTGAATACGAGGTTTACATGACACTTCGCAATGATTATTATATCTTATTATGAAACATAGATATGAGATGCGATATCGCGTTTTATGAAGCATTAGAACTCTATTGCTACGATACGTAGACATCTGCAAACGCTATTTCCTTGCAAGGAACTGTCGCATTTACACTCTTTTGATGTGAATACGTGGTATACATGACACTTCGCAATGAATGTTATATCTTATCATGAAACATAGAAGTGAAATGCGATATCGCGTTTTAAGAAGAATTAGAACTCTATTGCTACGATACGTAGACATCTGCAAACGCTATATCCTTGCAAGGAAGTGTCGCATTTACACTCTTTTGAAGGGAATACGAGGTTTACATGACACTTCGCAATGAATGTTATATCTTATCATGAAACATAGATGTGAAATTCGATATCGCGTTTTATGAAGCATTAGAACTCTATTGCTACGATACGTAGACATCTGCAAACGCTATTTCCTTGCAAGGAACTGTCGCATTTACACTCTTTTGAAGTGAATACGAGGTTTACATGACACTTCGCAATGAATGTTATATCTTATCATGAAACATAGAAGTGAAATGCGATATCGCGTTTTAAGAAGCATTAGAACTCTATTGCTACGGTACGTAGACATCTGCAAACGCTATTTCCTTGCAAGGAACTGTCGCATTTACACTCTTTTGAAGTGAATACGAGGTTTACATGACACTTCGCAATGAATGTTATATCTTATCATGAAACATAGAAGTGAAATGCGATATCGCGTTTCAAGAAGCATTAGAACTCAATTGCTACGATACGTAGACATCTGCAAACGCTATTTCCTTGAAAGGAAGTGTCGCATTTACATTCATTTGAAGTAAATACGAGGTTTACATGACACTTCGCAATGAATGTTATATCTTATCATGAAACATAGATGTGAAATGCGATATCGCGTTTTATGAACCATTAGAACTCTATTGCTACGATACGTAGACACCTGCAAACGCTATTTCCTTGCAAGGAACTGTCGCATTTACACTCTTTTGAGGTGAATACTAGGTTTACATGACACTTCGCAATGAATGTTATATCTTATCATGAAACATAGATGTGAAATGCGATATCGCGTTTCAAGAAGCATTAGAACTCTATTGCTACGATAAGTAGACATCTGCAAACGCTATTTCCTTGCAGGGAAGTGTCGCATTTACACCCTTTTGAAGTGAATACGAGGTTTACATGACACATCGCAATGAATATTATATCTTATTATGAAACATAGAAATGAGATGCGATATCGCGTTTTATGAAGCATTAGAACTCTATTGCTACGATACGTAGACATCTGCAAACGCTATTTCCTTGCAAGGAACTGTCGCATTTACACTCTTTTGATGTGAATACGTGGTTTACATGTCACTTCGCAATGAATATTATATCTTATCATGAAACTCAGAAAAGGGATGCGATATCGCGTTTCAAGAAGGATTGGAACTCTATTGCTACGATACGTAGACATCTATAAGCGCTATTTCCTTGAAAGGAAGTGTCGCATTTACATTCATTCGAAGTAAATACGAGGTTTACATGACACTTCGCAATGAATGTTATATCTTATCATGAAACATAGAAGTGAAATGCGATATCGCGTTTTAAGAAGCATTAGAACTCTATTGCTACGATACGTACACATCTGCAAACGCTATTTCCTTGCAAGGAAGTGTCGCATTTACACTCTTTTGAAGTGAATACGAGGTTTACATGACACTTCGCAGTGAATATTATATCTTATCATGAAACTCAGAAAAGAGATGCGATATCGCGTTTCAAGAAGCATTAGAACTCTATTGCTACGATACGTAGACAACTGCAAACGCTATTTCCTTGCAGGGAAGTGTCGCATTTACAACCTTTTGAAGTGAATACGAGGTTTACATGACACTTCGCAATGATTATTATATCTTATTATGAAACATAGATATGAGATGCGATATCGCGTTTTAAGAAGAATTAGAACTCTATTGCTACGATACGTAGACATCTGCAAACGCTATTTCCTTGCAAGGAACTGTCGCATTTACACTCTTTTGAAGTGAATACGAGGTTTACATGACACTTCGCAATGAATTTTATATCTTATCATGAAACATAGAAGTGAAATGCGATATCGCGTTTCAAGAAGCATTAGAACTCTATTGCTACGATACGTAGACATCTGCAAACGCTATTTCCATGCAAGGAACTGTCGCATTTACACTCTTTTGAAGTGAATACGAGGTTTACATGACACTTCGCAATGAATATTATATCTTATTATGAAACATAGAAATGAGATGCGATATCGCGTTTTATGAAGCATTAGAACTCTATTGCTACGATACGTAGACATCTGCAAACGCTATTTCCTTGCAAGGAACTGTCGCATTTGCACTCTATTGAAGTGAATACGAGGTTTACATGACACTTCGCAATGAATATTATATCTTATCATGAAACTCAGAAAAGAGATGCGATATCGCGTTTCAAGAAGGACTGGAGCTCTATTGCTACGATACGTAGACATCTATAAGCGCTATTTCCTTGAAAGGAAGTGTCGCATTTACATTCATTCGAAGTAAATACGAGGTTTACATGACACTTCGCAATGAATGTTATATCTTATCATGAAACATAGAAGTGAAATGCGATATCGCGTTTTAAGAAGCATTAGAATTCTATTGCTACGATACGTAGACATCTGCAAACGCTATTTCCTTGCAAGGAACTGTCGCATTTACACTCTTTTGAAGTGAATACGAAGTTTACATGACACTTCGCAATGAATGTTATTTCTTATCATGAAACGTAGATGTGAAATGCGATATCGCGTTTCAAGAAGCATTAGAACTCTATTGCTACGATACGTAGACATCTGCAAACGCTATTTCCATGCAAGGAACTGTCGCATTTACACTCTTTTGAAGTGAATACGAGGTTTACATGACACATCGCAATGAATGTTATATCTTATCATGAAACATAGAAGTGAAATGCGATATCGCGATTTAAGAAGCATTAGGACTCTATTGCTACGATACGTAGACATCTGCAAACGCTATTTCCTTGCAAGGAAGTGTCGCATTTAGACTCTTCTGAAGTGAATACGAGGTTTACATAACACTTCGCAATGAATGTTATATCTTATCATAAAACATAGAAGTGAAATGCGATATCGCGTTTTAAGAAGCATTAAAACTCTATTGCTACGATACGTAAACATCTGCAAACGCTATTTCCTTGCAGGGAAGTGTCGCATTTACAACCTTTTGAAGTGAATACGAGGTTTACATGACACTTCGCAATGAATATTATATCTTATTATGAAACATAGAAATGAGATGCGATATCGCGTTTTATGAAGCATTAGGACTCTATTGCTACGATACGTAGACATCTGCAAACGCTATTTCCTTGCAAGGAAGTGTCGCATTTACACTCTTTAGATGTGAATACGAGGTTTACATGACACTTCGCAATGAATATTATATCTTATCATGAAACTTAGAAAAGGGATGCGATTTCTCGTTTTAAGAAGCTTTAGAACTCTATTGCTACGACACGTAGACATCTGCAAACGCTATTTCCTTGCAAGGATCTGTCGCATTTACACTCTTTTGAAGTGAATACGAGGTTTACATGACACTTCGCAATGAATGTTATATCTTATCATGAAACATAGAAGTGAAATGCGATATCGCGTTTCAAGAAGCATTAGAACTCTATTGCTACGATACGTACACATCTGCAAACGCTATTTCCTTGCAAGGAAGTGTCGCATTTACACTCTTTTGAAGTGAATACGAGGTTTACATGACACTTCGCAGTGAATGTTATATCTTATCGTGAAACATAGATGTGAAATGCGATATCGAGTTTTATGAAGCATTAGGACTCTATTGCTACGATACGTAGTCATCTGCAAACGCTATTTCCTTGCAAGGAAGTGTCGCATTTACACTCTTTTGAAGTGAATACGAGGTTTACATAACACTTCGCAATGAATGTTATATCTTATCATAAAACATAGAAGTGAAATGCGATATCGCGTTTTAAGAAGCATTAGAACTCTATTGCTACGATACGTAAACATCTGCAAACGCTATTTCCTTGCAGGGAAGTGTCGCATTTACACCCTTTTGAAGTGAATACGAGGTTTACATGACACATCGCAATGAATATTATATCTTATTATGAAACATAGAAATGAGATGCGATATCGCGTTTTATGAAGCATTAGAACTCTATTGCTACGATACGTAGACATCTGCAAACGCTATTTCCTTGCAAGGAACTGTCGCATTTACACTCTTTTGATGTGAATACGTGGTTTACATGTCACTTCGCAATGAATATTATATCTTATCATGAAACTCAGAAAAGGGATGCGATATCGCGTTTCAAGAAGGATTGGAACTCTATTGCTACGATACGTAGACATCTATAAGCGCTATTTCCTTGAAAGGAAGTGTCGCATTTACATTCATTCGAAGTAAATACGAGGTTTACATGACACTTCGCAATGAATGTTATATCTTATCATGAAACATAGAAGTGAAATGCGATATCGCGTTTTAAGAAGCATTAGAACTCTATTGCTACGATACGTACACATCTGCAAACGCTATTTCCTTGCAAGGAAGTGTCGCATTTACACTCTTTTGAAGTGAATACGAGGTTTACATGACACTTCGCAGTGAATATTATATCTTATCATGAAACTCAGAAAAGAGATGCGATATCGCGTTTCAAGAAGCATTAGAACTCTATTGCTACGATACGTAGACAACTGCAAACGCTATTTCCTTGCAGGGAAGTGTCGCATTTACAACCTTTTGAAGTGAATACGAGGTTTACATGACACTTCGCAATGATTATTATATCTTATTATGAAACATAGATATGAGATGCGATATCGCGTTTTATGAAGCATTAGAACTCTATTGCTACGATACGTAGACATCTGCAAACGCTATTTCCTTGCAAGGAACTGTCGCATTTACACTCTTTTGATGTGAATACGTGGTTTACATGACACTTCGCAATGAATGTTATATCTTATCATGAAACATAGAAGTGAAATGCGATATCGCGTTTTAAGAAGAATTAGAACTCTATTGCTACGATACGTAGACATCTGCAAACCCTATATCCTTGCAAGGAAGTGTCGCATTTACACTCTTTTGAAGGGAATACGAGGATTACATGACACTTCGCAATGAATGTTATATCTTATCATGAAACATAGATGTGAAATTCGATATCGCGTTTTATGAAGCATTAGAACTCTATTGCTACGATACGTAGACATCTGCAAACGCTATTTCCTTGCAAGGAACTGTCGCATTTACACTCTTTTGAAGTGAATACGAGGTTTACATGACACTTCGCAATGAATGTTATATCTTATCATGAAACATAGAAGTGAAATGCGATATCGCGTTTTAAGAAGCATTAGAACTCTATTGCTACGGTACGTAGACATCTGCAAACGCTATTTCCTTGCAAGGAACTGTCGCATTTACACTCTTTTGAAGTGAATACGAGGTTTACATGACACTTCGCAATGAATGTTATATCTTATCATGAAACATAGAAGTGAAATGCGATATCGCGTTTCAAGAAGCATTAGAACTCAATTGCTACGATACGTAGACATCTGCAAACGCTATTTCCTTGAAAGGAAGTGTCGCATTTACATTCATTTGAAGTAAATACGAGGTTTACATGACACTTCGCAATGAATGTTATATCTTATCATGAAACATAGATGTGAAATGCGATATCGCGTTTTATGAACCATTAGAACTCTATTGCTACGATACGTAGACACCTGCAAACGCTATTTCCTTGCAAGGAACTGTCGCATTTACACTCTTTTGAGGTGAATACTAGGTTTACATGACACTTCGCAATGAATGTTATATCTTATCATGAAACATAGATGTGAAATGCGATATCGCGTTTCAAGAAGCATTAGAACTCTATTGCTACGATAAGTAGACATCTGCAAACGCTATTTCCTTGCAGGGAAGTGTCGCATTTACACCCTTTTGAAGTGAATACGAGGTTTACATGACACATCGCAATGAATATTATATCTTATTATGAAACATAGAAATGAGATGCGATATCGCGTTTTATGAAGCATTAGAACTCTATTGCTACGATACGTAGACATCTGCAAACGCTATTTCCTTGCAAGGAACTGTCGCATTTACACTCTTTTGATGTGAATACGTGGTTTACATGTCACTTCGCAATGAATATTATATCTTATCATGAAACTCAGAAAAGGGATGCGATATCGCGTTTCAAGAAGGATTGGAACTCTATTGCTACGATACGTAGACATCTGCAAACGCTATTTCCTTGCAAGGAAGTGTCGCATTTACACTCTTTTGAAGTGAATACGAGGTTTACATGACACTTCGCAATGAATGTTATATCTTATCATGAAACATAGAAGTGAAATGCGATATCGCGTTTTAAGAAGAATTAGAACTCTATTGCTACGATACGTAGACATCTGCAAACGCTATTTTCTTGCAAGGAAGTGTCGCATTTACACTCTTTTGAAGGGAATACGAGGTTTACATGACACTTCGCAATGAATATTATATCTTATCATGAAACTCAGAAAAGAGATGCGATATCGCGTTTCAAGAAGCATTACAACCTTATTGCTACGATACGTAGACATCTGCAAACGCTATTTCCTTGCAGGGAAGTGTCGCATTTACATTCATTTGAAGTAAATACGAGGTTTACATGACACTTCGCAATGAATATTATATCTTATCATGAAATTCAGAAAAGAGATGCGATATCGCGTTTCAAGAAGCATTACAACCTTATTGCTACGATACGTAGACATCTGCAAACGCTATTTCCTTGCAGGGAAGTGTCGCATTTACATTCATTTGTAGTAAATACGAGGTTTACATGACACATCGCAATGAATGTTATATCTTATCATGAAACATAGATGTGAAATGCGATATCGCGTTTCAGGAAGCATTAGAACTCTATTGCTACGATACGTAGACATCTGCAAACGCTATTTCCTTGCAAGGAACTGTTGCATTTACACTCTTTTGAAGTGAATACTAGGTTTACATGACACATCGCAATGAATGTTATATCTTATCATGAAACATAGATGTGAAATGCGATATCGCGTTTCAGGAAGCATTAGAACTCTATTGCTACGATACGTAGACATCTGCAAACGCTATTTCCTTGCAAGGAATTGTTGCATTTACACTCTTTTGAAGTGAATACGAGGTTTACATGACACATCGCAATGAATGTTATATCTTATCATGAAACATAGATGTGAAATGCGATATCGCGTTTCAAGAAGCATTAGAACTCTATTGCTACGATACGTAGACATCTGCAAACGCTATTTCCTTGCAAGGAACTGTCGCATTTACACTCTTTTGAAGTGAATACGAGGTTTACATGACACTTCGCAATGAATGTTATATCTTATCATGAAACATAGAAGTGAATTGCGATATCGCGTTTTATGAACCATTAGAACTCTATTGCTACGATACGTAGACACCTGCAAACGCGATTTCCTTGCAAGGAAGTGTCGCATTTACACTCTTCTGAAGTGAGTACGAGGTTTACATAACACTTCGCAATGAATGTTATATCTTATCATGAAACTCAGAAAAGAGATGCGATATCGCGTTTCAAGAACCATTAGAACTCTATTGCTACGATACGTAGACATCTGCAAACGCTATTTCCTTGGAAAGAAGTGTCGCATTTACACTCTTTTGAAGTGAATACGAGGTTTACATGACACTTCGCAATGAATGTTATATCTTATCATGAAACATAGAAGTGAAATGCGATATCGCGTTTTAAGAAGAATTAGAACTCTATTGCTACGATACGTAGACATCTGCAAACGCTATTTCCTTGAAAGGAAGTGTCGCATTTACATTCATTTGAAGTAAATACGAGGTTTACATGACACTTCGCAATGAATGCTATATCTTATCATGAAACATAGATGTGAAATGCGATATCGCGTTTTATGAACCATTAGAACTCTATTGCTACGATACGTAGACACCTGCAAACGCTATTTCCTTGCAAGGAACTGTCGCATTTACACTCTTTTGAAGTGAATACGAGGTTTACATGACACTTCGCAATGAATGTTATATCTTATCATGAAACATAGATGTGAAATGCGATATCGCGTTTTAAGAAGCATTAGAACTCCATTGCTACGATACGTACACATCTGCAAACGCTATTTCCTTGAAAGGAAGTGTCGCATTTACACTCTTTTGACGTGAATACAAGGTTTACATAACACTTCGCAATGAATGTTATATCTTATCATGAAACATAGAAGTGAAATGCGATATCGCGTTTCAAGAAGCATTAGAACTCTATTGCTAAGATACCTAGACATCTGCAAACGCTATTTCCTTGAAAGGAAGTGTCGCATTTACATTCATTTGAAGTGAATACGAGGTTTACATAACACTTCGCAATGAATGTTATATCTTATCATGAAACTCAGAAAAGAGATGCGATATCGCGTTTCAAGAAGCATTAGAACTCTATTGCTACGATACGTAGACATCTGCAAACGCTATTTCCTTGCAAGGAAGTGTCGCATTTACACTCTTTTGAAGTGAATACGAGGTTTACATGACACTTCGCAATGAATGTTATATCTTATCATGAAACATAGAAGTGAAATGCGATATCGCGTTTTAAGAAGTATTAGAACTCTATTGCTACGATACGTAGACATCTGCAAACGCTATTTCCTTGCAAGGAAGTGTCGCATGTACACTCTTTTGAAGGGAATACGAGGTTTACATGACACTTCGCAATGAATATTATATCTTATCATGAAACATAGAAGTGAAATGCGATATCGCGTTTTAAGAAGCATTAGGACTCTATTGCTACGATACGTAGACATCTGCAAACGCTATTTCCTTGCAAGGAAGTGTCGCATTTACACTCTTTTGAAGTGAATACGAGGTTTACATAACACTTCGCAATGAATGTTATATCTTATCATGAAACTCAGAAAAGAGATGCGATATCGCGTTTCAAGAAGCATTAGAACTCTATTGCTACGATACGTAAACATCTGCAAACGCTATTTCCTTGCAGGGAAGTGTCGCATTTACACCCTTTTGAAGTGAATACGAGGTTTACATGACACATCGCAATGAATATTATATCTTATTATGAAACATAGAAATGAGATGCGATATCGCGTTTTATGAAGCATTAGAACTCTATTGCTACGATACGTAGACATCTGCAAACGCTATTTCCTTGCAAGGAACTGTCGCATTTACACTCTTTTGATGTGAATACGTGGTTTACATGTCACTTCGCAATGAATATTATATCTTATCATGAAACTCAGAAAAGGGATGCGATATCGCGTTTCAAGAAGGATTGGAACTCTATTGCTACGATACGTAGACATCTATAAGCGCTATTTCCTTGAAAGGAAGTGTCGCATTTACATTCATTCGAAGTAAATACGAGGTTTACATGACACTTCGCAATGAATGTTATATCTTATCATGAAACATAGAAGTGAAATGCGATATCGCGTTTTAAGAAGCATTAGAACTCTATTGCTACGATACGTACACATCTGCAAACGCTATTTCCTTGCAAGGAAGTGTCGCATTTACACTCTTTTGAAGTGAATACGAGGTTTACATGACACTTCGCAGTGAATATTATATCTTATCATGAAACTCAGAAAAGAGATGCGATATCGCGTTTCAAGAAGCATTAGAACTCTATTGCTACGATACGTAGACAACTGCAAACGCTATTTCCTTGCAGGGAAGTGTCGCATTTATAACCTTTTGAAGTGAATACGAGGTTTACATGACACTTCGCAATGATTATTATATCTTATTATGAAACATAGATATGAGATGCGATATCGCGTTTTATGAAGCATTAGAACTCTATTGCTACGATACGTAGACATCTGCAAACGCTATTTCCTTGCAAGGAACTGTCGCATTTACACTCTTTTGATGTGAATACGTGGTTTACATGACACTTCGCAATGAATGTTATATCTTATCATGAAACATAGAAGTGAAATGCGATATCGCGTTTTAAGAAGAATTAGAACTCTATTGCTACGATACGTAGACATCTGCAAACCCTATATCCTTGCAAGGAAGTGTCGCATTTACACTCTTTTGAAGGGAATACGAGGATTACATGACACTTCGCAATGAATGTTATATCTTATCATGAATCATAGATGTGAAATTCGATATCGCGTTTTATGAAGCATTAGAAATCTATTGCTACGATACGTAGACATCTGCAAACGCTATTTCCTTGCAAGGAACTGTCGCATTTACACTCTTTTGAAGTGAATACGAGGTTTACATGACACTTCGCAATGAATGTTATATCTTATCATGAAACATAGAAGTGAAATGCGATATCGCGTTTTAAGAAGCATTAGAACTCTATTGCTACGGTACGTAGACATCTGCAAACGCTATTTCCTTGCAAGGAACTGTCGCATTTACACTCTTTTGAAGTGAATACGAGGTTTACATGACACTTCGCAATGAATGTTATATCTTATCATGAAACATAGAAGTGAAATGCGATATCGCGTTTCAAGAAGCATTAGAACTCAATTGCTACGATACGTAGACATCTGCAAACGCTATTTCCTTGAAAGGAAGTGTCGCATTTACATTCATTTGAAGTAAATACGAGGTTTACATGACACTTCGCAATGAATGTTATATCTTATCATGAAACATAGATGTGAAATGCGATATCGCGTTTTATGAACCATTAGAACTCTATTGCTACGATACGTAGACACCTGCAAACGCTATTTCCTAGCAAGGAACTGTCGCATTTACACTCTTTTGAGGTGAATACTAGGTTTACATGACACTTCGCAATGAATGTTATATCTCATCATGAAACATAGATGTGAAATGCGATATCGCGTTTCAAGAAGCATTAGAACTCTATTGCTACGATAAGTAGACATCTGCAAACGCTATTTCCTTGCAGGGAAGTGTCGCATTTACACCCTTTTGAAGTGAATACGAGGTTTACATGACACATCGCAATGAATATTATATCTTATTATGAAACATAGAAATGAGATGCGATATCGCGTTTTATGAAGCATTAGAACTCTATTGCTACGATACGTAGACATCTGCAAACGCTATTTCCTTGCAAGGAACTGTCGCATTTACACTCTTTTGATGTGAATACGTGGTTTACATGTCACTTCGCAATGAATATTATATCTTATCATGAAACTCAGAAAAGGGATGCGATATCGCGTTTCAAGAAGGATTGGAACTCTATTGCTACGATACGTAGACATCTGCAAACGCTATTTCCTTGCAAGGAAGTGTCGCATTTACACTCTTTTGAAGTGAATACGAGGTTTACATGACACTTCGCAATGAATGTTATATCTTATCATGAAACATAGAAGTGAAATGCGATATCGCGTTTTAAGAAGAATTAGAACTCTATTGCTACGATACGTAGACATCTGCAAACGCTATTTTCTTGCAAGGAAGTGTCGCATTTACACTCTTTTGAAGGGAATACGAGGTTTACATGACACTTCGCAATGAATATTATATCTTATCATGAAACTCAGAAAAGAGATGCGATATCGCGTTTCAAGAAGCATTACAACCTTATTGCTACGATACGTAGACATCTGCAAACGCTATTTCCTTGCAAGGAAGTGTCGCATTTACACTCTTTTGAAGTGAATACGAGGTTTACATGACACTTCGCAATGAATGTTATATCTTATCATGAAACATAGATGTGAAATTCGATATCGCGTTTTATGAAGCATTAGAACTCTATTGCCACGATACGTAGACATCTGCAAACGCTATTTCCTTGCAAGAAACTGTCGCATTTACACTCTTTTGAAGTGAATACGATGTTTACATGACACTTCGCAATGAATGTTATATCATATCATGAAACATAGAAGTGAAATGCGATATCGCGTTTTAAGAAGCATTAGAACTGTATTGCTACGATACGTAGACATCTGCAAACGCTATTTCCTTGCAAGGAACTGTCGCATTTACACTCTTTTGAAGTGAATACGAGGTTTACATGACACTTCGCAATGAATGTTATATCTTATCATGAAACATAGAAGTGAAATGCGATATCGCGTTTCAAGAAGCATTAGAACACTATTGCTACGATACCTAGACATCTGCAAACGCTATTTCCTTGAAAGGAAGTGTCGCATTTACATTCATTTGAAGTAAATACGAGGTTTACATGACACTTCGCAATGAATGTTATATCTTATCATGAAACATAAATGTGAAATGCGATATCGCGTTTTATGAACCATTAGAACTCTATTGCTACGATACGTAGACACCTGCAAACGCGATTTCCTTGCAAGGAACTGTCGCATTTACACTCTTTTGAAGTGAATACTAGGTTTACATGACACATCGCAATGAATGTTATATCTTATCATGAAACATAGATGTGAAATGCGATATCGGGTTTCAGGAAGCATTAGAACTCTATTGCTACGATACGTAGACATCTGCAAACGCTATTTCCTTGCAAGGAACTGTTGCATTTACACTCTTTTGAAGTGAATACGAGGTTTACATGACACATCGCAATGAATGTTATATCTTATCATGAAACATAGATGTGAAATGCGATATCGCGTTTCAAGAAGCATTAGAACTCTATTGCTACGATACGTAGACATCTGCAAACGCCATTTCCTTGCAAGGAACTGTCGCATTTACACTCTTTTGAAGTGAGTACGAGGTTTACATGACACTTCGCAATGAATGTTATATCTTATCATGAAACATAGAAGTGAATTGCGATATCGCGTTTTATGAACCATTAGAACTCTATTGCTACGATACGTAGACACCTGCAAACGCTATTTCCTTGCAAGGAAGTGTCGCATTTACACTCTTCTGAAGTGAATACGAGGTTTACATAACACTTCGCAATGAATGTTATATCTTATCATGAAACTCAGAAAAGAGATGCGATATCGCGTTTCAAGAAGCATTAGAACTCTATTGCTACGATACGTAGACATCTGCAAACGCTATTTCCTTGGAAAGAAGTGTCGCATTTACACTCTTTTGAAGTGAATACGAGGTTTACATGACACTTCGCAATGAATGTTATATCTTATCATGAAACATAGAAGTGAAATGCGATATCGCGTTTTAAGAAGAATTAGAACTCTATTGCTACGATACGTAGACATCTGCAAACGCTATTTCCTTGAAAGGAAGTGTCGCATTTACATTCATTTGAAGTAAATACGAGGTTTACATGACACTTCGCAATGAATGCTATATCTTATCATGAAACATAGATGTGAAATGCGATATCGCGTTTTATGAACCATTAGAATTCTATTGCTACGATACGTAGACACCTGCAAACGCTATTTCCTTGCAAGGAACTGTCGCATTTACACACTTTTGAAGTGAATACGAGGTTTACATGACACTTCGCAATGAATGTTATATCTTATCATGAAACATAGATGTGAAATGCGATATCGCGTTTCAAGAAGCATTAGAACTCTATTGCTACGATACGTAGACATCTGCAAACGCTATTTCCTTGCAAGGAAGTGTCGCATTTACACTCTTTTGAAGTGAATACGAGGTTTACATGACACTTCGCAATGAATGTTATATCTTATCATGAAACATAGAAGTGAAATGCGATATCGCGTTTTAAGAAGAATTAGAACTCTATTGCTACGATACGTAGACATCTGCAAACGCTATTTCCTTGCAAGGAAGTGTCGCATGTACACTCTTTTGAAGGGAATACGAGGTTTACATGACACTTCGCAATGAATATTATATCTTATCATGAAACTCAGAAAAGAGATGCGATATCGCGTTTCAAGAAGCATTACAACCTTATTGCTACGATACGTAGACATCTGCAAACGCTATTTCCTTTCAGGGAAGTGTCGCATTTACATTCATTTGAAGTAAATACGAGGTTTACATGACACTTCGCAATGAATATTATATCTTATCATGAAACTCAGAAAAGAGATGCGATATCGCGTTTCAAGAAGCATTACAACCTTATTGCTACGATACGTAGACATCTGCAAACGCTATTTCCTTGCAGGGAAGTGTCGCATTTACATTCATTTGATGTAAATACGAGGTTTACATGACACTTCGCAATGAATGTTATATCTTATCATGAAACATAGATGTGAATTGCGATATCGCGTTTTATGAACCATTAGAACTCTATTGCTACGATACGTAGACACCTGCAAACGCTATTTCCTTGCAAGGAACTGTCGCATTTACACTCTTTTGAAGTGAAAACGAGGTTTACATGACACTTCGCAATGAATGTTATATCTTATCATGAAACATAGAAGTGAAATGCGATATCGCGTTTTAAGAAGCATTAGGACTCTATTGCTACGATACGTAGACATCTGCAAACGCTATTTCCTTGCAAGGAAGTGTCGCATTTACACCCTTCTGAAGTGAATACGAGGTTTACATAACACTTCGCAATGAATGTTATATCTTATCATGAAACTCAGGAAAGAGATGCGATATCGCGTTTCAAGAAGCATTAGATCTCTATTGCTACGATACGTAGACATCTGCAAACGCTATTTCCTTGCAAAGAAGTGTCGCATTTACACTCTTTTGAAGTGAATACGAGGTTTACATGACACTTCGCAATGAATGTTATATCTTATCATGAAACTCAGGAAAGAGATGCGATATCGCGTTTCAAGAAGCATTAGATCTCTATTGCTACGATACGTAGACATCTGCAAACGCTATTTCCTTGCAAAGAAGTGTCGCATTTACACTCTTTTGAAGTGAATACGAGGTTTACATGACACTTCGCAATGAATGTTATATCTTATCATGAAACATAGAAGTGAAATGCGATATCGCGTTTTAAGAAGAATTAGAACTCTATTGCTACGATACGTAGACATCTGCAAACGCTATTTCCTTGCAAGGAAGTGTCGCATTTACACTCTTTTGAAGGGAATACGAGGTTTACATGACACTTCGCAATGAATGTTATATCTTATCATTGAACATAGAAGTGAAATGCGATATCGCGTTTTAAGAAGCATTAGGACTCTATTGCTACGATACGTAGACATCTGCAAACGCTATTTCCTTGCAAGAAAGTGTCGCATTTACACTCTTTTGAAGTGAATACGAGGTTTACATAACACTTCGCAATGAATGTTATATCTTATCATAAAACATAGAAGTGAAATGCGATATCGCGTTTTAAGAAGCATTAGAATTCTATTGCTACGATACGTAAACATCTGCAAACGCTATTTCCTTGCAGGGAAGTGTCGCATTTACACCCTTTTGAAGTGAATACGAGGTTTACATGACACTTCGCAATGAATATTATATCTTATTATGAAACATAGAAATGAGATGCGATATCGCGTTTTATGAAGCATTAGAACTCTATTGCTACGATACGTAGACATCTGCAAACGCTATTTCCTTGCAAGGAACTGTCGCATTTACACTCTTTTGAAGTGAATACGAGGTTTACATGACACTTCGCAATGAATGTTATATCTTATCATGAAACATATAAGTGAAATGCGATATCGCGTTTCAAGAAGCATTAGAACTCTATTGCTACGATACGTAGACATCTGCAAACGCTATTTCCTTGAAAGGAAGTGTCGCATTTACATTCATTCGAAGTAAATACGAGGTTTACATGACACTTCGCAATGAATGTTATATCTTATCATGAAACATAGAAGTGAAATGCGATATCGCGTTTTAAGAAGCATTAGAACCCTATTGCTACGATACGTAGACATCTGCAAACGCTATTTTCTTGCAAGGAAGTGTCGCATTTACACTCTTTTGAAGTGAATACGAGGTTTACATGACACTTCGCAGTGAATATTATATCTTATCATGAAACTCAGAAAAGAGATGCGATATCGCGTTTCAAGAAGCATTAGAACTCTATTGCTACTATACGTAGACATCTGCAAACGCTATTTCCTTGCAAGAAAGTGTCGCATTTACACTCTTTTGAAGTGAATACGAGGTTTACATAACACTTCGCAATGAATGTTATATCTTATCATAAAACATAGAAGTGAAATGCGATATCGCGTTTTAAGAAGCATTAGAATTCTATTGCTACGATACGTAAACATCTGCAAACGCTATTTCCTTGCAGGGAAGTGTCGCATTTACACCCTTTTGAAGTGAATACGAGGTTTACATGACACTTCGCAATGAATATTATATCTTATTATGAAACATAGAAATGAGATGCGATATCGCGTTTTATGAAGCATTAGAACTCTATTGCTACGATACGTAGACATCTGCAAACTTTATTTCCTTGCAAGGAACTGTCGCATTTACACTCTTTTGAAGTGAATACGAGGTTTACATGACACTTCGCAATGAATGTTATATCTTATCATGAAACATATAAGTGAAATGCGATATCGCGTTTCAAGAAGCATTAGAACTCTATTGCTACGATACGTAGACATCTGCAAACGCTATTTCCTTGAAAGGAAGTGTCGCATTTACATTCATTCGAAGTAAATACGAGGTTTACATGACACTTCGCAATGAATGTTATATCTTATCATGAAACATAGAAGTGAAATGCGATATCGCGTTTTAAGAAGCATTAGAACTCTATTGCTACGATACGTAGACATCTGCAAACGCTATTTTCTTGCAAGGAAGTGTCGCATTTACACTCTTTTGAAGTGAATACGAGGTTTACATAACACTTCGCAGTGAATATTATATCTTATCATGAAACTCAGAAAAGAGATGCGATATCGCGTTTCAAGAAGCATTAGAACTCTATTGCTACTATACGTAGACATCTGCAAACGCTATTTCCTTGCAAGGAAGTGTCGCATTTACACTCTTTTGAAGTGAACACGAGGTTTACATGACACTTCGCAATGAATATTATATCTTATCATGAAACTCAGTAAAGAGATGCGATATCGCGTTTCAAGAAGCATTAGAACTCTATTGCTACGATACGTAGACATCTGCAAACGCTATTTCCTTGCAAGGAACTGTCGCATTTACACTCTTTTGAAGTGAATACGAGGTTTACATGACACTTCGCAATGAATGTTATATCTTATCATGAAACATAGGAGTGAAATGCGATATCGCGTTTTATGAACCATTAGAACTCTATTGCTACGATACGTAGACACCTGCAAACGCTATTTCCTTGCAAGAAAGTGTCGCATTTACACACTTTTGAAGTGAATACGAGGTTTACATAACACTTCGCAATGAATGTTATATCTTATCATAAAACATAGAAGTGAATTGCGATATCGCGTTTTAAGAAGCATTAGAACTCTATTGCTACGATACGTAAACATCTGCAAACGCTATTTCCTTGCAGGGAAGTGTCGCATTTACACCCTTTTGAAGTGAATACGAGGTTTACATGACACTTCGCAATGAATATTATATCTTATTATGAAACATAGATATGAGATGCGATATCGCGTTTTAAGAAGCATTAGGACTCTATTGCTACGATACGTAGACATCTGCAAACGCTATTTCCTTGCAAGGAAGTGTCGCATTTACACTCTTTTGAAGTGAATACGAGGTTTACATAACACTTCGCAATGAATGTTATATCTTATCATGAAACTCAGAAAAGAGATGCGATATCGCGTTTCAAGAAGCATTAGAACTCTATTGCTACGATACGTAGACATCTGCAAACGCTATTTCCTTGCAAGGAAGTGTCGCATTTACACTCTTTTGAAGTGAATACGAGGTTTACATGACACTTCGCAATGAATGTTATATCTTATCATGAAACATAGAAGTGAAATGCGATATCGCGTTTTAAGAAGAATTAGAACTCTATTGCTACGATACGTAGACATCTGCAAACGCTATTTCCTTGCAAGGAAGTGTCGCATGTACACTCTTTTGAAGGGAATACGAGGTTTACATGACACTTCGCAATGAATATTATATCTTATCATGAAACTCAGAAAAGAGATGCGATATCGCGTTTCAAGAAGCATTACAACCTTATTGCTACGATACGTAGACATCTGCAAACGCTATTTCCTTTCAGGGAAGTGTCGCATTTACATTCATTTGAAGTAAATACGAGGTTTACATGACACTTCGCAATGAATATTATATCTTATCATGAAACTCAGAAAAGAGATGCGATATCGCGTTTCAAGAAGCATTACAACCTTATTGCTACGATACGTAGACATCTGCAAACACTATTTCCTTGCAGGGAAGTGTCGCATTTACATTCATTTGATGTAAATACGAGGTTTACATGACACTTCGCAATGAATGTTATATCTTATCATGAAACATAGATGTGAATTGCGATATCGCGTTTTATGAACCATTAGAACTCTATTGCTACGATACGTAGACACCTGCAAACGCTATTTCCTTGCAAGGAACTGTCGCATTTACACTCTTTTGAAGTGAAAACGAGGTTTACATGACACTTCGCAATGAATGTTATATCTTATCATGAAACATAGAAGTGAAATGCGATATCGCGTTTTAAGAAGCATTAGGACTCTATTGCTACGATACGTAGACATCTGCAAACGCTATTTCCTTGCAAGGAAGTGTCGCATTTACACCCTTCTGAAGTGAATACGAGGTTTACATAACACTTCGCAATGAATGTTATATCTTATCATGAAACTCAGGAAAGAGATGCGATATCGCGTTTCAAGAAGCATTAGATCTCTATTGCTACGATACGTAGACATCTGCAAACGCTATTTCCTTGCAAAGAAGTGTCGCATTTACACTCTTTTGAAGTGAATACGAGGTTTACATGACACTTCGCAATGAATGTTATATCTTATCATGAAACTCAGGAAAGAGATGCGATATCGCGTTTCAAGAAGCATTAGATCTCTATTGCTACGATACGTAGACATCTGCAAACGCTATTTCCTTGCAAAGAAGTGTCGCATTTACACTCTTTTGAAGTGAATACGAGGTTTACATGACACTTCGCAATGAATGTTATATCTTATCATGAAACATAGAAGTGAAATGCGATATCGCGTTTTAAGAAGAATTAGAACTCTATTGCTACGATACGTAGACATCTGCAAACGCTATTTCCTTGCAAGGAAGTGTCGCATTTACACTCTTTTGAAGGGAATACGAGGTTTACATGACACTTCGCAATGAATGTTATATCTTATCATTGAACATAGAAGTGAAATGCGATATCGCGTTTCAAGAAGCATTAGAACTCTATTGCTACTATACGTAGACATCTGCAAACGCTATTTCCTTGCAAGAAAGTGTCGCATTTACACTCTTTTGAAGTGAATACGAGGTTTACATAACACTTCGCAATGAATGTTATATCTTATCATAAAACATAGAAGTGAAATGCGATATCGCGTTTTAAGAAGCATTAGAATTCTATTGCTACGATACGTAAACATCTGCAAACGCTATTTCCTTGCAGGGAAGTGTCGCATTTACACCCTTTTGAAGTGAATACGAGGTTTACATGACACTTCGCAATGAATATTATATCTTATTATGAAACATAGAAATGAGATGCGATATCGCGTTTTATGAAGCATTAGAACTCTATTGCTACGATACGTAGACATCTGCAAACGCTATTTCCTTGCAAGGAACTGTCGCATTTACACTCTTTTGAAGTGAATACGAGGTTTACATGACACTTCGCAATGAATGTTATATCTTATCATGAAACATATAAGTGAAATGCGATATCGCGTTTCAAGAAGCATTAGAACTCTATTGCTACGATACGTAGACATCTGCAAACGCTATTTCCTTGAAAGGAAGTGTCGCATTTACATTCATTCGAAGTAAATACGAGGTTTACATGACACTTCGCAATGAATGTTATATCTTATCATGAAACATAGAAGTGAAATGCGATATCGCGTTTTAAGAAGCATTAGAACTCTATTGCTACGATACGTAGACATCTGCAAACGCTATTTTCTTGCAAGGAAGTGTCGCATTTACACTCTTTTGAAGTGAATACGAGGTTTACATAACACTTCGCAGTGAATATTATATCTTATCATGAAACTCAGAAAAGAGATGCGATATCGCGTTTCAAGAAGCATTAGAACTCTATTGCTACTATACGTAGACATCTGCAAACGCTATTTCCTTGCAAGGAAGTGTCGCATTTACACTCTTTTGAAGTGAACACGAGGTTTACATGACACTTCGCAATGAATATTATATCTTATCATGAAACTCAGTAAAGAGATGCGATATCGCGTTTCAAGAAGCATTAGAACTCTATTGCTACGATACGTAGACATCTGCAAACGCTATTTCCTTGCAAGGAACTGTCGCATTTACACTCTTTTGAAGTGAATACGAGGTTTACATGACACTTCGCAATGAATGTTATATCTTATCATGAAACATAGGAGTGAAATGCGATATCGCGTTTTATGAACCATTAGAACTCTATTGCTACGATACGTAGACACCTGCAAACGCTATTTCCTTGCAAGAAAGTGTCGCATTTACACACTTTTTAAGTGAATACGAGGTTTACATAACACTTCGCAATGAATGTTATATCTTATCATAAAACATAGAAGTGAATTGCGATATCGCGTTTTAAGAAGCATTAGAACTCTATTGCTACGATACGTAAACATCTGCAAACGCTATTTCCTTGCAGGGAAGTGTCGCATTTACACCCTTTTGAAGTGAATACGAGGTTTACATGACACTTCGCAATGAATATTATATCTTATTATGAAACATAGATATGAGATGCGATATCGCGTTTTAAGAAGCATTAGGACTCTATTGCTACGATACGTAGACATCTGCAAACGCTATTTCCTTGCAAGGAAGTGTCGCATTTACACTCTTTTGAAGTGAATACGAGGTTTACATAACACTTCGCAATGAATGTTATATCTTATCATGAAACTCAGAAAAGAGATGCGATATCGCGTTTCAAGAAGCATTAGAACTCTATTGCTACGATACGTAGACATCTGCAAACGCTATTTCCTTGCAAGGAAGTGTCGCATTTACACTCTTTTGAAGTGAATACGAGGTTTACATGACACTTCGCAATGAATGTTATATCTTATCATGAAACATAGAAGTGAAATGCGATATCGCGTTTTAAGAAGAATTAGAACTCTATTGCTACGATACGTAGACATCTGCAAACGCTATTTCCTTGCAAGGAAGTGTCGCATGTACACTCTTTTGAAGGGAATACGAGGTTTACATGACACTTCGCAATGAATATTATATCTTATCATGAAACTCAGAAAAGAGATGCGATATCGCGTTTCAAGAAGCATTACAACCTTATTGCTACGATACGTAGACATCTGCAAACGCTATTTCCTTGCAGGGAAGTGTCGCATTTACATTCATTTGATGTAAATACGAGGTTTACATGACACTTCGCAATGAATGTTATATCTTATCATGAAACATAGATGTGAATTGCGATATCGCGTTTTATGAACCATTAGAACTCTATTGCTACGATACGTAGACACCTGCAAACGCTATTTCCTTGCAAGGAACTGTCGCATTTACACTCTTTTGAAGTGAAAACGAGGTTTACATGACACTTCGCAATGAATGTTATATCTTATCATGAAACATAGAAGTGAAATGCGATATCGCGTTTTAAGAAGCATTAGGACTCTATTGCTACGATACGTAGACATCTGCAAACGCTATTTCCTTGCAAGGAAGTGTCGCATTTACACCCTTCTGAAGTGAATACGAGGTTTACATAACACTTCGCAATGAATGTTATATCTTATCATGAAACTCAGGAAAGAGATGCGATATCGCGTTTCAAGAAGCATTAGATCTCTATTGCTACGATACGTAGACATCTGCAAACGCTATTTCCTTGCAAAGAAGTGTCGCATTTACACTCTTTTGAAGTGAATACGAGGTTTACATGACACTTCGCAATGAATGTTATATCTTATCATGAAACATAGAAGTGAAATGCGATATCGCGTTTTAAGAAGAATTAGAACTCTATTGCTACGATACGTAGACATCTGCAAACGCTATTTCCTTGCAAGGAAGTGTCGCATTTACACTCTTTTGAAGGGAATACGAGGTTTACATGACACTTCGCAATGAATGTTATATCTTATCATTGAACATAGAAGTGAAATGCGATATCGCGTTTTAAGAAGCATTAGGACTCTATTGCTACGATACGTAGACATCTGCAAACGCTATTTCCTTGCAAGAAAGTGTCGCATTTACACTCTTTTGAAGTGAATACGAGGTTTACATAACACTTCGCAATGAATGTTATATCTTATCATAAAACATAGAAGTGAAATGCGATATCGCGTTTTAAGAAGCATTAGAATTCTATTGCTACGATACGTAAACATCTGCAAACGCTATTTCCTTGCAGGGAAGTGTCGCATTTACACCCTTTTGAAGTGAATACGAGGTTTACATGACACTTCGCAATGAATATTATATCTTATTATGAAACATAGAAATGAGATGCGATATCGCGTTTTATGAAGCATTAGAACTCTATTGCTACGATACGTAGACATCTGCAAACGCTATTTCCTTGCAAGGAACTGTCGCATTTACACTCTTTTGAAGTGAATACGAGGTTTACATGACACTTCGCAATGAATGTTATATCTTATCATGAAACATATAAGTGAAATGCGATATCGCGTTTCAAGAAGCATTAGAACTCTATTGCTACGATACGTAGACATCTGCAAACGCTATTTCCTTGAAAGGAAGTGTCGCATTTACATTCATTCGAAGTAAATACGAGGTTTACATGACACTTCGCAATGAATGTTATATCTTATCATGAAACATAGAAGTGAAATGCGATATCGCGTTTTAAGAAGCATTAGAACCCTATTGCTACGATACGTAGACATCTGCAAACGCTATTTTCTTGCAAGGAAGTGTCGCATTTACACTCTTTTGAAGTGAATACGAGGTTTACATGACACTTCGCAGTGAATATTATATCTTATCATGAAACTCAGAAAAGAGATGCGATATCGCGTTTCAAGAAGCATTAGAACTCTATTGCTACTATACGTAGACATCTGCAAACGCTATTTCCTTGCAAGAAAGTGTCGCATTTACACTCTTTTGAAGTGAATACGAGGTTTACATAACACTTCGCAATGAATGTTATATCTTATCATAAAACATAGAAGTGAAATGCGATATCGCGTTTTAAGAAGCATTAGAATTCTATTGCTACGATACGTAAACATCTGCAAACGCTATTTCCTTGCAGGGAAGTGTCGCATTTACACCCTTTTGAAGTGAATACGAGGTTTACATGACACTTCGCAATGAATATTATATCTTATTATGAAACATAGAAATGAGATGCGATATCGCGTTTTATGAAGCATTAGAACTCTATTGCTACGATACGTAGACATCTGCAAACGCTATTTCCTTGCAAGGAACTGTCGCATTTACACTCTTTTGAAGTGAATACGAGGTTTACATGACACTTCGCAATGAATGTTATATCTTATCATGAAACATATAAGTGAAATGCGATATCGCGTTTCAAGAAGCATTAGAACTCTATTGCTACGATACGTAGACATCTGCAAACGCTATTTCCTTGAAAGGAAGTGTCGCATTTACATTCATTCGAAGTAAATACGAGGTTTACATGACACTTCGCAATGAATGTTATATCTTATCATGAAACATAGAAGTGAAATGCGATATCGCGTTTTAAGAAGCATTAGAACTCTATTGCTACGATACGTAGACATCTGCAAACGCTATTTTCTTGCAAGGAAGTGTCGCATTTACACTCTTTTGAAGTGAATACGAGGTTTACATAACACTTCGCAGTGAATATTATATCTTATCATGAAACTCAGAAAAGAGATGCGATATCGCGTTTCAAGAAGCATTAGAACTCTATTGCTACTATACGTAGACATCTGCAAACGCTATTTCCTTGCAAGGAAGTGTCGCATTTACACTCTTTTGAAGTGAACACGAGGTTTACATGACACTTCGCAATGAATATTATATCTTATCATGAAACTCAGTAAAGAGATGCGATATCGCGTTTCAAGAAGCATTAGAACTCTATTGCTACGATACGTAGACATCTGCAAACGCTATTTCCTTGCAAGGAACTGTCGCATTTACACTCTTTTGAAGTGAATACGAGGTTTACATGACACTTCGCAATGAATGTTATATCTTATCATGAAACATAGGAGTGAAATGCGATATCGCGTTTTATGAACCATTAGAACTCTATTGCTACGATACGTAGACACCTGCAAACGCTATTTCCTTGCAAGAAAGTGTCGCATTTACACACTTTTGAAGTGAATACGAGGTTTACATAACACTTCGCAATGAATGTTATATCTTATCATAAAACATAGAAGTGAATTGCGATATCGCGTTTTAAGAAGCATTAGAACTCTATTGCTACGATACGTAAACATCTGCAAACGCTATTTCCTTGCAGGGAAGTGTCGCATTTACACCCATTTGAAGTGAATACGAGGTTTACATGACACTTCGCAATGAATATTATATCTTATTATGAAACATAGATATGAGATGCGATATCGCGTTTTAAGAAGCATTAGGACTCTATTGCTACGATACGTAGACATCTGCAAACGCTATTTCCTTGCAAGGAAGTGTCGCATTTACACTCTTTTGAAGTGAATACGAGGTTTACATAACACTTCGCAATGAATGTTATATCTTATCATGAAACTCAGAAAAGAGATGCGATATCGCGTTTCAAGAAGCATTAGAACTCTATTGCTACGATACGTAGACATCTGCAAACGCTATTTCCTTGCAAGGAAGTGTCGCATTTACACTCTTTTGAAGTGAATACGAGGTTTACATGACACTTCGCAATGAATGTTATATCTTATCATGAAACATAGAAGTGAAATGCGATATCGCGTTTTAAGAAGAATTAGAACTCTATTGCTACGATACGTAGACATCTGCAAACGCTATTTCCTTGCAAGGAAGTGTCGCATGTACACTCTTTTGAAGGGAATACGAGGTTTACATGACACTTCGCAATGAATATTATATCTTATCATGAAACTCAGAAAAGAGATGCGATATCGCGTTTCAAGAAGCATTACAACCTTATTGCTACGATACGTAGACATCTACAAACGCTATTTCCTTTCAGGGAAGTGTCGCATTTACATTCATTTGAAGTAAATACGAGGTTTACATGACACTTCGCAATGAATATTATATCTTATCATGAAACTCAGAAAAGAGATGCGATATCGCGTTTCAAGAAGCATTACAACCTTATTGCTACGATACGTAGACATCTGCAAACGCTATTTCCTTGCAGGGAAGTGTCGCATTTACATTCATTTGATGTAAATACGAGGTTTACATGACACTTCGCAATGAATGTTATATCTTATCATGAAACATAGATGTGAAATTCGATATCGCGTTTTATGAAGCATTAGAACTCTATTGCCACGATACGTAGACATCTGCAAACGCTATTTCCTTGCAAGGAACTGTCGCATTTACACTCTTTTGAAGTGAATACGATGTTTACATGACACTTCGCAATGAATGTTATATCATATCATGAAACATAGAAGTGAAATGCGATATCGCGTTTTAAGAAGCATTAGAACTGTATTGCTACGATACGTAGACATCTGCAAACACTATTTCCTTGCAAGGAACTGTCGCATTTACACTCTTTTGAAGTGAATACGAGGTTTACATGACACTTCGCAATGAATGTTATATCTTATCATGAAACATAGAAGTGAAATGCGATATCGCGTTTCAAGAAGCATTAGAACTCTATTGCTACGATACCTAGACATCTGCAAACGCTATTTCCTTGAAAGGAAGTGTCGCATTTACATTCATTTGAAGTAAATACGAGGTTTACATGACACTTCGCAATGAATGTTATATCTTATCATGAAACATAAATGTGAAATGCGATATCGCGTTTTATGAACCATTAGAACTCTATTGCTACGATACGTAGACACCTGCAAACGCGATTTCCTTGCAAGGAACTGTCGCATTTACACTCTTTTGAAGTGAATACTAGGTTTACATGACACATCGCAATGAATGTTATATCTTATCATGAAACATAGATGTGAAATGCGATATCGGGTTTCAGGAAGCATTAGAACTCTATTGCTACGATACGTAGACATCTGCAAACGCTATTTCCTTGCAAGGAACTGTTGCATTTACACTCTTTTGAAGTGAATACGAGGTTTACATGACACATCGCTATGAATGTTATATCTTATCAGGAAACATAGATGTGAAATGCGATATCGCGTTTCAAGAAGCATTAGAACTCTATTGCTACGATACGTAGACATCTGCAAACGCTATTTCCTTGCAAGGAACTGTCGCATTTACACTCTTTTGAAGTGAGTACGAGGTTTACATGACACTTCGCAATGAATGTTATATCTTATCATGAAACATAGAAGTGAATTGCGATATCGCGTTTTATGAACCATTAGAACTCTATTGCTACGATACGTAGACACCTGCAAACGCTATTTCCTTGCAAGGAAGTGTCGCATTTACACTCTTCTGAAGTGAATACGAGGTTTACATAACACTTCGCAATGAATGTTATATCTTATCATGAAACTCAGAAAAGAGATGCGATATCGCGTTTCAAGAAGCATTAGAACTCTATTGCTACGATACGTAGACATCTGCAAACGCTATTTCCTTGGAAAGAAGTGTCGCATTTACACTCTTTTGAAGTGAATACGAGGTTTACATGACACTTCGCAATGAATGTTATATCTTATCATGAAACATAGAAGTGAAATGCGATATCGCGTTTTAAGAAGAATTAGAACTCTATTGCTACGATACGTAGACATCTGCAAACGCTATTTCCTTGAAAGGAAGTGTCGCATTTACATTCATTTGAAGTAAATACGAGGTTTACATGACACTTCGCAATGAATGCTATATCTTATCATGAAACATAGATGTGAAATGCGATATCGCGTTTTATGAACCATTAGAATTCTATTGCTACGATACGTAGACACCTGCAAACGCTATTTCCTTGCAAGGAACTGTCGCATTTACACACTTTTGAAGTGAATACGAGGTTTACATGACACTTCGCAATGAATGTTATATCTTATCATGAAACATAGATGTGAAATGCGATATCGCGTTTCAAGAAGCATTAGAACTCTATTGCTACGATACGTAGACATCTGCAAACGCTATTTCCTTGCAAGGAAGTGTCGCATTTACACTCTTTTGAAGTGAATACGAGGTTTACATGACACTTCGCAATGAATGTTATATCTTATCATGAAACATAGAAGTGAAATGCGATATCGCGTTTTAAGAAGAATTAGAACTCTATTGCTACGATACGTAGACATCTGCAAACGCTATTTCCTTGCAAGGAAGTGTCGCATGTACACTCTTTTGAAGGGAATACGAGGTTTACATGACACTTCGCAATGAATATTATATCTTATCATGAAACTCAGAAAAGAGATGCGATATCGCGTTTCAAGAAGCATTACAACCTTATTGCTACGATACGTAGACATCTGCAAACGCTATTTCCTTTCAGGGAAGTGTCGCATTTACATTCATTTGAAGTAAATACGAGGTTTACATGACACTTCGCAATGAATATTATATCTTATCATGAAACTCAGAAAAGAGATGCGATATCGCGTTTCAAGAAGCATTACAACCTTATTGCTACGATACGTAGACATCTGCAAACGCTATTTCCTTGCAGGGAAGTGTCGCATTTACATTCATTTGATGTAAATACGAGGTTTACATGACACTTCGCAATGAATGTTATATCTTATCATGAAACATAGATGTGAATTGCGATATCGCGTTTTATGAACCATTAGAACTCTATTGCTACGATACGTAGACACCTGCAAACGCTATTTCCTTGCAAGGAACTGTCGCATTTACACTCTTTTGAAGTGAAAACGAGGTTTACATGACACTTCGCAATGAATGTTATATCTTATCATGAAACATAGAAGTGAAATGCGATATCGCGTTTTAAGAAGCATTAGGACTCTATTGCTACGATACGTAGACATCTGCAAACGCTATTTCCTTGCAAGGAAGTGTCGCATTTACACCCTTCTGAAGTGAATACGAGGTTTACATAACACTTCGCAATGAATGTTATATCTTATCATGAAACTCAGGAAAGAGATGCGATATCGCGTTTCAAGAAGCATTAGATCTCTATTGCTACGATACGTAGACATCTGCAAACGCTATTTCCTTGCAAAGAAGTGTCGCATTTACACTCTTTTGAAGTGAATACGAGGTTTACATGACACTTCGCAATGAATGTTATATCTTATCATGAAACTCAGGAAAGAGATGCGATATCGCGTTTCAAGAAGCATTAGATCTCTATTGCTACGATACGTAGACATCTGCAAACGCTATTTCCTTGCAAAGAAGTGTCGCATTTACACTCTTTTGAAGTGAATACGAGGTTTACATGACACTTCGCAATGAATGTTATATCTTATCATGAAACATAGAAGTGAAATGCGATATCGCGTTTTAAGAAGAATTAGAACTCTATTGCTACGATACGTAGACATCTGCAAACGCTATTTCCTTGCAAGGAAGTGTCGCATTTACACTCTTTTGAAGGGAATACGAGGTTTACATGACACTTCGCAATGAATGTTATATCTTATCATTGAACATAGAAGTGAAATGCGATATCGCGTTTTAAGAAGCATTAGGACTCTATTGCTACGATACGTAGACATCTGCAAACGCTATTTCCTTGCAAGAAAGTGTCGCATTTACACTCTTTTGAAGTGAATACGAGGTTTACATAACACTTCGCAATGAATGTTATATCTTATCATAAAACATAGAAGTGAAATGCGATATCGCGTTTTAAGAAGCATTAGAATTCTATTGCTACGATACGTAAACATCTGCAAACGCTATTTCCTTGCAGGGAAGTGTCGCATTTACACCCTTTTGAAGTGAATACGAGGTTTACATGACACTTCGCAATGAATATTATATCTTATTATGAAACATAGAAATGAGATGCGATATCGCGTTTTATGAAGCATTAGAACTCTATTGCTACGATACGTAGACATCTGCAAACGCTATTTCCTTGCAAGGAACTGTCGCATTTACACTCTTTTGAAGTGAATACGAGGTTTACATGACACTTCGCAATGAATGCTATATCTTATCATGAAACATAGATGTGAAATGCGATATCGCGTTTTATGAACCATTAGAATTCTATTGCTACGATACGTAGACACCTGCAAACGCTATTTCCTTGCAAGGAACTGTCGCATTTACACACTTTTGAAGTGAATACGAGGTTTACATGACACTTCGCAATGAATGTTATATCTTATCATGAAACATAGATGTGAAATGCGATATCGCGTTTCAAGAAGCATTAGAACTCTATTGCTACGATACGTAGACATCTGCAAACGCTATTTCCTTGCAAGGAAGTGTCGCATTTACACTCTTTTGAAGTGAATACGAGGTTTACATGACACTTCGCAATGAATGTTATATCTTATCATGAAACATAGAAGTGAAATGCGATATCGCGTTTTAAGAAGAATTAGAACTCTATTGCTACGATACGTAGACATCTGCAAACGCTATTTCCTTGCAAGGAAGTGTCGCATGTACACTCTTTTGAAGGGAATACGAGGTTTACATGACACTTCGCAATGAATATTATATCTTATCATGAAACTCAGAAAAGAGATGCGATATCGCGTTTCAAGAAGCATTACAACCTTATTGCTACGATACGTAGACATCTGCAAACGCTATTTCCTTTCAGGGAAGTGTCGCATTTACATTCATTTGAAGTAAATACGAGGTTTACATGACACTTCGCAATGAATATTATATCTTATCATGAAACTCAGAAAAGAGATGCGATATCGCGTTTCAAGAAGCTTTACAACCTTATTGCTACGATACGTAGACATCTGCAAACGCTATTTCCTTGCAGGGAAGTGTCGCATTTACATTCATTTGATGTAAATACGAGGTTTACATGACACTTCGCAATGAATGTTATATCTTATCATGAAACATAGATGTGAATTGCGATATCGCGTTTTATGAACCATTAGAACTCTATTGCTACGATACGTAGACACCTGCAAACGCTATTTCCTTGCAAGGAACTGTCGCATTTACACTCTTTTGAAGTGAAAACGAGGTTTACATGACACTTCGCAATGAATGTTATATCTTATCATGAAACATAGAAGTGAAATGCGATATCGCGTTTTAAGAAGCATTAGGACTCTATTGCTACGATACGTAGACATCTGCAAACGCTATTTCCTTGCAAGGAAGTGTCGCATTTACACCCTTCTGAAGTGAATACGAGGTTTACATAACACTTCGCAATGAATGTTATATCTTATCATGAAACTCAGGAAAGAGATGCGATATCGCGTTTCAAGAAGCATTAGATCTCTATTGCTACGATACGTAGACATCTGCAAACGCTATTTCCTTGCAAAGAAGTGTCGCATTTACACTCTTTTGAAGTGAATACGAGGTTTACATGACACTTCGCAATGAATGTTATATCTTATCATGAAACTCAGGAAAGAGATGCGATATCGCGTTTCAAGAAGCATTAGATCTCTATTGCTACGATACGTAGACATCTGCAAACGCTATTTCCTTGCAAAGAAGTGTCGCATTTACACTCTTTTGAAGTGAATACGAGGTTTACATGACACTTCGCAATGAATGTTATATCTTATCATGAAACATAGAAGTGAAATGCGATATCGCGTTTTAAGAAGAATTAGAACTCTATTGCTACGATACGTAGACATCTGCAAACGCTATTTCCTTGCAAGGAAGTGTCGCATTTACACTCTTTTGAAGGGAATACGAGGTTTACATGACACTTCGCAATGAATGTTATATCTTATCATTGAACATAGAAGTGAAATGCGATATCGCGTTTTAAGAAGCATTAGGACTCTATTGCTACGATACGTAGACATCTGCAAACGCTATTTCCTTGCAAGAAAGTGTCGCATTTACACTCTTTTGAAGTGAATACGAGGTTTACATGACACTTCGCAGTGAATATTATATCTTATCATGAAACTCAGAAAAGAGATGCGATATCGCGTTTCAAGAAGCATTAGAACTCTATTGCTACTATACGTAGACACCTGCAAACGCTATTTCCTTGCAAGAAAGTGTCGCATTTACACTCTTTTGAAGTGAATACGAGGTTTACATAACACTTCGCAATGAATGTTATATCTTATCATAAAACATAGAAGTGAAATGCGATATCGCGTTTTAAGAAGCATTAGAATTCTATTGCTACGATACGTAAACATCTGCAAACGCTATTTCCTTGCAGGGAAGTGTCGCATTTACACCCTTTTGAAGTGAATACGAGGTTTACATGACACTTCGCAATGAATATTATATCTTATTATGAAACATAGAAATGAGATGCGATATCGCGTTTTATGAAGCATTAGAACTCTATTGCTACGATACGTAGACATCTGCAAACGCTATTTCCTTGCAAGGAACTGTCGCATTTACACTCTTTTGAAGTGAATACGAGGTTTACATGACACTTCGCAATGAATGTTATATCTTATCATGAAACATATAAGTGAAATGCGATATCGCGTTTCAAGAAGCATTAGAACTCTATTGCTACGATACGTAGACATCTGCAAACGCTATTTCCTTGAAAGGAAGTGTCGCATTTACATTCATTCGAAGTAAATACGAGGTTTACATGACACTTCGCAATGAATGTTATATCTTATCATGAAACATAGAAGTGAAATGCGATATCGCGTTTTAAGAAGCATTAGAACTCTATTGCTACGATACGTAGACATCTGCAAACGCTATTTTCTTGCAAGGAAGTGTCGCATTTACACTCTTTTGAAGTGAATACGAGGTTTACATAACACTTCGCAGTGAATATTATATCTTATCATGAAACTCAGAAAAGAGATGCGATATCGCGTTTCAAGAAGCATTAGAACTCTATTGCTACTATACGTAGACATCTGCAAACGCTATTTCCTTGCAAGGAAGTGTCGCATTTACACTCTTTTGAAGTGAACACGAGGTTTACATGACACTTCGCAATGAATATTATATCTTATCATGAAACTCAGTAAAGAGATGCGATATCGCGTTTCAAGAAGCATTAGAACTCTATTGCTACGATACGTAGACATCTGCAAACGCTATTTCCTTGCAAGGAACTGTCGCATTTTCACTCTTTTGAAGTGAATACGAGGTTTACATGACACTTCGCAATGAATGTTATATCTTATCATGAAACATAGAAGTGAAATGCGATATCGCGTTTTATGAACCATTAGAACTCTATTGCTACGATACGTAGACACCTGCAAACGCTATTTCCTTGCAAGAAAGTGTCGCATTTACACACTTTTGAAGTGAATACGAGGTTTACATAACACTTCGCAATGAATGTTATATCTTATCATAAAACATAGAAGTGAATTGCGATATCGCGTTTTAAGAAGCATTAGAACTCTATTGCTACGATACGTAAACATCTGCAAACGCTATTTCCTTGCAGGGAAGTGTCGCATTTACACCCTTTTGAAGTGAATACGAGGTTTACATGACACTTCGCAATGAATATTATATCTTATTATGAAACATAGATATGAGATGCGATATCGCGTTTTATGAAGCATTAGATCTCTATTGCTACGATACGTAGACATCTGCAAACGCTATTTCCTTGCAAGGAACTGTCGCATTTACACTCTTTTGAAGTGAATACGAGGTTTACACGACACTTCGCAATGAATGTTACATCTTATCATGAAACATAGAAGTGAAATGCGATATCGCGTTTTAAGAAGCATTAGGACTCTATTGCTACGATACGTAGACATCTGCAAACGCTATTTCCTTGCAAGAAAGTGTCGCATTTACACTCTTTTGAAGTGAATACGAGGTTTACATAACACTTCGCAATGAATGTTATATCTTATCATGAAACTCAGAAAAGGGATGCGATATCGCGTTTCAAGAAGCATTAGAACTCTATTGCTACGATACGTAGACATCTGCAAACGCTATTTCCTTGCAAGGAAGTGTCGCATTTACACTCTTTTGAAGTGAATACGAGGTTTACATGACACTTCGCAATGAATGTTATATCTTATCATGAAACATAGAAGTGAAATGCGATATCGCGTTTTAAGAAGAATTAGAACTCTATTGCTACGATACGTAGACATCTGCAAACGCTATTTCCTTGCAAGGAAGTGTCGCATGTACACTCTTTTGAAGGGAATACGAGGTTTACATGACACTTCGCAATGAATATTATATCTTATCATGAAACTCAGAAAAGAGATGCGATATCGCGTTTCAAGAAGCACTACAACCTTATTGCTACGATACGTAGACATCTGCAAACGCTATTTCCTTGCAGGGAAGTGTCGCATTTACATTCATTTGAAGTAAATACGAGGTTTACATGACACTTCGCAATGAATATTATATCTTATCATGAAACTCAGAAAAGAGATGCGATATCGCGTTTCAAGAAGCATTACAACCTTATTGCTACGATACGTAGACATCTGCAAACGCTATTTCCTTGCAGGGAAGTGTCGCATTTACATTCATTTGATGTAAATACGAGGTTTACATGACACTTCGCAATGAATGTTATATCTTATCATGAAACATAGATGTGAATTGCGATATCGCGTTTTATGAACCATTAGAACTCTATTGCTACGATACGTAGACACCTGCAAACGCTATTTCCTTGCAAGGAACTGTCGCATTTACACTCTTTTGAAGTGAAAACGAGGTTTACATGACACTTCGCAATGAATGTTATATCTTATCATGAAACATAGAAGTGAAATGCGATATCGCGTTTTAAGAAGCATTAGGACTCTATTGCTACGATACGTAGACATCTGCAAACGCTATTTCCTTGCAAGGAAGTGTCGCATTTACACTCTTCTGAAGTGAATACGAGGTTTACATAACACTTCGCAATGAATGTTATATCTTATCATGAAACTCAGGAAAGAGATGCGATATCGCGTTTCAAGAAGCATTAGATCTCTATTGCTACGATACGTAGACATCTGCAAACGCTATTTCCTTGCAAAGAAGTGTCGCATTTACACCCTTTTGAAGTGAATACGAGGTTTACATGACACTTCGCAATGAATGTTATATCTTATTATGAAACATAGAAATGAGATGCGATATCGCGTTCTATGAAGCATTAGAACTCTATTGCTACGATACGTAGACATCTGCAAACGCTATTTCCTTGCAAGGAACTGTCGCATTTACACTCTTTTGAAGTGAATACGAGGTTTACATGACACTTCGCAATGAATGTTATATCTTATCATGAAACATATAAGTGAAATGCGATATCGCGTTTCAA
The DNA here is from genome assembly GCF_050948175.1 of Xylocopa sonorina. Classification (NCBI taxonomy): domain Eukaryota; kingdom Metazoa; phylum Arthropoda; class Insecta; order Hymenoptera; family Apidae; genus Xylocopa; species Xylocopa sonorina. The sequence continues at coordinate 411,778 of NW_027490260.1, read as the reverse complement.
GAAGCATTAGAACTCTATTGCTACGATACGTAGACATCTGCAAACGCTATTTCCTTGAAAGGAAGTGTCGCATTTACATTCATTCGAAGTAAATACGAGGTTTACATGACACTTCGCAATGAATGTTATATCTTATCATGAAACATAGAAGTGAAATGCGATATCGCGTTTTAAGAAGCATTAGAACTCTATTGCTACGATACGTAGACATCTGCAAACGCTATTTTCTTGCAAGGAAGTGTCGCATTTACACTCTTTTGAAGTGAATACGAGGTTTACATGACACTTCGCAGTGAATATTATATCTTATCATGAAACTCAGAAAAGAGATGCGATATCGCGTTTCAAGAAGCATTAGAACTCTATTGCTACTATACGTAGACATCTGCAAACGCTATTTCCTTGCAAGAAAGTGTCGCATTTACACTCTTTTGAAGTGAATACGAGGTTTACATAACACTTCGCAATGAATGTTATATCATATCATAAAACATAGAAGTGAAATGCGATATCGCGTTTTAAGAAGCATTAGAATTCTATTGCTACGATACGTAAACATCTGCAAACGCTATTTCCTTGCAGGGAAGTGTCGCATTTACACCCTTTTGAAGTGAATACGAGGTTTACATGACACTTCGCAATGAATATTATATCTTATTATGAAACATAGAAATGAGATGCGATATCGCGTTTTATGAAGCATTAGAACTCTATTGCTACGATACGTAGACATCTGCAAACGCTATTTCCTTGCAAGGAACTGTCGCATTTACACTCTTTTGAAGTGAATACGAGGTTTACATGACACTTCGCAATGAATGTTATATCTTATCACGAAACATATAAGTGAAATGCGATATCGCGTTTCAAGAAGCATTAGAACTCTATTGCTACGATACGTAGACATCTGCAAACACTATTTCCTTGAAAGGAAGTGTCGCATTTACATTCATTCGAAGTAAATACGAGGTTTACATGACACTTCGCAATGAATGTTATATCTTATCATGAAACATAGAAGTGAAATGCGATATCGCGTTTTAAGAAGCATTAGAACTCTATTGCTACGATACGTAGACATCTGCAAACGCTATTTTCTTGCATGGAAGTGTCGCATTTACACTCTTTTGAAGTGAATACGAGGTTTACATGACACTTCGCAGTGAATATTATATCTTATCATGAAACTCAGAAAAGAGATGCGATATCGCGTTTCAAGAAGCATTAGAACTCTATTGCTACTATACGTAGACATCTGCAAACGCTATTTCCTTGCAAGGAAGTGTCGCATTTACACTCTTTTGAAGTAAACACGAGGTTTACATGACACTTCGCAATGAATATTATATCTTATCATGAAACTCAGTAAAGAGATGCGATATCGCGTTTCAAGAAGCATTAGAACTCTATTGCTACGATAAGTAGACATCTGCAAACGCTATTTCCTTGCAAGGAACTGTCGCATTTACACTCTTTTGAAGTGAATACGAGGTTTACATGACACTTCGCAATGAATGTTATATCTTATCATGAAACATAGATGTGAAATGCGATATCGCGTTTTAAGAAGCATTAGGACTCTATTGCTACGGTACGTAGACATCTGCAAACGCTATTTCCTTGCAAGGAAGTGTCGCATTTACACTCTTTTGAAGTGAATACGAGGTTTACATAACACTTCGCAATGAATGTTATATCTTATCATAAAACATAGAAGTGAAATGCGATATCGCATTTTAAGAAGCATTAGAACTCTATTGCTACGATACGTAAACATCTGCAAACGCTATTTCCTTGCAGGGAAGTGTCTCATTTACACCCTTTTGAAGTGAATACGAGGTTTACATGACACATCGCAATGAATATTATACCTTATTATGAAACATAGAAATGAGATTTCGATATCGCGTTTTAAGAAGCATTAGAACACTATTGCTACGATACGTAGACATCTGCAAACAATATTTCCCTGCAAGGAAGTGTCGCATTTACACTCTTTTGAAGTTAATACGAGATTTACATAACACTTCGCAGTGAATATTATATCTTATCATGAAACATAGAAATGAGATGCGATATCGCGTTTTAAGAAGCATTAGAACTCTATTGCTACGATACGTAGACATCAGCAAACGCTATTTCCCTGCAAGGAACTGTCGCATTTACACTCTTTTGAAGTGAATACGAGGTTTACATGACACTTCGCAATGAATGTTACATCTTATCATAAAACATAGAAGTGAAATGCGATATTGCGTTTTAAGAAGCATTAGAACTCTATTGCTACGATACGTAAACATCTGCAAACGCTATTTCCTTGCAGGGAAGTGTCGCATTTACACCCTTTTGAAGTGAATACGAGGTTTACATGACACTTCGCTATGAATATTATATCTTATTATGAAACATAGAAGTGAAAAGCGATATCGCGTTTTAAGAAGCATTAGAACTCTATTGCTACGATACGTAAACATCTGCAAACGCTATTTCCTTGCAAGAAAGTGTCGCATTTACACTCTTTTGAAGTGAATACGAGGTTTACATAACACTTCGCAATGAATATTATATCTTATCATGAAGCATAGAAGTGAAATGCGATATCGCGTTTTAAGAAGCATTAGAACTCTATTGCTACGATACGTAGACATCTGCAAACGCTATTTCCTTGCAAGGAAGTGTCGCATTTACACTCTTTTGAAGTGAATACGAGGTTTACATGACACTTCGCAATGAATGTTATATCTTATCATGAAACATGGATGTGAAATGCGATATCGCGTTTTAAGAAGAATTCGAACTCTATTGCTTCGATACGTAGACATCTGCAAACGCTATTTCCTTGCAAGGAACTGTCGCATTTACACTCTTTTGAAGTGAATACGAGGTTTACATGACACTTCGCAATGAATGTTATATCTTATCATAAAACATAGAAGTGAAATGCGATATCGCGTTTTAAGAAGCATTAGAACTCTATTGCTACGATACGTAAACATCTGCAAACGCTATTTCCTTGCAGGGAAGTGTCGCATTTACACCCTTTTGAAGTGAATACGAGGTTTACATGACACTTCGCAATGAATGTTATATCTTATTATGAAACATAGAAATGAGATGCGATATCGCGTTCTATGAAGCATTAGAACTCTATTGCTACGATACGTAGACATCTGCAAACGCTATTTCCTTGCAAGGAACTGTCGCATTTACACTCTTTTGAAGTGAATACGAGGTTTACATGACACTTCGCAATGAACGTTATATCTTATCATGAAACATATAAGTGAAATGCGATATCGCGTTTCAAGAAGCATTAGAACTCTATTGCTACGATACGTAGACATCTGCAAACGCTATTTCCTTGAAAGGAAGTGTCGCATTTACATTCATTCGAAGTAAATACGAGGTTTACATGACACTTCGCAATGAATGTTATATCTTATCATGAAACATAGAAGTGAAATGCGATATCGCGTTTTAAGAAGCATTAGAACTCTATTGCTACGATACGTAGACATCTGCAAACGCTATTTTCTTGCAAGGAAGTGTCGCATTTACACTCTTTTGAAGTGAATACGAGGTTTACATGACACTTCGCAGTGAATATTATATCTTATCATGAAACTCAGAAAAGAGATGCGATATCGCGTTTCAAGAAGCATTAGAACTCTATTGCTACTATACGTAGACATCTGCAAACGCTATTTGCTTGCAAGAAAGTGTCGCATTTACACTCTTTTGAAGTGAATACGAGGTTTACATAACACTTCGCAATGAATGTTATATCATATCATAAAACATAGAAGTGAAATGCGATATCGCGTTTTAAGAAGCATTAGAATTCTATTGCTACGATACGTAAACATCTGCAAACGCTATTTCCTTGCAGGGAAGTGTCGCATTTACACCCTTTTGAAGTGAATACGAGGTTTACATGACACTTCGCAATGAATATTATATCTTATTATGAAACATAGAAATGAGATGCGATATCGCGTTTTATGAAGCATTAGAACTCTATTGCTACGATACGTAGACATCTGCAAACGCTATTTCCTTGCAAGGAACTGTCGCATTTACACTCTTTTGAAGTGAATACGAGGTTTACATGACACTTCGCAATGAATGTTATATCTTATCACGAAACATATAAGTGAAATGCGATATCGCGTTTCAAGAAGCATTAGAACTCTATTGCTACGATACGTAGACATCTGCAAACGCTATTTCCTTGAAAGGAAGTGTCGCATTTACATTCATTCGAAGTAAATACGAGGTTTACATGACACTTCGCAATGAATGTTATATCTTATCATGAAACATAGAAGTGAAATGCGATATCGCGTTTTAAGAAGCATTAGAACTCTATTGCTACGATACGTAGACATCTGCAAACGCTATTTTCTTGCAAGGAAGTGTCGCATTTACACTCTTTTGAAGTGAATACGAGGTTTACATGACACTTCGCAGTGAATATTATATCTTATCATGAAACTCAGAAAAGAGATGCGATATCGCGTTTCAAGAAGCATTAGAACTCTATTGCTACTATACGTAGACATCTGCAAACGCTATTTCCTTGCAAGGAAGTGTCGCATTTACACTCTTTTGAAGTGAACACGAGGTTTACATGACACTTCGCAATGAATATTATATCTTATCATGAAACTCAGTAAAGAGATGCGATATCGCGTTTCAAGAAGCATTAGAACTCTATTGCTACGATACGTAGACATCTGCAAACGCTATTTCCTTGCAAGGAACTGTCGCATTTACACTCTTTTGAAGTGAATACGAGGTTTACATGACACTTCGCAATGAATGTTATATCTTATCATGAAACATAGATGTGAAATGCGATATCGCGTTTTAAGAAGCATTAGGACTCTATTGCTACGGTACGTAGACATCTGCAAACGCTATTTCCTTGCAAGGAAGTGTCGCATTTACACTCTTTTGAAGTGAATACGAGGTTTACATAACACTTCGCAATGAATGTTATATCTTATCATAAAACATAGAAGTGAAATGCGATATCGCATTTTAAGAAGCATTAGAACTCTATTGCTACGATACGTAAACATCTGCAAACGCTATTTCCTTGCAGGGAAGTGTCTCATTTACACCCTTTTGAAGTGAATACGAGGTTTACATGACACATCGCAATGAATATTATACCTTATTATGAAACATAGAAATGAGATTTCGATATCGCGTTTTAAGAAGCATTAGAACACTATTGCTACGATACGTAGACATCTGCAAACAATATTTCCCTGCAAGGAAGTGTCGCATTTACACTCTTTTGAAGTTAATACGAGATTTACATAACACTTCGCAGTGAATATTATATCTTATCATGAAACATAGAAATGAGATGCGATATCGCGTTTTAAGAAGCATTAGAACTCTATTGCTACGATACGTAGACATCAGCAAACGCTATTTCCCTGCAAGGAACTGTCGCATTTACACTCTTTTGAAGTGAATACGAGGTTTACATGACACTTCGCAATGAATGTTACATCTTATCATAAAACATAGAAGTGAAATGCGATATTGCGTTTTAAGAAGCATTAGAACTCTATTGCTACGATACGTAAACATCTGCAAACGCTATTTCCTTGCAGGGAAGTGTCGCATTTACACCCTTTTGAAGTGAATACGAGGTTTACATGACACTTCGCTATGAATATTATATCTTATTATGAAACATAGAAGTGAAAAGCGATATCGCGTTTTAAGAAGCATTAGTACTCTATTGCTACGATACGTAAACATCTGCAAACGCTATTTCCTTGCAAGAAAGTGTCGCATTTACACTCTTTTGAAGTGAATACGAGGTTTACATAACACTTCGCAATGAATATTATATCTTATCAAGAAGCATAGAAGTGAAATGCGATATCGCGTTTTAAGAAGCATTAGAACTCTATTGCTACGATACGTAGACATCTGCAAACGCTATTTCCTTGCAAGGAAGTGTCGCATTTACACTCTTTTGAAGTGAATACGAGGTTTACATGACACTTCGCAATGAATGTTATATCTTATCATGAAACATGGATGTGAAATGCGATATCGCGTTTTAAGAAGAATTCGAACTCTATTGCTTCGATACGTAGACATCTGCAAACGCTATTTCCTTGCAAGGAACTGTCGCATTTACACTCTTTTGAAGTGAATACGAGGTTTACATGACACTTCGCAATGAATGTTATATCTTATCATAAAACATAGAAGTGAAATGCGATATCGCGTTTTAAGAAGCATTAGAACTCTATTGCTACGATACGTAAACATCTGCAAACGCTATTTCCTTGCAGGGAAGTGTCGCATTTACACCCTTTTGAAGTGAATACGAGGTTTACATGACACTTCGCAATGAATATTATATCTTATTATGAAACATAGAAATGAGATGCGATATCGCGTTCTATGAAGCATTAGAACTCTATTGCTACGATACGTAGACATCTGCAAACGCTATTTCCTTGCAAGGAACTGTCGCATTTACACTCTTTTGAAGTGAATACGAGGTTTACATGACACTTCGCAATGAATGTTATATCTTATCATGAAACATATAAGTGAAATGCGATATCGCGTTTCAAGAAGCATTAGAACTCTATTGCTACGATACGTAGACATCTGCAAACGCTATTTCCTTGAAAGGAAGTGTCGCATTTACATTCATTCGAAGTAAATACGAGGTTTACATGACACTTCGCAATGAATGTTATATCTTATCATGAAACATAGAAGTGAAATGCGATATCGCGTTTTAAGAAGCATTAGAACTCTATTGCTACGATACGTAGACATCTGCAAACGCTATTTTCTTGCAAGGAAGTGTCGCATTTACACTCTTTTGAAGTGAATACGAGGTTTACATGACACTTCGCAATGAATGTTATATCTTATCATGAAACATAGATGTGAAATGCGATATCGCGTTTTAAGAAGCACTAGGACTCTATTGCTACGGTACGTAGACATCTGCAAACGCTATTTCCTTGCAAGGAAGTGTCGCATTTACACTCTTTTGAAGTGAATACGAGGTTTACATGACACTTCGCAATGAATGTTATATCTTATCATGAAACATAGATGTGAAATGCGATATCGCGTTTTAAGAAGCACTAGGACTCTATTGCTACGGTACGTAGACATCTGCAAACGCTATTTCCTTGCAAGGAAGTGTCGCATTTACACTCTTTTGAAGTGAATACGAGGTTTACATAACACTTCGCAATGAATGTTATATCTTATCATAAAACATAGAAGTGAAATGCGATATCGCATTTTAAGAAGCATTAGAACTCTATTGCTACGATACGTAAACATCTGCAAACGCTATTTCCTTGCAGGGAAGTGTCTCATTTACACCCTTTTGAAGTGAATACGAGGTTTACATGACACATCGCAATGAATATTATACCTTATTATGAAACATAGAAATGAGATTTCGATATCGCGTTTTAAGAAGCATTAGAACACTATTGCTACGATACGTAGACATCTGCAAACAATATTTCCCTGCAAGGAAGTGTCGCATTTACACTCTTTTGAAGTTAATACGAGATTTACATAACACTTCGCAGTGAATATTATATCTTATCATGAAACATAGAAATGAGATGCGATATCGCGTTTTAAGAAGCATTAGAACTCTATTGCTACGATACGTAGACATCAGCAAACGCTATTTCCCTGCAAGGAACTGTCGCATTTACACTCTTTTGAAGTGAATACGAGGTTTACATGACACTTCGCAATGAATGTTACATCTTATCATAAAACATAGAAGTGAAATGCGATATTGCGTTTTAAGAAGCATTAGAACTCTATTGCTACGATACGTAAACATCTGCAAACGCTATTTCCTTGCAGGGAAGTGTCTCATTTACACCCTTTTGAAGTGAATACGAGGTTTACATGACACATCGCAATGAATATTATACCTTATTATGAAACATAGAAATGAGATTTCGATATCGCGTTTTAAGAAGCATTAGAACACTATTGCTACGATACGTAGACATCTGCAAACAATATTTCCCTGCAAGGAAGTGTCGCATTTACACTCTTTTGAAGTTAATACGAGATTTACATAACACTTCGCAGTGAATATTATATCTTATCATGAAACATAGAAATGAGATGCGATATCGCGTTTTAAGAAGCATTAGAACTCTATTGCTACGATACGTAGACATCAGCAAACGCTATTTCCCTGCAAGGAACTGTCGCATTTACACTCTTTTGAAGTGAATACGAGGTTTACATGACACTTCGCAATGAATGTTACATCTTATCATAAAACATAGAAGTGAAATGCGATATCGCGTTTTAAGAAGCATTAGAACTCTATTGCTACGATACGTAAACATCTGCAAACGCTATTTCCTTGCAGGGAAGTGTCGCATTTACACCCTTTTGAAGTGAATACGAGGTTTACATGACACTTCGCAATGAATATTATATCTTATTATGAAACATAGAAATGAGATGCGATATCGCGTTCTATGAAGCATTAGAACTCTATTGCTACGATACGTAGACATCTGCAAACGCTATTTCCTTGCAAGGAACTGTCGCATTTACACTCTTTTGAAGTGAATACGAGGTTTACATGACACTTCGCAATGAATGTTATATCTTATCATGAAACATATAAGTGAAATGCGATATCGCGTTTCAAGAAGCATTAGAACTCTATTGCTACGATACGTAGACATCTGCAAACGCTATTTCCTTGAAAGGAAGTGTCGCATTTACATTCATTCGAAGTAAATACGAGGTTTACATGACACTTCGCAATGAATGTTATATCTTATCATGAAACATAGAAGTGAAATGCGATATCGCGTTTTAAGAAGCATTAGAACTCTATTGCTACGATACGTAGACATCTGCAAACGCTATTTTCTTGCAAGGAAGTGTCGCATTTACACTCTTTTGAAGTGAATACGAGGTTTACATGACACTTCGCAATGAATGTTATATCTTATCATGAAACATAGATGTGAAATGCGATATCGCGTTTTAAGAAGCACTAGGACTCTATTGCTACGGTACGTAGACATCTGCAAACGCTATTTCCTTGCAAGGAAGTGTCGCATTTACACTCTTTTGAAGTGAATACGAGGTTTACATAACACTTCGCAATGAATGTTATATCTTATCATAAAACGTAGAAGTGAAATGCGATATTGCGTTTTAAGAAGCATTAGAACTCTATTGCTACGATACGTAAACATCTGCAAACGCTATTTCCTTGCAGGGAAGTGTCGCATTTACACCCTTTTGAAGTGAATACGAGGTTTACATGACACTTCGCTATGAATATTATATCTTATTATGAAACATAGAAATGAGATGCGATATCGCGTTTTATGAAGCATTAGATCTCTATTGCTACGATACGTAGACATCTGCAAACGCTATTTCCTTGCAAGGAACTGTTGCATTTACACTCTTTTGAAGTGAATACGAGGTTTACATGACACTTCGCAATGAATGTTATATCTTATCATGAAACATAGATGTGAAATGCGATATCGCGTTTTAAGAAGCATTAGGACTCTATTGCTACGGTACGTAAACATCTGCAAACGCTATTTCCTTGCAAGAAAGTGTCGCATTTACACTCTTTTGAAGTGAATACGAGGTTTACATAACACTTCGCAATGAATATTATATCTTATCATGAAGCATAGAAGTGAAATGCGATATCGCGTTTTAAGAAGCATTAGAACTCTATTGCTACGATACGTAGACATCTGCAAACGCTATTTCCTTGCAAGGAAGTGTCGCATTTACACTCTTTTGAAGTGAATACGAGGTTTACATGACACTTCGCAATGAATGTTATATCTTATCATGAAACATGGATGTGAAATGCGATATCGCGTTTTAAGAAGAATTCGAACTCTATTGCTTCGATACGTAGACATCTGCAAACGCTATTTCCTTGCAAGGAACTGTCGCATTTACACTCTTTTGAAGTGAATACGAGGTTTACATGACACTTCGCAATGAATGTTACATCTTATCATAAAACATACAAGTGAAATGCGATATCGCGTTTTAAGAAGCATTAGAACTCTATTGCTACGATACGTAAACATCTGCAAACGCTATTTCCTTGCAGGGAAGTGTCGCATTTACACCCTTTTGAAGTGAATACGAGGTTTACATGACACTTCGCAATGAATATTATATCTTATTATGAAACATAGAAATGAGATGCGATATCGCGTTCTATGAAGCATTAGAACTCTATTGCTACGATACGTAGACATCTGCAAACGCTATTTCCTTGCAAGGAACTGTCGCATTTACACTCTTTTGAAGTGAATACGAGGTTTACATGACACTTCGCAATGAATGTTATATCTTATCATGAAACATATAAGTGAAATGCGATATCGCGTTTCAAGAAGCATTAGAACTCTATTGCTACGATACGTAGACATCTGCAAACGCTATTTCCTTGAAAGGAAGTGTCGCATTTACATTCATTCGAAGTAAATACGAGGTTTACATGACACTTCGCAATGAATGTTATATCTTATCATGAAACATAGAAGTGAAATGCGATATCGCGTTTTAAGAAGCATTAGAACTCTATTGCTACGATACGTAGACATCTGCAAACGCTATTTTCTTGCAAGGAAGTGTCGCATTTACACTCTTTTGAAGTGAATACGAGGTTTACATGACACTTCGCAGTGAATATTATATCTTATCATGAAACTCAGAAAAGAGATGCGATATCGCGTTTCAAGAAGCATTAGAACTCTATTGCTACTATACGTAGACATCTGCAAACGCTATTTCCTTGCAAGAAAGTGTCGCATTTACACTCTTTTGAAGTGAATACGAGGTTTACATAACACTTCGCAATGAATGTTATATCATATCATAAAACATAGAAGTGAAATGCGATATCGCGTTTTAAGAAGCATTAGAATTCTATTGCTACGATACGTAAACATCTGCAAACGCTATTTCCTTGCAGGGAAGTGTCGCATTTACACCCTTTTGAAGTGAATACGAGGTTTACATGACACTTCGCAATGAATATTATATCTTATTATGAAACATAGAAATGAGATGCGATATCGCGTTTTATGAAGCATTAGAACTCTATTGCTACGATACGTAGACATCTGCAAACGCTATTTCCTTGCAAGGAACTGTTGCATTTACACTCTTTTGAAGTGAATACGAGGTTTACATGACACTTCGCAATGAATGTTATATCTTATCATGAAACATAGATGTGAAATGCGATATCGCGTTTTAAGAAGCATTAGGTCTCTATTGCTACGGTACGTAGACATCTGCAAACGCTATTTCCTTGCAAGAAAGTGTCGCATTTACACTCTTTTGAAGTGAATACGAGGTTTACATGACACTTCGCAATGAATGTTACATCTTATCATGAAACATAGAAATGAGATGCGATATCGCGTTTTATGAAGCATTAGAACTCTATTGCTACGATACGTAGACATCTGCAAACGCTATTTCCTTGCAAGGAACTGTCGCATTTACACTCTTTTGAAGTGAATACGAGGTTTACATAACACTTCGCAAATGAATGTTATATCTTATCATAAAACATAGAAGTGAAATGCGATATCGCGTTTTAAGAAGCATTAGAACTCTATTGCTACGATACGTAGACATCTGCAAACGCTATTTCCTTGCAAGGAAGTGTCGCATTTACACTCTTTTGAAGTGAATACGAGGTTTACATGACACTTCGCAATGAATGTTATATCTTATCATGAAACATGGATGTGAAATGCGATATCGCGTTTTAAGAAGAATTCGAACTCTATTGCTTCGATACGTAGACATCTGCAAACGCTATTTCCTTGCAAGGAACTGTCGCATTTACACTCTTTTGAAGTGAATACGAGGTTTACATGACACTTCGCAATGAATGTTACATCTTATCATAAAACATACAAGTGAAATGCGATATCGCGTTTTAAGAAGCATTAGAACTCTATTGCTACAATACGTAAACATCTGCAAACGCTATTTCCTTGCAGGGAAGTGTCGCATTTACACCCTTTTGAAGTGAATACGAGGTTTACATGACACTTCGCAATGAATATTATATCTTATTATGAAACATAGAAATGAGATGCGATATCGCGTTCTATGAAGCATTAGAACTCTATTGCTACGATACGTAGACATCTGCAAACGCTATTTCCTTGCAAGGAACTGTCGCATTTACACTCTTTTGAAGTGAATACGAGGTTTACATGACACTTCGCAATGAATGTTATATCTTATCATGAAACATATAAGTGAAATGCGATATCGCGTTTCAAGAAGCATTAGAACTCTATTGCTACGATACGTAGACATCTGCAAACGCTATTTCCTTGAAAGGAAGTGTCGCATTTACATTCATTCGAAGTAGATACGAGGTTTACATGACACTTCGCTATGAATGTTACATCTTATCATAAAACATAGAAGTGAAATGCGATATTGCGTTTTAAGAAGCATTAGAACTCTATTGCTACGATACGTAAACATCTGCAAACGCTATTTCCTTGCAGGGAAGTGTCGCATTTACACCCTTTTGAAGTGAATACGAGGTTTACATGACACTTCGCTATGAATATTATATCTTATTATGAAACATAGAAATGAGATGCGATATCGCGTTTTATGAAGCATTAGATCTCTATTGCTACGATACGTAGACATCTGCAAACGCTATTTCCTTGCAAGGAACTGTTGCATTTACACTCTTTTGAAGTGAATACGAGGTTTACATGACACTTCGCAATGAATGTTATATCTTATCATGAAACATAGATGTGAAATGCGATATCGCGTTTTAAGAAGCATTAGGACTCTATTGCTACGGTACGTAGACATCTGCAAACGCTATTTCCTTGCAAGAAAGTGTCGCATTTACACTCTTTTGAAGTGAATACGAGGTTTACATGACACTTCGCAATGAATGTTACATCTTATCATGAAACATAGAAATGAGATGCGATATCGCGTTTTATGAAGCATTAGAACTCTATTGCTACGATACGTAGACATCTGCAAACGCTATTTCCTTGCAAGGAACTGTCGCATTTACACTCTTTTGAAGTGAATACGAGGTTTACATAACACTTCGCAAATGAATGTTATATCTTATCATAAAACATAGAAGTGAAATGCGATATCGCGTTTTAAGAAGCATTAGAACTCTATTGCTTCGATACGTAGACATCTGCAAACGCTATTTCCTTGCAAGGAACTGTCGCATTTACACTCTTTTGAAGTGAATACGAGGTTTACATGACACTTCGCAATGAATGTTATATCTTATCATAAAACATAGAAGTGAAATGCGATATCGCGTTTTAAGAAGCATTAGAACTCTATTGCTACGATACGTAAACATCTGCAAACGCTATTTCCTTGCAGGGAAGTGTCGCATTTACACCCTTTTGAAGTGAATACGAGGTTTACATGACACTTCGCAATGAATATTATATCTTATTATGAAACATAGAAATGAGATGCGATATCGCGTTTTATGAAGCATTAGATCTCTATTGCTACTATACGTAGACATCTGCAAACGCTATTTCCTTACAAGGAAGTGTCGCATTTACACTCTTTTGAAGTGAATACGAGGTTTACATGACACTTCGCAATGAATATTATATCTAATCATGAAACTCAGTAAAGAGATGCGATATCGCGTTTCAGGAAGCATTAGAACTCTATTGCTACGATACGTAGACATCTGCAAACGCTATTTCCTTGCAAGGAAGTGTCGCATTTACACTCTTTTGAAGTGAATACGAGGTTTACATGACACTTCGCAATGAATGTTATATCTTATCATGAAACATGGATGTGAAATGCGATATCGCGTTTTAAGAAGAATTCGAACTCTATTGCTTCGATACGTAGACATCTGCAAACGCTATTTCCTTGCAAGGAACTGTCGCATTTACACTCTTTTGAAGTGAATACGAGGTTTACATGACACTTCGCAATGAATGTTATATCTTATCATAAAACATAGAAGTGAAATGCGATATCGCGTTTTAAGAAGCATTAGAACTCTATTGCTACGATACGTAAACATCTGCAAACGCTATTTCCTTGCAGGGAAGTGTCGCATTTACACCCTTTTGAAGTGAATACGAGGTTTACATGACACTTCGCAATGAATATTATATCTTATTATGAAACATAGATATGAGATGCGATATCGCGTTTTATGAAGCATTAGATCTCTATTGCTACTATACGTAGACACCTGCAAACGCTATTTCCTTGCAAGGAAGCGTCGCATTTACACTCTTTTGAAGTGAATACGAGGTTTACATAACACTTCGCAATGAATGTTATATCTTATCATAAAACATAGAAGTGAAATGCGATATCGCGTTTTAAGAAGCATTAGAACTCTATTGCTACGATACGTAAACATCTGCAAACGCTATTTCCTTGCAGGGAAGTGTCGCATTTACACCCTTTTGAAGTGAATACGAGGTTTACATGACACATCGCAATGAACATTATATCTTATTATGAAACATAGAAATGAGATGCGATATCGCGTTTTAAGAAGCATTAGAACACTATTGCTACGATACGTAGTCATCTGCAAACAATATTTCCCTGCAAGGAAGTGTCGTATTTACACTCTTTTCAAGTTAATACGAGGTTTTCATAACACTTCGCAATGAATGTTGTATCTTATCATGAAACATAGAAATGAGATGCGATATCGCGTTTTAAGAAGCATTAGAACTCTACTGCTACGATACATAGACATCAGCAAACGCTATTTCCCTGGAAGGAACTGTCGCATTTACACTCTTTTGAAGTGAATACGAGGTTTACATGATATTTCGCAATGAATGTTATATCTTATCATGAAACATAGAAGTGAAATGCGACATCGCGTTTTAAGAAGCATTAGAACTCTATTGCTACGATACGTAGACATCTGCAAACGCTATTTCCTTGCAAGGAACTGTTGCATTTACACTCTTTTGAAGTGAATACGAGGTTTACATGACACTTCGCAATGAATGTTATATCTTATCATGAAACATAGATGTGAAATGCGATATCGCGTTTTAAGAAGCATTAGGACTCTATTGCTACGGTACGTAGACATCTGCAAACGCTATTTCCTTGCAAGAAAGTGTCGCATTTACACTCTTTTGAAGTGAATACGAGGTTTACATGACACTTCGCAATGAATGTTACATCTTATCATGAAACATAGAAATGAGATGCGATATCGCGTTTTATGAAGCATTAGAACTCTATTGCTACGATACGTAGACATCTGCAAACGCTATTTCCTTGCAAGGAACTGTCGCATTTACACTCTTTTGAAGTGAATACGAGGTTTACATAACACTTCGCAAATGAATGTTATATCTTATCATAAAACATAGAAGTGAAATGCGATATCGCGTTTTAAGAAGCATTAGAACTCTATTGCTTCGATACGTAGACATCTGCAAACGCTATTTCCTTGCAAGGAACTGTCGCATTTACACTCTTTTGAAGTGAATACGAGGTTTACATGACACTTCGCAATGAATGTTATATCTTATCATAAAACATAGAAGTGAAATGCGATATCGCGTTTTAAGAAGCATTAGAACTCTATTGCTACGATACGTAAACATCTGCAAACGCTATTTCCTTGCAGGGAAGTGTCGCATTTACACCCTTTTGAAGTGAATACGAGGTTTACATGACACTTCGCAATGAATATTATATCTTATTATGAAACATAGAAATGAGATGCGATATCGCGTTTTATGAAGCATTAGATCTCTATTGCTACTATACGTAGACATCTGCAAACGCTATTTCCTTACAAGGAAGTGTCGCATTTACACTCTTTTGAAGTGAATACGAGGTTTACATGACACTTCGCAATGAATATTATATCTAATCATGAAACTCAGTAAAGAGATGCGATATCGCGTTTCAGGAAGCATTAGAACTCTATTGCTACGATACGTAGACATCTGCAAACGCTATTTCCTTGCAAGGAAGTGTCGCATTTACACACTTTTGAAGTGAATACGAGGTTTACATGACACTTCGCAATGAATGTTATATCTTATCATGAAACATGGATGTGAAATGCGATATCGCGTTTTAAGAAGAATTCGAACTCTATTGCTTCGATACGTAGACATCTGCAAACGCTATTTCCTTGCAAGGAACTGTCGCATTTACACTCTTTTGAAGTGAATACGAGGTTTACATGACACTTCGCAATGAATGTTATATCTTATCATAAAACATAGAAGTGAAATGCGATATCGCGTTTTAAGAAGCATTAGAACTCTATTGCTACGATACGTAAACATCTGCAAACGCTATTTCCTTGCAGGGAAGTGTCGCATTTACACCCTTTTGAAGTGAATACGAGGTTTACATGACACTTCGCAATGAATATTATATCTTATTATGAAACATAGATATGAGATGCGATATCGCGTTTTATGAAGCATTAGATCTCTATTGCTACTATACGTAGACACCTGCAAACGCTATTTCCTTGCAAGGAAGCGTCGCATTTACACTCTTTTGAAGTGAATACGAGGTTTACATGACACTTCGCAATGAATGTTATATCTTATCACGTAACATAGAAGTGAAATGCGATATCGCGTTTTAAGAAGAATTAGAACTCTATTGCTACGATACGTAGACACCTGCAAACGCTATTTCCTTGCAAGAAAGTGTCGCATTTACACACTTTTGAAGTGAATACGAGGTTTACATAACACTTCGCAATGAATGTTATATCTTATCATAAAACATAGAAGTGAAATGCGATATCGCGTTTTAAGAAGCATTAGAACTCTATTGCTACGATACGTAAACATCTGCAAACGCTATTTCCCTGCAAGGAACTGTCGCATTTACACTCTTTTGAAGTGAATACGAGGTTTACATGACACTTCGCAATGAATGTTATATCTTATCATGAAACATAGAAGTGACATGCGACATCGCGTTTTGAGAAGCATAAGAATTCTATTGCTGCGATACGTAGACATCTGCAAACGCTATTTCCTTGGAAGGAAGTGTCACATTTACACTCTTTTAAAGTGAATACGAGGTTTACATAACACTTCGCAATGAATATTATATCTTCTCATGAAACTCAGAAATGAATGCGATATCGCGTTTCAAGAAGCATTAGAACTCTATTGCTACGATACGTACACATCTGCAAACGCTATTTCCTTGCAAGGAAGTGTCGCATTTACATTCTTTTGAAGTGAATACGAGGTTTACATGACACTTCGCAGTGAGTATTATATCTTATCATGAAACTCAGAAAAGGGATGCGATATCGCGTTTCAAGAAGCATTAGAACTCTATTGCTTCGATACGTAGACATCTGCAAACGCTATTTCCTTGCAAGGAACTGTCGCATTTACACTCTTCTGTAGTGAATACGAGGTTTACATGACACTTCGCAATGAATGTTATATCTTATCATGAAACATAGTAGTGAAATGCGATATCGCGTTTTGAGAAGCATAAGAACTCTATTGCTACGGTACGTAGACATCTGCAAACGCTATTTCCTTGCAAGGAACTGTCGCATTTACACTCTTTTGAAGTGAATACGAGGTTTACATGACACTTCGCAATGAATATTATATCTTATCATGAAATTCAGAAAAGGGATGCGATATGGCGTTTCAAGAAGGATTGGAACTCTATTGCTACGATACGTATACATCTATAAGCGCTATTTCCTTGAAAGGAAGTGTCGCTTTTACATTCATTCGAAGTAAATACGAGGTTTACATGACACTTCGCAATGAATGTTAAATCTTATCATGAAACATAGAAGTGAAATGCGATATCGCGTTTTAAGAAGCATTAGAACTCTATTGCTACGATACATAGATATCTGCAAACGCTATTTCCTTGCAAGGAACTGTCGCATTTACACTCTTTTGAAGTGAATACCAGGTTTACATGACACTTCGCAATGAATGTTATATCTTATCATGAAACATAGATGTGAAATGCGATATCGCGTTTTAAGAAGCATTAGGACTCTATTGCTACGGTACGTAGACATCTGCAAACGCTATTTCCTTGCAAGGAAGTGTCGCATTTACACTCTTTTGAAGTGAATACGAGGTTTACATAACACTTCGCAATGAATGTTATATCTTATCATAAAACATAGAAGTGAAATGCGATATCGCGTTTTACGAAGCATTAGAACTCTATTGCTACGATACGTAAACATCTGCAAACGCTATTTCCTTGCAGGGAAGTGTCGCATTTACACCCTTTTGAAGTGAATACGAGGTTTACATGACACATCGCAATGAATATTATATCTTATTATGAAACATAGAAATGAGATGCGATATCGCGTTTTAAGAAGCATTAGAACACTATTGCTACGATACGTAGTCATCTGCAAACAATATTTCCCTGCAAGGAAGTGTCGCATTTACACTCTTTTGAAGTTAATACTAGGTTTACATAACACTTCGCAATGAATGTTGTATCTTATCATGAAACATAGAAATGAGATGCGATATCGCGTTTTAAGAAGCATTAGAACTCTATTGCTACGATACATAGACATCAGCAAACGCTATTTCCCTGCAAGTAACTGTCGCATTTACACTCTTTTGAAGTGAATACGAGGTTTACATGACACTTCGCAATGAATGTTATATCTTATCATGAAACATAGAAGTGAAATGCGACATCGCGTTTTGAGAAGCATAAGAATTCTATTGCTGCGATACGTAGACATCTGCAAACGCTATTTCCTTGCAAGGAAGTGTCACATTTACACTCTTTTAAAGTGAATACGAGGTTTACATAACACTTCGCAATGAATATTATATCTTATCATGAAACTCAGAAATGAATGCGATATCGCGTTTCAAGAAGCATTAGAACTCTATTGCTACGATACGTACACATCTGCAAACGCTATTTCCTTGCAAGGAAGTGTCGCATTTACATTCTTTTGAAGTGAATGCGAGGTTTACATGACACTTCGCAGTGAGTATTATATCTTATCATGAAACTCAGAAAAGGGATGCGATATCGCGTTTCAAGAAGCATTAGATCTCTATTGCTTCGATACGTAGACATCTGCAAACGCTATTTCCTTGCAAGGAACTGTCGCATTTACACTCTTTTGAAGTGAATACGAGGTTTACATGACACTTCGCAATGAATGTTATATCTTATCATGAAACATAGTAGTGAAATGCGATATCGCGTTTTGAGAAGCATAAGAACTCTATTGCTACGATACGTAGACATCTGCAAACGCTATTTCCTTGCAAGGAAGTGTCGCATTTACACTCTTTTGATGTGAATACGAGGTTTACATGACACTTCGCAATGAATATTATATCTTATCATGAAACTCAGAAAAGGGATGCGATTTCGCGTTTTAAGAAGCTTTAGAACTCTATTGCTACGATACGTAGACATCTGCAAACGCTATTTCCTTGCAGGGAAGTGTCGCATTTACACTCTTTTGAAGTGAATACGAGGTTTACATGACACTTCGCAATGAATGTTATATCTTATCACGAAACATAGAAGTGAAATGCGATATCGCGTTTTAAGAAGAATTAGAACTCTATTGCTACGATACGTAGACATCTGCAAACGCTATTTCCTTGCAAGGAAGTGTCGCATTTACACTCTTTTGAAGGGAATACGAGGTTTACATGACACTTCGCAATGAATATTATATCTTATCATGAAACTCAGAAAAGAGATGCGATATCGCGTTTCAAGAAGCATTAGAACTCTATTGCTACGATACGTAGACATCTGCAAACGCTGTTTCCTTGCAAGGAACTGTCGCATTTACACTCTTTTGAAGTGAATACGAGGTTTACCTGACACTTCGCAATGAATGTTATATCTTATCATGAAACATAGTAGTGAAATGCGATATCGCGTTTTAAGAAGCATTAGAACTCTATTGCTACGATACGTAGACATCTGCAAACGCTATTTCCCTGCAAGGAACTGTCGCATTTACACTCTTTTGAAGTGAATACGAGGTTTACATGACACTTCGCAATGAATGTTATATCTTATCATGAAACATAGAAGTGAAATGCGACATCGCGTTTTGAGAAGCATAAGAATTCTATTGCTGCGATACGTAGACATCTGCAAACGCTATTTCCTTGCAAGGAAGTGTCACATTTACACTCTTTTAAAGTGAATACGAGGTTTACATAACACTTCGCAATGAATATTATATCTTATCATGAAACTCAGAAATGAATGCGATATCGCGTTTCAAGAAGCATTAGAACTCTATTGCTACGATACGTACACATCTGCAAACGCTATTTCCTTGCAAGGTAGTGTCGCATTTACATTCTTTTGAAGTGAATGCGAGGTTTACATGACACTTCGCAGTGAGTATTATATCTTATCATGAAACTCAGAAAAGGGATGCGATATCGCGTTTCAAGAAGCATTAGAACTCTATTGCTTCGATACGTAGACATCTGCAAACGCTATTTCCTTGCAAGGAACTGTCGCATTTACACTCTTTTGAAGTGAATACGAGGTTTACATGACACTTCGCAATGAATGTTATATCTTATCATGAAACATAGTAGTGAAATGCGATATCGCGTTTTGAGAAGCATAAGAACTCTATTGCTACGATACGTAGACATCTGCAAACGCTATTTCCTTGCAAGGAAGTGTCGCATTTACACTCTTTTGATGTGAATACGAGGTTTACATGACACTTCGCAATGAATATTATATCTTATCATGAAACTCAGAAAAGGGATGCGATTTCGCGTTTTAAGAAGCTTTAGAACTCTATTGCTACGATACGTAGACATCTGCAAACGCTATTTCCTTGCAGGGAAGTGTCGCATTTACACTCTTTTGAAGTGAATACGAGGTTTACATGACACTTCGCAATGAATGTTATATCTTATCACGAAACATAGAAGTGAAATGCGATATCGCGTTTTAAGAAGAATTAGAACTCTATTGCTACGATACGTAGACATCTGCAAACGCTATTTCCTTGCAAGGAAGTGTCGCATTTACACTCTTTTGAAGGGAATACGAGGTTTACATGACACTTCGCAATGAATATTATATCTTATCATGAAACTCAGAAAAGAGATGCGATATCGCGTTTCAAGAAGCATTAGAACTCTATTGCTACGATACGTAGACATCTGCAAACGCTGTTTCCTTGCAAGGAACTGTCGCATTTACACTCTTTTGAAGTGAATACGAGGTTTACCTGACACTTCGCAATGAATGTTATATCTTATCATGAAACATAGAAGTGAAATGCGATATCGCGTTTTAAGAAGCATTAGAACTCTATTGCTACGATACGTAGACATCTGCAAACGCTATTTGCCTGCAAAGAAGTGTCGGATTTACACTCTTTTGAAGTGAATACGAGGTTTACATGACACTTCGCAATGAATATTATATCTTATCATGAAACTCAGAAAAGAGATGCGATATCGCGTTTCAAGAAGCATTAGAACTCTATTGCTACGATACGTAGACATCTGCAAACGCTATTTCCTTGAAAGGAAGTGTCGCATTTACATTCATTTGAAGTAAATACGAGGTTCACATGACACTTCGCAATGAATGTTATATCTTATCATGAAACATACATGTGAAAAGCGATATCGCGTTTTATGAAGCATTAGAACTCTATTGCTACGATACGTAGATATCTGCAAACGCTATTTCCTTGCAAGGAACTGTCGCATTTACACTCTTTTGAAGTGAATACTAGGTTTACATGACACTTCGCAATGAATGTTATATCTTATCATGAAACATAGAAGTGAAATGCGACATCGCGTTTTGAGAAGCATAAGAATTCTATTGCTACGATACGTAGACATCTGCAAGCGCTATTTCCTTGCAAGGAAGTGTCACATTTACACTCTTTTAAAGTGAATACGAGGTTTACATAACACTTCGCAATGAATATTATATCTTATCATGAGACTCAGAAAAGAATGCGATATCGCGATTCAAGAAGCATTAGATCTCTATTGCTACGATACGTACACATCTGCAAACGCTGTTTCCTTGCAAGGAACTGTCGCATTTACACTCTTTTGAAGTGAATACGAGGTTTACCTGACACTTCGCAATGAATGTTATATCTTATCATGAAACATAGAAGTGAAATGCGATATCGCGTTTTAAGAAGCATTAGAACTATATTGCTACGATACGTAGACATCTGCAAACGCTATTTGCCTGCAAAGAAGTGTCGGATTTACACTCTTTTGAAGTGAATACGAGGTTTACATGACACTTCGCAATGAATATTATATCTTATCATGAAACTCAGAAAAGAGATGCGATATCGCGTTTCAAGAAGCATTAGAACTCTATTGCTACGATACGTAGACATCTGCAAACGCTATTTCCTTGAAAGGAAGTGTCGCATTTACATTCATTTGAAGTAAATACGAGGTTCACATGACACTTCGCAATGAATGTTATATCTTATCATGAAACATACATGTGAAAAGCGATATCGCGTTTTATGAAGCATTAGAACTCTATTGCTACGATACGTAGATATCTGCAAACGCTATTTCCTTGCAAGGAACTGTCGCATTTACACTCTTTTGAAGTGAATACTAGGTTTACATGACACTTCGCAATGAATGTTATATCTTATCATGAAACATAGAAGTGAAATGCGACATCGCGTTTTGAGAAGCATAAGAATTCTATTGCTACGATACGTAGACATCTGCAAGCGCTATTTCCTTGCAAGGAAGTGTCACATTTACACTCTTTTAAAGTGAATACGAGGTTTACATAACACTTCGCAATGAATATTATATCTTATCATGAGACTCAGAAAAGAATGCGATATCGCGATTCAAGAAGCATTAGATCTCTATTGCTACGATACGTACACATCTGCAAACGCTATTTCCTTGCAAGGAACTGTCGCATTTACACTCTTTTGAAGTGAATACGAGGTTTACATGACACTTCGCAATGAATGTTATATCTTATCATGAAACATAGTAGTGAAATGCGATATCGCGTTTTGAGAAGCATAAGAACTCTATTGCTACGATACGTAGACATCTGCAAACGCTATTTCCTTGCAAGGAAGTGTCGCATTTACACTCTTTTGGTGTGAATACGAGGTTTACATGACACTTCGCAATGAATATTATATCTTATCATGAAACTCAGAAAAGGGATGCGATTTCGCGTTTTAAGAAGCTTTAGAACTCTATTGCTACGATACGTAGACATCTGCAAACGCTATTTCCTTGCAGGGAAGTGTCGCATTTACACTCTTTTGAAGTGAATACGAGGTTTACATGACACTTCGCAATGAATGTTATATCTTATCACGAAACATAGGAGTGAAATGCGATATCGCGTTTTAAGAAGAATTAGAACTCTATTGCTACGATACGTAGACATCTGCAAACGCTATTTCCTTGCAAGGAAGTGTCGCATTTACACTCTTTTGAAGGGAATACGAGGTTTACATGACACTTCGCAATGAATATTATATCTTATCATGAAACTCAGAAAAGAGATGCGATATCGCGTTTCAAGAAGCATTAGAACTCTATTGCTACGATACGTAGACATCTGCAAACGCTATTTCCTTGAAAGGAAGTGTCGCATTTACATTCATTTGAAGTAAATACGAGGTTTACATGACACTTCGCAATGAATGTTATATCTTATCATGAAACATAGATGTGAAATTCGATATCGCGTTTTATGAAGCATTAGAACTCTATTGCTACGATACGTAGACATCTGCAAACGCTATTTCCTTGCAAGGAACTGTCGCATTTACACTCTTTTGAAGTGAATACGAGGTTTACATGACACTTCGCAATGAATGTTATATCTTATCATGAAACATAGAAGTGAAATGCGATATCGCGTTTTAAGAAGCATTAGAACTCTATTGCTACGATACGTAGACATCTGCAAACGCTATTTGCTTGCAAGGAAGTGTCGGATTTACACTCTTCTGAAGTGAATACGAGGTTTACATGACACTTCGCAATGAATATTATATCTTATCATGAAACTCAGAAAAGAGATGCGATATCGCGTTTCAAGAAACATTAGAACTCTATTGCTTCGATACGTAGACATCTGCAAACGCTATTTCCTTGCAAGGAACTGTCGCATTTACACTCTTTTGAAGTGAATACGAGGTTTACATGACACTTCGCAATGAATGTTATATCTTATCATGAAACATAGTAGTGAAATGCGATATCGCGTTTTGAGAAGCATAAGAACTCTATTGCTACGATACGTAGACATCTGCAAACGCAATTTCCTTGCAAGGAAGTGTCGCATTTACACTCTTTTGATGTGAATACGAGGTTTACATGACACTTCGCAATGAATATTATATCTTATCATGAAACTCAGAAAAGGGATGCGATTTCGCGTTTTAAGATGCTTTAGAACTCTATTGCTACGATACGTAGACATCTGCAAACGCTATTTCCTTGGAAGGAAGCGTCGCATTTACACTCTTTTGAAGTGAATACGAGGTTTACATGACACTTCGCAATGAATGTTATATCTTATCACGAAACATAGAAGTGAAATGCGATATCGCGTTTTAAGAAGAATTAGAACTCTATTGCTACGATACGTAGACATCTGCAAACGCTATTTCCTTGCACGGAAGTGTCGCATTTACACTCTTTTGAAGGGAATACGAGGTTTACATGACACTTCGCAATGAATATTATATCTTATCATGAAACTCAGAAAAGGGATGCGATATCGCGTTTCAAGAAGCATTAGAACTCTATTGCTACGATACGTAGACATCTGCAAACGCTATTTCCTTGAAAGGAAGTGTCGCATTTACATTCATTTGAAGCAAATACGAGGTTTACATGACACTTCGCAATGAATGTTATATCTTATCATGAAACATAGATGTGAAATTCGATATCGCGTTTTATGAAGCATTAGAACTCTATTGCTACGATACGTAGACATCTGCAAACGCTATTTCCTTGCAAGGAACTGTCGCATTTACACTCTTTTGAAGTGAATACGAGGTTTACATGACACTTCGCAATGAATGTTATATCTTATCATGAAACATAGAAGTGAAATGCGACATCGCGTTTTGAGAAGCATAAGAATTCTATTGCTGCGATACGTAGACATCTGCAAACGCTATTTCCTTGGAAGGAAGTGTCACATTTACACTCTTTTAAAGTGAATACGAGGTTTACATAACACTTCGCAATGAATATTATATCTTCTCATGAAACTCAGAAATGAATGCGATATCGCGTTTCAAGAAGCATTAGAACTCTATTGCTACGATACGTACACATCTGCAAACGCTATTTCCTTGCAAGGAAGTGTCGCATTTACATTCTTTTGAAGTGAATACGAGGTTTACATGACACTTCGCAGTGAGTATTATATCTTATCATGAAACTCAGAAAAGGGATGCGATATCGCGTTTCAAGAAGCATTAGAACTCTATTGCTTCGATACGTAGACATCTGCAAACGCTATTTCCTTGCAAGGAACTGTCGCATTTACACTCTTCTGTAGTGAATACGAGGTTTACATGACACTTCGCAATGAATGTTATATCTTATCATGAGACATAGTAGTGAAATGCGATATCGCGTTTTGAGAAGCATAAGAACTCTATTGCTACGGTACGTAGACATCTGCAAACGCTATTTCCTTGCAAGGAACTGTCGCATTTACACTCTTTTGAAGTGAATACGAGGTTTACATGACACTTCGCAATGAATGTTACATCTTATCATGAAACATAGAAGTGAAATGCGATATCGCGTTTTAAGAAGCATTAGGACTCTATTGCTACGATACGTAGACATCTGCAAACGCTATTTCCTTGCAAGAAAGTATCGCATTTACACTCTTTTGAAGTGAATACGAGGTTTACATAACACTTCGCAATGAATGTTATATCTTACCATAAAACATAGAAGTGAAATGCGATATCGCGTTTTAAGAAGCATTAGAACTCTATTGCTACGATACGTAAACATCTGCAAACGCTATTTCCTTGCAGGGAAGTGTCGCATTTACACCCTTTTGATGTGAATACGAGGTTTACATGACACTTCGCAATGAATAATATATCTTATTATGAAACATAGAAATGAGATGCGATATCGCGTTTTATGAAGCATTAGAACTCTATTGCTACAATACGTAGACATCTGCAAACGCTATTTCCTTGCAAGGAACTGTCGCATTTACACTCTTTTGAAGTGAATACGAGGTTTACATGACACTTCGCAATGAATATTATATCTTATCATGAAATTCAGAAAAGGGATGCGATATGGCGTTTCAAGAAGGATTGGAACTCTATTGCTACGATACGTATACATCTATAAGCGCTATTTCCTTGAAAGGAAGTGTCGCTTTTACATTCATTCGAAGTAAATACGAGGTTTACATGACACTTCGCAATGAATGTTAAATCTTATCATGAAACATAGAAGTGAAATGCGATATCGCGTTTTAAGAAGCATTAGAACTCTATTGCTACGATACATAGATATCTGCAAACGCTATTTCCTTGCAAGGAACTGTCGCATTTACACTCTTTTGAAGTGAATACCAGGTTTACATGACACTTCGCAATGAATGTTATATCTTATCATGAAACATAGATGTGAAATGCGATATCGCGTTTTAAGAAGCATTAGGACTCTATTGCTACGGTACGTAGACATCTGCAAACGCTATTTCCTTGCAAGGAAGTGTCGCATTTACACTCTTTTGAAGTGAATACGAGGTTTACATAACACTTCGCAATGAATGTTATATCTTATCATAAAACATAGAAGTGAAATGCGATATCGCGTTTTACGAAGCATTAGAACTCTATTGCTACGATACGTAAACATCTGCAAACGCTATTTCCTTGCAGGGAAGTGTCGCATTTACACCCTTTTGAAGTGAATACGAGGTTTACATGACACATCGCAATGAATATTATATCTTATTATGAAACATAGAAATGAGATGCGATATCGCGTTTTAAGAAGCATTAGAACACTATTGCTACGATACGTAGTCATCTGCAAACAATATTTCCCTGCAAGGAAGTGTCGCATTTACACTCTTTTGAAGTTAATACTAGGTTTACATAACACTTCGCAATGAATGTTGTATCTTATCATGAAACATAGAAATGAGATGCGATATCGCGTTTTAAGAAGCATTAGAACTCTATTGCTACGATACATAGACATCAGCAAACGCTATTTCCCTGCAAGTAACTGTCGCATTTACACTCTTTTGAAGTGAATACGAGGTTTACATGACACTTCGCAATGAATGTTATATCTTATCATGAAACATAGAAGTGAAATGCGACATCGCGTTTTGAGAAGCATAAGAATTCTATTGCTGCGATACGTAGACATCTGCAAACGCTATTTCCTTGCAAGGAAGTGTCACATTTACACTCTTTTAAAGTGAATACGAGGTTTACATAACACTTCGCAATGAATATTATATCTTATCATGAAACTCAGAAATGAATGCGATATCGCGTTTCAAGAAGCATTAGAACTCTATTGCTACGATACGTACACATCTGCAAACGCTATTTCCTTGCAAGGAAGTGTCGCATTTACATTCTTTTGAAGTGAATGCGAGGTTTACATGACACTTCGCAGTGAGTATTATATCTTATCATGAAACTCAGAAAAGGGATGCGATATCGCGTTTCAAGAAGCATTAGATCTCTATTGCTTCGATACGTAGACATCTGCAAACGCTATTTCCTTGCAAGGAACTGTCGCATTTACACTCTTTTGAAGTGAATACGAGGTTTACATGACACTTCGCAATGAATGTTATATCTTATCATGAAACATAGTAGTGAAATGCGATATCGCGTTTTGAGAAGCATAAGAACTCTATTGCTACGATACGTAGACATCTGCAAACGCTATTTCCTTGCAAGGAAGTGTCGCATTTACACTCTTTTGATGTGAATACGAGGTTTACATGACACTTCGCAATGAATATTATATCTTATCATGAAACTCAGAAAAGGGATGCGATTTCGCGTTTTAAGAAGCTTTAGAACTCTATTGCTACGATACGTAGACATCTGCAAACGCTATTTCCTTGCAGGGAAGTGTCGCATTTACACTCTTTTGAAGTGAATACGAGGTTTACATGACACTTCGCAATGAATGTTATATCTTATCACGAAACATAGAAGTGAAATGCGATATCGCGTTTTAAGAAGAATTAGAACTCTATTGCTACGATACGTAGACATCTGCAAACGCTATTTCCTTGCAAGGAAGTGTCGCATTTACACTCTTTTGAAGGGAATACGAGGTTTACATGACACTTCGCAATGAATATTATATCTTATCATGAAACTCAGAAAAGAGATGCGATATCGCGTTTCAAGAAGCATTAGAACTCTATTGCTACGATACGTAGACATCTGCAAACGCTGTTTCCTTGCAAGGAACTGTCGCATTTACACTCTTTTGAAGTGAATACGAGGTTTACCTGACACTTCGCAATGAATGTTATATCTTATCATGAAACATAGTAGTGAAATGCGATATCGCGTTTTAAGAAGCATTAGAACTCTATTGCTACGATACGTAGACATCTGCAAACGCTATTTCCCTGCAAGGAACTGTCGCATTTACACTCTTTTGAAGTGAATACGAGGTTTACATGACACTTCGCAATGAATGTTATATCTTATCATGAAACATAGAAGTGAAATGCGACATCGCGTTTTGAGAAGCATAAGAATTCTATTGCTGCGATACGTAGACATCTGCAAACGCTATTTCCTTGCAAGGAAGTGTCACATTTACACTCTTTTAAAGTGAATACGAGGTTTACATAACACTTCGCAATGAATATTATATCTTATCATGAAACTCAGAAATGAATGCGATATCGCGTTTCAAGAAGCATTAGAACTCTATTGCTACGATACGTACACATCTGCAAACGCTATTTCCTTGCAAGGTAGTGTCGCATTTACATTCTTTTGAAGTGAATGCGAGGTTTACATGACACTTCGCAGTGAGTATTATATCTTATCATGAAACTCAGAAAAGGGATGCGATATCGCGTTTCAAGAAGCATTAGAACTCTATTGCTTCGATACGTAGACATCTGCAAACGCTATTTCCTTGCAAGGAACTGTCGCATTTACACTCTTTTGAAGTGAATACGAGGTTTACATGACACTTCGCAATGAATGTTATATCTTATCATGAAACATAGTAGTGAAATGCGATATCGCGTTTTGAGAAGCATAAGAACTCTATTGCTACGATACGTAGACATCTGCAAACGCTATTTCCTTGCAAGGAAGTGTCGCATTTACACTCTTTTGATGTGAATACGAGGTTTACATGACACTTCGCAATGAATATTATATCTTATCATGAAACTCAGAAAAGGGATGCGATTTCGCGTTTTAAGAAGCTTTAGAACTCTATTGCTACGATACGTAGACATCTGCAAACGCTATTTCCTTGCAGGGAAGTGTCGCATTTACACTCTTTTGAAGTGAATACGAGGTTTACATGACACTTCGCAATGAATGTTATATCTTATCACGAAACATAGAAGTGAAATGCGATATCGCGTTTTAAGAAGAATTAGAACTCTATTGCTACGATACGTAGACATCTGCAAACGCTATTTCCTTGCAAGGAAGTGTCGCATTTACACTCTTTTGAAGGGAATACGAGGTTTACATGACACTTCGCAATGAATATTATATCTTATCATGAAACTCAGAAAAGAGATGCGATATCGCGTTTCAAGAAGCATTAGAACTCTATTGCTACGATACGTAGACATCTGCAAACGCTGTTTCCTTGCAAGGAACTGTCGCATTTACACTCTTTTGAAGTGAATACGAGGTTTACCTGACACTTCGCAATGAATGTTATATCTTATCATGAAACATAGAAGTGAAATGCGATATCGCGTTTTAAGAAGCATTAGAACTCTATTGCTACGATACGTAGACATCTGCAAACGCTATTTGCCTGCAAAGAAGTGTCGGATTTACACTCTTTTGAAGTGAATACGAGGTTTACATGACACTTCGCAATGAATATTATATCTTATCATGAAACTCAGAAAAGAGATGCGATATCGCGTTTCAAGAAGCATTAGAACTCTATTGCTACGATACGTAGACATCTGCAAACGCTATTTCCTTGAAAGGAAGTGTCGCATTTACATTCATTTGAAGTAAATACGAGGTTCACATGACACTTCGCAATGAATGTTATATCTTATCATGAAACATACATGTGAAAAGCGATATCGCGTTTTATGAAGCATTAGAACTCTATTGCTACGATACGTAGATATCTGCAAACGCTATTTCCTTGCAAGGAACTGTCGCATTTACACTCTTTTGAAGTGAATACTAGGTTTACATGACACTTCGCAATGAATGTTATATCTTATCATGAAACATAGAAGTGAAATGCGACATCGCGTTTTGAGAAGCATAAGAATTCTATTGCTACGATACGTAGACATCTGCAAGCGCTATTTCCTTGCAAGGAAGTGTCACATTTACACTCTTTTAAAGTGAATACGAGGTTTACATAACACTTCGCAATGAATATTATATCTTATCATGAGACTCAGAAAAGAATGCGATATCGCGATTCAAGAAGCATTAGATCTCTATTGCTACGATACGTACACATCTGCAAACGCTGTTTCCTTGCAAGGAACTGTCGCATTTACACTCTTTTGAAGTGAATACGAGGTTTACCTGACACTTCGCAATGAATGTTATATCTTATCATGAAACATAGAAGTGAAATGCGATATCGCGTTTTAAGAAGCATTAGAACTCTATTGCTACGATACGTAGACATCTGCAAACGCTATTTGCCTGCAAAGAAGTGTCGGATTTACACTCTTTTGAAGTGAATACGAGGTTTACATGACACTTCGCAATGAATATTATATCTTATCATGAAACTCAGAAAAGAGATGCGATATCGCGTTTCAAGAAGCATTAGAACTCTATTGCTACGATACGTAGACATCTGCAAACGCTATTTCCTTGAAAGGAAGTGTCGCATTTACATTCATTTGAAGTAAATACGAGGTTCACATGACACTTCGCAATGAATGTTATATCTTATCATGAAACATACATGTGAAAAGCGATATCGCGTTTTATGAAGCATTAGAACTCTATTGCTACGATACGTAGATATCTGCAAACGCTATTTCCTTGCAAGGAACTGTCGCATTTACACTCTTTTGAAGTGAATACTAGGTTTACATGACACTTCGCAATGAATGTTATATCTTATCATGAAACATAGAAGTGAAATGCGACATCGCGTTTTGAGAAGCATAAGAATTCTATTGCTACGATACGTAGACATCTGCAAGCGCTATTTCCTTGCAAGGAAGTGTCACATTTACACTCTTTTAAAGTGAATACGAGGTTTACATAACACTTCGCAATGAATATTATATCTTATCATGAGACTCAGAAAAGAATGCGATATCGCGATTCAAGAAGCATTAGATCTCTATTGCTACGATACGTACACATCTGCAAACGCTATTTCCTTGCAAGGAACTGTCGCATTTACACTCTTTTGAAGTGAATACGAGGTTTACATGACACTTCGCAATGAATGTTATATCTTATCATGAAACATAGTAGTGAAATGCGATATCGCGTTTTGAGAAGCATAAGAACTCTATTGCTACGATACGTAGACATCTGCAAACGCTATTTCCTTGCAAGGAAGTGTCGCATTTACACTCTTTTGGTGTGAATACGAGGTTTACATGACACTTCGCAATGAATATTATATCTTATCATGAAACTCAGAAAAGGGATGCGATTTCGCGTTTTAAGAAGCTTTAGAACTCTATTGCTACGATACGTAGACATCTGCAAACGCTATTTCCTTGCAGGGAAGTGTCGCATTTACACTCTTTTGAAGTGAATACGAGGTTTACATGACACTTCGCAATGAATGTTATATCTTATCACGAAACATAGGAGTGAAATGCGATATCGCGTTTTAAGAAGAATTAGAACTCTATTGCTACGATACGTAGACATCTGCAAACGCTATTTCCTTGCAAGGAAGTGTCGCATTTACACTCTTTTGAAGGGAATACGAGGTTTACATGACACTTCGCAATGAATATTATATCTTATCATGAAACTCAGAAAAGAGATGCGATATCGCGTTTCAAGAAGCATTAGAACTCTATTGCTACGATACGTAGACATCTGCAAACGCTATTTCCTTGAAAGGAAGTGTCGCATTTACATTCATTTGAAGTAAATACGAGGTTTACATGACACTTCGCAATGAATGTTATATCTTATCATGAAACATAGATGTGAAATTCGATATCGCGTTTTATGAAGCATTAGAACTCTATTGCTACGATACGTAGACATCTGCAAACGCTATTTCCTTGCAAGGAACTGTCGCATTTACACTCTTTTGAAGTGAATACGAGGTTTACATGACACTTCGCAATGAATGTTATATCTTATCATGAAACATAGAAGTGAAATGCGATATCGCGTTTTAAGAAGCATTAGAACTCTATTGCTACGATACGTAGACATCTGCAAACGCTATTTGCTTGCAAGGAAGTGTCGGATTTACACTCTTCTGAAGTGAATACGAGGTTTACATGACACTTCGCAATGAATATTATATCTTATCATGAAACTCAGAAAAGAGATGCGATATCGCGTTTCAAGAAACATTAGAACTCTATTGCTTCGATACGTAGACATCTGCAAACGCTATTTCCTTGCAAGGAACTGTCGCATTTACACTCTTTTGAAGTGAATACGAGGTTTACATGACACTTCGCAATGAATGTTATATCTTATCATGAAACATAGTAGTGAAATGCGATATCGCGTTTTGAGAAGCATAAGAACTCTATTGCTACGATACGTAGACATCTGCAAACGCAATTTCCTTGCAAGGAAGTGTCGCATTTACACTCTTTTGATGTGAATACGAGGTTTACATGACACTTCGCAATGAATATTATATCTTATCATGAAACTCAGAAAAGGGATGCGATTTCGCGTTTTAAGATGCTTTAGAACTCTATTGCTACGATACGTAGACATCTGCAAACGCTATTTCCTTGGAAGGAAGCGTCGCATTTACACTCTTTTGAAGTGAATACGAGGTTTACATGACACTTCGCAATGAATGTTATATCTTATCACGAAACATAGAAGTGAAATGCGATATCGCGTTTTAAGAAGAATTAGAACTCTATTGCTACGATACGTAGACATCTGCAAACGCTATTTCCTTGCACGGAAGTGTCGCATTTACACTCTTTTGAAGGGAATACGAGGTTTACATGACACTTCGCAATGAATATTATATCTTATCATGAAACTCAGAAAAGGGATGCGATATCGCGTTTCAAGAAGCATTAGAACTCTATTGCTACGATACGTAGACATCTGCAAACGCTATTTCCTTGAAAGGAAGTGTCGCATTTACATTCATTTGAAGCAAATACGAGGTTTACATGACACTTCGCAATGAATGTTATATCTTATCATGAAACATAGATGTGAAATTCGATATCGCGTTTTATGAAGCATTAGAACTCTATTGCTACGATACGTAGACATCTGCAAACGCTATTTCCTTGCAAGGAACTGTCGCATTTACACTCTTTTGAAGTGAATACGAGGTTTACATGACACTTCGCAATGAATGTTATATCTTATCATGAAACATAGAAGTGAAATGCGATATCGCGTTTTAAGAAGCATTAGAACTCTATTGCTACGATACGTAGACATCTGCAAACGCTATTTGCTTGCAAGGAAGTGTCGGATTTACACTCTTCTGAAGTGAATACGAGGTTTACATGACACTTCGCAATGAATATTATATCTTATCATGAAACTCAGAAAAGAGATGCGATATCGCGTTTCAAGAAACATTAGAACTCTATTGCTTCGATACGTAGACATCTGCAAACGCTATTTCCTTGCAAGGAACTGTCGCATTTACACTCTTTTGAAGTGAATACGAGGTTTACATGACACTTCGCAATGAATGTTATATCTTATCATGAAACATAGTAGTGAAATGCGATATCGCGTTTTGAGAAGCATAAGAACTCTATTGCTACGATACGTAGACATCTGCAAACGCAATTTCCTTGCAAGGAAGTGTCGCATTTACACTCTTTTGATGTGAATACGAGGTTTACATGACACTTCGCAATGAATATTATATCTTATCATGAAACTCAGAAAAGGGATGCGATTTCGCGTTTTAAGATGCTTTAGAACTCTATTGCTACGATACGTAGACATCTGCAAACGCTATTTCCTTGGAAGGAAGCGTCGCATTTACACTCTTTTGAAGTGAATACGAGGTTTACATGACACTTCGCAATGAATGTTATATCTTATCACGAAACATAGAAGTGAAATGCGATATCGCGTTTTAAGAAGAATTAGAACTCTATTGCTACGATACGTAGACATCTGCAAACGCTATTTCCTTGCACGGAAGTGTCGCATTTACACTCTTTTGAAGGGAATACGAGGTTTACATGACACTTCGCAATGAATATTATATCTTATCATGAAACTCAGAAAAGAGATGCGATATCGCGTTTCAAGAAGCATTAGAACTCTACTGCTACGATACGTAGACATCTGCAAACGCTATTTCCTTGAAAGGAAGTGTCGCATATACATTCATTTGAAGTAAACACGAGGTTTACATGACACTTCGCAATGAATGTTATATCTTATCGTGAAACATAGATGTGAAATGCGATATCGGTTTTTATGAAGCATTAGAACTCTATTGCTACGATACGTAGACATCTGCAAACGCTATTTCCTTGAAAGGAAGTGTCGCATTTACATTCATTTGAAGTAAATACGAGGTTTACATGACACTTCGCAATGAATGTTATATCTTATCATGAAACATACATGTGAAATGCGATATCGCGTTTTATGAACCATTAGAACTCTATTGCTACGATACGTAGACACCTGCAAACGCTATTTCCTTGCAAGGAACTGTCGCATTTACACTCTTTTGAAGTGAATACGAGGTTTACATGACACTTCGCAATGAATGTTATATCTTATCATGAAACATAGAAGTGAAATGCGATATCGCGTTTTAAGAAGCATTAGGACTCTATTGCTACGATACGTAGACATCTGCAAACGCTATTTCCTTGCAAGGAAGTGTCGCATTTACACTCTTTTGAAGTGAATACGAGGTTTACATAACACTTCGCAATGAATGTTATATCTTATCATGAAACTCAGAAAAGAGATGCGATATCGCGTTTCAAGAAGCAGTAGAACTCAATTGCTACGATACGTAGACATCTGCAAACGCTATTTCCTTGAAAGGAAATGTCGCAATTATATTCATTTGAAGTAAATACGAGGTTTACATGACACTTCGCAATGAGTGTTATATCTTCTCATGAAACATAGATGTGAAATGCGATATCGCGTTTCAAGAAGCATTAGAACTCTATTGCTACGATACGTAAACATCTGCAAACGCTATTTCCTTGCAAGGAACTGTCGCATTTACACTCTTTTGAAGTGAATACGAGGTTTACATGACACTTCGCAATGAATGTTATATCTTATCATGAAACATAGAAGTGAAATGCGATATCGCGTTTTAAGAAGCATTAGGACTCTATTGCTACGATACGTAGACATCTGCAAACGCTATTTCCTTGCAAGGAAGTGTCGCATTTACACTCTTTTGAAGTGAATACGAGGTTTACATAACACTTCGCAATGAATGTTATATCTTATCATAAAACATAGAAGTGAAATGCGATATCGCGTTTTAAGAAGCATTAGAACTCTATTGCAACGATACGTAAACATCTGCAAACGCTATTTCCTTGCAGGGAAGTGTCGCATTTACACTCTTTTGAAGTGAATACGAGGTTTACATGACACTTCGCAATGAATGTTATATCTTATCACGAAACATAGAAGTGAAATGCGATATCGCGTTTTAAGAAGAATTAGAACTCTATTGCTACGATACGTAGACATCTGCAAACGCTATTTGCTTGCAAGGAAGTGTCGCATTTACACTCTTTTGAAGGGAATACGAGGTTTACATGACACTTCGCAATGAATATTATATCTTATCATGAAACTCAGAAAAGAGATGCGATATCGCGTTTCAAGAAGCATTAGAACTCTATTGCTACGATACGTAGACATCTGCAAACGCTATTTCCTTGCAAGGAACTGTCGCATTTACACTCTTTTGAAGTGAATACGAGGTTTACATGACACTTCGCAATGAATGTTATATCTTATCATGAAACATAGAAGTGAAATGCGACATCGCGTTTTGAGAAGCATAAGAATTCTATTGCTACGATACGTAGACATCTGCAAACGCTATTTCCTTGCAAGGAAGTGTCACATTTACACTCTTTTAAAGTGAATACGAGGTTTACATAACACTTCGCAATGAATATTATATCTTATCATGAAACTCAGAAAAGAATGCGATATCGCGATTCAAGAAGCATTAGATCTCTATTGCTACGATACGTACACATCTGCAAACGCTACTTCCTTGCAAGGAAGTGTCGCATTTACACTCTTTTGAAGTGAATACAAGGTTTACATGACACTTCGCAGTGAATATTATATCTTATCATGAAACTCAGAAAAGGGATGCGATATCGCGTTTCAAGAAGCATTAGAACACTATTGCTTCGATACGTAGACATCTGCAAACGCTATTTCCTTGAAAGGAAGTGTCGCAGTTGCATTCTTTTGAAGTGAATACGAGGTATACATGACACTTCGAAATGAATATTATACCTTATCATGAAACATAGAAGTGAGATGCTATATCTCGTTTTAACAAGCATAAGAACTCTATAGCTACGATACGTAGACATCTGCAAACGCTATTTCCTTGAAAGGAAGTGTCGCATTTACATTCATTCGAAGTAAATACGAGGTTTATATGACACTTCGCAATGAATGTTATATTGTCACGTCCCGGGGTGTGATTTCACTCGAAACTATGGCACGACGTCGTAGCCGTTCCCGAAACGAACGCGAATTGCGCCTGGACCGTGTTCGTTGTCGTTCTGGACTCTAATTACCGAATATTTAACGCTGCACTTACCTTTCGATGTCTTGATTTTACCGCTGTGACTCTCGTTCCAGGTATCGAGTGCGCCTTGGATCCGTGACCGGTATTGCTGCGGCGTACGGCTGGAACGGTTGTACGGTCACAGGGACGAGTTTCCGGACAGGCTGACCCTGGCTTGCAGGTACGGGCGCTGGGACAGGACGATCCTGGACACGAACGGGCCGTACGGCGCAAAAGGTATCCTTCGCAGGAACAGGAACTCGAGTGCAGAGATCGATGTATCCAGGAACACTGCTCACGTATTCGCGAATCAGACGACGCATGAACTCCTTCCTCCCCGCGAGTCGTGTACGCTTTTTCGGAGTCTCGAAGTTCATCAAGAGCACTTGTACTTCGGAAGATAACGGCACGGCTAAGCTCTGGTTCGCTCTAGCGGTACAGTGTTAACCTGGGCGCAAGATGCTCGATTACGGCAGGACTGAAGTAAGAGCGGCTAATCGTTGGTTCGCTCTAGCTGTCTACTTTCAGGACTCTCGCAGATGAATTGTAGAAACGTGTAATATTCGCAAGCGTACCCGTGGAATTGAGTTGAGGAACTTGTAATTGAAATAAAGAAGATTTGTATCTGGTATAAACTACGTATATTCTTTAAACTTCCCTAAGCTACTACACTTGACTAATTCTAAGTTATTAGACTAAGATTATAACAAGAAATTGAAATGGACTAAGTTAAGTTACGGACTCCGCTAACGGAGATGAGATAGAGACGAAGGCATTGTGCTGGTAGCTCGTTGCTTATGAGCCAATTGCTCGAGTCGGAGAGAACTCCTCGGTTCGGAGTCGAGACTAGAAGTGTCTCGTTCGGAGGCGCGATTAGAAGTGTCTATCAGATCTCGCATCCGCGACCTCCTCGGGTCACGCGGCGCGCGAGTCGCTGGGCCCTCGCGGTGGGGCGGACGGTTGGAGTGGGGCAGCCGCTCGGCCCTAGCAGTGGGGCGGCCGGTCGGAGTGGGGAGCGGCTCGCGTTGAGCGTGAGCCGCGAGCGTCGAGTGCGCGCGCGAGCGCATCGCAACTTATCTCTAGCGTAACGACTAGGCGGCGTATGTACATGTATGTATTTAAATCTAGATGTGTGTTGTGGTGTATGTACAGAGATGAGTAGTGTACTTATACTAGGATCGCATATACGAGAAGAGGGTGTACGGGTGCGTGATCGCCGGTGACTCGATGCGGTACGTGGTGTGGTGCTCCTCGCCCTCGTAACGTGGGGTGAGATCTTCCCTGACGTGTGTCGAATACCCTTCCTCTCTCTCGTATCGTCGTCTCGGAATACTGGAGCGGCGTGTTGGCGGGTGGCCCGCGTACAGGGGCTCTGGATACGGATGCCGCTGGAGAAGAGGTTGACGCCGGAGGGTGGCAGGCGGTACGCCTGACGTCACACCACCCCCCTTGGGAAAAGAATCTCGGCCATGCCGAGATCTCTTGTCTGGTCCATGGACGTCGGGATGCTGGGGCCGTTTCTGGATTCTGGCGACGGATTGCTGTAGACACTGCGTGCTCTCTCCTGTTTCGTCTTGGCGAAGACGTTTGGATGCTGGGCCTTGGATACGGGTTTCCTCTGCGGTGGAGGAACTCTCGTCACTTTCACTTATAGTGTTCGTTCGCATAGCACTGCTCTCACTGAGTTATTTTCAGTTCTTGTCACTGTTCTCTCATTCAGGTTCACTCTGTGCATACTACGCATTCGCTTACACAATTTAATCTTGTTCGTATGAACAGTCTTATGGCGCCCTTTAACATTTAATTTCACATTGCAATTGCCCAAAATTTCTAGGATTCTGTACGGGCCGGTGTATTGCGCTTGAAACTTATGCTTGTTTGGTTCTTTCAAAAGATACACCCATTGGCCTACCTCGAAATTTTGGACGTTTATATTTCGGTCGTAATAATACTTAGATCTACGTTTCGCGCTATCTAAGTTGGCTATCTAAGCTAACTCTTGGGATTTGGCGATTCTTTCGTGCAGTTCTATAAGATAATCGTTATAACTCTCATTTTCAGAGCTGTCCTGAAAAGGAGTGGCTGACGGAGTCCTGGCTATCCTGCCGAATACTAATTCGTGCGGTGTGTACAACGTGCCTTCGTGCACGCTTGTGTTATAAGAAAACATTGCATACGGCAACCATTTCTCCCAATCGTTGCTCGACTCTATGTAATGTTTCAGATACTCGGCCAGGACGTGATGTGATCTCTCGACGGATCCATTGGTTTGCGGATGGAAAGCGGTGGATTTATATTGCTTGATGCGGAACTTGATGGCTATGGCCTTGAACAAGCTGTTTATAAAATTAGCGCCCTGATCTGTTAGTATGCCCTTCGGGCATCCGAACTTGCAGATGAATTCTTTAATTAATGCGTCCGCAATGTCGACCGCTGTGGTCGATTTGAGAGGGACGGCGACTGAATATTTCGTAAGGAGATCTTGGATTGTGAGTATGCTCGTAAAGCCATCGGGAGTTGCGGGGAGAGGACCCATTACATCCATCGAAATTTTATCGAAAGCTCTGCCAGGTGTGTCGGTTAACGTAAGAGGTTGTCTGGTCTTAACTCTGACCAGTTTCTCTGTCTGGCAGCTTTTACATCTGCCGATATACTCCTGAATTTGAGTTTTCATATTAGGCCAGAAGTATTTTTGCCTAATACGGGAATATGTTTTATTTACTCCCTTGTGGCCACCCACAGGAGAGTCGTGATTTTCCCTGATTATTTTTAGTCGGTCCTCGACCGATGGAGTTTGAATCAGGCCCTGGCAGACCGTAATTTGGATGTTCGTCTCGTAGAAGAGGTCCTGAAGGATCTTTTGGATTCGGGACCAGGATAAGGAGTCAAGGAATGTTTGTGCGATGCTGAATGATTGTAGTTGAAGTTCGATTGTCACGTCGCACAGTGATCGGAAGGTTTCAATTGCTGTCTGGAAGTCGATCGATCGGCTGGAGTGTTCAATGATTGGAAGTTGAATCTGGAATTAATCTTCGATTCTTACGACTTTGGCTTTTGTAAGAACGAGGTCTCTGTTGGAAAGGAATTTGCCAGCTTTTTCTAAATCTCTGGCGCCCGTGTCATACGGATGCCCCGATTGCGTAACGAAAACAACTAAGTTGTCTCGTCGCGTTGACAATGCATCACGGCTGAACATGAACAAGGGTTCGCGCCTGAAGTGTTCATTTGGCGCGGGAGTATAAATGTCTGTGCTGTCGGTAAGGGCGTGCGGAGATGATGACGTGTTGGTAAGGAAGGGAGTGTCCGGTGTCGGTAATTCGGTTCCCGAGGTTATCGGTGTGGGAGGAGGCGCTGGAGTGGCATATTTCTTGCGGATTTCCGGGGCGACTTCAAAGATGTCGTCCTCTGAGTTATCGGAATAGGATAGCGGGAAAACTTGAATGGGATTTCGCGACAGTGCGTCCGCATTAAGATTCGTTTTACCGCTTTTGTAGACCATTTCGTAGTCGAATTCCGCTAATTTGAGCCTCCATCGCACTAACCTACTGGACGGGTCCTTGACCGAGTTCATCCACACTAGCGGTCGATGGTCGGTAACGAGTTTGAATTGGTTACCGTATACGTATGGCCGAAAGTAGTGGACGGCGTAGACTATCGCCAGACACTCCTTCTCGATCGTGGAGTAATTTTTCTCCGCGGTATTCAATAATCGCGAAGCGTACGCGATTGGTAAATCGCGACCTATGGGCCCTTGGCTTAGGATAGCGCCGATCGCTTCGGCGGATGCGTCTGTTGTGATCACGAAGGGCTGTTTGAAATTTGGGTACTGCAGTATCGGTGCCTCGCATAGACAGTCCCGAAGTTTAACGAATGAATTTTCGTGATCGTTGGGCCATACAAAGGGCGCGTCCTTTTTTAATAGATTCGTGAGCGGTTTAGCAGTTTTTGAAAAATTCGCGATGAATCGCCGGTAGTATCCCGCAAGCCCGAGGAATTGTTTAACTTGTTTAGCATTTCGTGAGCGCGGAAAATTTTTGACGGCGCTTATTTTTGCAGGATCCGGTTTTACGCCATGTTCGCTAATTAAATGTCCTAAATAGCTGACTTCTCTCCTCAGGAACTCGCATTTGTCTGGTTGTAGTACCAAATTAGCTTCTGTGAGCCTTTGAGATAATTTTTCGTATTTGAGTCGATGTTCCTGAAGAGAGCTGGCATAGAGTACAATGTCATCCAGGTAGACGAAAATTTCATTTCCCTGAAGACCGGATAGGACATTGTCCATAAGGCGCTGGAACGTCGCGGGCGCGTTTTTTAGACCAAAAGGCATTCTCTTAAATTCATAATGCCCGTGAGGCGTAGAGAAGGCAGTTTTGGGAGCATCGGCGGGTTCCATAGGGATCTGGTGGAACCCGCTCGCGAGGTCAAATGTACTAAAGTACTTCGCACTCCCGAGGTGATCAAGGATCTCGGTTATGCAAGGGAGGGGGTAAGCATCGGCGACGGATTTCTCGTTGAGCGCGCGGTAGTCTATGACGACGCGCAACTGCTTATTGCCTAACGAGTCGGGCTTCTTCGGCACGACCCACAGTGGCGAATTGTATGGCGATTTGGATGGAGAGATGACACCTTTTTGTAAAAAATTTTCGACTTGGCGTCGAATCTCCTCCTTATGCGCGGGGGGAAAACGGTACTGTTTTACGTTGACCGGGCGGTCGTCAACCGTCGGAATTTTGTGTGTGGTTACCGATGTTTTCCCTAATTCATCACCCTCGATATAAAAGAGCTCTTGCGTGTTTTGTATGAGGCGAATGACGTGTTCCTTTTCTTCGGAATTTAAGTGGTCGAGACGGAGGAGACTAATTATTCTGTCTAGTCTAGATTTCGAAAGATCGGCA
Source organism: Xylocopa sonorina (assembly GCF_050948175.1). Lineage (NCBI taxonomy): Eukaryota > Metazoa > Arthropoda > Insecta > Hymenoptera > Apidae > Xylocopa > Xylocopa sonorina. Next base: position 369,588 of record NW_027490260.1, on the reverse strand, counting down.
GGCATCGGCGATAGCGGTGATTCTCGTTTTGGAACCCGCTTTACATTGTTTTTAACAGCCTGTGCGTAAGAAATTTGCTGCGTGTTCGCTATTTTGCAGCTCGAAGGAGGAGTTTCGCGCTTCGAAAATGGTGTCGAATTTGAAATGGAAACAGAGATTACCCCTTTGTGGGTTGCGCCGGTCGATGCAGCGGAAACAGCGGAATTGGAAGACTTGGAAATAATTGGATACAGCGACGGACTCTCCTCCTCGTTGAGGGGAGTCATAATTTGCGTTGGCTCGAGTATTACTCCCGGTAACGCGATTTCGACAGCACGATCGGACGAATTAATTATTCGTGTGATCGCTTTGCCTCGGATCACTTTGACCAGTGCGTTCCCGAAGAAAATACCCGGAGCGATATCAATTCGCGGGATTATCCCTTCGGCGAGGTCGGAATTGATTACGCGTACCTTGAGCCCGATATTCGATCGCGGAGGAATCGAGATACGATCCACGGACTTCGGAGAAGCGGGTTTCTTCTCCGTTCGGGTTTTAAGTTTCGGCGGGGCATCGCGTTTCGGCGGAGGCGATGACTTACGCGCTGGACGCGGCGGCGGAGGAGGAATAGATTCCTTGCGCGGCGTTTGTTTATTTTTCGGCGGTAGACGAGGGATAGTTTCTGATTGCGGCGACGGTTCGTCGATTGCTTCTACGTTATCCTCGAATGGAATCTTTTGACCGTTCCATTTAATAAAATTTTTTAAGAAAGAAATTTCGGCGTCTTTGCAAAAACCCGAGCCGAGGATTCCGCTCGGTTTGAGGGGGAAATTGTCCTCGACGACGTTGAAGGGTACAACGCGGTCGTAGATGACTAGGTTTACCGTCCCTAGGGTAGCGGTTTTGCCATCGGTTACGCCCGTTATAACAACGATTTCTGAAGCGTCGATTCTCGCGGATGGTTTGAGAGCCGAACGTTTAATGATATTTATCTCCGCTCCCGTGTCTACCATGAACTGCGTCGGTGAAACTAAGAGATCTGCTTTTAAAATTACGTTCGGTGTGCTGGTTTTTCCCGTGATACTTACAGCGGCGTTTCGTTTGTTTCCCCGTCGGAATTGTTCGTCGCGAGAGAACGGATGCGGTGCTCGGCCTCGCGACCTGTCTCGCGGCGGGTGTAGAGGCCACCTTCGTTTCCCGAATTTCTGTTTACGGTGTTTTGATACTGGCGTTTGCGACATTCGTCGATGTCGTGTCCCGAGTTCTTGCAATACCTGCAAAACTTCGGCGCGTCCCTGATCACGATTTGTCGCGGCTGGTCGTATACTGGACGTTTAGCGGGAGTTGGCGCGTCCCTGGTTCGCAGGTAGTCGTCCCGATAGTTATGCGATCGCTGCGGAGGGAATGACCTGAGCTTGCACTCGGTCGCGTAATGCCCCGAATTATTGCAATTTGTTGCATGTTATATCCATGCGTTTTTCACGCGATTCTGTTCGCGATCGCGTTTTACCGAGCCTATTACAATCGCGCTCGTGAATTTGAAAAAGATCCCGTGCTCGGGCGAAAGTTTGTCGTAACGTACTATACGAATCTAACGGCATTTGTATTCTTATTTCCGGGATTAAGCCATCTCTAAAGCACTGTGAGGTGAAAGCGTTTACGTTTTCGAGGGATTCCTGAGGGTCTCGCCCATTGAGCCTGTCACAGTCAATTATCGCGGTCCTTAAGTCTTTCACCCGGCTGATATAATCCAGAATGTGTTCGTGAACGCGCATGTATATGTTTGTAAGCTCGCCCCGATAATGTTCTGCGGATTTTACGGTTCCAAATGAGCTACGAAGGACGTCGGTTAACTCGAGTATCGTCTCGCACGGTTCGTCCTCCAATGCGGCGTAGGCGCGGCCCTTAAGTTTTCCTTTCAGCAAACGCGTGAATGTTCGCTCGCAACCGTTAGGTATGAGCTCGTATGCTCGTTTACAAGCGCGCGTGAATTGGAGAATTGGTATATTCTGCCCGTCGAAGCTTGGAACGGCTTCAAGCGCCTGTCTGAGCGATAGCTCGTCGTGCTGCGAGCCGTGCGCATTGAAATTGGCGCTTGAATTATTAACAGAAAGTGGGTCTATTCGCGGAACATCTAAAGATACGGTATCATCGCGTGCTAGGTCCGGCGTTTGGCGAATTGCTTCTATCTCGCGACGCAACATTCCTACCTGCAGAAGTAACGCGGCGTTAGTTGAATCGGACGCGTCTGCGGGTTTCGCGGATGTGCTGGGTTGCGCGGTGCGAGAAATTGGCTCGGCGAGAGCGTCTTGAAAATCGAGTGCTCTACTCGTGCGTTTATCGCGATCGGTATCAAGCATCGCGGTGGCCTTTTGTGTTTGCTAGCGCGTCTTAGTCGGTGATGTCCGTGTCGCCATGGCTAGTTTCGCGGACTCTTTCGGCGGAATTTCCGGAGAGAACGCGTGGCTATCCCACCGCTGTCACCAAAAATAACTTTCGTGTCACGTCCCGGGGTGTGATTTCACTCGAAACTATGGCACGACGTCGTAGCCGTTCCCGAAACGAACGCGAATTGCGCCTGGACCGGGTTCGTTGGAGTTCTGGACTCTAATTACCGAATATTTAACGCTGCACTTACCTTTCGATGTCTTGATTTTACCGCTGTGACTCTCGTCCCAGGTATCGAGTGCGCCTTGGATCCGTGACCGGTATTGCTGCGGCGTACGGCTGGAACGGTTGTACGGTCACAGGGACGAGTTTCCAGACAGGCTGACCCTGGCTGGCAGGTACGGCCGCTGGGACAGGACGATCCTGGACACGAACGGGCCGGACGGCGCAAAAGGTATCCTTCGCAGGAACAGGAACTCGAGTGCAGAGATCGATGTATCCAGGAACACTGCTCACGTATTCGCGAATCAGACGACGCATGAACTCCTTCCTCCCCGCGCGTCGTGTACGCTTTTTCGGAGTCTCGAAGTTCATCAAGAGCACTTGTACTTCGGAAGATAACGGCACGGCTAAGCGCTGGTTCGCTCTAGCGGTACAGTGTCAACCTGGGCGCAAGATGCTCGATTACGGCAGGACTGAAGTAAGAGCGGCTAAGCGTTGGTTCGCTCTAGCTGTCTACCTTCAGGACTATCGCAGATGAATTGTAGAAACGTGTAATATTCGCGAGCGTACCCGTGGAATTGAGTTGAGGAACTTGCAATTGAAATAAAGAAGATTTGTATCTCGTATAAACTACGTATATTCTTTAAACTTCCCTAAGCTACTAAACTTGACTAATTCTAAGTTATTAGACTAAGATTATAACAAGAAATTGAAATGGACTAAGTTAAGTTACGGACTCCGCTAACGGAGATGAGATAGAGACGAAGGCATTGAGCTGGTAGCTCGTTGCTTATGAGCCAATTGCTCGAGTCGGAGAGAACTCCTCGGTTCGGAGTCGAGACTAGAAGTGTCTCGTTCGGAGGCGCGATTAGAAGTGTCTATCAGATCTCGCATCTGCGACCTCCTCGGGTCACGCAGCGCGCGAGTCGCTGGGCCCTCGCGGTGGGGCGGACGGTTGGAGTGGGGCAGCCGCTCGGCCCTAGCGGTGGGGCGGCCGGTCGGAGTGGGGAGCGGCTCGCGTTGAGCGTGAGCACCAGGCGTCGAGTGCGCGCGCGAGCGCATCGCAACTTATCTCTAGCGTAACGACTAGGCGGCGTATGTACATGTATGTATTTAAATATAGAAGTGTGTTGTGGTGTATGTACAGAGATGAGTAGTGTACTTATACTAGGATCGCATATACGAGAAGAGGGTGTACGGGTGCGTGATCGCCGGTGACTCGATGCGGTACGTGGTGTGGTGCTCCTCGCCCTCGTAACGTGGGGTGAGATCTTCCCTGACGTGTGTCGAATACCCTTCCTCTCTCTAGTATCGTCGTCTCTGAATACTGGAGGGGCGTGTCGGCGGGTGGCCCGCGTACAGGGGCTCTGGATACGGATGCCGCTGGAGAAGAGGTTGTCGCCGGAGGGTGGCAGGCGGTACGCCTTACGTCACACATGAAACATAGAAATGAGATGCGATATCGCGTTTTAAGAAGCATTAGAACTCTATTGCTACGATTCGTAGACATCTGCAAACGCTACTTCCTTGCAAGGAAGTGTTGCATTTACATTCATTTGAAGTGAATACGAGGTATACATGACACTTCGCAATGAATAACATACCTTATCATGAAGCATAGAAGTGAAATGCGATATCGCGTTTTAAGAAGCTTTAGAACTCTATTGCTACGATACGTAGACATCTGCAAACGCTACTTCCTTGCAAGGAAGTGTTGCATTTACATTCATTTGAAGTGAATACGAGGTATACATGACACTTCGCAATGAATAACATACCTTATCATGAAGCATAGAAGTGAAATGCGATATCGCGTTTTAAGAAGCATTAGAACTCTATTGCTACGATACGTAGACATCTGCAAGCGCTATTTCCTTGTAAGGAAGTGTCGTATTTACATTCTTTTGAAGTGAATACGAGGTTTACATGACACTTCGCAATGAATATTATATCTTTTCATGAAACACAGAAATGAGATGCGATATCCCGTTTTAAGAAGCATTAAAACTCTATTACTACTATACGTTGACATCTGCAAACGCTATGTCCTTGCAAGGAAGTGTCACATTTACACTCTTTTGAAGTGAATACGAGGTTTACATGACACTTCGTAATGAATATTACATCTTATCATGAAACATAGAAATGAGTTGCAATATCGCGTTTTAAGAAGCATTTGAACTCTATTGCTTCGATACGTAGACATCAGCAAACGCTATTTCCTTGCAAGGAAGTGTCGCATTTATACTCTTTTGAAGTGAATACGAGGTTTACACGACACTTCGTAATGAATATTACATCTTATCATGAAACATAGAAATGAGATGCGATATCTCGTTTTAAGAAGCATTTGAACTCTATTACTACGATACGTAGACATCTGCACTCGCTATTTCCTAGAAAGGAAGTGTCGCATTTACATTCATTTGTAGTAAATACGAGGTTTACATGACACTTCGCAATGAATGTTATATCTTATCATGAAACATAGAAGTGAAATGCGATATCGCGTTTTAAGAAGCATTAGGACTCTATTGCTACGATACGTAGACATCTGCAAACGCTACTTCCTTGCAAGGAAGTGTCGCATTTACATTCATTTGAAGTGAATACGAGGTATACATGACACTTCGCAATGAATATTATATCTTATCATGAAACTCAGAAATGAGATGCGATATCGCGTTTTAAGAAGCATTAGAACTCTATTGCTACGATACGTAGACATCTGCAAACGCTATTTCCTTGAAAGGAAGTGTCGCATTTATATTCATTTGAAGTAAATACGAGGTTTACATGACACTTCGCAATGAATGTTATACCTTATCATGAAACATAAAAATGAGATGCGATATCGCGTTTTAAGAAGCATTAGAACTCTATTGCTACGATACGTTGACATCTGCAAACTCTATTTCCTTGCTAGGATGTGTCGCATTTACACTCTTTTGAAGTGAATAGGAGGTTTACATGACACTTCGCAATGAATATTACATCTTATCATGAAACGTAGAGATGCTATGCGATATCTCGTTTTAAGAAGCATTTGAACTCTATTGCTTCGATACGTAGATATCTGCAAACGCTATTTCATTGCAAGGAAGTGTTGCATTTACATTCATTTGAAGTGAATACGGGGTATACATGACAATTCGCAATGAATATTATACCTTATCATGAAACATAGAAATGAGATACGATATCGCGTTTTAAGAAGCATTAGAACTCTATGGCTACGATACGTAGATATCTGCAAACTCTATTTCATTGCAAGGAAGTGTGGCATTTACATTCTTTTGAGGTGCAGACGACGTACACATGGAAGTGTGGCATTTACATCCTTTTGAAATGTAGACGATGAATACATAACACTTCGCGATGAATAATATATCTTATGATGAAACATAGATCTGCGATGCGATATCGCGTATTAAGAAGCATTACAACACCATTGCATCGATACGTAGACATCTGGAAACGCATTTCCTAGCAAGGAAATGTCGCATTTACCTTCTTTTTATGTGTAGGCGAGGAATACATAACAATCCACAATGAATATTATTTCTTTTCATGAAACATTGAAATGAGATGCGATATCGCGATATAAAAAAACATTAGAACTGAATTGCTACATACGTACACATCTGCAAACGCTATTTCCTAGCAAGGAATAGTCGCATTTACATTTTTTTGAAGTGATTACTAGGTTTACATGACAATTCTCAATGAATGTTACAACTTATCATGAAACATAGAAATGAGATGCGATATCGCGTTTTAAGAAGAGGTAAAACAACATTGCTATGATACCTAGACATCTGCAAAAGCTATTTCCTAGCAAGTAAGTCTCGCATTTAAATTCTATTGAAGTGCCACGTCCTGAAGTCGCGAAAGCTCTCGTCACGTGGACACTTTTCGTAGTCGTTCCCGAATTCGACGCGAATTGGGCGGAGCTGGGTTCGTCGGCGAACAAGACTCGAATTGCCGTGTGCAAAGACGTGCAACTTACCTTGCGATGCCATAGGCGTCGTGGCTCTCCTCACCCTCGTAGCGTGGGGTGGAATCCTCCCTCGCGTAAGTGTGGCGTCGCCTCCCCGTTCCGTGTCGGCGAGTATGCGGGTTGCCAGCGTGTAGGGGATCCGGATGCTGGAGGAGATGCGGATGCTGATCTGTGGCCGTCGAGGCATGCGCGCGGCGTCTGAGGGTGGCAGGCGGCACGCCTGACGTCACAAAATGCGACACTTCATTGCTGGGAAGTAGCGTTTACAGATATCTATGTATGGAAGGAATAGATTTCTAATGCTTCTTAAATCGCGATATCGCATCTCACTTCTATGTTTCATGACAAGATATAATGTTCGTTGCGAAGTGTCATGTATACTTCGTATTCACTTCATAAGAATTTAAATGCGGCATTTCCTTGCTAGGAAATAGCGTTTGCAGATGTCTACGTATCGTAGCAATAGAGTTCTGATGCTTCTTAAATCGCGGTATCGCATCTCATTTCTATGTTTCATGATAAGATTTAATGTTCATTGTGAAGTGTCATGTATACCTCGCATTCACTTCAAAAGAATGTAAATGCGATTCTTCCTTGCTAGGAAATAGCGTTTGCAGATGTCGACGTATCGTAGCAATAGAGTTCTAATGCTTGTTAAAAGTAGATGTCGCTTCTCTGTTCTGTGTTTCATCAAAATATATAATAATCATTGCGAAGTGTCATGTATGCCTCGCATACACTTCAAATGAATGTAAATGCGACACTTCCTTGCTAGGAAATAGCGTTTACAGATGTCTACGTCTCGTAGCAATAGAGTTCTAACGCTTCCTAAAACGCGATATCGTATTTCATCCCTATGTGTCAGGATACGATGTAATATTCTTTCCGAAGTGTCATGTATACCTCGTATTCACTTCAAATGAATGTAAAAGCTCCGCTTCCTTGCTAGGAAATAGCGTTTTGCAGATTTCTACGTATCGTAGCAATGGAGTTCTAATGCATCTTAAAACGCGATATCGTACCTCATTTCTATGTTTCGTGATAAGATATATTATTCATTGCGAAGTGTCACGTACACCTCGCATGCACTTCAAATGAATGTAAATGCGACATTTCCTTGCTAGAAAATAGCGGTTGCAGATGTCTACGTATCGTAGCAATAGAGTTCTAATGCTTCTTAAATCGCGATATCGCATATCATTTCTATGTTTCATGATAAGATATAATGTTCATTGTGAAGTGTCATGTATGCCCCGTATTCACTACAAAAGAATGTAAATGCGATACTTCCTTGCTAGGAAATAGCGTTTGCAGATGTCTACGCATCGTAGCAATAGAGTTCTAATGCTTCTCAAAGTGCGATATCGCATCTCATTTCTATGCTTCAGGATAAGATATATTATTCATTGCGAAGTGTAATGTATACCTCGTATTCCCTTCAAAAGAATGTAAATGCGACACTTCCATGCTAGGACATAGCGTTTGCAGATGTCTACGTACCGAAACAATAGAACTCTAATGCTCCTTAAAACGACATGTCATCTCATTTCAATGTTTCATGATAAGATATAATATTCATTGCGACGTGTCACATATACCTCGTTTTCACTGCAAAAGAATGTAAAACCGAAACTTCCTTGCTAGGAAATAGCGTTTGCAGATGTCTACGTATCGTAGCAATAGAGTTCTAATGCTTCTTAAATCGCGATATCGCATATCATTTCTATGTTTCATGATAAGATATAATGTTCATTGCGAAGTGTCATGTATGCCTCGTCTACACTTCAAATGAATGTAAATGCGACACTTCCTTGCTAGGAAATAGCGTCTGCAGATGTCTAGGTATCGTAGCAATAGACTTCTATTGCTTCTTATAACGTGATATCGCATCTCATTTCTATGTTTCATGGTAAGATATAATATGATTTGCGAAGTGTCATGTATTCCTCGTCTACACTTCAAATGAATGTAAATGCGACTCTTCCTTGCAAGGAAATAGCGTTTGCAGATGTCTACGTATCGTAGCAATAGAGTTCATATGATTCTTAAAACGCGATATCGCATCTCATTTCTATGTTTCATGGTAAGATATAACATGATTTGCGAAGTGTCATGTATTCCTCGTCTACACTTCAAATGAAAGTGAATGCGATACTTCCTCGCTAGGAAATAGCGTTTGCAGATGTCTACGTATCGTAGCAATAGCTTTCTAATGCTTCTTAAAACGCGATATCGCATCTCATTTCTATGTTTCATGGTAAGATATAATATGATTTGCGAAGAGTCATGTACTCCTCGTCTACACTTCAAATGAATGTAAATGCGACACTTCCTTGCAAGGAAATAGCGTTTGCAGATGTCTACGTATCGTAGCAATAGAGTTCATATGATTCTTAAAACGCGTTATCGCATCTCATTTCTATGTTTCATGGTAAGATATAACATGATTTGCGAAGTGTTATGTATTCCTCGTCTACACTTCAAATGAAAGTGAATGCGATACTTCCTCGCTAGGAAATAGCGCTTGCAGATGTCTACGTATCGTAGCAATAGCTTTCTAATGCTTCTTAAAACGCGATATCGCATCTCATTTCTATGTTTCATGGTAAGATATAATATGATTTGCGAAGTGTCATGTATTCCTCGTCTACACTTCAAATGAATGTGAATGCGATACTTCCTCGCTAGGAAATAGCGTTTGCAGATGTCTACGTATCGTAGCAATAGGTTTCTAATGCTACTTAAAACGCGATATCGCATCTCATTTCTATGTTTCATGGTACGATATAACATGATTTGCGAAGTGTTATGTATTCCTCGTCTACACTTCAAATGAATGTGAATGCGACACTTCCTCGCTAGGAAATAGCGTTTGCAGATGTCTACGTATCGTTGTAATAGATTTCTAGTGCTTCTTAAAACGCGATATCGCATCTCATTTCTATGTTTCATGGTAAGATATAATATGATTTGCGAAGTGTCATGTATTCCTTTTCTACACTTCTAATGAATGTAAATGCGACACTTCCTTGCCAGGAAATAGCGTTTGCAGATGTCTACGTATCGTAGCAACAGAGTTCTTATGATTCTTAAAACGCGATATCGCATTTCAGTTCTATGTTTCATGGTAAGATATAACTTGATTTGCGAAGTGTCATGTATTCCTCGTCTACACTTCAAATGAATGTAAATGCGACACTTCCTTGCAAGGAAATAGCGTTTGCAGATGTCTACCTATCGTAGCAATAGAGTTCTAATGCTTCTTAAAACGCGATATCGCATCTCATTCCTATGTTTCATGGTAAGATATAATATGATTTGCGAAGTGCTATGTATTCCTCGTCTACACTTCAAATGAATGTGAATGCGACACTTCCTCGCTAGGAAATAGCGTTTGCAGATGTCTACGTATCGTAGCAATAGAGTTCATATGATTCTTTAAACGCGATATCGCATCTCATTTCTATGTTTCATGGTAAGATATAATATGATTTGCGAAGTGTCATGTATTCCTCGTCTACACTTCAAATGAATGTGAATGCGATACTTCCTCGCTAGGAAATAGCGTTTGCAGATGTCTACGTATCGTAGCAATAGGTTTCTAATGCTACTTAAAACGCGATATCGCATCTCATTTCTATGTTTCATGGTACGATATAACATGATTTGCGAAGTGTTATGTATTCCTCGTCTACACTTCAAATGAATGTGAATGCGACACTTCCTCGCTAGGAAATAGCGTTTGCAGATGTCTACGTATCGTTGTAATAGATTTCTAGTGATTCTTAAAACGCGATATCGCATTTCATTTCTATGTTTCATGGTAAGATATAACTTGATTTGCGAAGTGTCATGTATTCCTCGTCTACACTTCAAATGAATGTAAATGCGACACTTCCTTGCAAGGAAATAGCGTTTGCAGATGTCTACGTATCGTAGCAATAGAGTTCTTATGATTCTTAGAACGCGATATCGCATTTCATTTCTATGTTTCATGGTAAGATATAATATGATTTGCGAAATGTCATGTATTCCTCGTCTACACTTCAAATGAATGTGAATGCGACACTTACTCGCTAGGAAATAGCGTTTGCAGATGTCTACACATCGTAGCAATAGGTTTCTAATGCTTCTTAAAACGCGATATCGCATCTCATTTCTATGTTTCATGGTAAGATATAATATGATTTGCGAAGTGTTATGCATTCCTCGCCTACGATTCAAATGAAAGTAAATGCGACACTTCCTTGCAAGGAAATAGCGTTTGCAGATGTCTACGTATCGTAGCAATAGAGATCATATAATTCTTAAAACGCGACATCGCATCTCATTTCTATGTTTCATGGTAAGATATAACATGATTTGCGAAGTGTTATGTATTCCTCGTCTACACTTCAAATGAATGTGAATGCGATACATCCTCGCTAGGAAATAGCGTTTGCAGATGTCTACGTATCGTAGCAATAGCTTTCTAATGCTTCTTAAAACGCGATATCGCATCTCATTTCTATGTTTCATGGTAAGATATAATATGATTTGCGAAGTGTCATGTATTCCTTTTCTACACTTCAAATGAATGTAAATGCGACACTTCCTTGCTAGGAAATAGCGTCTGCAGATGTCTAGGTATCGTAGCAATAGAGTTCTAATGCTTCTTAAAACGAGATATTGCATCTCATATCTATGTTTCATGATAAGATATAATATTCATTGCGAAGTGTTATGCATTCCTCGTCTACGATTCAAATGAAAGTAAATGCGACACTTCCTTGCAAGGAAATAGCGTTTGCAGATGTCTACGTATCGTAGCAATAGAGTTCATATGATCCTTAAAACGCGATATCGCATCTCATTTCTATGTTTCATGGTAAGATATAATATGATTTGCGAAGTCTCATGTATTCCTCGTGTACACTTCAAATGAAAGTGAATGCGATTCTTCCTCGCTAGGAAATAGCGTTTGCAGATGTCTGCGTATCGTAGCAATAGCTTTCTAATGCATCTTAAAACGCGATATCGCATCTCATTTCTATGTTTCATGGTAAGATATAATATGATTTGCGAAGTGTCATGTATTCCTCGTCTACACTTCAAATGAATGTAAATGCGACACTTCCCTGCGAGGAAATAGCGTTTGCAGATGTCTACGTATCGTAGCAATAGAGTTCATATGATTCTTAAAACGCGTTATCGCATCTCATTTCTATGTTTCATGGTAAGATATAACATGATTTGCGAAGTGTTATGTATTCCTCGTCTACACTTCAAATGAAAGTGAATGCGATACTTCCTCGCTAGGAAATAGCGTTTGCAGATGTCTACGTATCGTAGCAATAGCTTTCTAATGCTTCTTAAAACGCGATATCGCATCTCATTTCTATGTTTCATGGTAAGATATAATATGATTTGCGAAGTGTCATGTATTCCTCGTCTACACTTCAAATGAATGTGAATGCGATACTTCCTCGCTAGGAAATAGCGTTTGCAGATGTCTACGTATCGTAGCAATAGGTTTCTAATGCTACTTAAAACGCGATATCGCATCTCATTTCTATGTTTCATGGTACGATATAACATGATTTGCGAAGTGTTATGTATTCCTCGTCTACACTTCAAATGAATGTGAATGCGACACTTCCTCGCTAGGAAATAGCGTTTGCAGATGTCTACGTATCGTTGTAATAGATTTCTAGTGCTTCTTAAAACGCGATATCGCATCTCATTTCTATGTTTCATGGTAAGATATAATATGATTTGCGAAGTGTCATGTATTCCTTTTCTACACTTCTAATGAATGTAAATGCGACACTTCCTTGCCAGGAAATAGCGTTTGCAGATGTCTACGTATCGTAGCAACAGAGTTCTTATGATTCTTAAAACGCGATATCGCATTTCAGTTCTATGTTTCATGGTAAGATATAACTTGATTTGCGAAGTGTCATGTATTCCTCGTCTACACTTCAAATGAATGTAAATGCGACACTTCCTTGCAAGGAAATAGCGTTTGCAGATGTCTACCTATCGTAGCAATAGAGTTCTAATGCTTCTTAAAACGCGATATCGCATCTCATTCCTATGTTTCATGGTAAGATATAATATGATTTGCGAAGTGCTATGTATTCCTCGTCTACACTTCAAATGAATGTGAATGCGACACTTCCTCGCTAGGAAATAGCGTTTGCAGATGTCTACGTATCGTAGCAATAGAGTTCATATGATTCTTTAAACGCGATATCGCATCTCATTTCTATGTTTCATGGTAAGATATAATATGATTTGCGAAGTGTCATGTATTCCTCGTCTACACTTCAAATGAATGTGAATGCGATACTTCCTCGCTAGGAAATAGCGTTTGCAGATGTCTACGTATCGTAGCAATAGGTTTCTAATGCTACTTAAAACGCGATATCGCATCTCATTTCTATGTTTCATGGTACGATATAACATGATTTGCGAAGTGTTATGTATTCCTCGTCTACACTTCAAATGAATGTGAATGCGACACTTCCTCGCTAGGAAATAGCGTTTGCAGATGTCTACGTATCGTTGTAATAGATTTCTAGTGCTTCTTAAAACGCGATATCGCATCTCATTTCTATGTTTCATGGTAAGATATAATATGATTTGCGAAGTGTCATGTATTCCTTTTCTACACTTCTAATGAATGTAAATGCGACACTTCCTTGCCAGGAAATAGCGTTTGCAGATGTCTACGTATCGTAGCAATAGAGTTCTTATGATTCTTAGAACGCGATATCGCATTTCATTTCTATGTTTCATGGTAAGATATAACTTGATTTGCGAAGTGTCATGTATTCCTCGTCTACACTTCAAATGAATGTAAATGCGACACTTCCTTGCAAGGAAATAGCGTTTGCAGATGTCTACGTATCGTAGCAATAGAGTTCTTATGATTCTTAGAACGCGATATCGCATTTCATTTCTATGTTTCATGGTAAGATATAGTATGATTTGCGAAATGTCATGTATTCCTCGTCTACACTTCAAATGAATGTGAATGCGACACTTACTCGCTAGGAAATAGCGTTTGCAGATGTCTACACATCGTAGCAATAGGTTTCTAATGCTTCTTAAAACGCGATATCGCATCTCATTTCTATGTTTCATGGTAAGATATAATATGATTTGCGAAGTGTTATGCATTCCTCGCCTACGATTCAAATGAAAGTAAATGCGACACTTCCTTGCAAGGAAATAGCGTTTGCAGATGTCTACGTATCGTAGCAATAGAGATCATATAATTCTTAAAACGCGACATCGCATCTCATTTCTATGTTTCATGGTAAGATATAACATGATTTGCGAAGTGTTATGTATTCCTCGTCTACACTTCAAATGAATGTGAATGCGATACATCCTCGCTAGGAAATAGCGTTTGCAGATGTCTACGTATCGTAGCAATAGCTTTCTAATGCTTCTTAAAACGCGATATCGCATCTCATTTCTATGTTTCATGGTAAGATATAATATGATTTGCGAAGTGTCATGTATTCCTTTTCTACACTTCAAATGAATGTAAATGCGACACTTCCTTGCTAGGAAATAGCGTCTGCAGATGTCTAGGTATCGTAGCAATAGAGTTCTAATGCTTCTTAAAACGAGATATTGCATCTCATATCTATGTTTCATGATAAGATATAATATTCATTGCGAAGTGTTATGCATTCCTCGTCTACGATTCAAATGAAAGTAAATGCGACACTTCCTTGCAAGGAAATAGCGTTTGCAGATGTCTACGTATCGTAGCAATAGAGTTCATATGATTCTTAAAACGCGATATCGCATCTCATTTCTATGTTTCATGGTAAGATATAATATGATTTGCGAAGTCTCATGTATTCCTCGTGTACACTTCAAATGAAAGTGAATGCGATTCTTCCTCGCTAGGAAATAGCGTTTGCAGATGTCTGCGTATCGTAGCAATAGCTTTCTAATGCATCTTAAAACGCGATATCGCATCTCATTTCTATGTTTCATGGTAAGATATAATATGATTTGCGAAGTGTCATGTATTCCTCGTCTACACTTCAAATGAATGTAAATGCGACACTTCCCTGCGAGGAAATAGCGTTTGCAGATGTCTACCTACCGTAGCAATAGAGTTCTAATGCTTCTTAAAACGCGATATCGCATCTCATTTCTATGTTTCATGGTAAGATATAACATGATTTGCGAAGTGTTATGTATTCCTCGTCTACACTTCAAATGAATGTGAATGCGACACTTCCTCGCTAGGAAATAGCGTTTGCAGATGTCTACGTATCGTTGTAATAGATTTCTAATGCTTCTTAAAACGCGATATCGCATCTCATTTCTATGATCATGGTAAGATATAATATGATTTGCGAAGTGTCATGTATTCCTCTTCTACACTTCTAATGAATGTAAATGCGACACTTCCTTGCTAGGAAATAGCGTCTGCAGATGTCTAGGTATCGTAGCAATAGAGTTCTAATGCTTCTTAAAACGAGATATTGCATCTCATATCTATGTTTCATGATAAGATATAATATTCATTGCGAAGTGTTATGCATTCCTCGTCTACACTTCAAATGAAGGTGAATGCGATTCTTCCTCGCTAGGAAATAGCGTTTGCAGATGTCTGCGTATCGTAGCAATAGCTTTCTAATGCATCTTAAAACGCGATATCGCATCTCATTTCTATGTTTCATGGTAAGATATAACATGATTTGCGAAGTGTTATGTATTCCTCGTCTACACTTCAAATGAATGTGAATGCGATACATCCTCGCTAGGAAATAGCGTTTGCAGATGTCTACGTATCGTAGCAATAGCTTTCTAATGCTTCTTAAAACGCGATATCGCAACCCATTTCTATGTTTCATGGTAAGATATAATATGATTTGCGAAGTGTAATGTATTGCTCGTCTACACTTCAAATGAAAGTGAATGCGATTCTTCCTCGCTAGGAAATAGCGTTTGCAGATGTCTGCGTATCGTAGCAATAGCTTTCTAATGCATCTTAAAACGCGATATCGCATCTCATTTCTATGTTTCATGGTAAGATATAATATGATTTGCGAATTGTCATGTATTCCTCGTCTACACATCAAATGAATGTAAATGCGACACTTCCTTGCGAGGAAATAGCGTTTGCAGATGTCTACCTACCGTAGCAATAGAGTTCTAATGCTTCTTAAAACGCGTTATCGCATCTCATTTCTATGTTTCATGGTAAGATATAATATTCATTGCGAAGTGTTATGCGTTCCTCGTCTACGATTCAAATGAATGTAAATGCGACACTTCCTTGCAAGGAAATAGCGTTTGCAGATGTCTACGTATCGTAGCACTAGAGTTCTTATGATTCTTAAAACGCGATATCGCATCTCATTTCTATGTTTCATGGTAAGGTATAATATGATTTGCGAAGTGTCATGTATTCCTTTTCTACACTTCAAATGAATGTGCATGCGATACTTCCTCGCTAGGAAATAGCGTTTGCAGATGTCTACGTATCGTAGCAATAGCTTTCTAATGCTTCTTAAAACGCGATATCGCATCTCATATCTATGTTTCATGGTAAGATATAATATGAATTGCGAAGTGTCATGTATTCCTCGTCTACACTTCAAATGAATGTAAATGCGACACTTCCTCGCTAGGAAATAGCGTCTGCAGATGTCTAAGTATCGTAGCAATAGAGTTCTATTGCTTCTTAAAACGCGATATCGCATCTCATTTCCATGTTTCATGGTAAGATATAATATGATTTGCGAAGTGTCATGTATTCCTCGTCTACACTTCAAATGAATGTAAATGCGACACTTCCTTGCTAGGAAATAGCGTCTGCAGATGTCTAGGTATCGTAGCAATAGTGTTCTAATGCTTCTTAAAACGCGATATCGCATCTCATTTCTATGTTTCATGGTAAGATATAACATGATTTGCGAAGTGTTATGTATTCCTCGTCTACACTTCAAATGAAAGTGAAGGCGATACTTCCTCGCTAGGAAATAGCGTTTGCAGATATCTACGTATCGTAGCAATAGCTTTCTAATGCTTCTTAAAACGCGATATCGCATCTCATTTCTATGTTTCCTGGTAAGGTATAACATGATTTGCGAAGTGTTATGTATTCCTCGTCTACACTTCAAATGAAAGTGAATGCGATACTTCCTCGCTAGGAAATAGCGTATGCAGATGTCTACGTATCGTAGCAATAGCTTTCTAATGCTTCTTAAAACGCGATATCGCATCTCATTTCTATGTTTCACGGTAAGATATAATACGATTTGCGAAGTGTCATGTATTCCTCGTTTACACTTCAAATGAATGTAAATGCGACACTTCCTTGCTAGGAAATAGCGTCTGCAGATGTCTAGGTATCGTAGCAATAGTGTTCTAATGCTTCTAAAACGCGATATCGCTTCTCATTTCTATGTTTCATGGTAAGATATAATATGATTTGCGAAGTGTTATATATTCCTCGTCTACACTTCAAATGAAAGTGAATGCGATACTTCCTCGCAAGGAAATAGCGTATGCAGATGTCTACGTATCGTAGCAATAGGTTTCTAATGCTGCTTAAAACGCGATATCGCTTCTCATTTCTATGTTTCATGGTAAGATATAATATGATTTGCGAAGTGTCATGTATTCCTCGTCTACACTTCAAATGAATGTAAATGCGACACTTCCTTGCAAGGAAATAGCGTTTGCAGATGTCTACGTATCGAAGCAATAGAGTTCAAATGCTTCTTAAAACGTGATATTACATCTCATATCCATGTTTCATGATAAGATATAATATTCATAGCGAAGTGTCATGTATTCCTCGTCTAAACTTAAAATGAATGTAAATGCGACACTTCCTTGCAAGGAAATAGCGTTTGCAGATGTCTACCTATCGTAGCAATAGAGTTCTAATGCTTCTTAAAACGCGATATCGCATCTCATTTCTATGATTCATGGTAAGATATAATATGATTTGCGAAGTGTTATGTATTCCTCGTCTACACTTCCAATGAATGTAAATGCGACACTTCCTTGCAAGGAAATAGCGTTTGCAGATGTCTACGTATCGAGGCAATAGGGTTCAAATGCTTCTTAAAACGAGATATTGCATCTCATATCTATGTTTCATGATAAGATATAATATTCATTGCGAAGTGTTATGCATTCCTCGTCTACGATTCAAATGAATGTAAATGCGACACTTCCTTGCAAGGAAATAGCATTTGCAGATGTCTACGTATCGTAACAAGAGATTTCTAATGTTTCTTAAAACGCGATATCGCATCTCATTTCTATGTTTCATGGTAAAATATAATATGATTTGCGAAGTGTCATGTATTCCTCGTCTACACTCCAAATGAATGTAAATGCGACACTTCCTTGCTAGGAAATAGCGTCTGCAGATGTCTAGGTATCGTAGCAATAGAGTTCTAATACTCCTTAAAACGCGATATCGCATCTCATTTCTGTGTTTCATGGTAAGATATAACATGATTTGCGAAGTGTTATGTATTCCTCGTCTACACTTCAAATGGAGGTGAATGCGGTTCTTCCTCGCTAGGAAATAGCGTTTGCAGATGTCTGCGTATCGTAGCAATAGCTTTCTAATGCATCTTAAAACGCGATATCGCATCTCATTTCTATGTTTCATGGTAAGATATAATATGATTTGCGAAGTGTCATGTATTCCTCGTCTACACTTCAAATGAATGTAAATGCGACACTTCCTCGCTAGGAAATAGCGTTTGCAGATGTCTACGTATCGTAGCAATAGGTTTCTAATGCTACTTAAAACGCGATATCGCATCTCATTTCTATGTTTCATGGTAAGATATAATATGATTTGCGAAGTGTTATGTATTCCTCGTCTACACTTCAAATGAATGTGAATGCGACACTTCCTCGCTAGGAAATAGCGTTTGCAGATGTCTACGTATCGTTGTAATAGATTTCTAATGCTTCTTAAAACGCGATATCGCATCTCATTTCTATGTTTCATGGTAAGATATAATATGATTTGCGAAGTGTCATGTATTCCTTCTCTACACTTCTAATGAATGTAAATGCGACACTTCCTTGCCAGGAAATAGCGTTTGCAGATGTCTACGTATCGTAGCAATAGAGTTCTTATGATTCTTAAAACGCGATATCGCATTTCATTTCTATGTTTCATGGTAAGATATAACTTGATTTGCGAAGTGTCATGTATTCCTCGTCTACACTTCAAATGAATGTAAATGCGACACTTCCTTGCAAGGAAATAGCGTTTGCAGATGTCTACCTATCGTAGCAATAGAGTTCTAATGCTTCTTAAAACGCGATATCGCATCTCATTTCTATGATTCATGGTAAGATATAATATGATTTGCGAAGTGTTATGTATTCCTCGTCTACACTTCCAATGAATGTAAATGCGACACTTCCTTGCAAGGAAATAGCGTTTGCAGATGTCTACGTATCGAGGCAATAGGGTTCAAATGCTTCTTAAAACGAGATATTGCATCTCATATCTATGTTTCATGATAAGATATAATATTCATTGCGAAGTGTTATGCATTCCTCGTCTACGATTCAAATGAATGTAAATGCGACACTTCCTTGCAAGGAAATAGCATTTGCAGATGTCTACGTATCGTAACAAGAGATTTCTAATGCTTCTTAAAACGCGATATCGCATCTCATTTCTATGTTTCATGGTAAGATATAATATGATTTGCGAAGTGTCATGTATTCCTCGTCTACACTCCAAATGAATGTAAATGCGACACTTCCTTGCTAGGAAATAGCGTCTGCAGATGTCTAGGTATCGTAGCAATAGAGTTCTAATACTCCTTAAAACGCGATATCGCATCTCATTTCTGTGTTTCATGGTAAGATATAACATGATTTGCGAAGTGTTATGTATTCCTCGTCTACACTTCAAATGGAGGTGAATGCGGTTCTTCCTCGCTAGGAAATAGCGTTTGCAGATGTCTGCGTATCGTAGCAATAGCTTTCTAATGCATCTTAAAACGCGATATCGCATCTCATTTCTATGTTTCATGGTAAGATATAATATGATTTGCGAAGTGTCATGTATTCCTCGTCTACACTTCAAATGAATGTAAATGCGACACTTCCTCGCTAGGAAATAGCGTTTGCAGATGTCTACGTATCGTAGCAATAGGTTTCTAATGCTACTTAAAACGCGATATCGCATCTCATTTCTATGTTTCATGGTAAGATATAACATGATTTGCGAAGTGTTATGTATTCCTCGTCTACACTTCAAATGAATGTGAATGCGACACTTCCTCGCTAGGAAATAGCGTTTGCAGATGTCTACGTATCGTTGTAATAGATTTCTAATGCTTCTTAAAACGCGATATCGCATCTCATTTCTATGTATCATGGTAAGATATAATATGATTTGCGAAGTGTCATGTATTCCTTCTCTACACTTCTAATGAATGTAAATGCGACACTTCCTTGCCAGGAAATAGCGTTTGCAGATGTCTACGTATCGTAGCAATAGAGTTCTTATGATTCTTAAAACGCGATATCGCATTTCATTTCTATGTTTCATGGTAAGATATAACTTGATTTGCGAAGTGTCATGTATTCCTCGTCTACACTTCAAATGAATGTAAATGCGACACTTCCTTGCAAGGAAATAGCGTTTGCAGATGTCTACCTATCGTAGCAATAGAGTTCTAATGCTTCTTAAAACGCGATATCGCATCTCATTCCTATGTTTCATGGTAAGATATAATATGATTTGCGAAGTGTTATGTATTCCTCGTCTACACTTCAAATGAATGTGAATGCGACACTTCCTCGCTAGGAAATAGCGTTTGCAGATGTCTGCGTATCGTTGCAATAGATTTCTAATGCTTCTTAAAACGCGATATCGCATCTCATTTCTATGTTTCATGGTAAGATATAATATGATTTGCGAAATGTCATGTATTCCTCGTGTACACTTCAAATGAATGTAAATGCGACACTTCCTTGCTAGGAAATAGCGTCTGCAGATGTCTAGGTATCGTAGCAATAGAGTTCTATTGCTTCTTATAACGCGATATCGCATCTCATTTCTATGTTTCATGGTAAGATATAATATGATTTGCGAAGTGTCATGTATTCCTCGTCTACACTTCAAATGAATGTAAATGCGACACTTCCTTGCAAGGAAATAGCTTTTGCAGATGTCTACGTATCGAAGCAATAAAGTTCAAATGCTTCTTAAAACGAGATATTGCATCTCATATCTATGTTTCATGGTAAGATATAATATGATTTGCGTAGTGTTATGTACTCCTCGTCTACACTTCAAATGAATGTAAATGCGACACTTCCTTGAAAGGAAATAGCGTTTGCAGATGTCTACGTATCGTAGCAATAGGGTTCATATGATTCTTAAAACGCGTTATCGCATCTCATTTCTATGTTTCATGGTAAGATATAACATGATTTGCGAAGTGTTATGTATTGCTCGTCTGCACTTCAAATGAAAGTGAATGCGATACTTCCTCGCTAGGAAATAGCGTTAGCAGATGTCTACCTATCGTAGCAATAGAGTTCCAATGCTTCTTAAAACGCGATATCGCATCTCATTTCTATGTTTCATGGTAAGGTACAACATGATTTGCGAAGTGTTATGTATTCCACGTCTACACTTCAAATGAAAGTGAATGCGATACTTCCTCGCTAGGAAATAGCGTTTGCAGATGTCTACGTATCGTAGCAATAGCTTTCTAATGCTTCTTAAAACGCGATATCGCATCTCATTTCTATGTTTCATGGTAAGATACAACATGATTTGCGAAGTGTTATGTATTCCTCGTCTACACTTCAAATGAATGTGAATGCGATACTTCCTCGCTAGGGAATAGCGTTTGCAGATGTCTACGTATCGTAGCAATAGATTTCTAATGCTTCTTAAAACGCGATATCGCATCTCATTTCAATGTTTCATGGTAAGATATAACATGATTTGCGAAGTGTTATGTATTCCTCGTCTACACTTCAAATGAATGTGAATGCGATACTTCCTCGCTAGGGAATAGCGTTTGCAGATGTCTACGTATCGTAGCAATAGATTTCTAATGCTTCTTAAAACGCGATATCGCATCTCATTTCTATGTTTCATGGTAAGGTATAATATGATTTGCGAAGTGTTATGTATTCCTCGCCTACACTTCAAATGAATGTGAATGCGATACTTCCTCGCTAGGGAATAGCGTGTGCAGATGTCTACTTATCGTAGCAATAGATTGCTAATGCTTCTTAAAACGCGATATCGCATCTAATTTCTATGTTTCATGGTAAGGTATAATATGATTTGCGAAGTGTTATGCATTCCTTGTCAGACACTTCAAATGAATGTAAATGCGACTCTTCTTTGCAAGGAAATAGCGTTTGCAGGTGTCTACGTATCGAAGCAATAGAGTTCAAATGCTTCTTAAAACGAGATATTGCATCTCATATCCATGGTTCATGATAAGATATAATATTCATTGCGAAGTGTTATGCACTCCTCGCCTACGATTCAAATGAAAGTAAATGCGACACTTCCTTGCAAGGAAATAGCGTTTGCAGATGTCTACGTATCGTAGCAATAGTGTTCATATGATTCTTAAAATGCGATATCGCATCTCATTTCTATGTTTCATGGTAAGATATAACATGATTTGCGAAGTGTTATGTATTCCTCGTCTACACTTCAAATGAATGTGAATGCGATACTTCCTCGCTAGGAAATGGCGTTTGCAGATGTCTACGTATCGTAGCAATAGCTTTCTAATGCTTCTTAAAACGCGATATCGCATCTCATTTCTATGTTTCATGGTAAGATATAATATGATTTGCGAAGTGTCATGTATTCCTTTTCTACACTACAAATGAATGTAAATGCGACACTTCCTCGCTAGGAAATAGCGTCTGCAGGTGTCTAGGTATCGTAGCAATAGAGTTCTTATGCTTCTTAGAACGAGATATTGCATCTCATATCTATGTTTCATGATAAGATATAATATTCGTTGCGAAGTGTTATGCATTCCTCGTCTGCGATTCAAATGAAAGTAAATGCCACACTTCCTTGCAAGGAAATAGCGTTTGCAGATGTCTACGTATCGTAGCAATAGAGTTCATATGATTCTTAAAACGCGATATCGCATCTCACTTCTATGTCTCATGGTAAGATATAATAAGATTTGCGAAGTGTCATGTATTCCCCGTCTACACTTCATATGAATGTAAATGCGACACTTCCTTGTAAGGATATAGCGTTTGCAGATGTCTACCTATCGTAGCAATAGAGTTCTAATGCTTCTTAAAACGCGATATCGCATCTCATTTCTATGTTTCATGGTAAGATATAATATGATTTGCGAAGTGTTATGTATTCCTCGTCTACACTTCCAATGAATGTAAATGCGACTCTTCCTTGCAAGGAAATAGCGTTTGCAGATGTCTACCTATCGTAGCAATAAAGTTCTAATGCTTCTTAAAACGCGATATCGCATCTCATTTCTATGTTTCATGTTAAGATATAATATTCATTGCGAAGTGTTATGCGTTCCTCGTCTACGATTCAAATGAATGTAAATGCGACACTTCCTTGCAAGGAAATAGCGTTTGCAGATGTCTACGTATCGTAGCACTAGAGTTCTTATGATTCTTAAAACGCGATATCGCATCTCATTTCTATGTTTCATGGTAAGATATAATATGATTTGCGAAGTGTCATGTATTCCTCGTCTACACTTCAAATGAATGTAAATGCGACACTTCCTTGCTAGGAAATAGCGTCTGCAGATGTCTAGGTATCGTAGCAATAGTGTTCTAATGCTTCTTAAAACGCGATATCGCATCTCATTTCTATGTTTCATGGTAAGATATAACATGATTTGCGAAGTGTTATGTATTCCTCGTCTACACTTGAAATGAAAGTGAATGCGATACTTCCTCGCTAGGAAATAGCGTTTGCAGATGTCTACATATCGTAGCAATAGCTTTCTAATGCTTCTTAGAACGCGATATCGCATCTCATTTCTATGTTTCATGGTAAGATATAACATGATTTGCGAAGTGTTATGTATTCCTCGTCTACACTTCAAATGAATGTGAATGCGATACTTCCTCGCTAGGGAATAGCGTTTGCAGATGTCTACCTATCGTAGCAATAGAGTTCTAATGCTTCTTAAAACGCGGTATCGCATCTCATTTCTATGATTCATGGTAAGATATAATATGATTTGCGAAGTGTCATGTATTCCTCTTCTACACTTCAAATGAATGTAAATGCGACACTTCCTCGCTAGGAAATAGCGTTTGCAGATGTCTACGTATCGTAGCAATAGGTTTCTAATGCTACTTAAAACGCGATATCGCATCTCATTTCTATGTTTCATGGTAAGATATAACATGATTTGCGAAGTGTTATGTATTCCTCGTCTACACTTCAAATGAATGTGAATGCGACACTTCCTCGCTAGGAAATAGCGTTTGCAGATGTCTACGTATAGTTGTAATAGATTTCTAATGCTTCTTAAAACGCGATATCGCATCTCATTTCTATGTTTCATGGTAAGATATAATATGATTTGCGAAGTGTCATGTATTCCTTCTCTACACTTCTAATGAATGTAAATGCGACACTTCCTTGCCAGGAAATAGCGTTTGCAGGTGTCTACGTATCGTAGCAGTAGAGTTCTTATGATTCTTAAAACGCGATATCGCATTTCATTTCTATGTTTCATGGTAAGATATAACTTGATTTGCGAAGTGTCATGTATTCCTCGTCTACACTTCAAATGAATGTAAATGCGACACTTCCTTGCTAGGAAATAGCGTCTGCAGATGTCTAGGTATCGTAGCAATAGTGTTCTAATGCTTCTTAAAACGCGATATCGCATCTCATTTCTATGTTTCATGGTAAGATATAACATGATTTGCGAAGTGTTATGTATTCCTCGTCTACACTTCAAATGAAAGTGAAGGCGATACTTCCTCGCTAGGAAATAGCGTTTGCAGATATCTACGTATCGTAGCAATAGCTTTCTAATGCTTCTTAAAACGCGATATCGCATCTCATTTCTATGTTTCCTGGTAAGATATAACATGATTTGCGAAGTGTAATGTATTCCTCGTCTACACTTCAAATGAAAGTGAATGCGATACTTCCTCGCTAGGAAATAGCGTATGCAGATATCTACGTATCGTAGCAATAGCTTTCTAATGCTTCTTAAAACGCGATATCGCATCTCATTTCTATGTTTCATGGTAAGATATAATACGATTTGCGAAGTGTCATGTATTCCTCGTTTACACTTTAAATGAATGTAAATGCGACACTTCCTTGCTAGGAAATAGCGTCTGCAGATGTCTAGGTATCGTAGCAATAGTGTTCTAATGCTTCTAAAACGCGATATCGCTTCTCATTTCTATGTTTCATGGTAAGATATAATATGATTTGCGAAGTGTTATATATTCCTCGTCTACACTTCAAATGAAAGTGAATGCGATACTTCCTCGCTAGGAAATAGCGTATGCAGATGTCTACGTATCGTAGCAATAGAGTTCTAACGATTCTTAAAACGCGATATCGCATCTCAATTCTATGATTCATGGTAAGATATAATATGATTTGCGAAGTGTTATGTATTCCTCGTCTACACTTCAAATGAATGTAAATGCGACACTTCCTTGCAAGGAAATTGAGTTTGCAGATGTCTACGTATCGTAGCAATAGAGTTCTTATGATTCTTAAAACGCGATATCGCATCTCAATTCTATGATTCATGGTAAGATATAATATGGATTGCGAAGTGTTATGTATTCCTCGTCTACACTTCAAATGAATGTAAATGCGACACTACCTTGCAAAGAAATAGCGTTTGCAGATGTCTACGTATCGTAGCAATAGATTTCTAATGCTTCTTAAAACGCGATATCGCATCTCATTCCTATGTTTCATGGTAAGATATAATATGATTTGCGACGTGTCATGTATTCCTCGTCTACACTTCAAATGAATGTAAATGCGACACTTCCTTGGTAGGAAATAGCGTCTGCGGATGTCTAGGTATCGTAGCAATAGAGTTCTAATGCTTCTTAAAACGCGATATCGCATCTCATTTCTATGATTCATGGTAAGATATAATATGATTTGCGAAGTGTTATGTATTCCTCGTCTACACTTCCAATGAATGTAAATGCGACACTTCCTTGCAAGGAAATAGCGTTTGCAGATGTCTACGTATCGAGGCAATAGGGTTCAAATGCTTCTTAAAACGAGATATTGCATCTCATATCTATGTTTCATGATAAGATATAATATTCATTGCGAAGTGTTATGCATTCCTCGTCTACGATTCAAATGAATGTAAATGCGACACTTCCTTGCAAGGAAATAGCATTTGCAGATGTCTACGTATCGTAACAAGAGATTTCTAATGCTTCTTAAAACGCGATATCGCATCTCATTTCTATGTTTCATGGTAAGATATAATATGATTTGCGAAGTGTCATGTATTCCTCGTCTACACTTCAAATGAATGTAAATGCGACACTTCCTTGCTAGGAAATAGCGTCTGCAGATGTCAAGGTATCGTAGCAATAGTGTTCTAATGCTTCTTGAAACGCGATATCGCATCTCATTTCGATGTTTCATGGTAAGATATAATATGATTTGCGAAGTGTCATGTATTCCTCGTCTACACTCCAAATGAATGTAAATGCGACACTTCCTTGCTAGGAAATAGCGTCTGCAGATGTCTAGGTATCGTAGCAATAGAGTTCTAATACTCCTTAAAACGCGATATCGCATCTCATTTCTGTGTTTCATGGTAAGATATAACATGATTTGCGAAGTGTTATGTATTCCTCGTCTACACTTCAAATGAAGGTGAATGCGGTTCTTCCTCGCTAGGAAATAGCGTTTGCAGATGTCTGCGTATCGTAGCAATAGCTTTCTAATGCATCTTAAAACGCGATATCGCATCTCATTTCTATGTTTCATGGTAAGATATAATATGATTTGCGAAGTGTCATGTATTCCTCGTCTACACTTCAAATGAATGTAAATGCGACACTTCCTCGCTAGGAAATAGCGTTTGCAGATGTCTACGTATCGTAGCAATAGGTTTCTAATGCTACTTAAAACGCGATATCGCATCTCATTTCTATGTTTCATGGTAAGATATAACATGATTTGCGAAGTGTTATGTATTCCTCGTCTACACTTCAAATGAATGTGAATGCGACACTTCCTCGCTAGGAAATAGCGTTTGCAGATGTCTACGTATCGTTGTAATAGATTTCTAATGCTTCTTAAAACGCGATATCGCATCTCATTTCTATGTTTCATGGTAAGATATAATATGATTTGCGAAGTGTCATGTATTCCTTCTCTACACTTCTAATGAATGTAAATGCGACACATCCTTGCCAGGAAATAGCGTTTGCAGATGTCTACGTATCGTAGCAATAGAGTTCTTATGATTCTTAAAACGCGATATCGCATTTCATTTCTATGTTTCATGGTAAGATATAACTTGATTTGCGAAGTGTCATGTATTCCTCGTCTACACTTCAAATGAATGTAAATGCGACACTTCCTTGCAAGGAAATAGCTTTTGCAGATGTCTACCTATCGTAGCAATAGAGTTCTAATGCTTCTTAAAACGCGATATCGCATCTAATTCCTATGTTTCATGGTAAGATATAATATGATTTGCGAAGTGTTATGTATTCCTCGTCTACACTTCAAATGAATGTGAATGCGACACTTCCTCGCTAGGAAATAGCGTTTGCAGATGTCTGCGTATCGTTGCAATAGATTTCTAATGCTTCTTAAAACGCGATATCGCATCTCATTTCTATGTTTCATGGTAAGATATAATATGATTTGCGAAATGTCATGTATTCCTCGTCTACACTTCAAATGAATATGAGTGCGACACTTACTCGCTAGGAAATAGCGCTTGCAGATGTCTACGTATCGTAGCAATAGGTTTCTAATGCTCCTTAAAACGCGATATCGCATCTCATTTCTATGTTTCATGGTAAGATATAACATGATTTGCGAAGTGTTATGTATTCCTCGTCTACACTTCAAATGATTGTGAATGCGATACATCCTCGCTAGGCAATAGCGTTTGCAGATGTCTGCGTATCGTAGCAATAGCTTTCTAATGCATCTTAAAACGCGATATCGCATCTCATTTCTATGTTTCATGGTAAGATATAATATGATTTGCGAAGTGTCATGTATTCCTCGTCTACACTTCAAATGAATGTAAATGCGACACTTCCTTGCGAGGAAATAGCGTTTGCAGATGTCTACCTACCGTAGCAATAGTGTTCTAATGCTTCTTAAAACGCGATATCGCATCTCATTTCTATTTTTCATAGTAAGATATAATATGATTTGCGAAGTGTTATGTATTCCTCGTCTACACTTCAAATGTATGTAAATGCGACACTTCCTTGCAAGGAAATAGCGTTTGCACATGTCTACGTATCGTAGCAATAGCTTTCTAATGCTTCTTAAAAGGCGATATCGCATCTCATTTCTATGTTTCATGGTAAGATATAATATGATTTGCGAAGTATCATGTATTCCTCGTGTACACTTCAAATGAATGTAAATGCGACACTTCCTTGCTAGGAAATAGCGTCTGCAGATGTCTAGGTATCGTAGCAATAGAGTTCTATTGCTTCTTATAACGCGATATCGCATCTCATTTCTATGTTTCATGGTAAGATATAATATGATTTGCGAAGTGTCATGTATTCCTCGTCTACACTTCAAATGAATGTAAATGCGACACTTCCTTGCAAGGAAATAGCTTTTGCAGATGTCTACGTATCGAAGCAATAAAGTTCAAATGCTTCTTAAAACGAGATATTGCATCTCATATCTATGTTTCATGGTAAGATATAATATGATTTGCGTAGTGTTATGTACTCCTCGTCTACACTTCAAATGAATGTAAATGCGACACTTCCTTGAAAGGAAATAGCGTTTGCAGATGTCTACGTATCGTAGCAATAGGGTTCATATGATTCTTAAAACGCGTTATCGCATCTCATTTCTATGTTTCATGGTAAGATATAACATGATTTGCGAAGTGTTATGTATTGCTCGTCTGCACTTCAAATGAAAGTGAATGCGATACTTCCTCGCTAGGAAATAGCGTTAGCAGATGTCTACCTATCGTAGCAATAGAGTTCCAATGCTTCTTAAAACGCGATATCGCATCTCATTTCTATGTTTCATGGTAAGGTACAACATGATTTGCGAAGTGTTATGTATTCCTCGTCTACACTTCAAATGAATGTGAATGCGATACTTCCTCGCTAGGGAATAGCGTTTGCAGATGTCTACGTATCGTAGCAATAGATTTCTAATGCTTCTTAAAACGCGATATCGCATCTCATTTCTATGTTTCATGGTAAGATATAACATGATTTGCGAAGTGTTATGTATTCCTCGTCTACACTTCAAATGAATGTGAATGCGATACTTCCTCGCTAGGGAATAGCGTTTGCAGATGTCTACGTATCGTAGCAATAGATTTCTAATGCTTCTTAAAACGCGATATCGCATCTCATTTCTATGTTTCATGGTAAGATATAACATGATTTGCGAAGTGTTATGTATTCCTCGTCTACACTTCAAATGAAAGTGAAGGCGATACTTCCTCGCTAGGAAATAGCGTTTGCAGATATCTACGTATCGTAGCAATAGCTTTCTAATGCTTCTTAAAACGCGATATCGCATCTCATTTCTATGTTTCCTGGTAAGATATAACATGATTTGCGAAGTGTTATGTATTCCTCGTCTACACTTCAAATGAAAGTGAATGCGATACTTCCTCGCTAGGAAATAGCGTATGCAGATATCTACGTATCGTAGCAATAGCTTTCTAATGCTTCTTAAAACGCGATATCGCATCTCATTTCTATGTTTCATGGTAAGATATAATACGATTTGCGAAGTGTCATGTATTCCTCGTTTACACTTCAAATGAATGTAAATGCGACACTTCCTTGCTAGGAAATAGCGTCTGCAGATGTCTAGGTATCGTAGCAATAGTGTTCTAATGCTTCTAAAACGCGATATCGCTTCTCATTTCTATGTTTCATGGTAAGATATAATATGATTTGCGAAGTGTTATATATTCCTCGTCTACACTTCAAATGAAAGTGAATGCGATACTTCCTCGCTAGGAAATAGCGTATGCAGATGTCTACGTATCGTAGCAATAGGTTTCTAATGCTGCTTAAAACGCGATATCGCTTCTCATTTCTATGTTTCATGGTAAGATATAATATGATTTGCGAAGTGTCATGTATTCCTCGCCTACACTTCAAATGATTGTAAATGCGACACTTCCTTGCAAGGAAATAGCGTTTGCAGATGTCTACGTATCGAAGCAATAGAGTTCAAATGCTTCTTAAAACGTGATATTACATCTCATATCCATGTTTCATGATAAGATATAATATTCATAGCGAAGTGTCATGTATTCCTCGTCTAAACTTAAAATGAATGTAAATGCGACACTTCCTTGCAAGGAAATAGCGTTTGCAGATGTCTACCTATCGTAGCAATAGAGTTCTAATGCTTCTTAAAACGCGATATCGCATCTCATTTCTATGATTCATGGTAAGATATAATATGATTTGCGAAGTGTTATGTATTCCTCGTCTACACTTACAATGAATGTAAATGCGACACTTCCTTGCAAGGAAATAGCGTTTGCAGATGTCTACGTATCGAGGCAATAGGGTTCAAATGCTTCTTAAAACGAGATATTGCATATCATATCTATGTTTCATGATAAGATATAATATTCATTGCGAAGTGTTATGCATTCCTCGTCTACGATTCAAATGAATGTAAATGCGACACTTCCTTGCAAGGAAATAGCATTTGCAGATGTCTACGTATCGTAACAAGAGATTTCTAATGCTTCTTAAAACGCGATATCGCATCTCATTTCTATGTTTCATGGTAAGATATAATATGATTTGCGAAGTGTTATGTATTCCTCGTCTACACTTCAAATGAATGTGAATGCGACACTTCCTCGCTAGGAAATAGCGTTTGCAGATGTCTGCGTATCGTTGCAATAGATTTCTAATGCTTCTTAAAACGCGATATCGCATCTCATTTCTATGTTTCATGGTAAGATATAATATGATTTGCGAAATGTCATGTATTCCTCGTCTACACTTCAAATGAATATGAATGCGACACTTACTCGCTAGGAAATAGCGCTTGCAGATGTCTACGTATCGTAGCAATAGGTTTCTAATGCTCCTTAAAACGCGATATCTCATCTCATTTCTATGTTTCATGGTAAGATATAACATGATTTGCGAAGTGTTATGTATTCCTCGTCTACACTTCAAATGATTGTGAATGCGATACATCCTCGCTTGGCAATAGCGTTTGCAGATGTCTGCGTATCGTAGCAATAGCTTTCTAATGCATCTTAAAACGCGATATCGCATCTCATTTCTATGTTTCATGGTAAGATATAATATGATTTGCGAAGTGTCATCTATTCCTCGTCTACACTTCAAATGAATGTAAATGCGACACTTCCTTGCGAGGAAATAGCGTTTGCAGATGTCTACCTACCGTAGCAATAGAGTTCTAATGCTTCTTAAAACGCGATATCGCATCTCATTTCTATTTATCATGGTAATATATAATATGATTTGCGAAGTGTTATGTATTCCTCGTCTACACTTCAAATGTATGTAAATGCGACACTTCCTTGCAAGGAAATAGCGTTTGCACATGTCTACGTATCGTAGCAATAGCTTTCTAATGCTTCTTAAAAGGCGATATCGCATCTCATTTCTATGTTTCATGGTAAGATATAATATGATTTGCGAAGTGTCATGTATTCCTCGTGTACACTTCAAATGAATGTAAATGCGACACTTCCTTGCTAGGAAATAGCGTCTGCAGATGTCTAGGTATCGTAGCAATAGAGTTCTATTGCTTCTTATAACGCGATATCGCATCTCATTTCTATGTTTCATGGTAAGATATAATATGATTTGCGAAGTGTCATGTATTCCTCGTCTACACTTCAAATGAATGTAAATGCGACACTTCCCTGCAAGGAAATAGCTTTTGCAGATGTCTACGTATCGAAGCAATAAAGTTCAAATGCTTCTTAAAACGAGATATTGCATCTCATATCTATGTTTCATGGTAAGATATAATATGATTTGCGTAGTGTTATGTACTCCTCGTCTACACTTCAAATGAATGTAAATGCGACACTTCCTTGAAAGGAAATAGCGTTTGCAGATGTCTACGTATCGTAGCAATAGGGTTCATATGATTCTTAAAACGCGTTATCGCATCTCATTTCTATGTTTCATGGTAAGATATAACATGATTTGCGAAGTGTTATGTATTGCTCGTCTGCACTTCAAATGAAAGTGAATGCGATACTTCCTCGCTAGGAAATAGCGTTAGCAGATGTCTACCTATCGTAGCAATAGAGTTCCAATGCTTCTTAAAACGCGATATCGCATCTCATTTCTATGTTTCATGGTAAGGTACAACATGATTTGCGAAGTGTTATGTATTCCACGTCTACACTTCAAATGAAAGTGAATGCGATACTTCCTCGCTAGGAAATAGCGTTTGCAGATGTCTACGTATCGTAGCAATAGCTTTCTAATGCTTCTTAAAACGCGATATCGCATCTCATTTCTATGTTTCATGGTAAGATATAACATGATTTGCGAAGTGTTATGTATTCCTCGTCTACACTTCAAATGAATGTGAATGCGATACTTCCTCGCTAGGGAATAGCGTTTGCAGATGTCTGCGTATCGTAGCAGTAGATTTCTAATGCTTCTTAAAACGCGATATCGCATCTCATTTCTATGTTTCATGGTAAGATATAACATGATTTGCGAAGTGTTATGTATTCCTCGTCTACACTTCAAATGAATGTGAATGCGATACTTCCTCGCTAGGGAATAGCGTTTGCAGATGTCTACGTATCGTAGCAATAGATTTCTAATGCTTCTTAAAACGCGATATCGCATCTCATTTCTATGTTTCATGGTAAGGTATAATATGATTTGCGAAGTGTTATGTATTCCTCGCCTACACTTCAAATGAATGTGAATGCGATACTTCCTCGCTAGGGAATAGCGTGTGCAGATGTCTACTTATCGTAGCAATAGATTGCTAATGCTTCTTAAAACGCGATATCGCATCTAATTTCTATGTTTCATGGTAAGGTATAATATGATTTGCGAAGTGTTATGCATTCCTTGTCAGACACATCAAATGAATGTAAATGCGACTCTTCTTTGCAAGGAAATAGCGTTTGCAGGTGTCTACGTATCGAAGCAATAGAGTTCAAATGCTTCTTAAAACGAGATATTGCATCTCATATCCATGTTTCATGATAAGATATAATATTCATTGCGAAGTGTTATGCACTCCTCGCCTACGATTCAAATGAAAGTAAATGCGACACTTCCTTGCAAGGAAATAGCGTTTGCAGATGTCTACGTATCGTAGCAATAGTGTTCATATGATTCTTAAAATGCGATATCGCATCTCATTTCTATGTTTCATGGTAAGATATAACATGATTTGCGAAGTGTTATGTATTCCTCGTCTACACTTCAAATGAATGTGAATGCGATACTTCCTCGCTAGGAAATAGCGTTTGCAGATGTCTACGTATCGTAGCAATAGCTTTCTAATGCTTCTTAAAACGCGATATCGCATCTCATTTCTATGTTTCATGGTAAGATATAATATGATTTGCGAAGTGTCATGTATTCCTTTTCTACACTACAAATGAATGTAAATGCGACACTTCCTCGCTAGGAAATAGCGTCTGCAGGTGTCTAGGTATCGTAGCAATAGAGTTCTTATGCTTCTTAGAACGAGATATTGCATCTCATATCTATGTTTCATGATAAGATATAATATTCGTTGCGAAGTGTTATGCATTCCTCGTCTGCGATTCAAATGAAAGTAAATGCCACACTTCCTTGCAAGGAAATAGCGTTTGCAGATGTCTACGTATCGTAGCAATAGAGTTCATATGATTCTTAAAACGCGATATCGCATCTCACTTCTATGTCTCATGGTAAGATATAATATGATTTGCGAAGTGTCATGTATTCCTCGTCTACACTTCATATGAATGTAAATGCGACACTTCCTTGTAAGGATATAGCGTTTGCAGATGTCTACCTATCGTAGCAATAGAGTTCTAATGCTTCTTAAAACGCGATATCGCATCTCATTTCTATGTTTCATGGTAAGATATAATATGATTTGCGAAGTGTTATGTATTCCTCGTCTACACTTCCAATGAATGTAAATGCGACTCTTCCTTGCAAGGAAATAGCGTTTGCAGATGTCTACCTATCGTAGCAATAAAGTTCTAATGCTTCTTAAAACGCGATATCGCATCTCATTTCTATGTTTCATGTTAAGATATAATATTCATTGCGAAGTGTTATGCGTTCCTCGTCTACGATTCAAGTGAATGTAAATGCGACACTTCCTTGCAAGGAAATAGCGTTTGCAGATGTCTACGTATCGTAGCACTAGAGTACTTATGATTCTTAAAACGCGATATCGCATCTCATTTCTATGTTTCATGGTAAGATATAATATGATTTGCGAAGTGTCATGTATTCCTCGTCTACACTTCAAATGAATGTAAATGCGACACTTCCTTGCTAGGAAATAGCGTCTGCAGATGTCTAGGTATCGTAGCAATAGTGTTCTAATGCTTCTTAAAACGCGATATCGCAACTCAATTCTATGATTCATGGTAAGATATAATATGATTTGCGAAGTGTTATGTATTCCTCGTCTACACTTCAAATGAATGTAAATGCGACACTTCCTTGCATGGAAATAGCGTTTGCAGATGTCTACCTATCGTAGCGATAGAATTCTACTGCTTCTTAAAACGCGATATCGCATCTCATTTCTATGTTTCATGGTAAGATATAATATGATTTGCAAAGTGTTATGTATTCTTCGTCTACACTTCATATGAATGTTAATGCGACACTTCCTTACAAGGAAAGTGCGTTTGCAGATGTCTACGTATCGTAGCAATGGAGTTCTTATGATTCTTAAAACGCGATATCGCATCTCATTTCTATGTTTTATGGTAAGACTTAATACGATTTGCGTAGTGTTAAGTATTCCTCGTCTACACTTCAAATGAATGTAAATGCGACACTTCCTTGAAAGGAAATAGCGTCTGCAGATGTCTAGGTATCGTAGCGACAGAGTTCTAATGCTTCTCAAAACGCAATATCGCCTCTCATTTCTATGTTTCATGGTAAGATATAATATGATTTGCGAAGTGTGATGTATTCCTCGTCTACACTTCAAATGAATGTAAATGCGACACTTCCTCGCTAGGAAATAGCGTTTGCAGATGTCTACGTATCGTAGCAATAGAGCTCTTATGATTCTTAAAACGCGATATCGCATCTCAGTTCTATGGTTCATGGTAAGATATAATATGATTTGCGAAGTGTTATGTATTCCTCGTCTACACTTCAAATGTATGTAAATGCGACACTTCCTTGCTAGGAAATAGCGTCTGCAGATGTCTAGGTATCGTAGCGATAGAGTTCTAATGCTTCTTAAAACGCAATATCGCATCTCATTTCTATGTTTCATGGTAAGATATAATATGATTTGCGAAGTGTCGTGTATTCCGCGTATACACTTCAAATGAATGTAAATGCGACACTTCTTTGCTAGGAAATAGCGTCTGCAGATGTCTAGGTATCGTAGCAATAGTGTTCTTATCATTCTTAAAACGCGATATCGCATCTCATTTGTATGTTTCATGGTAAGATATAATATGATTTGCAAAGTGTTATGTATTCCTCGTCTACACTTCATATGAATGTTAATGCGACACTTCCTTACAAGGAAAGTGCGTTTGCAGGTGTCTACGTATCGTAGCAATTGAGTTCTTATGATTCTTAAAACGCGATGTCGCATCTCATTTCTATGTTTCATGGTAAGATATAATATGATTTGCGTAGTGTTATGTACTCCTCGTCTACACTTCAAATGAATGTAAATGCGACACTTCCTTGAAAGGAAATAGCGTCTGCAGATGACTAGGTATCGTAGCGACAGAGTTCTAATGCTTCTCAAAACGCAATATCGCATCTCATTTCTATGTTTCATGGTAAGATATAATATGATTTGCGAAGTGTTATGTATTCCTCGTCTACACTTCAAATGAATGTAAATGCGACACTTCCTTGCAAGGAAATAGCGTTTGCAGATGTCTACGTATCGTAGCAATGGAGTTCTTATGATTCTTAAAACGCGATATCGCTTCTCATTTCTACGTTTCATGGTAAGATATAATATGATTTGCGAAGTGTCGTGTATTCCGCGTATACACTTCAAATGAATGTAAATGCGACACTTCTTTGCTAGGAAATAGCGTCTGCAGATGTCTAGGTATCGTAGCAATAGAGTTCTAATGCTTCTTAAAACGCGATATCGCATCTCATTTCTATGTTTCATGGTAAGATATAATATGATTTGCGAAGTGTGATGTATTCCTCGTCTACACTTCAAATGAATGTAAATGCGACACTTCCTCTCTAGGAAATAGCGTTTGCAGATGTCTACGTATCGTAGCAATAGAGTTCTTATGATTCTTAAAACGCGATATCGCATCTCATTTCTATGTTTCATGGTGAGATATAATATGATTTGCGAAGTGTTACGTATTCCTCGTCTACACTACAAATGAATGTGAATGCGATACTTCCTCGCTAGGAAATAGCGTTTGCAGATGTCTACGTATCGTAGCAATGGAGTTCTTATGATTCTAAAAACGCGATATCGCTTCTCATTTCTATGTTTCATGGTAAGATATAATATGATTTGCGAAGTGTCGTGTATTCCGCGTATACACTTCAAATGAATGTAAATGCGACACTTCTTTGCTAGGAAATAGCGTCTGCAGATGTCTAGGTATCGTAGCAATAGTGTTCTTATCATTCTTAAAACGCGATATCGCATCTCATTTGTATGTTTCATGGTAAGATATAATATGATTTGCAAAGTGTTATGTATTCCTCGTCTACACTTCATATGAATGTTAATGCGACACTTCCTTACAAGGAAAGTGCGTTTGCAGGTGTCTACGTATCGTAGCAATTGAGTTCTTATGATTCTTAAAACGCGATGTCGCATCTCATTTCTATGTTTCATGGTAAGATATAATATGATTTGCGTAGTGTTATGTACTCCTCGTCTACACTTCAAATGAATGTAAATGCGACACTTCCTTGAAAGGAAATAGCGTCTGCAGATGACTAGGTATCGTAGCGACAGAGTTCTAATGCTTCTCAAAACGCAATATCGCATCTCATTTCCATGTTTCATGGTAAGATATAATATGATTTGCGAAGTGTTATGTATTCCTCGTCTACACTTCAAATGAATGTAAATGCGACACTTCCTTGCAAGGAAATAGCGTTTGCAGATGTCTACGTATCGTAGCAATGGTATTCTTATGATTCTTAAAACGCGATATCGCTTCTCATTTCTACGTTTCATGGTAAGATATAATATGATTTGCGAAGTGTCGTGTATTCCGCGTATACACTTCAAATGAATGTAAATGCGACACTTCCTTGCAAGGAAATAGCGTTTGCAGATATCTACCTATCGTAGCAGTAGAGTTCTAATGCTTCTTAAAACGCGATATCGCATCCCATTTCTATGTTTCATTGTAAGATATAATATGATTTGCGTAGTGTTATGTACTCCTCGTCTACACTTCAAATGAATGTAAATGCGACACTTCCTTGAAAGGAAATAGCGTCTGCAGATGTCTAGGTATCGTAGCGATAGAGTTCTAATGCTTCTCAAAACGCAATATCGCATCTCATTTCTATGTTTCATGGTAAGATATAATATGATTTGCGAAGTGTGAAGTATTCCTCGTCTACACTTCAAATGAATGTAAATGCGACACTTCCTTGCAAGGAAATAGCGTTTGCAGATGTCTACCTATCGTAGCAGTAGAGTTCTAATGCTTCTTAAAACGCGATATCGCATCTCATTTCTATGTTTCATGGTAAGATATAATATGATTTGCGTAGTGCTATGTACTCCTCGTCTACACTTCAAATGAATGTAAATGCGACACTTCCTTGAAAGGAAATAGCGTCTGCAGATGTCTAGGTATCGTAGCGATAGAGTTCTAATGCTTCTCAAAACGCAATATCGCATCTCATTTCTATGTTTCATGGTAAGATATAATATGATTTGCGAATTGTGATGTATTCCTCGTCTACACTTCAAATGAATGTAAATGCGACACTTCCTCGCTAGGAAATAGCGTTTGCAGATGTCTACGTATCGTTGCAATAGAGTTCTTATGATTCTTAAAACGCAATATCGCATCTCATTTCTATGTTTCATGGTAAGATATAATATGATTTGCGAAGTGTCATGTATTCCTCGTCTACACTTCAAATGAATGTAAATGCGACACTTCCTTGCTAGGAAATAGCGTCTGCAGATGTCTAGGTATCGTAGCAATAGAGTTCTATTGCTTCTTATAACGCGATATCGCATCTCATTTCTATGTTTCATGGTAAGATATAATATGATTTGCGAAGTGTCACGTATTCCTCGTCTACACTTCAAATGAATGTAAATGCGACACTTCCTTGCTAGGAAATAGCGTCTGCAGATGTCTAGGTATCGTAGAAATAGTGTTCTAATGCTTCTTAAAACGCGATATCGCATCTCATTTCTATGTTTCATGGTAAGATATAACATGATTTGCGAAGTGTTATGTATTCCTCGTCTACACTTCAAATGAAAGTGAATGCGATACTTCCTCGCTAGGAAATAGCGTTTGCAGATGTCTACGTATCGTAGCAATAGCTTTCTAATGCTCCTTAAAACGCGATATCGCATCTCATTTCTATGTTTCATGGTAAGATATAATATGATTTGCGAAGTGTCATGTATTTCTCGTCTACACTTCAAATGAATGTAAATGCGACACTTCCTTGCTAGGAAATAGCTTCTGCAGATGTCTAGGTATCGTAGCAATAGAGTTCTAATGCTTCTTAAAACTCGATATCGCATCTCATTTCTATGTTTCATGGTAAGATATAATATGATTTGCGAAGTGTCATGTATTCCTCGTCTACACTTCAAATGAATGTAAATGCGACACTTCCTTGCAAGGAAATAGCGTTCGCAGATGTCTACGTATCGAAGCAATAGAGTTCAAATGCTTCTTAAAACGAGATATTGCATCACATATCTATGTTTCATGACAAGATATAATATTCATTGCGAAGTGTTATGCATTCCTCGTCTACGATTCAAATGAATGTAAATGCGACACTTCCTTGCAAGGAAATAGCGTTTGCAGATGTCTACGTATCGTAGCAATAGAGTTCTTATGATTCTTAAAACGCGATATCGCATCTCATTTCTATGTTTCATGGTAAGGTATAATATGATTTGCGAAGTGTTATGTATTCCTCGTCTACACTTCAAATGAATGTAAATGTGACACATCCTTGCAAGGAAATAGCGTTTGCAGATGTCTACCTGTCGTAGCAATAGAGTTCATATGATTCTTAAAACGCGATATCGCATCTCATTTCTATGTTTCATGGTAAGATATAACATGATTTGCGAAGTGTTATGTATTCCTCGTCTACACTTCAAATGAATGTAAATGCGACACATCCTTGCAAGGAAATAGCGTTTGCAGATGTCTACCTATCGTAGCAATAGTGTTCTAATGCTTCTTAAAACGAGATATTGCATCACATATCTATGTTTCATGACAAGATATAATATTCATTGCGAAGTGTTATGCATTCCTCGTCTACGATTCAAATGAATGTAAATGCGACACTTCCTTGCAAGGAAATAGCGTTTGCAGATGTCTACGTATCGTAGCAATAGATTTCTAATGCTTCTTAAAACGCCATATCGCATCTCATTTCTATGTTTCATGGTAAGATATAACATGATTTGCGAAGTGTCATGTATTCCTCGTCTACACTTCAAATGAATGTAAATGCCACACTTCCTTTCAAGGAAATAGCGTTTGCAGATGTCTACGTATAGTAGCAATAGAGTTCTTATGATTCTTAAAACGCGATATGGCATCTCATTTCCATGTTTCATGGTAAGATATAATATGATTTGCGAAGTGTCATGTATTCCTCGTCTACACTTCAAATGAATGTAAATGCGACACTTCCTTGCTAGGAAATAGCGTCTGCAGATGTCTAGGTATCGTAGCAATAGAGTTCTATTGCTTCTTATAACGCGATATCGCATCTCATTTCTATGTTTCATGGTAAGATATAATATGATTTGCGAAGTGTCAGGTATTCCTCGTCTACACTTCAAATGAATGTAAATGCGACACTTCCTTGCTAGGAAATAGAGTCTGCAGATGTCTAGGTATCGTAGAAATAGTGTTCTAATGCTTCTTAAAACGCGATATCGCATCTCATTTCTATGTTTCATGGTAAGATATAACATGATTTGCGAAGTGTTATGTATTCCTCGTCTACACTTCAAATGAAAGTGAATGCGATACTTCCTCGCTAGGAAATAGCGTTTGCAGATGTCTACGTATCGTAGCAATAGCTTTCTAATGCTGCTTAAAACGCGATATCGCATCTCATTTCTATGTTTCATGGTAAGATATAATATGATTTGCGAAGTGTCATGTATTTCTCGTCTACACTTCAAATGAATGTAAATGCGACACTTCCTTGCTAGGAAATAGCTTCTGCAGATGTCTAGGTATCGTAGCAATAGAGTTCTAATGCTTCTTAAAACGCGATATCGCATCTCATTTCTATGTTTCATGGTAAGATATAATATGATTTGCGAAGTGTCATGTATTCCTCGTCTACACTTCAAATGAATGTAAATGCGACACTTCCTTGCAAGGAAATAGCGTTCGCAGATGTCTACGTATCAAAGCAATAGAGTTCAAATGCTTCTTAAAACGAGATATTGCATCACATATCTATGTTTCATGACAAGATATAATATTCATTGCGAAGTGTTATGCATTCCTCGTCTACGATTCAAATGAATGTAAATGCGACACTTCCTTGCAAGGAAATAGCGTTTGCAGATGTCTACCTATCGTAGCAATAGAGTTCATATGATTCTTAAAACGCGATATCGCATCTCATTTCTATGTTTCATGGTAAGATATAACATGATTTGCGAAGTGTTATGTATTCCTCGTCTACACTTCAAATGAAAGTGAATGCGATACTTCCTCGCTAGGAAATAGCGTTTGCAGATGTCTACGTATCGTAGCAATAGCTTTCTAATGCTTCTTAAAACGAGATATTGCATCACATATCTATGTTTCATGACATGATATAATA
This sequence comes from Xylocopa sonorina, assembly GCF_050948175.1. Classification (NCBI taxonomy): domain Eukaryota; kingdom Metazoa; phylum Arthropoda; class Insecta; order Hymenoptera; family Apidae; genus Xylocopa; species Xylocopa sonorina. Next base: position 328,541 of record NW_027490260.1, on the reverse strand, counting down.
TTCATTGCGAAGTGTTATGCATTCCTCGTCTACGATTCAAATGAATGTAAATGCGACACTTCCTTGCAAGGAAATAGCGTTTGCAGATGTCTACGTATCGAAGCAATGGAGTTCAAATGCTTCTTAAAATGAGATATTGCATCACATATCTATGTTTCATGACAAGATATAATATTCATTGCGAAGTGTTATGCATTCCTCGTCTACGATTCAAATGAATGTAAATGCGACACTTCCTTGCAAGGAAATAGCGTTTGCAGATGTCTACGTATCGTAGCAATAGAGTTCTTATGATTCTTAAAACGCGATATCGCATCTCATTTCTATGTTTCATGGTAAGGTATAATATGATTTGCGAAGTGTTATGTATTCCTCGTCTACACTTCAAATGAATGTAAATGCGACACATCCTTGCAAGGAAATAGCGTTTGCAGATGTCTAGCTATCGTAGCAATAGAGTTCATATGATTCTTAAAACGCGATATCGCATCTCATTTCTATGTTTCATGGTAAGATATAACATGATTTGCGACGAGTTATGTTATTCTTCGTCTACACTTCAAAAGAATGTGAATGCGATACTTCCTCGCTAGGAAATAGCGTATGCAGATGTTTACGTATCGTAGCAATAGCTTTCTAATGCTTCTTAAAACGCGATATCGCATCTCATTTCTATGTTTCATGGTAAGATATAATATGATTTGCGAAGTGTCATGTATTCCAAGTCTACACTTCAAATTAATGTAAATGCGACACTTCCTTGCTAGGAAATAGCGTCTGCAGATGTCTAGGTATCGTAGCAATAGTGTTCTAATGCTTCTTAGAACGCGATATCGCATCTCATTTCTATGTTTCATGGTAAGATATAACATGATTTGCGAAGTGTTATGTATTCCTCGTCTACACTTCAAATGATAGTGAATGCGATACTTCCTCGCTAGGAAATAGCGTATGCAGATGTCTACGTATCGTAGCAATAGCTTTCTAATGCTTCTTAAAACGCGATATCGCATCTCATTTCTATGTTTCATGGTAAGATATAATATGATTTGCGAAGTGTCATGTATTCCTCGTCTACACTTCAAATGATAGTGAATGCGATACTTCCTCGCTAGGAAATAGCGTATGCAGATGTCTACGTATCGTAGCAATAGCTTTCTAATGCTTCTTAAAACGCGATATCGCATCTCATTTCTATGTTTCATGGTAAGATATAATATGATTTGCGAAGTGTCATGTATTCCTCGTCTACACTTCAAATGAATATAAATGCGACACTTCCTTGCTAGGAAATAGCGTCTGCAGATGTCTAGGTATCGTAGCAATAGAGTTCTAATGCTTCTTAAAACGAGATATTGCATCTCATATCTATGTTTCATGATAAGATATAATATTCATAGCGAAGTGTCATGTATTCCTCGTCTACACTTCAAATGAATGTAAATGCGACACTTCCTTGCAAGGAAATAGCGTTTGCAGATGTCTACGTATAGTAGCAATAGAGTTCTTATGATTCTTAAAAAGCGATATGGCATCTCATTTCCATGTTTCATGGTAAGATATAATATGATTTGCGAAGTGTCATGTATTCCTCGTCTACACTTCAAATGAATGTAAATGCGACACTTCCTTGCTAGGAAATAGCGTCTGCAGATGTCTAGGTATCGTAGCAGTAGAGTTCTATTGCTTCTTATAACGCGATATCGCATCTCATTTCTATGTTTCATGGTAAGATATAATATGATTTGCGAAGTGTCATGTATTCCTCGTCTACACTTCAAATGAATGTAAATGCGACACTTCCTTGCTAGGAAATAGAGTCTGCAGATGTCTAGGTATCGTAGAAATAGTGTTCTAATGCTTCTTAAAACGCGATATCGCATCTCATTTCTATGTTTCATGGTAAGATATAACATGATTTGCGAAGTGTTATGTATTCCTCGTCTACACTTCAAATGAAAGTGAATGCGATACTTCCTCGCTAGGAAATAGCGTTTGCAGATGTCTACGTATCGTAGCAATAGCTTTCTAATGCTGCTTAAAACGCGATATCGCATCTCATTTCTATGTTTCATGGTAAGATATAATATGATTTGCGAAGTGTCATGTATTTCTCGTCTACACTTCAAATGAATGTAAATGCGACACTTCCTTGCTAGGAAATAGCTTCTGCAGATGTCTAGGTATCGTAGCAATAGAGTTCTAATGCTTCTTAAAACGCGATATCGCATCTCATTTCTATGTTTCATGGTAAGATATAATATGATTTGCGAAGTGTCATGTATTCCTCGTCTACACTTCAAATGAATGTAAATGCGACACTTCCTTGCAAGGAAATAGCGTTCGCAGATGTCTACGTATCGAAGCAATAGAGTTCAAATGCTTCTTAAAACGAGATATTGCATCACATATCTATGTTTCATGACAAGATATAATATTTATTGCGAAGTGTTATGCATTCCTCGTCTACGATTCAAATGAATGTAAATGCGACACTTCCTTGCAAGGAAATAGCGTTTGCAGATGTCTACGTATCGTAGCAATAGAGTTCTTATGATTCTTAAAACGCGATATCGCATCTCATTTCTATGTTTCATGGTAAGGTATAATATGATTTGCGAAGTGTTATGTATTCCTCGTCTACACTTCAAATGAATGTAAATGCGACACATCCTTGCAAGGAAATAGCGTTTGCAGATGTCTACCTATCGTAGCAATAGAGTTCATATGATTCTTAAAACGCGATATCGCATCACATTTCTATGTTTCATGGTAAGATATAACATGATTTGCGAAGTGTTATGTATTCCTCGTCTACACTTCAAATGAAAGTGAATGCGATACTTCCTCGCTAGGAAATAGCGTTTGCAGATGTCTACGTATCGTAGCAATAGCTTTCTAATGCTTCTTAAAACGCGATATCGCATCTCATTTCTATGTTTCATGGTAAGATATAATATGATTTGCGAAGTGTCATGTATTCCTCGTCTACACTTCAAATGAATGTAAATGCGACACTTCCTTGCAAGGAAATAGCGTTTGCAGATGTCTACGTATCGAAGCAATAGAGTTCAAATGCTTCTTAAAACGAGATATTGCATCACATATCTATGTTTCATGACAAGATATAATATTCATTGCGAAGTGTTATGCATTCCTCGTCTACGATTCAAATGAATGTAAATGCGACACTTCCTTGCAAGGAAATAGCGTTTGCAGATGTCTACGTATCGTAGCAATAGAGTTCTTATGATTCTTAAAACGCCATATCGCATCTCATTTCTATGTTTCATGGTAAGGTATAATATGATTTGCGATGTGTTATGTATTCCTCGTCTACACTTCAAATGAATGTAAATGCGACACATCCTTGCTAGGAAATAGCGTCTGCAGATGTCTAGGTATCGTAGCAATAGAGTTCTATTGCCTCTTGTAACGCGATATCGCATCTCATTTCTATGTTTCATGGTAAGATATAATATGATTTGCGAAGTGTCATGTATTCCTCGTCTACACTTCAAATGAATGTAAATGCGACACTTCCTTGCTAGGAAATAGCGTCTGCAGATGTCTAGGTATCGTAGCAATAGTGTTCTAATGCTGCTTAAAACGCGATATCGCATCTCATTTCTATGTTTCATGGAAGATATAATATGATTTGCGAAGTGTCATGTATTCCTCGTCTAAACTTCAAATGAATGTAAATGCGACACTTCCTTGCTAGGAAATAGCGTCTGCAGATGTCTAGGTATCGTAGCAATAGAGTTCTAATGCTTCTTAAAACGCGATATCGCATCTCATTTCTATGTTTCATGGTAAGATATAATATGATTTGCGATGTGTCATGTATTCCTCGTCTACACTTCAAATGAATGTAAATGCGACACTTCCTTGCAAGGAAATAGCGTTCGCAGATGTCTACGTATCGAAGCAATAGAGTTCAAATGCTTCTTAAAACGAGATATTGCATCACATATCTATGTTTCATGACAAGATATAGTATTCATTGCGAAGTGTTATGCATTCCTCGTCTACGATTCAAATGAATGTAAATGCGACACTTCCTTGCAAGGAAATAGCGTTTGCAGATGTCTACGTATCGTAGCAATAGAGTTCTTATGATTCTTAAAACGCGATATCGCATCTCATTTCTATGTTTCATGGTAAGGTATAATATGATTTGCGAAGTGTTATGTATTCCTCGTCTACACTTCAAATGAATGTAAATGCGACACATCCTTGCAAGGAAATAGCGTTTGCAGATGTCTACCTATCGTAGCAATAGAGTTCATATGATTCTTAAAACGCGATATCGCATCTCATTTCTATGTTTCATGGTAAGATATAACATGATTTGCGTAGTGTTATGTATTCCTCGTCTACACTTCAAATGAAAGTGAATGCGATACTTCCTCGCTAGGAAATAGCGTTTGCAGATGTCTACGTATCGTAGCAATAGCTTTCTATTGCTTCTTAAAACGCGATATCGCATCTCATTTCTATGTTTCATGGTAAGGTATAACATGATTTGCGACGAGTTATGTTATTCTTCGTCTACACTTCAAAAGAATGTGAATGCGATACTTCCTCGCTAGGAAATAGCGTATGCAGATGTTTACGTATCGTAGCAATAGCTTTCTAATGCTTCTTAAAACGCGATATCGCATCTCATTTCTATGTTTCATGGTAAGATATAATATGATTTGCGAAGTGTCAAGTATTCCACGTCTACACTTCAAATTAATGTAAATGCGACACTTCCTTGCTAGGAAATAGCGTCTGCAGATGTCTAGGTATCGTAGCAATAGTGTTCTAATGCTTCTTAGAACGCGATATCGCATCTCATTTCTATGTTTCATGGTAAGATATAACATGATTTGCGAAGTGTTATGTATTCCTCGTCTACACTTCAAATGAAAGTGAATGCGATACTTCCTCGCTAGGAAATAGCGTATGCAGATGTCTACGTATCGTAGCAATAGCTTTCTAATGCTTCTTAAAACGCGATATCGCATCTCATTTCTATGTTTCATGGTAAGATATAATATGATTTGCGAAGTGTCATGTATTCCTCGTCTACACTTCAAATGAATGTAAATGCGACACTTCCTTGCTAGGAAATAGCGTCTGCAGATGTCTAGGTATCGTAACAATAGAGATCTAATGCTTCTTAAAACGAGATATCGCATCTCATTTCTATGTTTCATGGTAAGATATAACATGATTTGCGAAGTGTTATGTATTCCTCGTCTACACTTCAAATGAAAGTGAATGCGATACTTCCTCGCTAGGAAATAGCGTTCGCAGATGTCTACGTATCGTAGCAATAGCTTTCTAATGCTTCTTAAAACGCGATATCGCATCTCATTTCTATGTTTCATGGTAAGATATAATATGATTTGCGAAGTGTCATGTATTCCTCGTCTACACTTCAAATGAATGTAAATGCGACACTTCCTTGCTAGGAAATAGCGTCTGCAGATGTCTAGGTATCGTAACAATAGAGATCTAATGCTTCTTAAAATGAGATATTGCATCACATATCTATGTTTCATGACAAGATATAATATTCATTGCGAAGTGTTATGCATTCCTCGTCTACGATTCAAATGAATGTAAATGCGACACTTCCTTGCAAGGAAATAGCGTTTGCAGATGTCTACGTATCGTAGCAATAGAGTTCTTATGATTCTTAAAACGCGATATCGCATCTCATTTCTATGTTTCATGGTAAGGTATAATATGATTTGCGAAGTGTTATGTATTCCTCGTCTACACTTCAAATGAATGTAAATGCGACACATCCTTGCAAGGAAATAGCGTTTGCAGATGTCTACCTATCGTAGCAATAGAGTTCATATGATTCTTAAAACGCGATATCGCATCTCATTTCTATGTTTCATGGTAAGATATAACATGATTTGCGACGAGTTATGTTATTCTTCGTCTACACTTCAAAAGAATGTGAATGCGATACTTCCTCGCTAGGAAATAGCGTATGCAGATGTTTACGTATCGTAGCAATAGCTTTCTAATGCTTCTTAAAACGCGATATCGCATCTCATTTCTATGTTTCATGGTAAGATATAATATGATTTGCGAAGTGTCATGTATTCCAAGTCTACACTTCAAATTAATGTAAATGCGACACTTCCTTGCTAGGAAATAGCGTCTGCAGATGTCTAGGTATCGTAGCAATAGTGTTCTAATGCTTCTTAGAACGCGATATCGCATCTCATTTCTATGTTTCATGGTAAGATATAACATGATTTGCGAAGTGTTATGTATTCCTCGTCTACACTTCAAATGAAAGTGAATGCGATACTTCCTCGCTAGGAAATAGCGTATGCAGATGTCTACGTATCGTAGCAATAGCTTTCTAATGCTTCTTAAAACGCGATATCGCATCTCATTTCTATGTTTCATGGTAAGATATAATATGATTTGCGAAGTGTCATGTATTCCTCGTCTACACTTCAAATGAATATAAATGCGACACTTCCTTGCTAGGAAATAGCGTCTGCAGATGTCTAGGTATCGTAGCAATAGAGTTCTAATGCTTCTTAAAACGAGATATTGCATCTCATATCTATGTTTCATGATAAGATATAATATTCATAGCGAAGTGTCATGTATTCCTCGTCTACACTTCAAATGAATGTAAATGCGACACTTCCTTGCAAGGAAATAGCGTTTGCAGATGTCTACCTATCGTAGCAATAGAGTTCTAATGCTTCTTAAAACGCGATATCGCATCTCATTTCTATGATTCATGGTAAGATATAATATTCATTGCGAAGTGTTATGCATTCCTCGTCTACGATTCAATTGAAAGTAAATGCGACACTTCCTTGCAAGGAAATAGCGTTTACAGATGTCTACGTATCGAAAAAATAGAGTTCAAATGCTTCTTAAAACGAGATATTGCATCTCATATCTATGTTTCATGATAAGATATAATATTCATTGCGAAGTGTTATGCATTCCTCGTCTACGATTCAAATGAATGTAAATGCGACACTTCCTTGCAAGGAAATAGCGTTTGCAGATGTCTACGTATCGTAGCAATAGAGTTCTTATGATTCTTAAAACGCCATATCGCATCTCATTTCTATGTTTCATGGTAAGGTATAATATGATTTGCGATGTGTTATGTATTCCTCGTCTACACTTCAAATGAATGTAAATGCGACACATCCTTGCTAGGAAATAGCGTCTGCAGATGTCTAGGTATCGTAGCAATAGAGTTCTATTGCTTCTTGTAACGCGATATCGCATCTCATTTCTATGTTTCATGGTAAGATATAATATGATTTGCGAAGTGTCATGTATTCCTCGTCTACACTTCAAATGAATGTAAATGCGACACTTCCTTGCTAGGAAATAGCGTCTGCAGATGTCTAGGTATCGTAGCAATAGTGTTCTAATGCTGCTTAAAACGCGATATCGCATCTCATTTCTATGTTTCATGGTAAGATATAACATGATTTGCGAAGTGTTATGTATTCCTCGTCTACACTTCAAATGAAAGTGAATGCGATACTTCCTCGCTAGGAAATAGCGTTTGCAGATGTCTACGTATCGTAGCAATAGCTTTCTATTGCTTCTTAAAACGCGATATCGCATCTCATTTCTATGTTTCATGGTAAGATATAATATGATTTGCGAAGTGTCATGTATTCCTCGTCTACACTTCAAATGAATGTAAATGCGACACTTCCTTGCAAGGAAATAGCGTTTGCAGATGTCTACGTATCGAAGCAATAGAGTTCAAATGCTTCTTAAAACGAGATATTGCATCACATATCTATGTTTCATGACAAGATATAATATTCATTGCGAAGTGTTATGCATTCCTCGTCTACGATTCAAATGAGTGTAAATGCGACACTTCCTTGCAAGGAAATAGCGTTTGCAGATGTCTACGTATCGTAGCAATAGAGTTCTTATGATTCTTAAAACGCCATATCGCATCTCATTTCTATGTTTCATGGTAAGGTATAATATGATTTGCGATGTGTTATGTATTCCTCGTCTACACTTCAAATGAATGTAAATGCGACACATCCTTGCTAGGAAATAGCGTCTGCAGATGTCTAGGTATCGTAGCAATAGAGTTCTATTGCTTCTTGTAACGCGATATCGCATCTCATTTCTATGTTTCATGGTAAGATATAATATGATTTGCGAAGTGTCATGTATTCCTCGTCTACACTTCAAATGAATGTAAATGCGACACTTCCTTGCTAGGAAATAGCGTCTGCAGATGTCTAGGTATCGTAGCAATAGTGTTCTAATGCTGCTTAAAACGCGATATCGCATCTCATTTCTATGTTTCATGGTAAGATATAACATGATTTGCGAAGTGTTATGTGTTCCTCGTCTACACTTCAAATGAAAGTGAATGCGATACTTCCTCGCTAGGAAATAGCGTTTGCAGATGTCTACGTATCGTAGCAATAGCTTTCTAATGCTTCTTAAAAAGCGATATCGCATCTCATTTCTATGTTTCATGGTAAGATATAATATGATTTGCGAAGTGTCATGTATTTCTCGTCTACACTTCAAATGAATGTAAATGCGACACTTCCTTGCTAGGAAATAGCGTCTGCAGATGTCTAGGTATCGTAGCAATAGAGTTCTAATGCTTCTTAAAACGAGATATTGCATCTCATATCTATGTTTCATGATAAGATATAATATTCATTGCGAAGTGTTATGCATTCCTCGTCTACGATTCAAATGAATGTAAATGCGACACTTCCTTGCAAGGAAATAGCGTTTGCAGATGTCTACGTATCGTAGCAATAGAGTTCTTATGATTCTTAAAACGCCATATCGCATCTCATTTCTATGTTTCATGGTAAGGTATAATATGATTTGCGATGTGTTATGTATTCCTCGTCTACACTTCAAATGAATGTAAATGCGACACATCCTTGCTAGGAAATAGCGTCTGCAGATGTCTAGGTATCGTAGCAATAGAGTTCTATTGCTTCTTGTAACGCGATATCGCATCTCATTTCTATGTTTCATGGTAAGATATAATATGATTTGCGAAGTGTCATGTATTCCTCGTCTACACTTCAAATGAATGTAAATGCGACACTTCCTTGCTAGGAAATAGCGTCTGCAGATGTCTAGGTATCGTAGCAATAGTGTTCTAATGCTGCTTAAAACGCGATATCGCATCTCATTTCTATGTTTCATGGTAAGATATAACATGATTTGCGAAGTGTTATGTATTCCTCGTCTACACTTCAAATGAAAGTGAATGCGATACTTCCTCGCTAGGAATTAGCGTTTGCAGATGTCTACGTATCGTAGCAATAGCTTTCTATTGCTTCTTAAAACGCGATATCGCATCTCATTTCTATGTTTCATGGTAAGATATAATATGATTTGCGAAGTGTCATGTATTCCTCGTCTACACTTCAAATGAATGTAAATGCGACACTTCCTTGCAAGGAAATAGCGTTTGCAGATGTCTACGTATCGAAGCAATAGAGTTCAAATGCTTCTTAAAACGAGATATTGCATCACATATCTATGTTTCATGACAAGATATAATATTCATTGCGAAGTGTTATGCATTCCTCGTCTACGATTCAAATGAGTGTAAATGCGACACTTCCTTGCAAGGAAATAGCGTTTGCAGATGTCTACGTATCGTAGCAATAGAGTTCTTATGATTCTTAAAACGCCATATCGCATCTCATTTCTATGTTTCATGGTAAGGTATAATATGATTTGCGATGTGTTATGTATTCCTCGTCTACACTTCAAATGAATGTAAATGCGACACATCCTTGCTAGGAAATAGCGTCTGCAGATGTCTAGGTATCGTAGCAATAGAGTTCTATTGCTTCTTGTAACGCGATATCGCATCTCATTTCTATGTTTCATGGTAAGATATAATATGATTTGCGAAGTGTCATGTATTCCTCGTCTACACTTCAAATGAATGTAAATGCGACACTTCCTTGCTAGGAAATAGCGTCTGCAGATGTCTAGGTATCGTAGCAATAGTGTTCTAATGCTGCTTAAAACGCGATATCGCATCTCATTTCTATGTTTCATGGTAAGATATAACATGATTTGCGAAGTGTTATGTGTTCCTCGTCTACACTTCAAATGAAAGTGAATGCGATACTTCCTCGCTAGGAAATAGCGTTTGCAGATGTCTACGTATCGTAGCAATAGCTTTCTAATGCTTCTTAAAAAGCGATATCGCATCTCATTTCTATGTTTCATGGTAAGATATAATATGATTTGCGAAGTGTCATGTATTTCTCGTCTACACTTCAAATGAATGTAAATGCGACACTTCCTTGCTAGGAAATAGCGTCTGCAGATGTCTAGGTATCGTAGCAATAGAGTTCTAATGCTTCTTAAAACGAGATATTGCATCTCATATCTACGTTTCATGATAAGATATAATATTCATAGCGAAGTGTCATGTATTCCTCGTCTTCACTTCAAATGAATGTAAATGCGACACTTCCTTGCTAGGAAATAGCGTCTGCAGATGTCTAGGTATCGTAGCAATAGTGTTCTAATGCTTCTTAAAACGCGATATTGCATCTCATTTCTATGTTTCATGGTAAGATATAACATGATTTGCGAAGTGTTATGTATTCCTCGTCTACACTTCAAATGAAAGTGAATGCGATACTTCCTCGCTAGGAAATAGCGTTTGCAGATGTCTACGTATCGTAGCAATAGCTTTCTAATGCTTCTTAACACGCGATATCGCATCTCATTTCTATGTTTCATGGTAAGATATAATATGATTTGCGAAGTGTCATGTATTCCTCGTCTACACTTCAAACGAATGTAAATGCGACACTTCCTTGCAAGGAAATAGCGTTTGCAGATGTCTACGTATCGAAGCAATAGTGTTCAAATGCTTCTTAAAACGAGATATTGCATCACATATCTATGTTTCATGACAAGATATAATATTCATTGCGAAGTGTTATGCATTCCTCGCCTACGATTCAAATGAATGTAAATGCGACACTTCCTTGCAAGAAAATAGCGTTTGCAGATGTCTACGTATCGTAGCAATAGAGTTCTAATGATTCATAAAACGCGATATCGCATCTCATTTCTATGTTTCATGGTAAGGTGTAATATGATTTGCGAAGTGGTATGTATTCCTCGTCTACACTTCAAATGAATGTAAATGCGACACATCCTTGCAAGGAAATAGCGTTTGCAGATGTCTACCTATCGTAGCAATAGAGTTCATATGATTCTTAAAACGCGATATCGCATCTCATTTCTATGTTTCATGGTAAGATATAACATGATTTGCGAAGTGTTGTGTATTCCTCGTCTACACTTCAAATGAAAGTGAATGCGATACTTCCTCGCTAGGAAATAGCGTTTGCAGATGTCTACGTATCGTAGCAATAGCTTTCTAATGCTTCTTAAAACGCGATATCGCATCTCATTTCTATGTTTCATGGTAAGATATAATATGATTTGCGAAGTGTCATGTATTCCTCGTCTACACTTCAAATGAATGTAAATGCGACACTTCCTTGCAAGGAAATAGCGTTTGCAGATGTCTACGTATCGAAGCAATGGAGTTCAAATGCTTCTTAAAATGAGATATTGCATCACATATCTATGTTTCATGACAAGATATAATATTCATTGCGAAGTGTTATGCATTCCTCGTCTACGACTCAAATGAATGTAAATGCGACACTTCCTTGCAAGGAAATAGCGTTTGCAGATGTCTACGTATCGTAGCAATAGAGTTCTTATGATTCTTAAAACGCGATATCGCATCTCATTTCTATGTTTCATGGTAAGGTATAATATGATTTGCGAAGTGTTATGTATTCCTCGTCTACACTTCAAATGAATGTAAATGCGACACATCCTTGCAAGGAAATAGCGTTTGCAGATGTCTACCTATCGTAGCAATAGAGTTCATATGATTCTTAAAACGCGATATCGCATCTCATTTCTATGTTTCATGGTAAGATATAACATGATTTGCGACGAGTTATGTTATTCTTCGTCTACACTTCAAAAGAATGTGAATGCGATACTTCCTCGCTAGGAAATAGCGTATGCAGATGTTTACGTATCGTAGCAATAGCTTTCTAATGCTTCTTAAAACGCGATATCGCATCTCATTTCTATGTTTCATGGTAAGATATAATATGATTTGCGAAGTGTCATGTATTCCAAGTATACACTTCAAATTAATGTAAATGCGACACTTCCTTGCTAGGAAATAGCGTCTGCAGATGTCTAGGTATCGTAGCAATAGTGTTCTAATGCTTCTTAGAACGCGATATCGCATCTCATTTCTATGTTTCATGGTAAGATATAACATGATTTGCGAAGTGTCATGTATTCCTCGTCTACACTTCAAATGAATATAAATGCGACACTTCCTTGCTAGGAAATAGCGTCTGCAGATGTCTAGGTATCGTAGCAATAGAGTTCTAATGCTTCTTAAAACGAGATATTGCATCTCATATCTATGTTTCATGATAAGATATAATATTCATTGCGAAGTGTTATGCATTCCTCGTCTACGATTCAAATGAATGTAAATGCGACACTTCCTTGCAAGGAAATAGCGTTTGCAGATGTCTACGTATCGTAGCAATAGAGTTCTTATGATTCTTAAAACGCGATATCGCATCTCATTTCTATGTTTCATGGTAAGGTATAATATGATTTGCGAAGTGTTATGTATTCCTCGTCTACACTTCAAATGAATGTAAATGCGACACATCCTTGCAAGGAAATAGCGTTTGCAGATGTCTACCTATCGTAGCAATAGAGTTCATATGATTCTTAAAACGCGATATCGCATCTCATTTCTATGTTTCATGGTAAGATATAACATGATTTGCGACGAGTTATGTTATTCTTCGTCTACACTTCAAAAGAATGTGAATGCGATACTTCCTCGCTAGGAAATAGCGTATGCAGATGTTTACGTATCGTAGCAATAGCTTTCTAATGCTTCTTAAAACGCGATATCGCATCTCATTTCTATGTTTCATGGTAAGATATAATATGATTTGCGAAGTGTCATGTATTCCAAGTATACACTTCAAATTAATGTAAATGCGACACTTCCTTGCTAGGAAATAGCGTCTGCAGATGTCTAGGTATCGTAGCAATAGTGTTCTAATGCTTCTTAGAACGCGATATCGCATCTCATTTCTATGTTTCATGGTAAGATATAACATGATTTGCGAAGTGTTATGTATTCCTCGTCTACACTTCAAATGAATATAAATGCGACACTTCCTTGCTAGGAAATAGCGTCTGCAGATGTCTAGGTATTGTAGCAATAGAGTTCTAATGCTTCTTAAAACGAGATATTGCATCTCATATCTATGTTTCATGATAAGATATAATATTCATTGCGAAGTGTTATGCATTCCTCGTCTACGATTCAAATGAATGCAAAATGCGACACTTCCTTGCAAGGAAATAGCGTTTGCAGATGTCTACGTATCATGGCAATAGAGTTCTTATGATTCTTAAAACGCGATATCGCATCTCATTTCTATGTTTCATGGTAAGGTATAATATGATTTGCGAAGTGCCATGTATTCCACGTCTACACTTCAAATGAATGTAAATGCGACACTTCCTTGCAAGGAAATAGCGTTTGCAGATGGCTACCTATCGTAGCAATAGAGTTCTAATGCTCCTTAAAACGCGATATCGCATCACATTTCTATGTTTCATGGTAAGATATAATATGATTTGCGAAGTGTTATGTATTCCTCGTCTACACTTCAAATGAAAGTGAATGCGATACTTCCTCGCTAGGAAATAGCGTTTGCAGAAGTCTACGTATCGTAGCAATAGCTTTCTAATGCTTCTTAAAACGCGATATCGCATCTCATTTCTATGTTTCATGGTAAGATATAATATGATTTGCGAAGTGTCATGTATTCCTCGTCTACACTTCAAATGAATGTAAATGCGACACTTCCTTGCAAGGAAATAGCGTTTGCAGATGTCTAGGTATCGTAGCAATAGAGTTCATATGATTCTTAAAACGCGATATCGCATCTCATTTCTATGTTTCATGGTAAGATATAACATGATTTGCGAAGTGTTATGTTATTCCTCGTCTACACTTCAAATGAATGTGAATCCGATACTTCCTCGCTAGGAAATAGCGTCTGCAGATGTCTAAGTATCGTAGCAATAGAGTTCTATTGCTTCTTAAAACGCGATATCGCCTCTCATTTCTATGTTTCATGGTAAGATATAATATGATTTGCGAAGTGTCATGTATTCCTCGTCTACACTTCAAATGAATGTAAATGCGACACTTCCTTGCTAGGAAATAGCGTCTGCAGATGTCTAGGTATCGTAGCAATAGTGTTCTAATGCTGCTTAAAACGCGATATCGCATCTCATTTCTATGTTTCATGGTAAGATATAACATGATTTGCGAAGTGTTATGTATTCCTCGTCTACACTTCAAATGAAAGTGAATGCGATACTTCCTCGCTAGGAAATAGCGTTTGCAGATGTCTACGTATCGTAGCAATAGCTTTCTAATGCTTCTTAAAACGAGATATTGCATCACATATCTATGTTTCATGACATGATATAATATTCATTGCGAAGTGTTATGCATTCCTCGTCTACGATTCAAATGAATGTATATGCGACACTTCCTTGCAAGGAAATAGCGTTTGCAGATGTCTACGTATCGAAGCAATGGAGTTCAAATGCTTCTTAAAACGAGATATTGCATCACATATCTATGTTTCATGACAAGATATAATATTCATTGCGAAGTGTTATGCATTCCTCGTCTACGATTCAAATGAATGTAAATGCGACACTTCCTTGCAAGGAAATAGCGTTTGCAGATGTCTACGTATCGTAGCAATAGAGTTCTTATGATTCTTAAAACGCGATATCGCATCTCATTTCTATGTTTCATGGTAAGGTATAACATGATTTGCGACGAGTTATGTTATTCTTCGTCTACACTTCAAAAGAATGTGAATGCGATACTTCCTCGCTAGGAAATAGCGTATGCAGATGTTTACGTATCGTAGCAATAGCTTTCTAATGCTTCTTAAAACGCGATATCGCATCTCATTTCTATGTTTCATGGTAAGATATAATATGATTTGCGAAGTGTCAAGTATTCCACGTCTACACTTCAAATTAGTGTAAATGCGACACTTCCTTGCTAGGAAATAGCGTCTGCAGATGTCTAGGTATCGTAGCAATAGTGTTCTAATTCTTCTTAGAACGCGATATCGCATCTCATTTCTATGTTTCATGGTAAGATATAACATGATTTGCGAAGTGTTATGTATTCCTCGTCTACACTTCAAATGAAAGTGAATGCGATACTTCCTCGCTAGGAAATAGCGTATGCAGATGTCTACGTATCGTAGCAATAGCTTTCTAATGCTTCTTAAAACGCGATATCGCATCTCATTTCTATGTTTCATGGTAAGATATAATATGATTTGCGAAGTGTCATGTATTCCTTGTCTACACTTCAAATGAATGTAAATGCGACACTTCCTTGCAAGGAAATAGCGTTTGCAGATGTCTAGGTATCGTAACAATAGAGTTCTAATGCTTCTTAAAACGAGATATTGCATCTCATATCTATGTTTCATGATAAGATATAATATTCATTGCGAAGTGTTATGCATTCCTCGTCTACGATTCAAATGAATGCAAAATGCGACACTTCCTTGCAAGGAAATAGCGTTTGCCGATGTCTACGTATCATGGCAATAGAGTTCTTATGATTCTTAAAACGCGATATCGCATCTCATTTCTATGTTTCATGGTAAGATATAATATTCATAGCGAAGTGTCATGTATTCCTCGTCTACACTTCAAATGAATGTAAATGCGACACTTCCTTGCAAGGACATAGCGTTTGCAGATGTCTACCTATCGTAGCAATAGAGTTCTAATGCTTCTTAAAACGCGATATCGCATCTCATTTCTATGATTCATGGTAAGATATAATATTCATTGCGAAGTGTTATGCATTCCTCGTCTACGATTCAATTGAAAGTAAATGCGACACTTCCTTGCAAGGAAATAGCGTTTACAGATGTCTACGTATCGAAGCAATAGAGTTCAAATGCTTCTTAAAACGAGATATTGCATCTCATATCTATGTTTCATGATAAGATATAATATTCATTGCGAAGTGTTATGCATTCCTCGTCTACGATTCAAATGAATGCAAAATGCGACACTTCCTTGCAAGGAAATAGCGTTTGCCGATGTCTACGTATCATGGCAATAGAGTTCTTATGATTCTTAAAACGCGATATCGCATCTCATTTCTATGTTTCATGGTAAGGTATAATATGATTTGCGAAGTGCCATGTATTCCACGTCTACACTTCAAATGAATGTAAATGCGACACTTCCTTGCAAGGAAATAGCGTTTGCAGATGGCTACCTATCGTAGCAATAGAGTTCTAATGCTTCTTAAAACGCGATATCGCATCACATTTCTATGTTTCATGGTAAGATATAGTATGATTTGCGAAGTGTTATGTATTCCTCGTCTACACTTCAATTGAATGTAAATGCGACACTTCCTTGCAAGGAAATAGCGTTTGCAGATGTCTACGTATCGAAGCAATAGAGTTCAAATGCTTCTTAAAACGAGATATTGCATCTCATATCTATGTTTCATGACAAGATATAATATTCATTGCGAAGTGTTATGCATTCTTCGTCTACGATTCAAATGAATGTAAATGCGACACTTCCTTGCAAGGAAATAGCGTTTGCAGATGTCTAGGTATCGTAGCAATAGAGTTCATATGATTCTTAAAACGCGATATCGCATCTCATTTCTATGTTTCATGGTAAGATATAACATGATTTGCGAAGTGTTATGTTATTCCTCGTCTACACTTCAAATGAATGTGAATCCGATACTTCCTCGCTAGGAAATAGCGTCTGCAGATGTCTAGGTATCGTAGCAATAGAGTTCATATGATTCTTAAAACGCGATATCGCATCTCATTTCTATGTTTCATGGTAAGATATAACATGATTTGCGAAGTGTTATGTTATTCCTCGTCTACACTTCAAATGAATGTGAATCCGATACTTCCTCGCTAGGAAATAGCGTCTGCAGATGTCTAAGTATCGTAGCAATAGAGTTCTATTGCTTCTTAAAACGCGATATCGCCTCTCATTTCTATGTTTCATGGTAAGATATAATATGATTTGCGAAGTGTCATGTATTCTTCGTCTACACTTCAAATGAATGTAAACGCGACACTTCCTTGCTAGGAAATAGCGTCTGCAGATGTCTAGGTATCGTAGCAATAGTGATCTAAAGCTTCTTAAAACGCGATATCGCATCTCATTTCTATGTTTCATGGTAAGATATAACATGATTTGCGAAGTGTTATGTATTCCTCGTCTACACTTCAAATGAAAGTGAATGCGATACTTCCTCGCTAGGAAATAGCGTATGCAGATGTCTACGTATCGTAGCAATAGTTTTCTAATGCTTCTTAAAACGCGATATCGCATCTCATTTCTATGTTTCATGGTAACATATAATATGATTTGCGAAGTGTCATGTATTCCTCGTCTACACTTCAAATGAATGTAAATGCGACACTTCCTTGCAAGGAAATAGCGTTTGCAGATGTCTACGTATCGAAGCAATAGAGTTCAAATGCTTCTTAAAACGCGAGATCGCATCTCATTTCTATGATTCATGGCAAGATATAATATGATTTGCGAAGTGTTATGTATTCCTCGTCTACACTTCCAATGAATGTAAATGCGACTCTTCCTTGCAAGGAAATAGCGTTTGCAGATGTCTACCTATCGTAGCAATAGAGTTCTAATGCTTCTTAAAACGCGATATCGCATCTCATTTCTATGTTTCATGGTTAGATATAATGTTCATTGCGAAGTGTTATGCATTCCTCGTCTACGATTCAATTGAAAGTAAATGCGACACTTCCTTGCAAGGAAATAGCGTTTGCAGATGTCTACGTATCGAAGCAATAGAGTTCAAATGCTTCTTAAAACGAGATATTGCATCTCATATCTATGTTTCATGATAAGATATAATATTCATTGCGAAGTGTTATGCATTCCACGTCTACGATTCAAATGAATGTAAATGCGACACTTCCTTGCTAGGAAATAGCGTTTGCAGATGTCTAGGTATCGTAGCAATAGATTTCTAATGCTTCTTAAAACGAGATATTGCATCTCATATCTATGTTTCATGATAAGATATAATATTCATTGCGAAGTGTTATGCATTCCACGTCTACGATTCAAATGAATGTAAATGCGACACTTCCTTGCTAGGAAATAGCGTTTGCAGATGTCTAGGTATCGTAGCAATAGAATTCTAATGCTTCTTAAAACGCGATATAGCATCTCATTTCTATGTTTCATGGTAAGATATATTATGATTTGCGAAGTGTTATGTATTCCTCGTCTACACTTCAAATGAATGTAAATGCGACACTTCCTCGCTAGGAAATAACGTTTGCAGATGTCTAGGTATCGTAGCAATAGAGTTCTTATGATTCTTAAAACGCGATATCGCATCTCATTTCTATGTTTCATGGTAAGATATTATATGATTTGCGAAGTGTTATGTATTCCTCGTCTACACTTCAAATGAATGTAAATGCGACACTTCCTTGCAAGGAAATAGCGTTTGCAGATGTCTACGTATCGTAGCAATAGAGTTCTTATGATTCTTAAAACGCGATATCGCATCTCAATTCTATGATTCATGGTAAGATATAATATGATTTGCGAAGTGTTATGTATTCCTCGTCTACACTTCAAATGAATGTAAATGCGACACTTCCTTGCAAAGAAATAGCGTCTGCAGATGTCTAAGTATCGTAGCAATAGAGTTCTATTGCTTCTTAAAACGCGATATCGCCTCTCATTTCTATGTTTCATGGTAAGATATAATATGATTTGCGAAGTGTCATGTATTCTTCGTCTACACTTCAAATGAATGTAAACGCGACACTTCCTTGCTAGGAAATAGCGTCTGCAGATGTCTAGGTATCGTAGCAATAGTGATCTAAAGCTTCTTAAAACGCGATATCGCATCTCATTTCTATGTTTCATGGTAAGATATAACATGATTTGCGAAGTGTTATGTATTCCTCGTCTACACTTCAAATGAAAGTGAATGCGATACTTCCTCGCTAGGAAATAGCGTATGCAGATGTCTACGTATCGTAGCAATAGTTTTCTAATGCTTCTTAAAACGCGATATCGCATCTCATTTCTATGTTTCATGGTAACATATAATATGATTTGCGAAGTGTCATGTATTCCTCGTCTACACTTCAAATGAATGTAAATGCGACACTTCCTTGCAAGGAAATAGCGTTTGCAGGTGTCTACGTATCGAAGCAATAGAGTTCAAATGCTTCTTAAAACGCGAGATCGCATCTCATTTCTATGATTCATGGCAAGATATAATATGATTTGCGAAGTGTTATGTATTCCTCGTCTACACTTCCAATGAATGTAAATGCGACTCTTCCTTGCAAGGAAATAGCGTTTGCAGATGTCTACCTATCGTAGCAATAGAGTTCTAATGCTTCTTAAAACGCGATATCGCATCTCATTTCTATGTTTCATGGTTAGATATAATGTTCAATGCGAAGTGTTATGCATTCCTCGTCTACGATTCAATTGAAAGTAAATGCGACACTTCCTTGCAAGGAAATAGCGTTTGCAGATGTCTACGTATCGAAGCAATAGAGTTCAAATGCTTCTTAAAACGAGATATTGCATCTCATATCTATGTTTCATGATAAGATATAATATTCATTGCGAAGTGTTATGCATTCCTCGTCTACGATTCAAATGAATGCAAAATGCGACACATCCTTGCAAGGAAATAGCGTTTGCAGATGTCTACGTATCGTGGCAATAGAGTTCTTATGATTCTTAAAACGCGATATCGCATCTCATTTCTATGTTTCATGGTAAGGTATAATATGATTTGCGAAGTGCCATGTATTCCTCGTCTACACTCCAAATGAATGTAAATGCGACACTTCCTTGCAAGGAAATAGCGTTTGCAGATGTCTAGGTATCGTAGCAATAGAGTTCATATGATTCTTAAAACGCGATATCGCATCTCAATTCTATGATTCATGGTAAGATATAATATGATTTGCGAAGTGTTATGTATTCCTCGTCTACACTTCAAATGAATGTAAATGCGACACTTCCTTGCAAAGAAATAGCGTTTGCAGATGTCTACGCATCGTAGCAATAGATTTCTAGTGCTTCTTAAAACGAGATATTGCATCTCATATCTATGTTTCATGATAAGATATAATATTCATTGCGAAGTGTTATGCATTCCACTTCTACGATTCAAATGAATGTAAATGCGACACTTCCTTGCTAGGAAATAGCGTTTGCAGATGTCTAGGTATCGTAGCAATAGATTTCTAATGCTTCTTAAAACGAGATATTGCATCTCATATCTATGTTTCATGATAAGATATAATATTCATTGCGAAGTGTTATGCATTCCACGTCTACGATTCAAATGAATGTAAATGCGACACTTCCTTGCTAGGAAATAGCGTTTGCAGATGTCTAGGTATCGTAGCAATAGAATTCTAATGCTTCTTAAAACGCGATATAGCATCTCATTTCTATGTTTCATGGTAAGATATATTATGATTTGCGAAGTGTTATGTATTCCTCGTCTACACTTCAAATGAATGTAAATGCGACACTTCCTCGCTAGGAAATAACGTTTGCAGATGTCTAGGTATCGTAGCAATAGAGTTCTTATGATTCTTAAAACGCGATATCGCATCTCATTTCTATGTTTCATGGTAAGATATTATATGATTTGCGAAGTGTTATGTATTCCTCGTCTACACTTCAAATGAATGTAAATGCGACACTTCCTTGCAAGGAAATAGCGTTTGCAGATGTCTACGTATCGTAGCAATAGAGTTCTTATGATTCTTAAAACGCGATATCGCATCTCAATTCTATGATTCATGGTAAGATATAATATGATTTGCGAAGTGTTATGTATTCCTCGTCTACACTTCAAATGAATGTAAATGCGACACTTCCTTGCAAAGAAATAGCGTTTGCAGATGTCTACGCATCGTAGCAATAGATTTCTAGTGCTTCTTAAAACGAGATATTGCATCTCATATCTATGTTTCATGATAAGATATAATATTCATTGCGAAGTGTTATGCATTCCACGTCTACGATTCAAATGAATGTAAATGCGACACTTCCTTGCTAGGAAATAGCGTTTGCAGATGTCTAGGTATCGTAGCAATAGAATTCTAATGCTTCTTAAAACGCGATATAGCATCTCATTTCTATGTTTCATGGTAAGATATATTATGATTTGCGAAGTGTTATGTATTCCTCGTCTACACTTCAAATGAATGTAAATGCGACACTTCCTCGCTAGGAAATAACGTTTGCAGATGTCTAGGTATCGTAGCAATAGAGTTCTTATGATTCTTAAAACGCGATATCGCATCTCATTTCTATGTTTCATGGTTAGATATTATATGATTTGCGAAGTGTTATGTATTCCTCGTCTACACTTCAAATGAATGTAAATGCGACACTTCCTTGCAAGGAAATAGCGTTTGCAGATGTCTACGTATCGTAGCAATAGAGTTCTTATGATTCTTAAAACGCGATATCGCATCTCAATTCTATGATTCATGGTAAGATATAATATGATTTGCGAAGTGTTATGTATTCCTCGTCTACACTTCAAATGAATGTAAATGCGACACTTCCTTGCAAGGAAATTGAGTTTGCAGATGTCTACGTATCGTAGCAATAGAGTTCTTATGATTCTTAAAACGCGATATCGCATCTCAATTCTATGATTCATGGTAAGATATAATATGGATTGCGAAGTGTTATGTATTCCTCGTCTACACTTCAAATGAATGTAAATGCGACACTACCTTGCAAAGAAATAGCGTTTGCAGATGTCTACGTATCGTAGCAATAGATTTCTAATGCTTCTTAAAACGCGATATCGCATCTCATTCCTATGTTTCATGGTAAGATATAATATGATTTGCGACGTGTCATGTATTCCTCGTCTACACTTCAAATGAATGTAAATGCGACACTTCCTTGGTAGGAAATAGCGTCTGCGGATGTCTAGGTATCGTAGCAATAGAGTTCTAATGCTTCTTAAAACGCGATATCGCATCTCATTTCTATGTTTCATGGTAACATGTAACATGATTAGCGAAGTGTTATGTATTCCTCGTCTACACTTAAAATGAATGTAAATGCGACACTTCCTTGCAAAGAAATAGCGTTTGCAGATGTCTACGCATCGTAGCAATAGATTTCTAATGCTTCTTAAAACGAGATATTGCATCTCATATCTATGTTTCATGATAAGACATAATATTCATTGCGAAGTGTTATGCATTCCACGTCTACGATTCAAATGAATGTAAATGCGACACTTCCTCGCTCGGAAATAGCGTTTGCAGATGTCTACGTATCGTAGCAATAGAGTTCTTATGATTCTTAAAACGCCATATCGCATCTCATTTCTATGGTCCATGGTAAGATATAATATGATTTGCGAAGTGTTATGTATTCCACGTCTACACTTCAAATGAATGTAAATGCGACACTTCCTTGCAAAGAAATAGCGTTTGCAGATGTCTACGTATCGTAGCAATAGATTTCTGATGCTTCTTAAAACGCGATATCGCATCTCATTTCTATGTTTCATGGTAAGATATTATATGATTTGCGAAGTGTTATGTATTACTCTTCTACACTTCAAATGATTGTAAATGCGACAATTCCTTGCAAGGAAATAGCGTTTGCAGATGTCTACGTATCGTAGCAATAGAGTTCTAACGATTCTTAAAACGCGATATCGCATCTCAATTCTATGATGCATGGTAAGATATAATATGATTTGCGAAGTGTTATGTATTCCTCGTCTACACTTCAAATGAATGTAAATGCGACACTTCCTTGCAAAGAAATAGCGTTTGCAGATGTCTACGTATCGTAGCAATAGAGTTCTATTGCTTCATAAACGCGATATCGCATCTCATTTCTATGTTTCAATGTAAGATATAATATGATTTGCGAAGTGTCATGTATTCCTCGTCTACACTTCAAAAGAATGTAAATGCGACACTTCCTTGCTAGGAAATAGCGTCTGCAGGTGTCTAGGTATCGCAGCAATAGTGTTCTAATGCTTCTTAAAAGGCGATATCGCATCTCATTTCTATGTTTCATGGTAAGATATAATATGATTTGCGAAGTGTCATGTATTCCTCGTCTACACTTCAAATGAATGTAAATGCGACACTTCCTTGGTAGGAAATAGCGTCTGCAGATGTCTAGGTATCGTAGTAATAGAGTTCTAATGCTTCTTAAAATGCGATAACGCATCTCATTTCTATGTTTCATGGTATGATATAATATGATTTGCGAAGTGTCATGTATTCCTCGTCTACACTTCAAATGAATGTAAATGCGACACTTCCTTGCAAAGAAATAGCGTTTGCAGATGTCTACGCATCGTAGCAATAGATTTCTAATGCTTCTTAAAACGAGATATTGCATCTCACATCTATGTTTCATGACAAGATATAATATTCATTGCGAAGTGTCATGTAAACCTCGTATTCACTTCAAAGGAATGTAAATACGACACTTCCTTACAAGGAAATAGCGCTTGCAGATGTCTACGTATCGTAGCAATAGAGTTCTAATGCTTCTTAAAACGCGATATCGCATCTCATTTCTATGTTTCATGGTAAGATATAATATGATTTGCGAAGTGTTATGTATTCCTCGTCTACACTTCAAATGAATGTAAATGCTACACTTCCTCGCTAGGAAATAGCGCTTGCAGATGTCTACGTATCGTAGCAATAGAGTTCCTATGATTCTTAAAACGCGATATCGCATCTCAATTCTATGATTCATGGTAAGATATAATATGATTTGCGAAGTGTTATGTATTCCTCGTCTACACTTCAAATGAATGTAAATGCGACACTTCCTTGCAAGGAAATTGCGTTTGCAGATGTCTACGTATCGTAGCAATAGAGTTCTATTGCTTCTTAAACGCGATATCGCATCTCATTTCTATGTTTCAATGTAAGATATAATATGATTTGCGAAGTGTCATGTATTCCTCGTCTACACTTCAAATGAATGTAAATGCGACACTTCCTTGCTAGGAAATAGCGTCTGCAGATGTCTAGGTATCGCAGCAATAGAGTTCCAATGCTTCTTAAAACGCGATATCGCATCTCAATTCTATGATTCATGGTAAGATATAATATGATTTGCGAAGTGTTATGTATTCCTCGTCTACACTCCAAATGAATGTAAATGCGACACTTCCTCGCTAGGAAATAGCGTTTGCAGATGTCTACGTATCGAAGCAATAGAGTTCTTATGATTCTTAAAACGCGATATCGCATCTCAATTCTATGATTCATGGTAAGATACAATATGATTTGCGAAGTGCTATGTATTCCTCGTCTACACTTCAAATGAGTGTAAATGCGACACTTCCTTGCAAGGAAATAGCGTTTGCAGATGTCTACGTATCGTAGCAATAGATTTCTAATGCTTCTTAAAACGCGATATCGCATCTCATTTCTATGTTTCATGGTAAGATATATTATGATTTGCGAAGTGTCGTGTATTCCTCGTATACACTTCAAATGAATGTAAATGCGACACTTCCTTGCTAGGAAATAGCGTCTGCAGATGTCTAGGTATCGTAGCAATAGAGTTCTAATGCTTCTTAAAACGCGATATCGCATCTCATTTCTATGTTTCATGGTAAGATATAATATTCATTGCGAAGTGTTATGCATTCCTCGTCTACGATTCAAATGAACGTAAATGCGCCACATCCTTGCAAGGAAATAACGTTTGCAGATGTCTACGTATCGTAACAATAGAGTTCTTATGATTCTTAAAACGCGATATCGCAACTCATTTCTATGTTTCATGGTAAGATATAATATGATTTGCGAAGTGTTATGTATTCCTCGTCTACACTTCAAATGAATGTAAATGCGACACTTCCTTGCAAGGAAATAGAGTTTGCAGATGTCTACCTATCGTAGCAATAGAATTCTAATGCTTCTTAAAACGCGATATCGCATCTCATTTCTATGTTTCATGCTAAGATATAATATGATTTGCGAAATGTTATGTATTCCTCGTCTACACTTCAAATGAATGTAAGTGCGACACTTCCTTGCAAAGAAATAGCGTTTGCAGATGTCTATGTATCGTAGCAATAGATTTCTAATGCTTCTTAAAACGCGATATCGCATCTCATTTCTATGTTTCATGGTAAGATATAACATGATTTGCGAAGTGTTATGTATTCCTCGTCTACACTTCAAATGAATGTAAATGCGACACTTCCTCGCTAGGAAATAGCGTTTGCAGATGTCTACGTATCGTAGCAATAGAGTTCTTATGATTCTTAAAACGCGATATCGCATCTCATTTCTATGGTTCATGGTAAGATATAATATGATTTGCGAAGTGTTATGTATTCCTCGTCTACACTTCAAATGAATGTAAATGCGACACTTCCTCGTTAGGAAATAGCGTTTGCAGATGTCTACGTATCGTAGCAATAGAGTTCTTATGATTCTTAAAACGCGATATCGCATCTCAATTCTATGATTCATGGTAAGATACAATATGATTTGCGAAGTGTTATGTATTCCTCGTCTACACTTCAAATGAATGTAAATGCGACACTTCCTTGCAAGGAAATAGCGATTGCAGATGTCTACGTATCGTAGCAATAGATTTCTAATGCTTCTTAAAAGGCGATATCGCATCTCATTTCTATGTTTCATGGTAAGATATAATATGATTTGCGAAGTGTCATGTATTCCTCGTCTACACTTCGAATGAATGTAAATGCGACACTTCCTTGCTAGGAAATAGCGTCTGCAGATGTCTAGGTATCGCAGCAATAGTGTTCTAATGCTTCTTAAAAGGCGATATCGCATCTCATTTCTATGTTTCATGGTAAGATATAATATGATTTACGAAGTGTCATGTATTCCTCGTCTACACTTCAAATGAATGTAAATGCGACACTTCCTTGCTAGGAAATAGCGCCTGCTGATGTCTAGGTATCGTAGCAATAGAGTTCTAATGCTTCTTAAAACGCGATAACGCATCTCATTTCTATGTTTCATGGTATGATATAATATGATTTGCGAAGTGTCATGTATTCCACGTCTACACGTCAAATGAATGTAAATGCGACACTTCCTCGCTCGGAAATAGCGTTTGCAGATGTCTACGTATCGTAGCAATAGAGTTCTTATGCTTCTTAAAACGCGATATCGCATCTCATTTCTATGTTTCATGGTAAGATATAACATGATTTGCGAAGTGTTATGTATTCCTCGTCTACACTTCAAATGGATGTAAATGCGACACTTCCTCGCTAGGAAATAGCGTTTGCAGATGTCTACGTATCGTAGCAATAGAGTTCTTATGATTCTTAAAACGCGATATCGCATCTCATTTCTATGGTTCATGGTAAGATATAATATGATTTGCGAAGTGTTATGTATTCCTCGTCTACACTTCAAATGAATGTAAATGCGACACTTCCTTGCAAGGAAATAGAGTTTGCAGATGTCTACCTATCGTAGCAATAGAATTCTAATGCTTCTTAAAACGCGATATCGCATCTCATTTCTATGTTTCATGCTAAGATATAATATGATTTGCGAAATGTTATGTATTCCTCGTCTACACTTCAAATGAATGTAAATGCGACACTTCCTTGCAAAGAAATAGCGTTTGCAGATGTCTACGTATCGTAGCAATAGATTTCTAATGCTTCTTAAAACGCGATATCGCATCTCATTTCTATGTTTCATGGTAAGATATAACATGATTTGCGAAGTGTTATGTATTCCTCGTCTACACTTCAAATGAATGTAAATGCGACACTTCCTCGCTAGGAAATAGCGTTTGCAGATGTCTACGTATCGAAGCAATAGAGTTCTTATGATTCTTAAAACGCGATATCGCATCTCAATTCTATGATTCATGGTAAGATACAATATGATTTGCGAAGTGCTATGTATCCCTCGTCTACACTTCAAATGAGTGTAAATGCGACACTTCCTTGCAAGGAAATAGCGTTTGCAGATGTCTACGTATCGTAGCAATAGATTTCTAATGCTTCTTAAAACGCGATATCGCATCTCATTTCTATGTTTCATGGTAAGATATATTATGATTTGCGAAGTGTCGTGTATTCCTCGTATACACTTCAAATGAATGTAAATGCGACACTTCCTTGCTAGGAAATAGCGTCTGCAGATGTCTAGGTATCGTAGCAATAGAGTTCTAATGCTTCTTAAAACGCGATATCGCATCTCATTTCTAT
Source organism: Xylocopa sonorina (assembly GCF_050948175.1). NCBI lineage: Eukaryota > Metazoa > Arthropoda > Insecta > Hymenoptera > Apidae > Xylocopa > Xylocopa sonorina. Next base: position 301,060 of record NW_027490260.1, on the reverse strand, counting down.
GTTTCATGGTAAGATATAATATTCATTGCGAAGTGTTATGCATTCCTCGTCTACGATTCAAATGAACGTAAATGCGCTACATCCTTGCAAGGAAATAACGTTTGCAGATGTCTACGTATCGTAACAATAGAGTTCTTATGATTCTTAAAACGCGATATCGCAACTCATTTCTATGTTTCATGGTAAGATATAATATGATTTGCGAAGTGTTATGTATTCCTCGTCTACACTTCAAATGAATGTAAATGCGACACTTCCTTGCAAGGAAATAGAGTTTGCAGATGTCTACCTATCGTAGCAATAGAATTCTAATGCTTCTTAAAACGCGATATCGCATCTCATTTCTATGTTTCATGCTAAGATATAATATGATTTGCGAAATGTTATGTATTCCTCGTCTACACTTCAAATGAATGTAAGTGCGACACTTCCTTGCAAAGAAATAGCGTTTGCAGATGTCTATGTATCGTAGCAATAGATTTCTAATGCTTCTTAAAACGCGATATCGCATCTCATTTCTATGTTCCATGGTAAGATATAACATGATTTGCGAAGTGTTATGTATTCCTCGTCTACACTTCAAATGAATGTAAATGCGACACTTCCTCGCTAGGAAATAGCGTTTGCAGATGTCTACGTATCGTAGCAATAGAGTTCTTATGATTCTTAAAACGCGATATCGCATCTCATTTCTATGGTTCATGGTAAGATATAATATGATTTGCGAAGTGTTATGTATTCCTCGTCTACACTTCAAATGAATGTAAATGCGACACTTCCTCGCTAGGAAATAGCGTTTGCAGATGTCTACGTATCGTAGCAATAGAGTTCTTATGATTCTTAAAACGCGATATCGCATCTCAATTCTATGATTCATGGTAAGATACAATATGATTTGCGAAGTGTTATGTATTCCTCGTCTACACTTCAAATGAATGTAAATGCGACACTTCCTTGCAAGGAAATAGCGATTGCAGATGTCTACGTATCGTAGCAATAGATTTCTAATGCTTCTTAAAAGGCGACATCGCATCTCATTTCTATGTTTCATGGTAAGATATAATATGATTTGCGAAGTGTTATGTATTCCTCGTCTACACTTCAAATGAATGTAAATGCGACACTTCCTCGCTAGGAAATAGCGTTTGCAGATGTCTACGTATCGTAGCAATAGTGTTCTAATGCTTCTTAAAAGGCGATATCGCATCTCATTTCTATGTTTCATGGTAAGATATAATATGATTTACGAAGTGTCATGTATTCCTCGTCTACACTTCAAATGAATGTAATTGCGACACTTCCTTGCAAGGAAATAGAGTTTGCAGATGTCTACCTATCGTAGCAATAGAATTCTAATGCTTCTTAAAACGCGATATCGCATCTCATTTCTATGTTTCATGGTATGATATAATATGATTTGCGAAGTGTCATGTATTCCACGTCTACACGTCAAATGAATGTAAATGCGACACTTCCTTGCAAAGAAATAGCGTTTGCAGATGTCTATGTATCGTAGCAATAGATTTCTAATGCTTCTTAAAACGCGATATCGCATCTCATTTCTATGTTTCATGGTAAGATATAACATGATTTGCGAAGGGTTATGTATTCCTCGTCTACACTTCAAATGAATGTAAATGCGACACTTCCTCGCTAGGAAATAGCGTTTGCAGATGTCTACGTATCGTAGCAATAGAGTTCTTATGATTCTTAAAACGCGATATCGCATCTCATTTCTATGGTTCATGGTAAGATACAATATGATTTGCGAAGTGTTATGTATTCCTCGTCTACACTTCAAATGAATGTAAATGCGACACTTCCTCGCTAGGAAATAGCGTTTGCAGATGTCTACGTATCGTAGCAATAGAGTTCTTATGATTCTTAAAACGCGATATCGCATCTCAATTCTATGATTCATGGTAAGATACAATATGATTTGCGAAGTGTTATGTATTCCTCGTCTACACTTCAAATGAATGTAAATGCGACACTTCCTTGCAAAGAAATAGCGTTTGCAGATGTCTACGTATCGTAGCAATAGATTTCTGATGCTTCTTAAAACGCGATATCGCATCTCATTTCTATGTTTCATGGTAAGATATTATATGATTTGCGAAGTGTTATGTATTACTCTTCTACACTTCAAATGATTGTAAATGCGACAATTCCTTGCAAGGAAATAGCGTCTGCAGATGTCTAGGTATCGTAGCAATAGTGTTCTAATGCTTCTTAAAACGCGATATCGCATCTCATTTCTATGATTCATGGTAAGATATAATATGATTTGCGAAGTGTTATGTATTCCTCGTCTACACTTCAATTGAATGTAAATGCGACACTTCCTTGCAAGGAAATAGCGTTTGCAGGTGTCTACGTATCGAAGCAATAGAGTTCAAATGCTTCTTAAAACGAGATATTGCATCTCATTTCTATGATTCATGGTAAGATATAATATGATTTGCGAAGTGTTATGTATTCCTCGTCTACACTTCAATTGAATGTAAATGCGACACTTCCTTGCAAGGAAATAGCGTTTGCAGGTGTCTACGTATCGAAGCAATAGAGTTCAAATGCTTCTTAAAACGAGATATTGCATCTCATATATATGTTTCATGATAAGATATAATATTCATTATGAAGTGTTATGCATTCCTCGTCTACGATTCAAATGAATGTAAATGCGACACTTCCTTGCAAGGAAATAGCGTTTGCAGATGTCTACGTATCGTAGCAATAGTGTTCTTATGATTCTTAAAACGCGATATCGCATCTCATTCCTATGTTTCATGGTAAGGTATAATATGTTTTGCGAAGTGTTATGTATTCCTCGTCTACACATCAAATAAATGTGAATGCGACACTTCCACGCTAGGAAATAGTGTTTGCGGATGTCTACGTATCGTAGCAATAGATTTCTAATGCTTCTTAAAACGCGATATCGCATCTTATTTCTATGCTTCATGGTAAGGTATAATATGATTTGCGAAGTGTTATGTATTCCTCGTCTACACTTCAAATGAATGTAAATGCGACACTTCCTTGCTAGGAAATAGCGTCTGCAGATGTCTAGGTATCGTAGCAATAGTGTTCTAATGCTTCTTAAAACGCGATATCCCATCTCATTTCTATGTTTCATGGTAAGATATTATATGATTTGCGAAGTGTTATGTATTCCTCGTCTACACTTCAAATGAATGTAAATGCGACACTTCCTTGCAAGGAAATAGCGTTTGCAGATGTCTACGTATCGTAGCAATAGAGTTCTTATGACTCTTAAAACGCGATATAGCATCTCATTTCTATGTTTCATGGTAAGATATAATATGATTTGCGTAGTGTTACGTACTCCTCGTCTACACGTCAAATGAATGTAAATGCGACAATTCCTTGAAAGGAAATAGCGTCTGCAGATGCCCAGGTATCGTAGCAATAGAGTTCTAATGCTTCTTAAAACGCAATATCGCATCTCATTTCTATGTTTCATGGGAAGATATAATATGATTTGCGAAGTGTCGTGTATTCCTCGTCTACACTTCAAATGAATGTAAAAGCGACACTTCCTTGGTAGGAAATAGCGTCTGCAGATGTCTAGGTATCGTAGCAATAGTGTTCTAATGCTTCTTAAAACGCGATATCGCATCTCATTTCTATGATTCATGGTAAGATATAATATGATTTGCGAAGTGTTATGTATTCCTCGTCTACACTTCAATTGAATGTAAATGCGACACTTCCTTGCAAGGAAATAGCGTTTGCAGGTGTCTACGTATCGAAGCAATAGGGTTCAAATGCTTCTTAAAACGAGATATTGCATCTCATTTCTATGATTCATGGTAAGATATAATATGATTTGCGAAGTGTTATGTATTCCTCGTCTACACTTCAATTGAATGTAAATGCGACACTTCCTTGCAAGGAAATAGCGTTTGCAGGTGTCTACGTATCGAAGCAATAGAGTTCAAATGCTTCTTAAAACGAGATATTGCATCTCATATCTATGTTTCATGATAAGATATAATATTCATTATGAAGTGTTATGCATTCCTCGTCTACGATTCAAATGAATGTAAATGCGACACTTCCTTGCAGGGAAATAGCGTTTGCAGATGTCTACGTATCGTAGCAATAGTGTTCTTATGATTCTTAAAACGCGATATCGCATCTCATTCCTATGTTTCATGGTAAGGTATAATATGTTTTGCGAAGTGTTATGTATTCCTCGTCTACACATCAAATAAATGTGAATGCGACACTTCCACGCTAGGAAATAGTGTTTGCAGATGTCTACGTATCGTAGCAATAGATTTCTAATGCTTCTTAAAACGCGATATCGCATCTTATTTCTATGCTTCATGGTAAGGTATAATATGATTTGCGAAGTGTTATGTATTCCTCGTCTACACTTCAAATGAATGTAAATGCGACACTTCCTTGCTAGGAAATAGCGTCTGCAGATGTCTAGGTATCGTAGCAATAGTGTTCTAATGCTTCTTAAAACGCGATATCCCATCTCATTTCTATGTTTCATGGTAAGATATAATATGATTTGCGAAGTGTTGTGTATTCCTCGTCTACACTTCAAATGAATGTAAATGCGACACTTCCTTGCAAGGAAATAGCGTTTGCAGATGTCTACGTATCGTAGCAATAGAGTTCTTATGACTCTTAAAACGCGATATAGCATCTCATTTCTATGTTTCATGGTAAGATATAATATGATTTGCGTAGTGTTACGTACTCCTCGTCTACACTTCAAATGAATGTAAATGCGACAATTCCTTGAAAGGAAATAGCGTCTGCAGATGCCCAGGTATCGTAGCAATAGAGTTCTAATGCTTCTTAAAACGCAATATCGCATCTCATTTCTATGTTTCATGGGAAGATATAATATGATTTGCGAAGTGTCGTGTATTCCTCGTATACACTTCTAATGAATGTAAATGCGACACTTCCTTGCTAGGAAATAGCGTCTGCAGATGTCTAGGTATCGTAGCAATAGGGTGCTAATGCTTCTTAAAACGCGATATCGCATCTCATTTCTATGTTTCATGGTAAGATATAATATGATTTGCGAAGTGTTATGTATTCCTCGCCTACACTTCAAATGAATGTGAATGCGACACTTCCTCGCTAGGAAATAGCGTTTGCAGATGTCTACGTATCGTAGCAATAGCTTCCTAATGCTTCTTAAAACGCGATATCGCATCTCATTTCTATGATTCATGTAAGATATAATATGATTTGCGAAGTGTCATGTATTCCTCGTCTACACTTCAAATGAATGTAAAAGCGACACTTCCTTGGTAGGAAATAGCGTCTGCAGATGTCTACCTATCGTAGCCATAGAGTTCTAATGCTTCTTAAACGCGATATCGCATCTCATTTCTATGATTCATGGTAAGATATAATATGATTGCGAAGTGTTATGTATTCCTCGTCTACACTTCAATTGAATGTAAATGCGAACACTTCCTTGCAAGGAAATAGCGTTTTCAGGTGTCTACGTATCGAAGCAATAGAGTTCAAATGCTTCTTAGAACGAGATATTGCATCTCATATCTATGTTTCATGATAAGATATAATATTCATTATGAAGTGTTATGCATTCCTCGTCTACGATTCAAATGAATGTAAATGCGACACTTCCCTTGCAAGGAATAGCGTTTGCAGATGTCTACGTATCGTAGCAATAGTGTTCTTATGATTCTTAAAACGCGATATCGCATCTCATTCCTATGTTTCATGGTAAGGTATAATATGTTTTGCGAAGTGTCGTGTATTCCTCGTATACACTTCTAATGAATGTAAATGCGACACTTCCTTGCTAGGAAATAGCGTCTGCAGATGTCTAGGTATCGCAGCAATAGTGTTCTAATGCTTCTTAAAAGGCGATATCGCATCTCATTTCTATGTTTCATGGTAAGATATAATATGATTTACGAAGTGTCATGTATTCCTCGTCTACACTTCAAATGAATGTAAATGCGACACTTCCTTGCTAGGAAATAGCGCCTGCAGATGTCTAGGTATCGTAGCAATAGAGTTCTAATGCTTCTTAAAACGCGATAACGCATCTCATTTCTATGTTTCATGGTATGATATAATATGATTTGCGAAGTGTCATGTATTCCACGTCTACACGTCAAATGAATGTAAATGCGACACTTCCTCGCTCGGAAATAGCGTTTGCAGATGTCTACGTATCGTAGCAATAGAGTTCTTATGCTTCTTAAAACGCGATATCGCATCTCATTTCTATGTTTCATGGTAAGATATAACATGATTTGCGAAGTGTTATGTATTCCTCGTCTACACTTCAAATGGATGTAAATGCGACACTTCCTCGCTAGGAAATAGCGTTTGCAGATGTCTACGTATCGTAGCAATAGAGTTCTTATGATTCTTAAAACGCGATATCGCATCTCATTTCTATGGTTCATGGTAAGATATAATATGATTTGCGAAGTGTTATGTATTCCTCGTCTACACTTCAAATGAATGTAAATGCGACACTTCCTTGCAAGGAAATAGAGTTTGCAGATGTCTACCTATCGTAGCAATAGAATTCTAATGCTTCTTAAAACGCGATATCGCATCTCATTTCTATGTTTCATGCTAAGATATAATATGATTTGCGAAATGTTATGTATTCCTCGTCTACACTTCAAATGAATGTAAATGCGACACTTCCTTGCAAAGAAATAGCGTTTGCAGATGTCTACGTATCGTAGCAATAGATTTCTAATGCTTCTTAAAACGCGATATCGCATCTCATTTCTATGTTTCATGGTAAGATATAACATGATTTGCGAAGTGTTATGTATTCCTCGTCTACACTTCAAATGAATGTAAATGCGACACTTCCTCGCTAGGAAATAGCGTTTGCAGATGTCTACGTATCGAAGCAATAGAGTTCTTATGATTCTTAAAACGCGATATCGCATCTCAATTCTATGATTCATGGTAAGATACAATATGATTTGCGAAGTGCTATGTATCCCTCGTCTACACTTCAAATGCGTGTAAATGCGACACTTCCTTGCAAGGAAATAGCGTTTGCAGATGTCTACGTATCGTAGCAATAGATTTCTAATGCTTCTTAAAACGCGATATCGCATCTCATTTCTATGTTTCATGGTAAGATATATTATGATTTGCGAAGTGTCGTGTATTCCTCGTATACACTTCAAATGAATGTAAATGCGACACTTCCTTGCTAGGAAATAGCGTCTGCAGATGTCTAGGTATCGTAGCAATAGAGATCTAATGCTTCTTAAAACGCGATATCGCATCTCATTTCTATGTTTCATGGTAAGATATAATATTCATTGCGAAGTGTTATGCATTCCTCGTCTACGATTCAAATGAACGTAAATGCACCACATCCTTGCAAGGAAATAACGTTTGCAGATGTCTACGTATCGTAACAATAGAGTTCTTATGATTCTTAAAACGCGATATCGCAACTCATTTCTATGTTTCATGGTAAGATATAATATGATTTGCGAAGTGTTATGTATTCCTCGTCTACACTTCAAATGAATGTAAATGCGACACTTCCTTGCAAGGAAATAGAGTTTGCAGATGTCTACCTATCGTAGCAATAGAATTCTAATGCTTCTTAAAACGCGATATCGCATCTCATTTCTATGTTTCATGCTAAGATATAATATGATTTGCGAAATGTTATGTATTCCTCGTCTACACTTCAAATGAATGTAAGTGCGACACTTCCTTGCAAAGAAATAGCGTTTGCAGATGTCTATGTATCGTAGCAATAGATTTCTAATGCTTCTTAAAACGCGATATCGCATCTCATTTCTATGTTTCATGGTAAGATATAACATGATTTGCGAAGTGTTATGTATTCCTCGTCTACACTTCAAATGAATGTAAATGCGACACTTCCTCGCTAGGAAATAGCGTTTGCAGATGTTTACGTATCGTAGCAATAGAGTTCTTATGATTCTTAAAACGCGATATCGCATCTCATTTCTATGGTTCATGGTAAGATATAATATGATTTGCGAAGTGTTATGTATTCCTCGTCTACACTTCAAATGAATGTAAATGCGACACTTCCTCGCTAGGAAATAGCGTTTGCAGATGTCTACGTATCGTAGCAATAGAGTTCTTATGATTCTTAAAACGCGATATCGCATCTCAATTCTATGATTCATGGTAAGATACAATATGATTTGCGAAGTGTTATGTATTCCTCGTCTACACTTCAAATGAATGTAAATGCGACACTTCCTTGCAAGGAAATAGCGATTGCAGATGTCTACGTATCGTAGCAATAGATTTCTAATGCTTCTTAAAAGGCGACATCGCATCTCATTTCTATGTTTCATGGTAAGATATAATATGATTTGCGAAGTGTCATGTATTCCTCGTCTACACTTCGAATGAATGTAAATGCGACACTTCCTTGCTAGGAAATAGCGTCTGCAGATGTCTAGGTATCGCAGCAATAGTGTTCTAATGCTTCTTAAAAGGCGATATCGCATCTCATTTCTATGTTTCATGGTAAGATATAATATGATTTACGAAGTGTCATGTATTCCTCGTCTACACTTCAAATGAATGTAAATGCGACACTTCCTTGCAAGGAAATAGAGTTTGCAGATGTCTACCTATCGTAGCAATAGAATTCTAATGCTTCTTAAAACGCGATATCGCATCTCATTTCTATGTTTCATGGTATGATATAATATGATTTGCGAAGTGTCATGTTTTCCACGTCTACACGTCAAATGAATGTAAATGCGACACTTCCTTGCAAAGAAATAGCGTTTGCAGATGTCTATGTATCGTAGCAATAGATTTCTAATGCTTCTTAAAACGCGATATCGCATCTCATTTCTATGTTTCATGGTAAGATATAACATGATTTGCGAAGGGTTATGTATTCCTCGTCTACACTTCAAATGAATGTAAATGCGACACTTCCTCTCTAGGAAATAGCGTTTGCAGATGTCTACGTATCGTAGCAATAGAGTTCTTATGATTCTTAAAACGCGATATCGCATCTCATTTCTATGGTTCATGGTAAGATACAATATGATTTGCGAAGTGTTATGTATTCCTCGTCTACACTTCAAATGAATGTAAATGCGACACTTCCTCGCTAGGAAATAGCGTTTGCAGATGTCTACGTATCGTAGCAATAGAGTTCTTATGATTCTTAAAACGCGATATCGCATCTCAATTCTATGATTCATGGTAAGATACAATATGATTTGCGAAGTGTTATGTATTCCTCGTCTACACTTCAAATGAATGTAAATGCGACACTTCCTTGCAAAGAAATAGCGTTTGCAGATGTCTACGTATCGTAGCAATAGATTTCTGATGCTTCTTAAAACGCGATATCGCATCTCATTTCTATGTTTCATGGTAAGATATTATATGATTTGCGAAGTGTTATGTATTACTCTTCTACACTTCAAATGATTGTAAATGCGACAATTCCTTGCAAGGAAATAGCGTCTGCAGATGTCTAGGTATCGTAGCAATAGTGTTCTAATGCTTCTTAAAACGCGATATCGCATCTCATTTCTATGATTCATGGTAAGATATAATATGATTTGCGAAGTGTTATGTATTCCTCGTCTACACTTCAATTGAATGTAAATGCGACACTTCCTTGCAAGGAAATAGCGTTTGCAGGTGTCTACGTATCGAAGCAATAGAGTTCAAATGCTTCTTAAAACGAGATATTGCATCTCATTTCTATGATTCATGGTAAGATATAATATGATTTGCGAAGTGTTATGTATTCCTCGTCTACACTTCAATTGAATGTAAATGCGACACTTCCTTGCAAGGAAATAGCGTTTGCAGGTGTCTACGTATCGAAGCAATAGAGTTCAAATGCTTCTTAAAACGAGATATTGCATCTCATATATATGTTTCATGATAAGATATAATATTCATTATGAAGTGTTATGCATTCCTCGTCTACGATTCAAATGAATGTAAATGCGACACTTCCTTGCAAGGAAATAGCGTTTGCAGATGTCTACGTATCGTAGCAATAGTGTTCTTATGATTCTTAAAACGCGATATCGCATCTCATTCCTATGTTTCATGGTAAGGTATAATATGTTTTGCGAAGTGTTATGTATTCCTCGTCTACACATCAAATAAATGTGAATGCGACACTTCCACGCTAGGAAATAGTGTTTGCAGATGTCTACGTATCGTAGCAATAGATTTCTAATGCTTCTTAAAACGCGATATCGCATCTTATTTCTATGCTTCATGGTAAGGTATAATATGATTTGCGAAGTGTTATGTATTCCTCGTCTACACTTCAAATGAATGTAAATGCGACACTTCCTTGCTAGGAAATAGCGTCTGCAGATGTCTAGGTATCGTAGCAATAGTGTTCTAATGCTTCTTAAAACGCGATATCCCATCTCATTTCTATGTTTCATGGTAAGATATTATATGAATTGCGAAGTGTTATGTATTCCTCGTCTACACTTCAAATGAATGTAAATGCGACACTTCCTTGCAAGGAAATAGCGTTTGCAGATGTCTACGTATCGTAGCAATAGAGTTCTTATGACTCTTAAAACGCGATATAGCATCTCATTTCTATGTTTCATGGTAAGATATAATATGATTTGCGTAGTGTTACGTACTCCTCGTCTACACGTCAAATGAATGTAAATGCGACAATTCCTTGAAAGGAAATAGCGTCTGCAGATGCCCAGGTATCGTAGCAATAGAGTTCTAATGCTTCTTAAAACGCAATATCGCATCTCATTTCTATGTTTCATGGGAAGATATAATATGATTTGCGAAGTGTCGTGTATTCCTCGTCTACACTTCAAATGAATGTAAAAGCGACACTTCCTTGGTAGGAAATAGCGTCTGCAGATGTCTAGGTATCGTAGCAATAGTGTTCTAATGCTTCTTAAAACGCGATATCGCATCTCATTTCTATGATTCATGGTAAGATATAATATGATTTGCGAAGTGTTATGTATTCCTCGTCTACACTTCAATTGAATGTAAATGCGACACTTCCTTGCAAGGAAATAGCGTCTGCGGATGTCTAGGTATCGTAGCAATAGAGTTCTAATGCTTCTTAAAACGCGATATCGCATCTCATTTCTATGTTTCATGGTAAGATATAACATGATTTGCGAAGTGTTATGTATTCCTCGTCTACACTTCAATTGAATGTAAATGCGACACTTCCTTGCAAGGAAATAGCGTTTGCAGATGTCTACGTATCGAAGCAATAGAGTTCAAATGCTTCTTAAAACGAGATATTGCATCTCATATCTGTGTTTCATGATAAGATATAATATTCATTATGAATTGTTATGCATTCCTCGTCTACGATTCAAATGAATAAAAATGCGACACTTCCTTGCAAGGAAATAGCGTTTGCAGATGTCTACGTATCGTAGCAATAGAGTTCTTATGATTCTTAAAACGCGATATCGCATCTCATTTCTATGTTTCATGGTAAGATATAACATGATTTGCGAAGTGTTATGTATTCCTCGTCTACACTTCAATTGAATGTAAATGCGACACTTCCTTGCAAGGAAATAGCGTTTGCAGATGTCTACGTATCGAAGCAATAGTGTTCAAATGCTTCTTAAAACGAGATATTGCATCTCATATCTGTGTTTCATGATAAGATATAATATTCATTATGAAGTGTTATGCATTCCTCGTCTACACTTCAAATAAATGTAAATGCGACACTTCCTTTGTAGGAAATAGCGTCTGCGGATGTCTATGTATCGTAGCAATAGAGTTCTAATGCTTCTTAAAACGTGATATTGCATCTCATATCTATGTTTCAAGATAAGTAATAATATTCATAGCGAAGTGTCGTGTATTCCTCGTCTACACTTCAAATGAATGTAAATGCGACACTTCCTTGCAAGGAAATAGCGTTTGCAGATGTCTACGTATCGTAGCAATAGATTTCTAATGCTTCTTAAAACGCGATATCGCATCTTATTTCTATGCTTCATGGTAAGGTATAATATGATTTGCGAAGTGTTATGTATTCCTCGTCTACACTTCAAATGAATGTAAATGCGACACTTCCTTGCTAGGAAATAGCGTCTGCAGATGTCTAGGTATCGTAGCAATAGTGTTCTAATGCTTCTTAAAACGCGATATCCCATCTCATTTCTATGTTTCATGGTAAGATATTATATGATTTGCGAAGTGTTGTGTATTCCTCGTCTACACTTCAAATGAATGTAAATGCGACACTTCCTTGCAAGGAAATAGCGTTTGCAGATGTCTACGTATCGTAGCAATAGAGTTCTTATGACTCTTAAAACGCGATATAGCATCTCATTTCTATGTTTCATGGTAAGATATAATATGATTTGCGTAGTGTTACGTACTCCTCGTCTACACTTCAAATGAATGTAAATGCGACAATTCCTTGAAAGGAAATAGCGTCTGCAGATGCCCAGGTATCGTAGCAATAGAGTTCTAATGCTTCTTAAAACGCAATATCGCATCTCATTTCTATGTTTCATGGGAAGATATAATATGATTTGCGAAGTGTCGTGTATTCCTCGTATACACTTCTAATGAATGTAAATGCGACACTTCCTTGCTAGGAAATAGCGTCTGCAGATGTCTAGGTATCGTAGCAATAGGGTGCTAATGCTTCTTAAAACGCGATATCGCATCTCATTTCTATGTTTCATGGTAAGATATAATATGATTTGCGAAGTGTTATGTATTCCTCGCCTACACTTCAAATGAATGTGAATGCGACACTTCCTCGCTAGGAAATAGCGTTTGCAGATGTCTACGTATCGTAGCAATAGCTTCCTAATGCTTCTTAAAACGCGATATCGCATCTCATTTCTATGATTCATGGTAAGATATAATATGATTTGCGAAGTGTCATGTATTCCTCGTCTACACTTCAAATGAATGTAAAAGCGACACTTCCTTGGTAGGAAATAGCGTCTGCAGATGTCTACCTATCGTAGCCATAGAGTTCTAATGCTTCTTAAAACGCGATATCGCATCTCATTTCTATGATTCATGGTAAGATATAATATGATTTGCGAAGTGTTATGTATTCCTCGTCTACACTTCAATTGAATGTAAATGCGACACTTCCTTGCAAGGAAATAGCGTTTTCAGGTGTCTACGTATCGAAGCAATAGAGTTCAAATGCTTCTTAGAACGAGATATTGCATCTCATATCTATGTTTCATGATAAGATATAATATTCATTATGAAGTGTTATGCATTCCTCGTCTACGATTCAAATGAATGTAAATGCGACACTTCCTTGCAAGGAAATAGCGTTTGCAGATGTCTACGTATCGTAGCAATAGTGTTCTTATGATTCTTAAAACGCGATATCGCATCTCATTCCTATGTTTCATGGTAAGGTATAATATGTTTTGCGCAGTGTTATGTATTCCTCGTCTACACATCAAATAAATGTGAATGCGACACTTCCACGCTAGGAAATAGCGTTTGCAGATGTCTACGTATCGTAGCAATAGATTTCTAATGCTTCTTAAAACGCGATATCGCATCTTATTTCTATGCTTCATGGTAAGGTATAATATGATTTGCGAAGTGTTATGTATTCCTCGTCTACACTTCAAATGAATGTAAATGCGACACTTCCTTGCTAGGAAATAGCGTCTGCAGATGTCTAGGTATCGTAGCAATAGTGTTCTAATGCTTCTTAAAACGCGATATCCCATCTCATTTCTATGTTTCATGGTAAGATATTATATGATTTGCGAAATGTTATGTATTCCTCGTCTACACTTCAAATGAATGTAAATGCGACACTTCCTTGCAAGGAAATAGCGTTTGCAGATGTCTACGTATCGTAGCAATAGAGTTCTTATGACTCTTAAAACGCGATATAGCATCTCATTTCTATGTTTCATGGTAAGATATAATATGATTTGCGTAGTGTTACGTACTCCTCGTCTACACTTCAAATGAATGTAAATGCGACACTTCCTTGAAAGGAAATAGCGTCTGCAGATGCCCAGGTATCGTAGCAATAGAGTTCTAATGCTCCTTTAAACGCGATATCGCATCTCATTTCTATGTTTTATGGTAAGATATAATATGATTTGCGAAGTGTTATGTATTCCTCGTCTACACTTCAATTGAATGTAAATGCGACACTTCCTTGCAAGGAAATAGCGTTTTCAGGTGTCTACGTATCGAAGCAATAGAGTTCAAATGCTTCTTAGAACGAGATATTGCATCTCATATCTATGTTTCATGATAAGATATAATATTCATTATGAAGTGTTATGCATTCCTCGTCTACGATTCAAATGAATGTAAATGCGACACTTCCTTGCAAGGAAATAGCGTTTGCAGATGTCTACGTATCGTAGCAATAGTGTTCTTATGATTCTTAAAACGCGATATCGCATCTCATTCCTATGTTTCATGGTAAGGTATAATATGTTTTGCGCAGTGTTATGTATTCCTCGTCTACACATCAAATAAATGTGAATGCGACACTTCCACGCTAGGAAATAGCGTTTGCAGATGTCTACGTATCGTAGCAATAGATTTCTAATGCTTCTTAAAACGCGATATCGCATCTTATTTCTATGCTTCATGGTAAGGTATAATATGATTTGCGAAGTGTTATGTATTCCTCGTCTACACTTCAAATGAATGTAAATGCGACACTTCCTTGCTAGGAAATAGCGTCTGCAGATGTCTAGGTATCGTAGCAATAGTGTTCTAATGCTTCTTAAAACGCGATATCCCATCTCATTTCTATGTTTCATGGTAAGATATTATATGATTTGCGAAATGTTATGTATTCCTCGTCTACACTTCAAATGAATGTAAATGCGACACTTCCTTGCAAGGAAATAGCGTTTGCAGATGTCTACGTATCGTAGCAATAGAGTTCTTATGACTCTTAAAACGCGATATAGCATCTCATTTCTATGTTTCATGGTAAGATATAATATGATTTGCGTAGTGTTACGTACTCCTCGTCTACACTTCAAATGAATGTAAATGCGACACTTCCTTGAAAGGAAATAGCGTCTGCAGATGCCCAGGTATCGTAGCAATAGAGTTCTAATGCTCCTTTAAACGCGATATCGCATCTCATTTCTATGTTTTATGGTAAGATATAATATGATTTGGGAAGTGTCATGTATTCCTCGTCTACACTTCAAATGAATGTAAATGCGACACTTCCTTGCTAGGAAATAGCGTCTGCAGATGTCTACCTATCGTAGCAATAGAATTCTAATGCTTCTTAAAACGCGATATCGCATCTCATTTCTATGTTTCATGCTAAGATATAATATGATTTGCGAAATGTTATGTATTCCTCGTCTACACTTCAAATGAATGTAAATGCGACACTTCCTTGCAAGGAAATAGCGTTTGCAGATGTCTACCTATCGTAGCAATAGAGTTCATATGATTCTTAAATCGCGATATCGCATCACATTTCTATGATTCATGGTAAGATATAATATGATATGCGAAGTGTTATGTATTCCTCGTCTACACTTCAATTGAATGTAAATGCGACACTTCCTTGCTAGGAAATAGCGTCTGCAGATGTCTAGGTATCGTAGCAATAGATTTCTAATGCTTCTTAAAACGCGATATCGCATCTCATTTCTATGTTTAATGGTAAGATATAATATGATTTGCGAAGTGTCATGTATTCCTCGTCTACACTTCAAATGAATGTAAATGCGACACTTCCTTGCTAGGAAATAGCGTCTGCAGATGTCTAGGTATTGTAGCAATAGTGTTCTAATGCTTCTTAAAACGCGATATCGCATCTCATTTCTATGTTTCATGGTAAGATATAATATGATTTGCGAAGTGTTATGTATTCCTCATCTACACTTCAAATGAAGGCAAATGCGACACTTCCTTGCTAGGAAATTGCGTCTGCAGATGTCTAGGTATCGTAGCAATAGATTTCCAATGCTTCTTAAAACGCGATATCGCATCTCATTTCTATGTTTCATGGTAAGATATTATATGATTTGCGAAGTGTCATGTATTCCTCGTCTACACTCCAAATGAATGCAAATGCGACACTTCCTTGCTAGGAAATAGCGTCTGCAGATGTCTAGGTATCGTAGCAATAGATTTCTAATGCTTCTTAAAACGCGACATCGCATCTCATTTCTATGTTTCATGGTAAGATATAACATGATTTGCGAAGTGTTATGTATTCCTCGTCTACACTTCAATTGAATGTAAATGCGACACTTCCTTGCAAGGAAATAGCGTTTGCAGATGTCTACGTATCGAAGCAATAGAGTTCAAATGCTTCTTAAAACGAGATATCGCACCTCATTTCTATGTTTCATGGTAAGATATTATATGATTTGCGAAGTGTCATGTATTCCTCGTCTACACTTCAAATGAATGCAAATGCGACACTTCCTTGCAAGGAAATAGCGTTTGCAGATGTCTACGTATCGAAGCAATAGAGTTCAAATGCTTCTTAAAACGAGATATTGCATCTCATATCTGTGTTTCATGATAAGATATAATATTCATTATGAATTGTTATGCATTCCTCGTCTACGATTCAAATGAATAAAAATGCGACACTTCCTTGCAAGGAAATAGCGTTTGCAGATGTCTACGTATCGTAGCAATAGAGTTCTTATGATTCTTAAAACGCGATATCGCATCTCATTTCTATGTTTCATGGTAAGATATAACATGATTTGCGAAGTGTCATGTATTCCTCGTCTACACTTCAAATGAATGCAAATGCGACACTTCCTTGCTAGGAAATAGCGTCTGCAGATGTCTAGGTATCGTAGCAATAGATTTCTAATGCTTCTTAAAACGCGATATCGCATCTCATTTCTATGTTTCATGGTAAGATATAATATGATTTGCGAAGTGTTATGTATTCCTCGTCTACACTTCAATTGAATGTAAATGCGACACTTCCTTGCAAGGAAATAGCGTCTGCGGATGTCTAGGTATCGTAGCAATAGAGTTCTAATGCTTCTTAAAACGCGATAGCGCATCTCATTTCTATGTTTCATGGTAAGATATAACATGATTTGCGAAGTGTTATGTATTCCTCGTCTACACTTCAATTGAATGTAAATGCGACACTTCCTTGCAAGGAAATAGCGTTTGCAGATGTCTACGTATCGAAGCAATAGAGTTCAAATGCTTCTTAAAACGAGATATTGCATCTCATATCTGTGTTTCATGATAAGATATAATATTCATTATGAATTGTTATGCATTCCTCGTCTACGATTCAAATGAATAAAAATGCGACACTTCCTTGCAAGGAAATAGCGTTTGCAGATGTCTACGTATCGTAGCAATAGAGTTCTTATGATTCTTAAAACGCGATATCGCATCTCATTTCTATGTTTCATGGTAAGATATAACATGATTTGCGAAGTGTTATGTATTCCTCGTCTACACTTCAATTGAATGTAAATGCGACACTTCCTTGCAAGGAAATAGCGTTTGCAGATGTCTACGTATCGAAGCAATAGTGTTCAAATGCTTCTTAAAACGAGATATTGCATCTCATATCTGTGTTTCATGATAAGATATAATATTCATTATGAAGTGTTATGCATTCCTCGTCTACACTTCAAATAAATGTAAATGCGACACTTCCTTTGTAGGAAATAGCGTCTGCGGATGTCTATGTATCGTAGCAATAGAGTTCTAATGCTTCTTAAAACGTGATATTGCATCTCATATCTATGTTTCAAGATAAGTAATAATATTCATAGCGAAGTGTCGTGTATTCCTCGTCTACACTTCAAATGAATGTAAATGCGACACTTCCTTGCAAGGAAATAGCGTTTGCAGATGTCTACGTATCGTAGCAAGAGACTTCTAATGCTTCTTAAAACGCGATATCGCATCTCATTTCTATGTTTCATGGTAAGATATTATATGATTTGCGAAGTGTTATGTATTCCTCGTCTACACTTCAAATGAATGTAAATGCGACACTTCCTTGCAAGGAAATAGCGTTTGCAGATGTCTACGTATCGTAGCAATAGAGTTCTTATGACTCTTAAAACGCGATATAGCATCTCATTTCTATGTTTCATGGTAAGATATAATATGATTTGCGTAGTGTTACGTACTCCTCGTCTACACTTCAAATGAATGTAAATGCGACACTTCCTTGAAAGGAAATAGCGTCTGCAGATGCCCAGGTATCGTAGCAATAGAGTTCTAATGCTCCTTTAAACGCGATATCGCATCTCATTTCTATGTTTCATGCTAAGATATAATATGATTTGCGAAATGTTATGTATTCCTCGTCTACACTTCAAATGAATGTAAATGCGACACTTCCTTGCAAGGAAATAGCGTTTGCAGATGTCTACCTATCGTAGCAATAGAGTTCATATGATTCTTAAATCGCGATATCGCATCACATTTCTATGATTCATGGTAAGATATAATATGATATGCGAAGTGTTATGTATTCCTCGTCTACACTTCAATTGAATGTAAATGCGACACTTCCTTGCTAGGAAATAGCGTCTGCAGATGTCTAGGTATCGTAGCAATAGATTTCTAATGCTTCTTAAAACGCGATATCGCATCTCATTTCTATGTTTAATGGTAAGATATAATATGATTTGCGAAGTGTCATGTATTCCTCGTCTATACTTCAAATGAATGTAAATGCGACACTTCCTTGCTAGGAAATAGCGTCTGCAGATGTCTAGGTATTGTAACAATAGTGTTCTAATGCTTCTTAAAACGCGATATCGCATCTCATTTCTATGTTTCATGGTAAGATATAATATGATTTGCGAAGTGTTATGTATTCCTCATCTACACTTCAAATGAAGGCAAATGCGACACTTCCTTGCTAGGAAATTGCGTCTGCAGATGTCTAGGTATCGTAGCAATAGATTTCCAATGCTTCTTAAAACGCGATATCGCATCTCATTTCTATGTTTCATGGTAAGATATTATATGATTTGCGAAGTGTCATGTATTCCTCGTCTACACTCCAAATGAATGCAAGATGCGACACTTCCTTGCTAGGAAATAGCGTCTGCAGATGTCTAGGTATCGTAGCAATAGATTTCTAATGCTTCTTAAAACGCGACATCGCATCTCATTTCTATGTTTCATGGTAAGATATAACATGATTTGCGAAGTGTTAGTGTATTCCTCGTCTACACTTCAATTGAATGTAAATGCGACACTTCCTTGCAAGGAAATAGCGTCTGCGGATGTCTAGGTATCGTAGCAATAGAGTTCTAATGCTTCTTAAAACGCGATATCGCATCTCATTTCTATGTTTCATGGTAAGATATAACATGATTTGCGAAGTGTTATGTATTCCTCGTCTACACTTCAATTGAATGTAAATGCGACACTTCCTTGCAAGGAAATAGCGTTTGCAGATGTCTACGTATCGAAGCAATAGAGTTCAAATGCTTCTTAAAACGAGATATTGCATCTCATATCTGTGTTTCATGATAAGATATAATATTCATTATGAATTGTTATGCATTCCTCGTCTACGATTCAAATGAATAAAAATGCGACACTTCCTTGCAAGGAAATAGCGTTTGCAGATGTCTACGTATCGTAGCAATAGAGTTCTTATGATTCTTAAAACGCGATATCGCATCTCATTTCTATGTTTCATGGTAAGATATAACATGATTTGCGAAGTGTTATGTATTCCTCGTCTACACTTCAATTGAATGTAAATGCGACACTTCCTTGCAAGGAAATAGCGTTTGCAGATGTCTACGTATCGAAGCAATAGAGTTCAAATGCTTCTTAAAACGAGATATCGCACCTCATTTCTATGTTTCATGGTAAGATATTATATGATTTGCGAAGTGTCATGTATTCCTCGTCTACACTTCAAATGAATGCAAATGCGACACTTCCTTGCTAGGAAATAGCGTCTGCAGATGTCTAGGTATCGTAGCAGTAGATTTCTAATGCTTCTTAAAACGCGATATCGCATCTCATTTCTATGTTTCATGGTAAGATATAATATGATTTGCGAAGTGTTATGTATTCCTCGTCTACACTTCAATTGAATGTAAATGCGACACTTCCTTGCAAGGAAATAGCGTCTGCGGATGTCTAGGTATCGTAGCAATAGAGTTCTAATGCTTCTTAAAACGCGATATCGCATCTCATTTCTATGTTTCATGGTAAGATATAACATGATTTGCGAAGTGTTATGTATTCCTCGTCTACACTTCAATTGAATGTAAATGCGACACTTCCTTGCAAGGAAATAGCGTTTGCAGATGTCTACGTATCGAAGCAATAGTGTTCAAATGCTTCTTAAAACGAGATATTGCATCTCATATCTGTGTTTCATGATAAGATATAATATTCATTATGAAGTGTTATGCATTCCTCGTCTACACTTCAAATAAATGTAAATGCGACACTTCCTTTGTAGGAAATAGCGTCTGCGGATGTCTATGTATCGTAGCAATAGAGTTCTAATGCTTCTTAAAACGTGATATTGCATCTCATATCTATGTTTCAAGATAAGTAATAATATTCATAGCGAAGTGTCGTGTATTCCTCGTCTACACTTCAAATGAATGTAAATGCGACACTTCCTTGCATGGAAATAGCGTTTGCAGATGTCTACGTATCGTAGCAATAGATTTCTAATGCTTCTTAAAACGCGATATCGCATCTCATTTCTATGTTTAATGGTAAGATATAATATGATTTGCGAAGTGTCATGTATTCCTCGTCTACACTTCAAATGAATGTAAATGCGACACTTCCTTGCTAGGAAATAGCGTCTGCAGATGTCTAGGTATTGTAGCAATAGTGTTCTAATGCTTCTTAAAACGCGATATCGCATCTCATTTCTATGTTTCATGGTAAGATATAATATGATTTGCGAAGTGTTATGTATTCCTCATCTACACTTCAAATGAAGGCAAATGCGACACTTCCTTGCTAGGAAATTGCGTCTGCAGATGTCTAGGTATCGTAGCAATAGATTTCCAATGCTTCTTAAAACGCGATATCGCATCTCATTTCTATGTTTCATGGTAAGATATTATATGATTTGCGAAGTGTCATGTATTCCTCGTCTACACTCCAAATGAATGCAAATGCGACACTTCCTTGCTAGGAAATAGCGTCTGCAGATGTCTAGGTATCGTAGCAATAGATTTCTAATGCTTCTTAAAACGCGACATCGCATCTCATTTCTATGTTTCATGGTAAGATATAACATGATTTGCGAAGTGTTATGTATTCCTCGTCTACACTTCAATTGAATGTAAATGCGACACTTCCTTGCAAGGAAATAGCGTTTGCAGATGTCTACGTATCGAAGCAATAGAGTTCAAATGCTTCTTAAAACGAGATATCGCACCTCATTTCTATGTTTCATGGTAAGATATTATATGATTTGCGAAGTGTCATGTATTCCTCGTCTACACTTCAAATGAATGCAAATGCGACACTTCCTTGCAAGGAAATAGCGTTTGCAGATGTCTACGTATCGAAGCAATAGAGTTCAAATGCTTCTTAAAACGAGATATTGCATCTCATATCTGTGTTTCATGATAAGATATAATATTCATTATGAATTGTTATGCATTCCTCGTCTACGATTCAAATGAATAAAAATGCGACACTTCCTTGCAAGGAAATAGCGTTTGCAGATGTCTACGTATCGTAGCAATAGAGTTCTTATGATTCTTAAAACGCGATATCGCATCTCATTTCTATGTTTCATGGTAAGATATAACATGATTTGCGAAGTGTTATGTATTCCTCGTCTACACTTCAATTGAATGTAAATGCGACACTTCCTTGCAAGGAAATAGCGTTTGCAGATGTCTACGTATCGAAGCAATAGAGTTCAAATGCTTCTTAAAACGAGATATCGCACCTCATTTCTATGTTTCATGGTAAGATATTATATGATTTGCGAAGTGTCATGTATTCCTCGTCTACACTTCAAATGAATGCAAATGCGACACTTCCTTGCTAGGAAATAGCGTCTGCAGATGTCTAGGTATCGTAGCAATAGATTTCTAATGCTTCTTAAAACGCGATATCGCATCTCATTTCTATGTTTCATGGTAAGATATAATATGATTTGCGAAGTGTTATGTATTCCTCGTCTACACTTCAATTGAATGTAAATGCGACACTTCCTTGCAAGGAAATAGCGTCTGCGGATGTCTAGGTATCGTAGCAATAGAGTTCTAATGCTTCTTAAAACGCGATATCGCATCTCATTTCTATGTTTCATGGTAAGATATAACATGATTTGCGAAGTGTTATGTATTCCTCGTCTACACTTCAATTGAATGTAAATGCGACACTTCCTTGCAAGGAAATAGCGTTTGCAGATGTCTACGTATCGAAGCAATAGAGTTCAAATGCTTCTTAAAACGAGATATTGCATCTCATATCTGTGTTTCATGATAAGATATAATATTCATTATGAATTGTTATGCATTCCTCGTCTACGATTCAAATGAATAAAAATGCGACACTTCCTTGCAAGGAAATAGCGTTTGCAGATGTCTACGTATCGTAGCAATAGAGTTCTTATGATTCTTAAAACGCGATATCGCATCTCATTTCTATGTTTCATGGTAAGATATAACATGATTTGCGAAGTGTTATGTATTCCTCGTCTACACTTCAATTGAATGTAAATGCGACACTTCCTTGCAAGGAAATAGCGTTTGCAGATGTCTACGTATCGAAGCAATAGTGTTCAAATGCTTCTTAAAACGAGATATTGCATCTCATATCTGTGTTTCATGATAAGATATAATATTCATTATGAAGTGTTATGCATTCCTCGTCTACACTTCAAATAAATGTAAATGCGACACTTCCTTTGTAGGAAATAGCGTCTGCGGATGTCTATGTATCGTAGCAATAGAGTTCTAATGCTTCTTAAAACGTGATATTGCATCTCATATCTATGTTTCAAGATAAGTAATAATATTCATAGCGAAGTGTCGTGTATTCCTCGTCTACACTTCAAATGAATGTAAATGCGACACTTCCTTGCAAGGAAATAGCGTTTGCAGATGTCTACGTATCGTAGCAAGAGACTTCTAATGCTTCTTAAAACGCGATATCGCATCTCATTTCTATGTTTCATGGTAAGATATTATATGATTTGCGAAGTGTTATGTATTCCTCGTCTACACTTCAAATGAATGTAAATGCGACACTTCCTTGCAAGGAAATAGCGTTTGCAGATGTCTACGTATCGTAGCAATAGAGTTCTTATGACTCTTAAAACGCGATATAGCATCTCATTTCTATGTTTCATGGTAAGATATAATATGATTTGCGTAGTGTTACGTACTCCTCGTCTACACTTCAAATGAATGTAAATGCGACACTTCCTTGAAAGGAAATAGCGTCTGCAGATGCCCAGGTATCGTAGCAATAGAGTTCTAATGCTCCTTTAAACGCGATATCGCATCTCATTTCTATGTTTCATGCTAAGATATAATATGATTTGCGAAATGTTATGTATTCCTCGTCTACACTTCAAATGAATGTAAATGCGACACTTCCTTGCAAGGAAATAGCGTTTGCAGATGTCTACCTATCGTAGCAATAGAGTTCATATGATTCTTAAATCGCGATATCGCATCACATTTCTATGATTCATGGTAAGATATAATATGATATGCGAAGTGTTATGTATTCCTCGTCTACACTTCAATTGAATGTAAATGCGACACTTCCTTGCTAGGAAATAGCGTCTGCAGATGTCTAGGTATCGTAGCAATAGATTTCTAATGCTTCTTAAAACGCGATATCGCATCTCATTTCTATGTTTAATGGTAAGATATAATATGATTTGCGAAGTGTCATGTATTCCTCGTCTATACTTCAAATGAATGTAAATGCGACACTTCCTTGCTAGGAAATAGCGTCTGCAGATGTCTAGGTATTGTAACAATAGTGTTCTAATGCTTCTTAAAACGCGATATCGCATCTCATTTCTATGTTTCATGGTAAGATATAATATGATTTGCGAAGTGTTATGTATTCCTCATCTACACTTCAAATGAAGGCAAATGCGACACTTCCTTGCTAGGAAATTGCGTCTGCAGATGTCTAGGTATCGTAGCAATAGATTTCCAATGCTTCTTAAAACGCGATATCGCATCTCATTTCTATGTTTCATGGTAAGATATTATATGATTTGCGAAGTGTCATGTATTCCTCGTCTACACTCCAAATGAATGCAAATGCGACACTTCCTTGCTAGGAAATAGCGTCTGCAGATGTCTAGGTATCGTAGCAATAGATTTCTAATGCTTCTTAAAACGCGACATCGCATCTCATTTCTATGTTTCATGGTAAGATATAACATGATTTGCGAAGTGTTATGTATTCCTCGTCTACACTTCAATTGAATGTAAATGCGACACTTCCTTGCAAGGAAATAGCGTCTGCGGATGTCTAGGTATCGTAGCAATAGAGTTCTAATGCTTCTTAAAACGCGATATCGCATCTCATGTCTATGTTTCATGGTAAGATATAACATGATTTGCGAAGTGTTATGTATTCCTCGTCTACACTTCAATTGAATGTAAATGCGACACTTCCTTGCAAGGAAATAGCGTTTGCAGATGTCTACGTATCGAAGCAATAGAGTTCAAATGCTTCTTAAAACGAGATATTGCATCTCATATCTGTGTTTCATGATAAGATATAATATTCATTATGAATTGTTATGCATTCCTCGTCTACGATTCAAATGAATAAAAATGCGACACTTCCTTGCAAGGAAATAGCGTTTGCAGATGTCTACGTATCGTAGCAATAGAGTTCTTATGATTCTTAAAACGCGATATCGCATCTCATTTCTATGTTTCATGGTAAGATATAACATGATTTGCGAAGTGTTATGTATTCCTCGTCTACACTTCAATTGAATGTAAATGCGACACTTCCTTGCAAGGAAATAGCGTTTGCAGATGTCTACGTATCGAAGCAATAGAGTTCAAATGCTTCTTAAAACGAGATATCGCACCTCATTTCTATGTTTCATGGTAAGATATTATATGATTTGCGAAGTGTCATGTATTCCTCGTCTACACTTCAAATGAATGCAAATGCGACACTTCCTTGCTAGGAAATAGCGTCTGCAGATGTCTAGGTATCGTAGCAATAGATTTCTAATGCTTCTTAAAACGCGATATCGCATCTCATTTCTATGTTTCATGGTAAGATATAATATGATTTGCGAAGTGTTATGTATTCCTCGTCTACACTTCAATTGAATGTAAATGCGACACTTCCTTGCAAGGAAATAGCGTCTGCGGATGTCTAGGTATCGTAGCAATAGAGTTCTAATGCTTCTTAAAACGCGATATCGCATCTCATTTCTATGTTTCATGGTAAGATATAACATGATTTGCGAAGTGTTATGTATTCCTCGTCTACACTTCAATTGAATGTAAATGCGACACTTCCTTGCAAGGAAATAGCGTTTGCAGATGTCTACGTATCGAAGCAATAGAGTTCAAATGCTTCTTAAAACGAGATATTGCATCTCATATCTGTGTTTCATGATAAGATATAATATTCATTATGAATTGTTATGCATTCCTCGTCTACGATTCAAATGAATAAAAATGCGACACTTCCTTGCAAGGAAATAGCGTTTGCAGATGTCTACGTATCGTAGCAATAGAGTTCTTATGATTCTTAAAACGCGATATCGCATCTCATTTCTATGTTTCATGGTAAGATATAACATGATTTGCGAAGTGTTATGTATTCCTCGTCTACACTTCAATTGAATGTAAATGCGACACTTCCTTGCAAGGAAATAGCGTTTGCAGATGTCTACGTATCGAAGCAATAGTGTTCAAATGCTTCTTAAAACGAGATATTGCATCTCATATCTGTGTTTCATGATAAGATATAATATTCATTATGAAGTGTTATGCATTCCTCGTCTACACTTCAAATAAATGTAAATGCGACACTTCCTTTGTAGGAAATAGCGTCTGCGGATGTCTATGTATCGTAGCAATAGAGTTCTAATGCTTCTTAAAACGTGATATTGCATCTCATATCTATGTTTCAAGATAAGTAATAATATTCATAGCGAAGTGTCGTGTATTCCTCGTCTACACTTCAAATGAATGTAAATGCGACACTTCCTTGCATGGAAATAGCGTTTGCAGATGTCTACGTATCGAAGCAATAGAGTTCAAATGCTTCTCAAAACGAGATATTGCATCTCATATCTATGTTTCATGATAAGATATAATATTCATTATGAAGTGTTATGCATTCCTCGTCTATGATTCAAATGAATGTAAATGCGACACTTCCTTGCAAGGAAATAGCGTCTGCAGATGTCTACGTATCGTAGCAATAGAGTTCTTATGATTCTTAAAACGCGATATCGCATCTCATTTCTATGTTTCATGGTAATGTATAATATGATTTGCGAAGTGTTATGTATTCCTCGTCTACACATCAAATGAATGTGAATGCGACACTTCCACGCTAGGAAATAGCGTTTGCAGATGTCTACGTATCGTAGCAATAGATTTCTAATCCTTCTAAAAACGCGATATCGCATCTCATTTCTATGTTTCATGGTAAGATATAATATGATTTGCGAAGTGTGATGTATTCCTCGTCTACACTTCAAATGAATGTAAATGCGACACTTCCTCGCTAGGAAATAGCGTTTGCAGATGTCTACGTATCGTAGCAATAGAGGTCTTATGATTCTTAAAACGCGATATCGCATCTCATTTCTATGGTTCATGGTAAGATATAATATGATTTGCGAAGTGTTATGTATTCCTCGTCTACACTTCAGTTGAATGTAAATGCGACACTTCCTTGCAAGGAAATAGCGTTTGCAGATGTCTACGTATCGAAGCAATAGAGTTCAAATGCTTCTTAAAATGACATATTGCATCTCATATCTATGTTTCATGACAAGATATAATATTCATTGCGAAGTGTTATGCATTCCTCATCTACGATTCAAACGAATGTAAATGCGACACTTCCTTGCAAGGAAATAGCGTTTGCAGATGTCTACGTATCGTAGCAATAGAGTTCTTATGATTCTTAAAACGCGATATCGCATCTCATTTCTATGTTTCATGGTAAGGTATAATATGATTTGCGAAGTGTTATGTATTCCTCGTCTACACTTCAAATGAATGTAAATGCGACACGTCCTTGGTAGCAAATAGCGTCTGCAGATGTCTAGGTATCGAAGCAATAGAGTCCTAATGCTTCTTAAAACGCGATATCGCATCTCATTTCTATGTTTCATGCTAAGATATAATATGATTTGCGAAGTGTCATGTATTCCTCATCTACACTTCAAATGAAGGCAAATGCGACACTTCCTTGCTAGGAAATTGCGTCTGCAGATGTCTAGGTATCGTAGCAATAGATTTCTAATGCTTCTTAAAACGCGATATCGCATCTCATTTCTATGTTTCATGGTAAGATATTATATGATTTACGAAGTGTCATGTATTCCTCGTCTACACTCCAAATGAATGCAAATGCGACACTTCCTTGCTAGGAAATAGCGTCTGCAGATGTCTAGGTATCGTAGCAATAGATTTCTAATGCTTCTTAAAACGCGATATCGCATCTCATTTCTATGTTTCATGGTAAGATATAACATGATTTGCGAAGTGTTATGTATTCCTCGCCTACACTTCAATTGAATGTAAATGCGACACTTCCTTGCAAGGAAATAGCGTTTGCAGATGTCTACGTATCGAAGCAATAGAGTTCAAATGCTTCTTAAAACGAGATATCGCACCTCATTTCTATGTTTCATGGTAAGATATTATATGATTTGCGAAGTGTCATGTATTCCTCGTCTACACTTCAAATGAATGCAAATGCGACACTTCCTTGCTAGGAAATAGCGTCTGCAGATGTCTAGATATCGTAGCAATAGATTTCTAATGCTTCTTTAAACGCGATATCGCATCTCATTTCTATGTTTCATGGTAAGATATAATATGATTTGCGAAGTGTTATGTATTCCTCGTCTACACTTCAATTGAATGTAAATGCGACACTTCCTTGCAAGGAAATAGCGTCTGCGGATGTCTAGGTATCGTAGCAATAGAGTTCTAATGCTTCTTAAAACGCGATATCGCATCTCATTTCTATGTTTCATGGTAAGATATAACATGATTTGCGAAGTGTTATGTATTCCTCGTCTACACTTCAATTGAATGTAAATGCGACACTTCCTTGCAAGGAAATAGCGTTTGCAGATGTCTACGTATCGAAGCAATAGAGTTCAAATGCTTCTTAAAACGAGATATTGCATCTCATATCTGTGTTTCATGATAAGATATAATATTCATTATGAATTGTTATGCATTCCTCGTCTACGATTCAAATGAATAAAAATGCGACACTTCCTTGCAAGGAAATAGCGTTTGCAGATGTCTACGTATCGTAGCAATAGAGTTCTTATGATTCTTAAAACGCGATATCGCATCTCATTTCTATGTTTCATGGTAAGATATAACATGATTTGCGAAGTGTTATGTATTCCTCGTCTACACTTCAATTGAATGTAAATGCGACACTTCCTTGCAAGGAAATAGCGTTTGCAGATGTCTACGTATCGATGCAATAGAGTTCAAATGCTTCTTAAAACGAGATATTGCATCTCATATCTGTGTTTCATGATAAGATATAATATTCATCATGAAGTGTTATGCATTCCTCGTCTACAATTCAAATGAATGTAAATGTGACACTTCCTTTGTAGGAAATAGTGTCTGCGGATGTCTATGTATCGTAGCAATAGAGTTCTAATGCTTCTTAAAACGTGATATTGCATCTCATATCTATGTTTCAAGATAAGTAATAATATTCATAGCGAAGTGTCGTGTATTCCTCGTCTACACTTCAAATGAATGTAAATGCGACACTTCCTTGCATGGAAATAGCGTTTGCAGATGTCTACGTATCGAAGCAATAGAGTTCAAATGCTTCTCAAAACGAAATATTGCATCTCATATCTATGTTTCATGATAAGATATAATATTCATTATGAAGTGTTATGCATTCCTCGTCTATGATTCAAATGAATGTAAATGCGACACTTCCTTGCAAGGAAATAGCGTCTGCAGATGTCTACGTATCGTAGCAATAGAGTTCTTATGATTCTTAAAACGCGATATCGCATCTCACTTCTATGTTTCATGGTAATGTATAATATGATTTGCGAAGTGTTATGTATTCCTCGTCTACACATCAAATGAATGTGAATGCGACACTTCCACGCTAGGAAATAGCGTTTGCAGATGTCTACGTATCGTAGCAATAGATTTCTAATGCTTCTAAAAACGCGATATCGCATCTCATTTCTATGTTTCATGGTAAGATATAACATGATTTGCGAAGTGTTATGTATTCCTCGTCTACATTTCAAATGAATGTAAATGCGACACTTCCTTGCAAGGAAATAGCGTTTGCAGATGTCTACGTATCGTAGCAAGAGACTTCTAATGCTTCTTAAAACGCGATATCGCATCTCATTTCTATGTTTCATGGTAAGATATTATATGATTTGCGAAGTGTCATGTATTCCTCGTCTACACTTCAAATGAATGCAAATGCGACTCTTCCTTGCTAGGAAATAGCGTCTGCAGATGTCTAGGTATCGTAGCAATAGATTTCTAATGCTCCTTAAAACGCGATATCGCATCTCATTTCTATGTTTCATGGTAAGATATAACATGATTTGCGAAGTGTTATGTATTCCTCGTCTACACTTCAATTGAATGTAAATGCGACACTTCCTTGCAAGGAAATAGCGTTTGCAGATGTCTACGTATCGAAGCAATAGAGTTCAAATGCTTCTTAAAACGAGATATTGCATCTCATATCTGTGTTTCATGATAAGATATAATATTCATTATGAAGTGTTATGCATTCCTCGTCTAGGATTCAAATGAATGTAAATGCGACACTTCCTTGGTAGGAAATAGCTTCTGCAGATGTCTAGGTATCGTAGCAATAGAGTCCTAATGCTTCTTAAAACGCGATATCGCATCTCATTTCTATGTTTCATGGTAAGATATAACATGATTTGCGAAGTGTTATGTATTCCTCGTCTACAATTCAAATGAATGTAAATGCGACACTTCCTTGCAAGGAAATAGCGTTTGCAGATGTCTACGTATCGTGGCAAGAGACTTCTAATGCTTCTTAAAACGCGATATCGCATCTCATTTCTATGTTTCATGGTAAGATATAATATGATTTGCGAAGTGTTATGTAGTCCTCGTCTACACTTCAATTGAATGTAAATGCGACACTTCCTTGCAAGGAAATAGCGTCTGCGGATGTCGATGTATCGTAGCAATAGAGTTCTAATGCTTCTTAAAACGCGATATCGCATCTCATTTCTATGTTTCATGGTAAGATATAACATGATTTGCGAAGTGCTATGTATTCCTCGTCTACACTTCAATTGAATGAAAATGCGACACTTCCTTGCAAGGAAATAGCGTTTGCAGATGTCTACGTATCGAAGCAATGGCGTTCAAATGCTTCTTAAAAGGAGATATTGCATCTCATATCTGTGTTTCATGATAAGATATAATATTCATTATGAAGTGTTATGCATTCCTCGTCTACGATTCAAATGAATGTAAATGCGACACTTCCTTGCAAGGAAATAGCGTTTGCAGATGTCTACGTATCGTAGCAATAGATTTCTAATGCTTCTTAAAACGCGATATCGCATCTCATTTCTATGTTCCATGGTAAGATATAACATGATTTGCGAAGTGTTATGTATTCCTCGTCTACACTTCAAATGAATGTAAATGCGAGACTTCCTTGCAACCAAATAGCGTTTGCAGATGTCTACGTATCGTAGAAAGACACTTCTAATGCTTCTTAAAACGCGATATAGCATCTCATTTCTATGTTTCATGATAAGATATTATATGATTTGCGAAGTGTCATGTATTCCTCGTCTACACTTCAAATGAATGTAAATGCGACACTTCCTTGCTAGGAAATAGCGTCTGCAGATGTCTAGGTATCGTAGCAATCGAGTTCTAATGCTTCTTAAATCGCGATATCGCTTCTCATTTCTATGTTTCATGGTAAGATATAATATGATTTGCGAAGTGTCATGTATTCCTCGTCTACACTTCAAATGAAGGCAAATGCGACACTTCCTTGGTAGCAAATAGCGTCTGCAGATGTCTAGGTATCGAAGCAATAGAGTCCTAATGCTTCTTAAAACGCGATATCGCATCTCATTTCTATGTTTCATGCTAAGATATAATATGATTTGCGAAGTGTCATGTATTCCTCATCTACACTTCAAATGAAGGCAAATGCGACACTTCCTTGCTAGGAAATTGCGTCTGCAGATGTCTAGGTATCGTAGCAATAGATTTCTAATGCTTCTTAAAACGCGATATCGCATCTCATTTCTATGTTTCATGGTAAGATATTATATGATTTACGAAGTGTCATGTATTCCTCGTCTACACTCCAAATGAATGCAAATGCGACACTTCCTTGCTAGGAAATAGCGTCT
Source organism: Xylocopa sonorina (assembly GCF_050948175.1). Classification (NCBI taxonomy): domain Eukaryota; kingdom Metazoa; phylum Arthropoda; class Insecta; order Hymenoptera; family Apidae; genus Xylocopa; species Xylocopa sonorina. The sequence continues at coordinate 269,463 of NW_027490260.1, read as the reverse complement.
GCAGATGTCTAGGTATCGTAGCAATAGATTTCTAATGCTTCTTAAAACGCGATATCGCATCTCATTTCTATGTTTCATGGTAAGATATAACATGATTTGCGAAGTGTTATGTATTCCTCGTCTACACTTCAATTGAATGTAAATGCGACACTTCCTTGCAAGGAAATAGCGTTTGCAGATGTCTACGTATCGAAGCAATAGAGTTCAAATGCTTCTTAAAACGAGATATCGCACCTCATTTCTATGTTTCATGGTAAGATATTATATGATTTGCGAAGTGTCATGTATTCCTCGTCTACACTTCAAATGAATGCAAATGCGACACTTCCTTGCTAGGAAATAGCGTCTGCAGATGTCTAGATATCGTAGCAATAGATTTCTAATGCTTCTTTAAACGCGATATCGCATCTCATTTCTATGTTTCATGGTAAGATATAATATGATTTGCCAAGTGTTATGTATTCCTCGTCTACACTTCAAATGAATGTAAATGCGACACTTCCACGCTAGGAAATAGCGTTTGCAGATGTCTACGTATCGTAGCAATAGATTTCTAATGCTTCTAAAAACGCGATATCGCATCTCATTTCTATGTTTCATGGGAAGATATAACATGATTTGCGAAGTGTTATGTACTCCTCGTCTACATTTCAATTGAATGTAAATGCGACACTTCCTTGCAGGGAAATAGCGTTTGCAGATGTCTACGTATCGTAGCAATAGATTTCTAATGCTTCTTAAAACGCGATATCGCATCTCATTTCTATGTTTCATGGTAAGATATTATATGATTTGCGAAGTGACATGTATTCCTCGTCTACACTTCAAATGAATGCAAATCCGGCACTTCCTTGCTAGGAAATAGCGTCTGCAGATGTCTAGGTATCGTAGCAATAGATTTCTAATGCTTCTTAAAACGCGATATCGCATCTCATTTCTATGTTTCATGGTAAGATATAATATGATTTGCGAAGTGTTATGTATTCCTCGTCTACACTTCAATTGAATGTGAATGCGACACTTCCTTGCAAGGAAATAGCGTCTGCGGATGTCTAGGTATCTTAGCAATAGGGTTCTAATGCTTCTTAAAACGCGATATCGCATCCCATTTCTATGTTTCATGGTAAGATATAACATGATTTGCGAAGTGTTATGTATTCCTCGTCTACACTTCAATTGAATGTAAATGCGACACTTCCTTGCAAGGAAATAGCGTTTGCAGATGTCTACGTATCGAAGCAATAGAGTTCAAATGCTTCTTAAAACGAGATATTGCATCTCATATCTGTGTTTCATGATAAGATATAATATTCATTAAGAAGTGTTATGCATTCCTCGTCTACGATTCAAATGAATGTAAATGCCACACTTCCTTGCAAGGAAATAGCGTTTGCAGATGTCTACGTATCGAAGCAATAGAGTTCAAATGCTTCTTAAAACGAGATATTGCATCTCATATCTGCGTTTCATGATAAGATATAATATTCATTATGAAGTGTTATGCATTCCTCGTCTACGATTCAAATGAATGTAAATGCGACACTTCCTTGCAAGGAAATAGCGTTTGCAGATGTCTACGTATCGTAGCAATAGAGTTCTTATGATTCTTAAAACGCGATATCGCATCTCATTTCTATGTTTCATGGTAAGGTATAATATGATTTGCGAAGTGTTATGTATTCCTCGTCTACACATCAAATGAATGTGAATGCGACACTTCCACGCTAGGAAATAGCGTTTGCAGATGTCTACGTATCGTAGCAATAGATTTCTAATGCTTCTTAAAACGCGATATCGCATCTCATTTCTATGTTTCATGGTAAGATATAACATGATTTGCGAAGTGTTATGTATTCCTCGTCTACACTTCAAATGAATGTAAATGCGAGACTTCCTTGCAACCAAATAGCGTTTGCAGATGTCTACGTATCGTAGCAATAGAGATCTTATGACTCTTATAACGCGATATAGCATCTCATTTCTATGTTTCATGGTAAGATATAATATGATTTGCGAAGTGTTATGTATTCCTCGTCTACACTTCAATTGAATGTAAATGCGACACTTCCTTGCAAGGAAATAGCGTCTGCGGATATCTAGGTATCGTAGCAATAGAGTTCTAATGCTTCTTAAAACGCGATATCGCATCTCATTTCTATGTTTCATGGTAAGATATAACATGATTTGCGAAGTGTTATGTATTCCTCGTCTACACTTCAAATGAATGTGAATGCGACACTTCCTCGCTAGGGAATAGCGTTTGCAGATGTCTAGGTATCGTAGCAATAGATTTCTAATGCTTCTTAAAACGCGATATCGCATCTCATTTCTATGTTTCATGGTAAGATATAATATGATTTGCGCTGTGTCATGTATTCCTCGTCTACACTTCAAATGAATGTAAATGCGACACTTCCTTGCTAGGAAATAGCGTCTGCAGATGTCTAGGTATCGTAGCAATAGTGTTCTAATGCTTCTTAAAACGCGATATCGCATCTCATTTCTATGTTTCATGGTAAGATATAACATGATTTGCGAAGTGTTATGTATTCCTCGTCTACACTTCAATTGAATGTAAATGCGACACTTCCTTGCAAGGAAATAGCGTTTGCAGATGTCTACGTATCGAAGCAATAGAGTTCAAATGCTTCTTAAAAGGAGATATTGCGTATCATATCTGTGTTTCATGATAAGATATAATATTCATTATGAAGTGTTATGCATTCCTCGTCTACGATTCAAATGAATGTAAATGCGACACTTCCTTGCAGGGAAATAGCGTTTGCAGATGTCTACGTATCGTAGCAATAGAGTTCTTATGATTCTTAAAACGCGATATCGCATCTCATTTCTATGTTTCATGGTAAGGTATAATATGATTTGCGAAGTGTTATGTATTCCTCGTCTACACTTCAAATAAATGTAAACGCGACACTTCCTTGGTAGGAAATAGCGTCTGCAGATGTCTAGGTATCGTAGCAATAGAGTTCTAATGCTTCTTAAAACGCGACATCGCATCTCTTTTGTATGTTTCATGGTAAGATATAATATGATTTGCGAAGTGTCATGTATTCCTCGTCTACACTTCAAATGAATGTAAATGCGACACTTCCTTGCTAGGAAATAGCGTCTGCAGATGTCTAGGTATCGTAGCAATAGAGTTCTAATGCTCCTTAAAACGCGATATCGCATCTCATTTCTATGTTTCATGGTAAGATATAATATGATTTGGGAAGTGTCATGTATTCCTCGTCTACACTTCAAATGAATGTAAATGCGACACTTCCTTGCTAGGAAATAGCGTCTGCAGATGTCTAGGTATCGTAGCAGTAGTGTTCTAATGCTTCTTAAAACGCGATATCGCATCTCATTTCTATGTTTCATGGTAAGATATAATATGATTTGCGAAGTGTTATGTATTCCTCGTCTACACTTCAATTGAATGTAAATGCGACACTTCCTTGCAAGGAAATAGCGTCTGCGGATATCTAGGTATCGTAGCAATAGAGTTCTAATGCTTCTTAAAACGCGATATCGCATCTCATTTCTATGTTTCATGGTAAGATATAACATGATTTGCGAAGTGTTATGTATTCCTCGTCTACACTTCAATTGAATGTAAATGCGACACTTCCTTGGTAGGAACTAGCGTCTGCAGATGTCTAGGTATCGTAGCAATAGTGTTCGAATGCTTCTCAAAACGCGATATCCCATCTCATTTCTATGTTTCATGGTAAGTTACAACGTGATTTGCGATGTGTTATGTATTCCTCGTTTACACGTCAAATGAATGTAAATGCGACACTTCCTTGGTAGGAAATAGCGTTTGCAGATGTCTAGGTATCGTAGCAATAGAGTTCTAATGCTTCTTAAAACGCGATATCGCAACTCATTTCTATGTTTCATGGTAAGATATAACATGATTTGGGAAGTGTTATGTATTCCTCGTCTACACTTCAAATGAATGTAAATGAGACACTTCCTTGCTAGGAAATAGCGTTTGCAGATGTCTACGTATCGTAGCAATAGGGTTCTTATGATTCTTAAAACGCGATATCGCATCACATTTCTATGTTTCATGGTAAGATATAACATGATTTGCGAAGTGTTATGTATTCCTCGTCTACACATCAAATGAATGTGAATGCGACACTTCCACGCTAGGAAATAGCGTTTGCAGATGTCTACGTATCGTAGCAATAGATTTCTAATGCTTCTTAAAACGCGATATCGCATCTCATTTCTATGTTTCATGGTAAGATATAACATGATTTGCGAAGTGTTATGTATTCCTCGTCTACACAACAAATGAATGTGAATGCGACACTTCCTTGCTAGGAAATAGCGTTTGCAGATGTCTAGGTATCGTAGCAATAGAGCTCTAATGCTTCTTAAAACGCGATATCGCATCTCATTTCTATGTTTCATTGTAAGATATAACATGATTTGCGAAGTGTTATGTATTCCTCGTCTACACTTCAAATGAATGTAAATGAGACACTTCCTTGCTAGGAAATAGCGTCTGCAGATGTCTAGGTATCGTAGCAATAGAGTTCTAATGCTTCTTAAAGCGCGATATCGCATCTCATTTCTATGTTTCATGGTACGATATAATATGATTTGCGAAGTGCCATGTATTCCTCGTCTACACGTCAAATGAATGTAAATGCGACACTTCCTTGCTAGGAAATAGCGCCTGCAGATGTCTAGGTATCGTAGCAATAGAGTTCTAATGCTTCTTAAAACGCGATAACGCATCACATTTCTATGTTTGATGGTATGATATAATATGATTTGCGAAGTGTCATGTATTCCTCGTCTACACGTCAAATGAATGTAAATGCGACACTTCCTTGGTAGGAAATAGCGTTTGCATATGTCTACGTATCGTAGCAGTAGATTTCTAATGCTTCTTAAAAGGCGATATCGCATCTCATTTCTATGTTTCATGGTAAGCTATAATATGATTTGCGAAGTGTTATGTATTTCTCATCTACACTTCAAATGAATGTAAATGCGACACTTCGTTGCAAGGAAATAGCGTTTGCAGATGTCTACGTATCGTAGCAATAGGGTTCTTATGATTCTTAAAACGCGATATCGCATCTCATTTCTATGTTTCATGGTAAGATATAATGTGATTTGCGAAGTGTTATGTATTCCTCGTCTACACTTCAAATGAATGTGAATGCGACACTTCCTTGCTAGGAAATAGCGTTTGCAGATGTCTAGGTATCGTAGCAATAGAGCTCTAATGCTTCTTAAAACGCGATATCGCATCTCATTTCTATGTTTCATTGTAAGATATAACATGATTTGCGAAGTGTTATGTATTCCTCGTCTACACTTCAAATGAATGTAAATGAGACACTTCCTTGCAAGGAAATAGCGTTTGCAGATGTCTACGTATCGTAGCAATAGGGTTCTTATGATTCTTAAAACGCGATATCGCATCTCATTTCTATGTTTCATGGTAAGATATAATGTGATTTGCGAAGTGTTATGTATTCCTCGTCTACACTTCAAATGAATGTGAATGCGACACTTCCTTGCTAGGAAATAGCGTCTGCAGATGTCCAGGTATCGTAGCAATAGAGTTCTAATGCTTCTTAAAACGCGATATCGCATCTCATTTCTATGTTTCATGGTAAGCTATAATATGATTTGCGAAGTGTTATGTATTCCTCGTCTACACTTCAAATGAATGTAAATGCGACACTTCCTTGCAAGGAAATAGCGTTTGCAGATGTCTACGTATCGTAGCAATAGGGTTCTTATGATACTTAAAACGCGATATCGCATCTCATTTCTATGTTTCATGGTAAGATATAATGTGATTTGCGAAGTGTCATGTATTCCTCGTCTACACGTCAAATGAATGTAAATGCGACACTTCCTTGGTAGGAAATAGCGTTTGCAGATGTCTACGTATCGTAGCAATAGGGTTCTTATGATTCTTAAAACGCGATATCGCATCACATTTCTATGTTTCATGGTAAGATATAATGTGATTTGCGAAGTGTCATGTATTCCTCGTCTACACTTCAAATGAATGTAAATGCGACACTTCCTTGCAAAGAAATAGCGTTTGCAGATGTCTACGTATCGTAGCAATAGAGATCTTATGACTCTTATAACGCGATATAGCATCTCATTTCTATGTTTCATGGTAAGATATAATATGATTTGCGTAGTGTTACGTACTCCTCGTCTACACTTCAATTGAATGTAAATGCGACACTTCCTTGCTAGGAAATAGCGTCTGCAGATGTCTAGGTACCGTAGCCATAGTGTTCTAATGCTTCTTAAAACGCGATATCGCATCACATTTCTATGTTTCATGGTAAGATATAATGTGATTTGCGAAGTGTCATGTATTCCTCGTCTACACTTCAAATGAATGTAAATGCGACACTTCCTTGCTAGGAAATAGCGCCTGCAGATGTCTAGGTATCGTAGCAATAGAGTTCTAATGCTTCTTAAAACGCGATAACGCATCTCATTTCTATGTTTCATGGTAAGCTAAAATATGATTTGCGAAGTGTTGTGTATTCCTCGTCTACACTTCAAATGAATGTAAATGCGACACTTCCTCGCTAGGAAATAGCGTTTGCAGATGTCTACGTATCGTAGCAATATATTTCTAATGCTTCTTAAAACGCGATATCGCATCTTATTTCTATGCTTCATGGTAAGGTATAATATGATTTGCGAAGTGTTATGTATTCCTCGTCTACACTTCAAATGAATGTAAATGCGACACTTCCTTGCAAGGAAATAGCGTTTGCAGATGTCTACGTATCGTAGCAAGAGACTTCTAATGCTCCTTAAAACGCGATATCGCATCTCATTTCTATGTTTCATGGTAAGATATTATATGATTTGCGAAGTGTCATGTATTCCTCGTCTACACTTCAAATGAATGCAAATGCGACACTTCCTTGCTAGGAAATAGCGTCTGCAGATGTCTACGTATCGTTGCAATAGATTTCTAATGCTTCTTAGAACGATATATCTCATCTCATTTCTATGTTTCATGGTAAGATATAACATGATTTGCGAAGTGTTATGTATTCCTCGTCTACACTTCAAATGAATGTAAATGCGACACTTCCTTGCAAGGAAATAGCGCTTGCAGATGTCTACGTGTCGTAGCAATAGGGTTCTTATGATTCTTAAAACGCGATATCGCATCTCACTTCTATGTTTCATGGTAAGATATAATGTGATTTGCGAAGTGTTATGTATTCCTCGTCTACACTTCAAATGAATGTGAATGCGACACTTCCTTGCTAGGAAATAGCGTCTGCAGATGTCTAGGTATCGTAGCAATAGAGTTCTAATGCTTCTTAAAACGCGATATCGCATCTCATTTCTATGTTTCATGGTAAGCTATAATATGATTTGCGAAGTGTTATGTATTCCTCGTCTACACTTCAAATGAATGTAAATGCGACACTTCCTTGCAAGGAAATAGCGTTTGCAGATGTCTACGTATCGTAGCAATTGAGTTCTTATGATTCTTAAAACGCGATATCGCATCTCATTTCTATGTTTCATGGTAAGATATAACATGATTTGCGAAGTGTTATGTATTCCTCGTCTACACTTCAAATGAATGTAAATGCGACACTTCCTTGCAAGGATATAGCGTTTGCAGATGTCTACGTATCGTAGCAAGAGACTTCTAATGCTTCTTAAAACGCGATATCGCATCTCATTTCTATGTTTCATGGTAAGATATAACATGATTTGCGAAGTGTTATGTATTCCTCGTCTACACTTCAATTGAATGTAAATGCGACACTTCCTTGGTAGGAACTAGCGTCTGCAGATGTCTAGGTATCGTAGCAATAGTGTTCGAATGCTTCTCAAAACGCGATATCCCATCTCATTTCTATGTTTCATGGTAAGTTACAACGTGATTTGCGATGTGTTATGTATTCCTCGTTTACACGTCAAATGAATGTAAATGCGACACTTCCTTGGTAGGAAATAGCGTTTGCAGATGTCTAGGTATCGTAGCAATAGAGTTCTAATGCTTCTTAAAACGCGATATCGCATCTCATTTCTATGTTTCATGGTAAGATATAACATGATTTGCGAAGTGTTATGTATTCCTCGTCTACACTTCAAATGAATGTAAATGAGACACTTCCTTGCTAGGAAATAGCGTTTGCAGATGTCTACGTATCGTAGCAATAGGGTTCTTATGATTCTTAAAACGCGATATCGCATCACATTTCTATGTTTCATGGTAAGATATAACATGATTTGCGAAGTGTTATGTATTCCTCGTCTACACATCAAATGAATGTGAATGCGACACTTCCACGCTAGGAAATAGCGTTTGCAGATGTCTACGTATCGTAGCAATAGATTTCTAATGCTTCTTAAAACGCGATATCGCATCTCATTTCTATGTTTCATGGTAAGATATAACATGATTTGCGAAGTGTTATGTATTCCTCGTCTACACATCAAATGAATGTGAATGCGACACTTCCTTGCTAGGAAATAGCGTTTGCAGATGTCTAGGTATCGTAGCAATAGAGCTCTAATGCTTCTTAAAACGCGATATCGCATCTCATTTCTATGTTTCATTGTAAGATATAACATGATTTGCGAAGTGTTATGTATTCCTCGTCTACACTTCAAATGAATGTAAATGAGACACTTCCTTGCTAGGAAATAGCGTCTGCAGATGTCTAGGTATCGTAGCAATAGAGTTCTAATGCTTCTTAAAGCGCGATATCGCATCTCATTTCTATGTTTCATGGTATGATATAATATGATTTGCGAATTGTCATGTATTCCTCGTCTACACGTCAAATGAATGTAAATGCGACACTTCCTTGCTAGGAAATAGCGCCTGCAGATGTCTAGGTATCGTAGCAATAGAGTTCTAATGCTTCTTAAAACGCGATAACGCATCACATTTCTATGTTTGATGGTATGATATAATATGATTTGCGAAGTGTCATGTATTCCTCGTCTACACGTCAAATGAATGTAAATGCGACACTTCCTTGGTAGGAAATAGCGTTTGCATATGTCTACGTATCGTAGCAGTAGATTTCTAATGCTTCTTAAAAGGCGATATCGCATCTCATTTCTATGTTTCATGGTAAGCTATAATATGATTTGCGAAGTGTTATGTATTTCTCATCTACACTTCAAATGAATGTAAATGCGACACTTCGTTGCAAGGAAATAGCGTTTGCAGATGTCTACGTATCGTAGCAATAGGGTTCTTATGATTCTTAAAACGCGATATCGCATCTCATTTCTATGTTTCATGGTAAGATATAATGTGATTTGCGAAGTGTTATGTATTCCTCGTCTACACTTCAAATGAATGTGAATGCGACACTTCCTTGCTAGGAAATAGCGTCTGCAGATGTCTAGGTATCGTAGCAATAGAGTTCTAATGCTTCTTAATACGCGATATCGCATCTCATTTCTATGTTTCATGGTAAGATATAATATGATTTACGAAGTGTCATGTATTCCTCGTCTACACTTCAAATGAATGTAATTGCGACACTTCCTTGCAAGGAAATAGCGTTTGCAGATGTCTACGTATCGTAGCAATAGAGTTCAAATGCTTCTTAAAAGGAGATATTGCGTCTCATATCTATGTTTCATGATAAGATATAATATTCATTATGAAGTGTTATGCATTCCTCGTCTACGATTCAAATGAATGTAAATGCGACACTTCCTTGCAGGGAAATAGCGTTTGCAGATGTCTACGTATCGTAGCAATAGAGTTCTTATGTTTCTTAAAACGCGATATCGCATCTCATTTCTATGTTTCATGGTAAGGTATAATATGATTTGCGAAGTGTTATGTATTCCTCGTCTACACTTCAAATAAATGTAAATGCGACACTTCCTTGGTAGGAAATAGCGTCTGCAGATAACTAGGTATCGTAGCAATAGAGTTCTAATGCTTCTTAAAACGCGACATCGCATCTCTTTTGTATGTTTCATGGTAAGATATAATATGATTTGGGAAGTGTCATGTATTCCTCGTCTACACTTCAAATGAATGTAAATGCGACACTTCCTTGCTAGGAAATAGCGTCTGCAGATGTCTAGGTATCGTAGCAGTAGTGTTCTAATGCTTCTTAAAACGCGATATCGCATCTCATTTCTATGTTTCATGGTAAGATATAATATGATTTGCGAAGTGTTATGTATTCCTCGTCTACACTTCAATTGAATGTAAATGCGACACTTCCTTGCAAGGAAATAGCGTCTGCGGATATCTAGGTATCGTAGCAATAGAGTTCTAATGCTTCTTAAAACGCGATATCGCATCTCATTTCTATGTTTCATGGTAAGATATAACATGATTTGCGAAGTGTTATGTATTCCTCGTCTACACTTCAATTGAATGTAAATGCGACACTTCCTTGGTAGGAACTAGCGTCTGCAGATGTCTAGGTATCGGAGCAATAGTGTTCGAATGCTTCTCAAAACGCGATATCCCATCTCATTTCTATGTTTCATGGTAAGTTACAACGTGATTTGCGATGTGTTATGTATTCCTCGTTTACACGTCAAATGAATGTAAATGCGACACTTCCTTGGTAGGAAATAGCGTTTGCAGATGTCTAGGTATCGTAGCAATAGAGTTCTAATGCTTCTTAAAACGCGATATCGCATCTCATTTCTATGTTTCATGGTAAGATATAACATGATTTGCGAAGTGTTATGTATTCCTCGTCTACACTTCAAATGAATGTAAATGAGACACTTCCTTGCTAGGAAATAGCGTTTGCAGATGTCTACGTATCGTAGCAATAGGGTTCTTATGATTCTTAAAACGCGATATCGCATCACATTTCTATGTTTCATGGTAAGATATAACATGATTTGCGAAGTGTTATGTATTCCTCGTCTACACATCAAATGAATGTGAATGCGACACTTCCACGCTAGGAAATAGCGTTTGCAGATGTCTACGTATCGTAGCAATAGATTTCTAATGCTTCTTAAAACGCGATATCGCATCTCATTTCTATGTTTCATGGTAAGATATAACATGATTTGCGAAGTGTTATGTATTCCTCGTCTACACATCAAATGAATGTGAATGCGACACTTCCTTGCTAGGAAATAGCGTTTGCAGATGTCTAGGTATCGTAGCAATAGAGCTCTAATGCTTCTTAAAACGCGATATCGCATCTCATTTCTATGTTTCATTGTAAGATATAACATGATTTGCGAAGTGTTATGTATTCCTCGTCTACACTTCAAATGAATGTAAATGAGACACTTCCTTGCTAGGAAATAGCGTCTGCAGATGTCTAGGTATCGTAGCAATAGAGTTCTAATGCTTCTTAAAGCGCCATATCGCATCTCATTTCTATGTTTCATGGTATGATATAATATGATTTGCGAAGTGTCATGTATTCCTCGTCTACACGTCAAATGAATGTAAATGCGACACTTCCTTGCTAGGAAATAGCGCCTGCAGATGTCTAGGTATCGTAGCAATAGAGTTCTAATGCTTCTTAAAACGCGATAACGCATCACATTTCTATGTTTGATGGTATGATATAATATGATTTGCGAAGTGTCATGTATTCCTCGTCTACACGTCAAATGAATGTAAATGCGACACTTCCTTGGTAGGAAATAGCGTTTGCATATGTCTACGTATCGTAGCAGTAGATTTCTAATGCTTCTTAAAAGGCGATATCGCATCTCATTTCTATGTTTCATGGTAAGATATAATATGATTTGCGAAGTGTTATGTATTTCTCATCTACACTTCAAATGAATGTAAATGCGACACTTCGTTGCAAGGAAATAGCGTTTGCAGATGTCTACGTATCGTAGCAATAGGGTTCTTATGATTCTTAAAACGCGATATCGCATCTCATTTCTATGTTTCATGGTAAGATATAATGTGATTTGCGAAGTGTTATGTATTCCTCGTCTACACTTCAAATGAATGTGAATGCGACACTTCCTTGCTAGGAAATAGCGTCTGCAGATGTCTAGGTATCGTAGCAATAGAGTTCTAATGCTTCTTAATACGCGATATCGCATCTCATTTCTATGTTTCATGGTAAGATATAATATGATTTGCGAAGTGTTATGTATTCCTCGTCTGCACGTCAAATGAATGTAAATGCGACACTTCCTTGGTAGGAAATAGCGTTTGCAGATGTCTACGTATCGTAGCAATAGGGTTCTTATGATTCTTAAAACGCGATATCGCATCACATTTCTATGTTTCATGGTAAGATATAATGTGATTTGCGAAGTGTCATGTATTCCTCGTCTACACTTCAAATGAATGTGAATGCGACACTTCCTTGCTAGGAAATAGCGTTTGCAGATGTCTAGGTATCGTAGCAATAGAGCTCTAATGCTTCTTAAAACGCGATATCGCATCTCATTTCTATGTTTCATTGTAAGATATAACATGATTTGCGAAGTGTTATGTATTCCTCGTCTACACTTCAAATGAATGTAAATGAGACACTTCCTTGCTAGGAAATAGCGTCTGCAGATGTCTAGGTATCGTAGCAATAGAGTTCTAATGCTTCTTAAAGCGCGATATCGCATCTCATTTCTATGTTTCATGGTAAGATATAATATGATTTGCGAAGTGTTATGTATTCCTCGTCTACACGTCAAATGAATGTAAATGCGACACTTCCTTGGTAGGAAATAGCGTTTGCAGATGTCTACGTATCGTAGCAATAGGGTTCTTATGATTCTTAAAACGCGATATCGCATCACATTTCTATGTTTCATGGTATGATATAATGTGATTTGCGAAGTGTCATGTATTCCTCGTCTACACTTCAAATGAATGTAAATGCGACACTTCTTTGCTAGGAAATAGCGCCTGCAGATGTCTAGGTATCGTAGCAATAGGGTTCTAATGCTTCTTAAAACGCGATAACGCATCTCATTTCTATGTTTGATGGTATGATATAATATGATTTGCGAAGTGTCATGTATTCCTCGTCTACACGTCAAATGAATGTAAATGCGACACTTCCTTGCAAGGAAATAGCGTTGGCAGATGTCTACGTATCGTAGCAATAGGGTTCTTATGATTCTTAAAACGCGATATCGCATCTCATTTCTATGTTTCATGGTAAGATATAATGTGATTTGCGAAGTGTTATGTATTCCTCGTCTACACTTCAAATGAATGTGAATGCGACACTTCCTTGCTAGGAAATAGCGTCTGCAGATGTCCAGGTATCGTAGCAATAGAGTTCTAATGCTTCTTAAAACGCGATATCGCATCTCATTTCTATGTTTCATGGTAAGCTATAATATGATTTGCGAAGTGTTATGTATTCCTCGTCTACACTTCAAATGAATGTAAATGCGACACTTCCTTGCAAGGAAATAGCGTTTGCAGATGTCTACGTATCGTAGCAATAGGGTTCTTATGATACTTAAAACGCGATATCGCATCTCATTTCTATGTTTCATGGTAAGATATAATGTGATTTGCGAAGTGTCATGTATTCCTCGTCTACACGTCAAATGAATGTAAATGCGACACTTCCTTGGTAGGAAATAGCGTTTGCAGATGTCTACGTATCGTAGCAATAGGGTTCTTATGATTCTTAAAACGCGATATCGCATCACATTTCTATGTTTCATGGTAAGATATAATGTGATTTGCGAAGTGTCATGTATTCCTCGTCTACACTTCAAATGAATGTAAATGCGACACTTCCTTGCAAAGAAATAGCGTTTGCAGATGTCTACGTATCGTAGCAATAGAGATCTTATGACTCTTATAACGCGATATAGCATCTCATTTCTATGTTTCATGGTAAGATATAATATGATTTGCGTAGTGTTACGTACTCCTCGTCTACACTTCAATTGAATGTAAATGCGACACTTCCTTGCTAGGAAATAGCGTCTGCAGATGTCTAGGTAACGTAGCCATAGTGTTCTAATGCTTCTTAAAACGCGATATCGCATCACATTTCTATGTTTCATGGTAAGATATAATGTGATTTGCGAAGTGTCATGTATTCCTCGTCTACACTTCAAATGAATGTAAATGCGACACTTCCTTGCTAGGAAATAGCGCCTGCAGATGTCTAGGTATCGTAGCAATAGAGTTCTAATGCTTCTTAAAACGCGATAACGCATCTCATTTCTATGTTTCATGGTAAGCTAAAATATGATTTGCGAAGTGTTATGTATTCCTCGTCTACACTTCAAATGAATGTAAATGCGACACTTCCTCGCTAGGAAATAGCGTTTGCAGATGTCTACGTATCGTAGCAATATATTTCTAATGCTTCTTAAAACGCGATATCGCATCTTATTTCTATGCTTCATGGTAAGGTATAATATGATTTGCGAAGTGTTATGTATTCCTCGTCTACACTTCAAATGAATGTAAATGCGACACTTCCTTGCAAGGAAATAGCGTTTGCAGATGTCTACGTATCGTAGCAAGAGACTTCTAATGCTTCTTAAAACGCGATATCGCATCTCATTTCTATGTTTCATGGTAAGATATTATATGATTTGCGAAGTGTCATGTATTCCTCGTCTACACTTCAAATGAATGCAAATGCGACACTTCCTTGCTAGGAAATAGCGTCTGCAGATGTCTAGGTATCGTAGCAATAGAGTTCTAATGCCTCTTAAAACGCAATATCGCATCTCATTTCTATGTTTCATGGTAAGTTATAATATGATTTGCGATGTGTGATGTATTCCTCGTTTACACGTCAAATGAATGTAAATGCGACACTTCCTTGGTAGGAAATAGCGTTTGCAGATGTCTAGGTATCGTAGCAATAGAGTTCTAATGCTTCTTAAAACGCGATATCGCATCCCATTTCTATGTTTCATGGTAAGGTATAACATGATTTGCAAGTGTTATGTATTCCTCGTCTACACTTCAAATGAATGTAAATGAGACACTTCCTTGCTAGGAAATAGCGTCTGCAGATGTCTAGGTATCGTAGCAATAGAGTTCTAATGCTTCTTAAAACGCAATATCGCATCTCATTTCTATGTTTCATGGTAAGCTATAATATGATTTGCGAAGTGTTATGTATTCCTCGTCTACACTTCAAATGAATGTAAATGCGACACTTCCTTGCAAGGAAATAGCGTTTGCAGATGTCTACGTGTCGTAGCAATAGGGTTCTTATGACTCTTAAAACGCGATATCGCATCTCACTTCTATGTTTCATGGTAAGATATAATGTGATTTGCGAAGTGTTATGTATTCCTCGTCTACACTTCAAATGAATGTGAATGCGACACTTCCTTGCTAGGAAATAGCGTCTGCAGATGTCTAGGTATCGTAGCAATAGAGTTCTAATGCTTCTTAAAACGCGATATCGCATCTCATTTCTATGTTTCATGGTAAGATATAACATGATTTGCGAAGTGTTATGTATTCCTCGTCTACACTTCAATTGAATGTAAATGCGACACTTCCTTGCAAGGAAATAGCGTTTGCAGATATCTACGTATCGTAGCAATAGAGTTCAAATGCTTCTTAAAAGGAGATATTGCGTCTCATATCTATGTTTCATGATAAGATATAATATTCATTATGAAGTGTTATGCATTCCTCGTCTACGATTCAAATGAATGTAAATGCGACACTTCCTTGCAGGGAAATAGCGTTTGCAGATGTCTACGTATCGTAGCAATAGAGTTCTTATGTTTCTTAAAACGCGATATCGCATCTCATTTCTATGTTTCATGGTAAGGTATAATATGATTTGCGAAGTGTTATGTATTCCTCTTCTACACTTCAAATAAATGTAAATGCGACACTTCCTTGGTAGGAAATAGCGTCTGCAGATAACTAGGTATCGTAGCAATAGAGTTCTAATGCTTCTTAAAACGCGACATCGCATCTCTTTTGTATGTTTCATGGTAAGATATAATATGATTTGCGAAGTGTTATGTATTCCTCGTCTACACTTCAAATGAATGTGAATGCGACACTTCCTCGCTAGGAAATAGCGTTTGCAGATGTCTAGGTATCGTAGCAATAGATTTCTAATGCTTCTTAAAACGCGATATCGCATCTCATTTCTATGTTTCATGGTAAGATATAATATAATTTGCGAAGTGTTATGTATTCCTCGTCTACACTTCAATTGAGTGTAAATGCGACACTTCCGTGCAAGGAAATAGCGTCTGCGGATGTCTAGGTATCGTAGCAATAGAGTTCTAATGCTTCTTAAAACGCGATATCGCATCTCATTTCTATGTTTCATGGTAAGATATAACATGATTTGCGAAGTGTTATGTATTCCTCGTCTACACTTCAATTGAATGTAAATGCGACACTTCCTTGCAAGGAAATAGCGTTTGCAGATGTCTACGTATCGAAGCAATAGAGTTCAAATGCTTCTTAAAAGGAGATATTGCGTCTCATACCTGTGTTTCATGATAAGATATAATATTCATTATGAAGTGTTATGCATTCCTCGTCTACGATTCAAATGAATGTAAATGCGACACTTCCTTGCAGGTAAATAGCGTTTGCAGATGTCTACGTATCGTAGCAATAGAGTTCTTATGATTCTTAAAACGCGATATCGCATCTCATTTCTATGTTTCATGGTAAGGTATAATATGATTTGCGAAGTGTTATGTATTCCTCGTCTACACTTCAAATAAATGTAAATGCGACACGTCCTTGGTAGGAAATAGCGTCTGCAGATGTCTAGGTATCGTAGCAATAGAGTTCTAATGCTTCTTAAAACGCGACATCGCATCTCTTTTGTATGTTTCATGGTAAGATATAATATGATTTGCGAAGTGTCATGTATTCCTCGTCTACACTTCAAATGAATGTAAATGCGACATTTCCTTGCTAGGAAATAGCGTCTGCAGATGTCTAGGTATCGTAGCAATAGAGTTCTAATGCTTCTTAAAACGCGATATCGCATCTCATTTCTATGTTTCATGGTAAGCTATAATATGATTTGCGAAGTGTTATGTATTCCTCGTCTACACTTCAAATGAATGTAAATGCGACACTTCCTTGGTAGGAAATAGCGTCTGCAGATGTCTAGGTATCGTAGCAATAGAGTCCTAATGCTTCTTAAAACGCGATATCGCATCTCATTTCTATGTTTCATGCTAAGATATAATATGATTTGCGAAGTGTCATGTATTCCTCGTCTACACTTCAAATGAAGGCAAATGCGACACTTCCTTGCTAGGAAATAGGGTCTGCAGATGTCTAGGTATCGTAGCAATAGATTTCTAATGCTTCTTAAAACGCGATATCGCATCTCATTTCTATGTTTCATGGTAAGATATAATATAATTTGCGAAGTGTTATGTATTCCTCGTCTACACTTCAATTGAGTATAAATGCGACACTTCCGTGCAAGGAAATAGCGTCTGCGGATGTCTAGGTATCGTAGCAATAGAGTTCTAATGCTTCTTAAAACGCGATATCGCATCTCATTTCTATGTTTCATGGTAAGATATAACATGATTTGCGAAGTGTTATGTATTCCTCGTCTACACCTCAATTGAATGTAAATGCGACACTTCCTTGCAAGGAAATAGCGTTTGCAGATGTCTACGTATCGAAGCAATAGAGTTCAAATGCTTCTTAAAAGGAGATATTGCGTCTCATACCTGTGTTTCATGATAAGATATAATATTCATTATGAAGTGTTATGCATTCCTCGTCTACGATTCAAATGAATGTAAATGCGACACTTCCTTGCAGGGAAATAGCGTTTGCAGATGTCTACGTATCGTAGCAATAGAGTTCTTATGATTCTTAAAACGCGATATCGCATCTCATTTCTATGTTTCATGGTAAGGTATAATATGATTTGCGAAGTGTTATGTATTCCTCGTCTACACTTCAAATAAATGTAAATGCGACACTTCCTTGGTAGGAAATAGCGTCTGCAGATGTCTAGGTATCGTAGCAATAGAGTTCTAATGCTTCTTAAAACGCGACATCGCATCTCTTTTGTATGTTTCATGGTAAGATATAATATGATTTGCGAAGTGTCATGTATTCCTCGTCTACACTTCAAACGAATGTAAATGCGACATTTCCTTGCTAGGAAATAGCGTCTGCAGATGTCTAGGTATCGTAGCAATAGAGTTCTAGTGCTCCTTAAAACGCGATATCGCATCTCATTTCTATGTTTCATGGTAAGATATAATATGATTTGGGAAGTGTCATGTATTCCTCGTCTACACTTCAAATGAATATAAATGCGACACTTCCTTGCGTGGAAATAGCGTTTGCAGATGTCTAGGTATCGTAGCAATAGAGTTCTAATGCTTCTTAAAACGCGATATCGCATCTCATTTCTATGTTTCATGGTAAGCTATAATATGATTTGCGAAGTGTTATGTATTCCTCGTCTACACTTCAAATGAATGTAAATGCGACACTTCCTTGCAAGGAAATAGCGTTTGCAGATGTCTACGTATCGTAGCAATAGGGTTCTTATGATTCTTAAAACGCGATATCGCATCTCACTTCTATGTTTCATGGTAAGATATAATGTGATTTGCGAAGTGTTATGTATTCCTCGTCTACACTTCAAATGAATGTGAATGCGACACTTCCTTGCTAGGAAATAGCGTCTGCAGATGTCTAGGTATCGTAGCAATAGAGTTCTAATGCTTCTTAAAACGCGATATCGCATCTCATTTCTATGTTTCATGGTAAGATATTATATGATTTGCGAAGTGTCATGTATTCCTCGTCTACACTTCAAATGAATGCAAATGCGACACTTCCTTGCAGGGAAATAGCGTTTGCAGATGTCTACGTATCGTAGCAATAGAGTTCTTATGATTGTTAAAACGCGATATCGCATCTCATTTCTATGTTTCATGGTAAGGTATAATATGATTTGCGAAGTGTTATGTATTCCTCGTCTACACTTCAAATGAATGTGAATGCGACACTTCCTCGCTAGGAAATAGCGTTTGCAGATGTCTAGGTATCGTAGCAATAGATTTCTAATGCTTCTTAAAACGCGATATCGCATCTCATTTCTATGTTTCATGGTAAGATATAATATAATTTGCGAAGTGTTATGTATTCCTCGTCTACACTTCAATTGAGTGTAAATGCGACACTTCCGTGCAAGGAAATAGCGTCTGCGGATGTCTAGGTATCGTAGCAATAGAGTTCTAATGCTTCTTAAAACGCGATATCGCATCTCATTTCTATGTTTCATGGTAAGATATAACATGATTTGCGAAGTGTTATGTATTCCTCGTCTACACTTCAATTGAATGTAAATGCGACACTTCCTTGCAAGGAAATAGCGTTTGCAGATGTCTACGTATCGTAGCAATAGAGTTCAAATGCTTCTTAAAAGGAGATATTGCGTCTCATATCTATGTTTCATGATAAGATATAATATTCATTATGAAGTGTTATGCATTCCTCGTCTACGATTCAAATGAATGTAAATGCGACACTTCCTTGCAGGGAAATAGCGTTTGCAGATGTCTACGTATCGTAGCAATAGAGTTCTTATGTTTCTTAAAACGCGATATCGCATCTCATTTCTATGTTTCATGGTAAGGTATAATATGATTTGCGAAGTGTTATGTATTCCTCGTCTACACTTCAAATAAATGTAAATGCGACACTTCCTTGGTAGGAAATAGCGTCTGCAGATAACTAGGTATCGTAGCAATAGAGTCCTAATGCTTCTTAAAACGCGATATCGCATCTCATTTCTATGTTTCATGCTAAGATATAATATGATTTGCGAAGTGTCATGTATTCCTCGTCTACACTTCAAATGAAGGCAAATGCGACACTTCCTTGCTAGGAAATAGGGTCTGCAGATGTCTAGGTATCGTAGCAATAGATTTCTAATGCTTCTTAAAACGCGATATCGCATCTCATTTCTATGTTTCATGGTAAGATATAATATAATTTGCGAAGTGTTATGTATTCCCCGTCTACACTTCAATTGAGTGTAAACGCGACACTTCCGTGCAAGGAAATAGCGTCTGCGGATGTCTAGGTATCGTAGCAATAGGTAGCAATAGAGTTCTAATGCTTCTTAAAACGCGATATCGCATCTCATTTCTATGTTTCATGGTAAGATATAACATGATTTGCGAAGTGTTATGTATTCCTCGTCTACACTTCAATTGAATGTAAATGCGACACTTCCTTGCAAGGAAATAGCGTTTGCAGATGTCTACGTATCGAAGCAATAGAGTTCAAATGCTTCTTAAAAGGAGATATTGCGTCTCATATCTGTGTTTCATGATAAGATATAATATTCATTATGAAGTGTTATGCATTCCTCGTCTACGATTCAAATGAATGTAAATGCGACACTTCCTTGCTAGGAAATAGCGTCTGCAGATGTCTAGGTATCGTAGAAATAGTGTTCTAATGCTTCTTAAAACGCGGTATCGCATCTCATTTCTATGTTTCATGGTAAGATATAATATGATTTGCGAAGTGTTATGTATTCCTCGTCTACACTTCAAATAAAATGTAAATGCGACACTTCCTTGGTAGGAAATAGCGTCTGCGGATGTCTAGGTATCGTAGCAATAGAGTTCTAATGCTTTCTTAAAACGCGATATCGCATCTCATTTCTATGTTTCATGGTAAGAGTATAACATGGATTTGCGAAGTGTTATGTATTCCTCGTCTACACTTCAATTGAATGTAAATGCGACACTTCCCTTGCAAGGAAAATACGTTTGCAGATGTCTACGTATCGTAGCAATAGAGTTCAAATGCTTCTTAAAAGGAGATATTGCGTCTCATATCTATGTTTCATGATAAGATATAATATTCATTATGAAGTGTTATGCATTCCTCGTCTACGATTCAAATGAATGTAAATTGCGACACTTCCTTGCAGGGAAATAGCGTTTGCAGATGTCTACGTATCGTAGCAATAGAGTTCTTATGTTCTTAAAACGCGATATCGCATCTCATTTCTATGTTTCATGGTAAGGTATAATATGATTTGCGAAGTGTTATGTATTCCTCGTCTACACTTCAAATAAATGTAAATGCGACACTTCCTTGGTAGGAAATAGCGTCTGCAGATAACTAGGTATCGTAGCAATAGAGTTCTAATGCTTCTTAAAACGCGACATCGCATCTCTTTTGTATGTTTCATGGTAAGATATAATATGATTTGCGAAGTGTTATGTATTCCTCGTCTACACTTCAAATGAAATGTGAATGCGACACTTCCTTGTAAGGAAATAGCGTTTGCAGATGGTCTACGTATCGTAGCAATAGAGTTCTTATGATTCTTAAAACGCGATATCGCATCTCATTTCTATGTTTCATGGTAAGATATAACATGATTTGCGAAGTGTTATGTATTCCTCGTCTACACTTCAAATGAATGTAAATGCGACACTTCCTTGCAAGGATATAGCGTTTGCAGATGTCTACGTATCGTAGCAAGAGACTTCTAATGCTTCTTAAAACGCGATATCGCATCTCATTTCTATGTTTCATGGTAAGATATTATATGATTTGCGAAGTGTCATGTATTCCTCGTCTTACACTTCAAATGAATGCAAATGCGACACTTCCTTGCAGGGAAATAGCGTTTGCAGATGTTAGGTATCGTAGCAATAGATTTCTAATGCTTCTTAAAACGCGATATCGCATCTCATTTCTATGTTTCATGGTAAGATATAATATGATTTGCGAAGTGTCATGTATTCCTCGGTCTACACTTCAAATGAATGTAAATGCGACACTTCCTTGCTAGGAAATAGCGTCCTGCAGATGTCTAGGTATCGTAGAAATAGTGTTCTAGTGCTTCTTAAAACGCGATTATCGCATCTCAATTTCTATGTTTCATGGTAAGATATAATATGATTTTCGAAGTGTTATGTATTCCTCGTCTACACTTCAAATGAATGTAAATGCGACACTTCCTTGTAGGAAATAGCGTCTGCAGATGTCTAGGTATCGTAGCAATATAGTCCTAATGCTTCTTAAAACGCGATATCGCATCTCATTTCTATGTTTCATGCTAAGATATAATATGATTTGCGAAGTGTCCATGTATTCCTCGTCTACACTTCAAATGAAGGCAAATGCGACACTACCTTGCTAGGAAATAGGGTCTGCAGATGTCTAGGTATCGTAGCAATAGATTTCTAAATGCTTCTTAAAAACGCGATATCGCATCTCATTTCTATGTTTCATGGTAAGATATAATATAATTTGCGAAGTGTTATGTATTCCTCGTCTACACTTCAATTGAGTGTAAATGCGACACTTCCGTGCAAGGAAATAGCGTCTGCGGATGTCTAGGTATCGTAGCAATAGAGTTCTAATGCTTCTTAAAACGCGATATCGCATCCATTTCTATGTTTCATGGTAAGATATAACATGATTTTGCGAAGTGTTATGTATTCCTCGTCTACACTTCAATTGAATGTAAATGCGACACTTCCTTGCAAGGAAATAGCGTTTGCAGATGTCTACGTATCGAAGCAATAGAGTTCAAAATGCTTCTTAAAAGGAGATATTGCGTCTCATATCTGTGTTTCATGATAAGATATATATTCATTATGAAGTGTTATGCATTCCTCGTCTACGATTCAAATGAATGTAAATGCGACACTTCCTTGCAGGGAAATAGCGTTTGCGATGTCTACGTATCGTAGCAATAGAGTTCTTATGATTCTTAAAACGCGATATCGCATCTCATTTCTATGTTTCATGGTAAGGTATAATATGATTTGCGAAGTGTTATGTATTCCTCGTCTACACTTCAAATAATGTAATGCGACACTTCCTTGGTAGGAAATAGCGTCTGCAGATGTCTAGGTATCGTAGCAATAGAGTTCTAATGCTTCTTAAAACGCGATATCGCATCACATTTCTATGCTTCATGGTAAGATATAATGTGATTTGCGAAGTGTCATGTATTCCTCGTCTACACTTCCAAATGAATGTAAATGCGACACTTCCTTGCTAGGAAATAGCGTTTGCAGATGTCTACGTATCGTAGCAATAGGGTTCTTATGATTCTTAAAAACGCGATATCGCATCTCATTTCTATGTTTCATGGTAATATATAATGTGATTTGCGAAGTGTCATGTATTCCTCGTCTACACTTCAAATGAATGTAAATGCGACACTTCCTTGCAAAGAAATAGCGTTTGCAGATGTCTACGTATCGTAGCAATAGATTTCTAATGCTTCTTAAAACGCGATTATCGCATCTCATTTCTATGTTTCATGGTAAGATATTATATGATTTGCGAAGTGTTATGTATTCTCGTCTACACTTCAAAATGAATGTAAAATGCGACACTTCCTTGCAAGGAAATAGCGTCTGGCAGATGTCTACGTATCGTAGCAAATAGAGTTCTTATGACTCTTAAAACGCGATATAGCATCTCAGTTCTTTCTATGTGATTTGCGTAGTGTTACGTACTCCTCGTCTACACTTCAATTGAATGTAAATGCGACACTTCCTTGCTAGGAAATAGCGTCTGCAGATGTCTAGGTATCGTAGCCATAGTGTTCTAATGCTTCTTAAAACGCGATATCGCTTCTCATTTCTATGTTTCATGGTAAGATATAATATGATTTGCGAAGTGTTATGTATTCCTCGTCTACACGTCAAATGACTGTAAATGCGACACTTCCTCGGTAGGAAATAGCGTCTGCAGATGTCTAGGTATCGTAGCAATAGAGTTCTAATGCTCCTTAAAACGCGATATCGCATCTCATTTCTATGTTTCATGGTAAGATATAATATGATTTGGGAAGTGTCATGTATTCCTCGTCTACACTTCAAATGAATGCAAATGCGACACTTCCTTGCAGGGAAATAGCGTTTGCAGATGTCTAGGTATCGTAGCAATAGATTTCTAATGCTTCTTAAAACGCGATATCGCATGTCATTTCTATGTTTCAAGGTAAGATATAATATGATTTGCGAAGTGTCATGTATTCCTCGTCTACACTTCAAATGAATGTAAATGCGACACTTCCTTGCTAGGAAATAGCGTCTGCAGATGTCTAGGTATCGTAGAAATAGTGTTCTAGTGCTTCTTAAAACGCGGTATCGCATCTCATTTCTATGTTTCATGGTAAGATATAATATGATTTGCGAAGTGTTATGTATTCCTCGTCTGCACTTCAAATAAATGTAAATGCGACACTTCCTTGGTAGGAAATAGCGTCTGCGGATGTCTAGGTATCGTAGCAATAGAGTTCTAATGCTTCTTAAAACGCGATATCGCATCTCATTTCTATGTTTCATGGTAAGATATAACATGATTTGCGAAGTGTTATGTATTCCTCGTCTACACTTCAATTGAATGTAAATGCGACACTTCCTTGCAAGGAAATAGCGTTTGCAGATGTCTACGTATCGTAGCAATAAAGTTCAAATGCTTCTTAAAAGGAGATATTGCGTCTCATATCTATGTTTCATGATAAGATATAATATTCATTATGAAGTGTTATGCATTCCTCGTCTACGATTCAAATGAATGTAAATGCGACACTTCCTTGCAGGGAAATAGCGTTTGCAGATGTCTACGTATCGTAGCAATAGAGTTCTTATGTTTCTTAAAACGCGATATCGCATCTCATTTCTATGTTTCATGGTAAGGTATAATATGATTTGCGAAGTGTTATGTATTCCTCGTCTACACTTCAAATAAATGTAAATGCGACACTTCCTTGGTAGGAAATAGCGTCTGCAGATAACTAGGTATCGTAGCAATAGAGTTCTAATGCTTCTTAAAACGCGACATCGCATCTCTTTTGTATGTTTCATGGTAAGATATAATATGATTTGCGAAGTGTTATGTATTCCTCGTCTACACTTCAAATGAATGTGAATGCGACACTTCCTTGTAAGGAAATAGCGTTTGCAGATGTCTACGTATCGTAGCAATAGAGTTCTTATGATTCTTAAAACGCGATATCGCATCTCATTTCTATGTTTCATGGTAAGATATAACATGATTTGCGAAGTGTTATGTATTCCTCGTCTACACTTCAAATGAATGTAAATGCGACACTTCCTTGCAAGGATATAGCGTTTGCAGATGTCTACGTATCGTAGCAAGAGACTTCTAATGCTTCTTAAAACGCGATATCGCATCTCATTTCTATGTTTCATGGTAAGATATTATATGATTTGCGAAGTGTCATGTATTCCTCGTCTACACTTCAAATGAATGCAAATGCGACACTTCCTTGCAGGGAAATAGCGTTTGCAGATGTCTAGGTATCGTAGCAATAGATTTCTAATGCTTCTTAAAACGCGATATCGCATCTCATTTCTATGTTTCATGGTAAGATATAATATGATTTGCGAAGTGTCATGTATTCCTCGTCTACACTTCAAATGAATGTAAATGCGACACTTCCTTGCTAGGAAATAGCGTCTGCAGATGTCTAGGTATCGTAGAAATAGTGTTCTAATGCTTCTTAAAACGCGATATCGCATCTCATTTCTATGTTTCATGGTAAGATATAATATGATTTGCGAAGTGTTATGTATTCCTCGTCTACACTTCAAATGAATGTAAATGCGACACTTCCTTGGTAGGAAATAGCGTCTGCAGATGTCTAGGTATCGTAGCAATAGAGTCCTAATGCTTCTTAAAACGCGATATCGCATCTCATTTCTATGTTTCATGCTAAGATATAATATGATTTGCGAAGTGTCATGTATTCCTCGTCTACACTTCAAATGAAGGCAAATGCGACACTACCTAGCTAGGAAATAGGGTCTGCAGATGTCTAGGTATCGTAGCAATAGATTTCTAATGCTTCTTAAAACGCGATATCGCATCTCATTTCTATGTTTCATGGTAAGATATAATATAATTTGCGAAGTGTTATGTATTCCTCGTCTACACTTCAATTGAGTGTAAATGCGACACTTCCGTGCAAGGAAATAGCGTCTGCGGATGTCTAGGTATCGTAGCAATAGAGTTCTAATGCTTCTTAAAACGCGATATCGCATCTCATTTCTATGTTTCATGGTAAGATATAACATGATTTGCGAAGTGTTATGTATTCCTCGTCTACACTTCAATTGAATGTAAATGCGACACTTCCTTGCAAGGAAATAGCGTTTGCAGATGTCTACGTATCGAAGCAATAGAGTTCAAATGCTTCTTAAAAGGAGATATTGCGTCTCATATCTGTGTTTCATGATAAGATATAATATTCATTATGAAGTGTTATGCATTCCTCGTCTACGATTCAAATGAATGTAAATGCGACACTTCCTTGCAGGGAAATAGCGTTTGCAGATGTCTACGTATCGTAGCAATAGAGTTCTTATGATTCTTAAAACGCGATATCGCATCTCATTTCTATGTTTCATGGTAAGGTATAATATGATTTGCGAAGTGTTATGTATTCCTCGTCTACACTTCAAATAAATGTAAATGCGACACTTCCTTGGTAGGAAATAGCGTCTGCAGATGTCTAGGTATCGTAACAATAGAGTTCTAATGCTTCTTAAAACGCGACATCGCATCTCTTTTGTATGTTTCATGGTAAGATATAATATGATTTGCGAAGTGTCATGTATTCCTCGTCTACACTTCAAATGAATGTAAATGCGACACTTCCTTGCTAGGAAATAGCGTCTGCAGATGTCTAGGTATCGTAGCAATAGAGTTCTAATGCTCCTTAAAACGCGATATCGCATATCATTTCTATGTTTCATGGTAAGATATAATATGATTTGGGAAGTGTCATGTATTCCTCGTCTACACTTCAAATGAATGTAAATGCGACACTTCCTTGGTAGGAACTAGTGTCTGCAAATGTCTAGGTATCGTAGCAATAGTGTTCTAATGCTTCTCAAAACGCGATATCCCATCTCATTTCTATGTTTCATGGTAAGTTATAACATGATTTGCGATGTGTTATGTATTCCTCGTTTACACGTCAAATGAATGTAAATGGGACACTTCCTTGGTAGGAAATAGCGTTTGCAGATGTCTAGGTATCGTAGCAATAGAGTTCTAATGCTTCTTAAAACGCGATATCGCATCACATTTCTATGCTTCATGGTAAGATATAATGTGATTTGCGAAGTGTCATGTATTCCTCGTCTACACTTCAAATGAATGTAAATGCGACACTTCCTTGCTAGGAAATAGCGCCTGCAGATGTCTAGGTATCGTAGCAATAGAGTTCTAATGCTTCTTAAAACGCGATAACGCATCTCATTTCTATGTTTGATGGTATGATATAATATGATTTGCGAAGTGTCATGTATTCCTCGTCTACACGTCAAATGAATGTAAATGCGACACTTCCTTGCAAGGAAATAGCGTTTGCAGATGTCTAGGTATCGCAGCAATAGAGTTCTAATGCTTCTTTAAAACGCGATATCGCATCTCATTTCTATGTTTCATGGTAAGCTATAATATGATTTGCGAAGTGTTATGTATTCCTCGTCTACACTTCAAATGAATGTAAATGCGACACTTCCTTGCTAGGAAATAGCGCCTGCAGATGTCTAGGTATCGTAGCAATAGAGTTCTAATACTTCTTAAAACGCGACAACGCATCTCATTTCTATGTTTCATGGTAAGCTATAATATGATTTGCGAAGTGTCATGTATTCCTCGTCTACACTTCAAATGAATGTAAATGCGACACTTCCTTGCAAGGAAATAGCGTTTGCAGATGTCTACGTATCGTAGCAATAGGGTTCTTATGATTCTTAAAACGCGATATCGCATCTCATTTCTATGTTTCATGGTAAGATATAATGTGATTTGCGAAGTGTCATGTATTCCTCGTCTACACTTCAAATGAATGTAAATGCGACACTTCCTTGCTAGGAAATAGCGTCTGCAGATGTCTAGGTATCGTAGCAATAGAGTTCTAATGCTTCTTAAAACGCGATATCGCATCTCATTTCTATGTTTCATGGTAAGATATTATATGATTTGCGAAGTGTTATGTATTCCTCGTCTACACTTCAATTGAATGTAAATGCGACACTTCCTTGCAAGGAAATAGCGTTTGCAGATGTCTAGGTATCGTAGCAATAGAGTTCTAATACTTCTTAAAACGCGACAACGCATCTCATTTCTATGTTTGATGGTATGATATAATATGATTTGCGAAGTGTCATGTATTCCTCGTCTACACGTCAAATGAATGTAAATGCGACACTTCCTTGGTAGGAAATAGCGTTTGCATATGTCTACGTATCGTAGCAGTAGATTTCTAATGCTTCTTAAAAGGCGATATCGCATCTCATTTCTATGTTTCATGGTAAAATATAATATGATTTGCGAAGTGTCATGTATTCCTCGTCTACACTTCAAATGAACATAAATGCGACACTTCCTTGCAAGGAAATAGCGTTTGCAGATGTCTAGGTATCGTAGCAATAGAGTTCTAATGCTTCTTAAAACGCGATATCGCATCTCATTTCTATGTTTCATGGTAAGCTATAATATGATTTGCGAAGTGTTATGTATTCCTCGTCTACACTTCAATTGAATGTAAATGCGACACTTCCTTGCAAGGAAATAGCGTTTGCAGATGTCTACGTATCGTAGCAATAGGGTTCTTATGATTCTTAAAACGCGATATCGCATCTCATTTCTATGTT
This sequence comes from Xylocopa sonorina, assembly GCF_050948175.1. Classification (NCBI taxonomy): domain Eukaryota; kingdom Metazoa; phylum Arthropoda; class Insecta; order Hymenoptera; family Apidae; genus Xylocopa; species Xylocopa sonorina. The sequence goes on along the minus strand of NW_027490260.1, from coordinate 240,843 downwards.
TCATGGTAAGATATAATGTGATTTGCGAAGTGTCATGTATTCCTCGTCTACACTTCAAATGAATGTAAATGCGACACTTCCTTGCTAGGAAATAGCGTCTGCAGATGTCTAGGTATCGTAGCAATAGAGTTCTAATGCTTCTTAAAACGCGATATCGCATCTCATTTCTATGTTTCATGGTAAGATATTATATGATTTGCGAAGTGTTATGTATTCCTCGTCTACACTTCAAATGAATGTAAATGCGACACTTCCTTGCAAGGAAATAGCGTTTGCAGATGTCTACGTATCGTAGCAATAGGGTTCTTATGATTCTTAAAACGCGATATCGCATCTCACTTCTATGTTTCATGGTAAGATATAATGTGATTTGCGAAGTGTTATGTATTCCTCGTCTACACTTCAAATGAATGTGAATGCGACACTTCCTTGCTAGGAAATAGCGTCTGCAGATGTCTAGGTATCGTAGCAATAGAGTTCTAATGCTTCTTAAAACTCGATATCGCATCTCATTTCTATGTTTCATGGTAAGATATTATATGATTTGCGAAGTGTCATGTATTCCTCGTCTACACTTCAAATGAATGCAAATGCGACACTTCCTTGCAGGGAAATAGCGTTTGCAGATGTCTACGTATCGTAGCAATAGAGTTCTTATGATTGTTAAAACGCGATATCGCATCTCATTTCTATGTTTCATGGTAAGGTATAATATGATTTGCGAAGTGTTATGTATTCCTCGTCTACACTTCAAATGAATGTGAATGCGACACTTCCTCGCTAGGAAATAGCGTTTGCAGATGTCTAGGTATCGTAGCAATAGATTTCTAATGCTTCTTAAAACGCGATATCGCATCTCATTTCTATGTTTCATGGTAAGATATAATATAATTTGCGAAGTGTTATGTATTCCTCGTCTACACTTCAATTGAGTGTAAATGCGACACTTCCGTGCAAGGAAATAGCGTCTGCGGATGTCTAGGTATCGTAGCAATAGAGTTCTAATGCTTCTTAAAACGCGATATCGCATCTCATTTCTATGTTTCATGGTAAGATATAACATGATTTGCGAAGTGTCAAGTATTCCTCGTCTACACTTCAAATGAAGGCAAATGCGACACTTCCTTGCTAGGAAATAGGGTCTGCAGATGTCTAGGTATCGTAGCAATAGATTTCTAATGCTTCTTAAAACGCGATATCGCATCTCATTTCTATGTTTCATGGTAAGATATAATATAATTTGCGAAGTGTTATGTATTCCTCGTCTACACTTCAATTGAGTGTAAATGCGACACTTCCGTGCAAGGAAATAGCGTCTGCGGATGTCTAGGTATCGTAGCAATAGAGTTCTAATGCTTCTTAAAACGCGATATCGCATCTCATTTCTATGTTTCATGGTAAGATATAACATGATTTGCGAAGTGTTATGTATTCCTCGTCTACACTTCAATTGAATGTAAATGCGACACTTCCTTGCAAGGAAATAGCGTTTGCAGATGTCTACGTATCGAAGCAATAGAGTTCAAATGCTTCTTAAAAGGAGATATTGCGTCTCATATCTGTGTTTCATGATAAGATATAATATTCATTATGAAGTGTTATGCATTCCTCGTCTACGATTCAAATGAATGTAAATGCGACACTTCCTTGCAGGGAAATAGCGTTTGCAGATGTCTACGTATCGTAGCAATAGAGTTCTTATGATTCTTAAAACGCGATATCGCATCTCATTTCTATGTTTCATGGTAAGGTATAATATGATTTGCGAAGTGTTATGTATTCCTCGTCTACACTTCAATTGAATGTAAATGCGACACTTCCTTGCAAGGAAATAGCGTTTGCAGATGTCTACGTATCGAAGCAATAGAGTTCAAATGCTTCTTAAAAGGAGATATTGCGTCTCATATCTGTGTTTCATGATAAGATATAATATTCATTATGAAGTGTTATGCATTCCTCGTCTACGATTCAAATGAATGTAAATGCGACACTTCCTTGCAGGGAAATAGCGTTTGCAGATGTCTACGTATCGTAGCAATAGAGTTCTTATGATTCTTAAAACGCGATATCGCATCTCATTTCTATGTTTCATGGTAAGGTATAATATGATTTGCGAAGTGTTATGTATTCCTCGTCTACACTTCAATTGAATGTAAATGCGACACTTCCTTGCAAGGAAATAGCGTTTGCAGATGTCTACGTATCGAAGCAATAGAGTTCAAATGCTTCTTAAAAGGAGATATTGCGTCTCATATCTGTGTTTCATGATAAGATATAATATTCATTATGAAGTGTTATGCATTCCTCGTCTACGATTCAAATGAATGTAAATGCGACACTTCCTTGCAGGGAAATAGCGTTTGCAGATGTCTACGTATCGTAGCAATAGAGTTCTTATGATTCTTAAAACGCGATATCGCATCACATTTCTATGTTTCATGGTAAGATATAATATGATTTGCGAAGTGTCATGTATTCCTCGTCTACACTTCAAATGAATGTAAATGCGACACTTCCTTGCTAGGAAATAGCGTCTGCAGATGTCTAGGTATCGTAGCAATAGAGTTCTAATGCTCCATAAAACGCGATATCGCATCTCATTTCTATGTTTCATGGTAAAATATAATATGATTTGGGAAGTGTCATGTATTCCTCGTCTACACTTCAAATGAATGTAAATGCGACACTTCCTTGGTAGGAACTAGCGTCTGCAGATGTCTAGGTATCGTAGCAATAGTGTTCTAATGCTTCTCAAAACGCGATATCCCATCTCATTTCTATGTTTCATGGTAAGTTATAACATGATTTGCGATGTGTTATGTATTCCTCGTTTACACGTCAAATGAATGTAAATGGGACACTTCCTTGGTAGGAAATAGCGTTTGCAGATGTCTAGGTATCGTAGCAATAGAGTTCTAATGCTCCTTAAAACGCGATATCGCATCACATTTCTATGCTTCATGGTAAGATATAATGTGATTTGCGAAGTGTCATGTATTCCTCGTCTACACTTCAAATGAATGTAAATGCGACACTTCCTTGCTAGGAAATAGCGCCTGCAGATGTCTAGGTATCGTAGCAATAGAGTTCTAATGCTTCTTAAAACGCGATAACGCATCTCATTTCTATGTTTGATGGTATGATATAATATGATTTGCGAAGTGTCATGTATTCCTCGTCTACACGTCAAATGAATGTAAATGCGACACTTCCTTGCAAGGTAATAGCGTTTGCAGATGTCTACGTATCGTAGCAATAGGGTTCTTATGATTCTTAAAACGCGATATCGCATCTCATTTCTATGTTTCATGGTAATATATAATGTGATTTGCGAAGTGTCATGTATTCCTCGTCTACACTTCAAATGAATGTAAATGCGACACTTGCTTGCAAAGAAATAGCGTTTGCAGATGTCTACGACACGTAGCAATAGATTTCTAATGCTTCTTAAAACGCGATATCGCATCTCATTTCTATGTTTCATGGTAAGGTATAATATGATTTGCGAAGTGTGATGTATTCCTCGTCTACACTTCAGTTGAATGTAAATGCGACACTTCCTTGCATGGAAATAGCGTTTGCAGATGTCTACCTATCGCAGCAGTAGAGTTCTAATGCTTCTTAAAAGGCTATATCGCATCTCATTTCTATGTTTCATGGTAAGATATAATATGATTTGCGAAGTGTTATGTATTCCCCGTCTACACTTCAAATGAATGTAAATGCGACACTTCCTTGCAAGGAAATAGCGTTTGCAGATGTCTACGTATCGTAGCAATAGAGTTATTATGATTCTTAAAACGCGATATTGCATCTCATTTCTATGTTTCATGGTAAGATATAATATGATTTGCGAAGTGTTATGTATTTCTCGTCTACACTTCAAAGGAAAGTGAATGCGACACTTCCTCGCTAGGAAATAGCGTTTGCAGATGTCTACGTATCGTAGCAATGGGGTTCTTATGATTCTTAAAACGCGATATCGCATCACATTTCTATGTTTCATGGTAAGATATAATATGATTTGCGAAGTGTTATGTATTCCACGTCTACACTCCAAATGAATGTAAATGCGACACTTCCTTGCAAGGAAATAGCGTTTGCAGATGTCTACGTATCGTAGCAATAGATTTCTAATGCTTCTTAAAACGCGATATCGTATCTCATTTCAATGTTTCATGGTAAGATATAATATTATTTGCGAAGTGTCATGTATTCCTCGTCTACACATCAAATGAATGTAAATGCGACACTTCCTTGCTAGGAAATAGCCTCTGCAGATGTCTAGGTATCGTAGCAATAGAGTTCTAATGCTTCTTAAAACGCGATATCGCATCTCATTTCTATGTTTCATGGTAAGATATTATATAATTTGCGAAGTGTTATGTATTCCTCGTCTACACTTCAAATGAATGTAAATGCGACACTTCCTTGCATGGAAATAGCGTTTGCAGATGTCTACGTATCGTAGCAATGGAGTTCTTATGATTCTTAAAACACGATATCGCATCTTAATTCTATGTTTCACGGTAAGATATATTATGATTTGCGGAGTGTTATGTATTCCTCGTCTACACTTCAAATGAATGTAAATGCGACACTTCCTTGCAAGGAAATAGCGTTTGCAGATGTCTACGTATCGTAGCAATAGATTTCTAATGCTTCTTAGAACGCGATATCGCATCCCACTTCTATGTTTCATTGTAAGATATAATATGATTTGCGAAGTGTCATGTATTCCTCGTCTACACTTCAAATGAATGTAAATGCGACACTTCCTTGCTAGGAAATAGCGTCTGCAGATGTCTAGGTATCGTAGCAATAGTGTTCTAATCCTTCTTAAAACGCGATATCGCATCTCATTTCTATGTTTCATGGTAAGATATAATACGATTTGCGAACTGTCATGTATTCCTTGTCTACACTTCAAATGAATGTAAATGCGACACTTCCTTGCTAGGAAATAGTGTCTGCAGACGTTTAGGTATCGTAGCAATATAGTTCTAATGCTTCTTAAATCGCGATATCGCATCTCATTTCTATGTTTCATGGTAGGATATTATATAATTTGCGAAGTGTTATGTATTCCTCGTCTACACATCAAATGAATGTAAATGCGACACTTCCTTGCAAGGAAATAGCGTTTGCAGATGTCTAGGTATCGTAGCAATAGAGTTCTAATGCTTCTTAAAACGCGATATCGCATCTCATTTCTATGTTTCATGGTAAGATATTATATGATTTGCGAAGTGTGATGTATTCCTCGTCTACACTTCAATTGAATGTAAATGCGACACTTCCTTGCATGGAAATAGCGTTTGCAGATGTCTACCTATCGTAGCAGTAGAGTTCTAATGCTTCTTAAAAGGCTATATCGCATCTCATTTCTATGTTTCATGGTAAGATATAATATGATTTGCGAAGTGTTATGTATTCCCCGTCTACACTTCAAATGAATGTAAATGCGACACTTCCTTGCTAGGAAATAGTGTCTGCAGACGTCTAGGTATCGTAGCAATAGAGTTCTAATGCTTCTTCAATCGCGATATCGCAGCTCATTTCTATGTTTCATGGTAAGATATTATATAATTTGCGAAGTGTTATGTATTCCTCGTCTACACTCCAAATGAATGTAAATGCGACACTTCCTTGCAAGGAAATAGCGTTTGCAGATGTCTACGTATCGTAGCAATAGATTTCTAATGCTTCTTAAAACGCGATATCGTATCTCATTTCAATGTTTCATGGTAAGATATAATATTATTTGCGAAGTGTCATGTATTCCTCGTCTACACATCAAATGAATGTAAATGCGACACTTCCTTGCTAGGAAATAGCCTCTGCAGATGTCTAGGTATCGTAGCAATAGAGTTCTAATGCTTCTTAAAACGCGATATCGCATCTCATTTCTATGTTTCATGGTAAGATATTATATAATTTGCGAAGTGTTATGTATTCCTCGTCTACACTTCAAATGAATGTAAATGCGACACTTCCTTGCATGGAAATAGCGTTTGCAGATGTCTACGTATCGTAGCCATGGAGTTCTTATGATTCTTAAAACGCGATATCGCATCTTAATTCTATGTTTCACGGTAAGATATATTATGATTTGCGAAGTGTTATGTATTCCTCGTCTACACTTCAAATGAATGTAAATGCGACACTTCCTTGCAAGGAAATAGCGTTTGCAGATGTGTACGTATCGTAGCAATAGATTTCTAATGCTTCTTAGAACGCGATATCGCATCTCACTTCTATGTTTCATTGTAAGATATAATATGATTTGCGAAGTGTCATGTATTCCTCGTCTACACTTCAAATGAATGTAAATGCGACACTTCCTTGCTAGGAAATAGCGTCTGCAGATGTCTAGGTATCGTAGCAATAGTGTTCTAATCCTTCTTAAAACGCGATATCGCATCACATTTCTATGTTTCATGGTAAGATATAATACGATTTGCGAACTGTCATGTATTCCTTGTCTACACTTCAAATGAATGTAAATGCGACACTTCCTTGCTAGGAAATAGTGTCTGCAGACGTCTAGGTATCGTAGCAATATAGTTCTAATGCTTCTTAAATCGCGATATCGCATCTCATTTCTATGTTTCATGGTAGGATATTATATAATTTGCGAAGTGTTATGTATTCCTCGTCTACACATCAAATGAATGTAAATGCGACACTTCCTTGCAAGGAAATAGCGTTTGCAGATGTCTACGTATCGTAGCAATAGATTTCTAATGCTTCTTAAAACCCGATATCGCATCTCATTTCTATATTTCATGGTAAGATATAATATGGTTTGCGTAGTGTTATGTACTCTTCGTCTGCACTTCAAATGAATGTAAATGCGATACTTCCTAGAAAGGAAATAGCGTCTGCAGATGTCTAGGTATCGTAGCGATAGAGTTCTAATGCTTCTCAAATACGCAATATGGCATCTCATTTCTATGTTTCATGGTAAGATATAATATGATTTGCGAAGTGTGATGTATTCCTCGTCTACACTTCAATTGAATGTAAATGCGACACTTCCTTGCATGGAAATAGCGTTTGCAGATGTCTACCTATCGTAGCAGTAGAGTTCTAATGCTTCTTAAAAGGCTATATCGCATCTCATTTCTATGTTTCATGGTAAGATATAATATGATTTGCGAAGTGTTATGTATTCCCCGTCTACACTTCAAATGAATGTAAATGCGACACTTCCTTGCTAGGAAATAGTGTCTGCAGACGTCTAGGTATCGTAGCAATAGAGTTCTAATGCTTCTTCAATCGCGATATCGCAGCTCATTTCTATGTTTCATGGTAAGATATTATATAATTTGCGAAGTGTTATGTATTCCTCGCCTACACATCAAATGAATGTAAATGCGACACTTCCTTGCAAGGAAATAGCGTTTGCAGATATCTACGTATCGTAGCAATAGATTTCTAATGCTTCTTAAAACGCGATATCGCATCCCATTTCTATGTTTCATGGTAAGATATAATATGATTCGCGAAGTGTCATGTATTCCTCGTCTACACTTCAAATGAATGTAAATGCGACACTTCCTTTCTAGGACGTAGCGTCTGCAGATGTCTACGTATCGAAGCAATAGAGTTCCAATGCTTCTTAAAACGAGATATTGCATCTCATATCTATGTTTCATGATAAGATATAATATTCATTGCGATGTGTTATGCATTCCTCGTCTACGATTCAAATGAACGTAAATGCGACACATCCTTGCAAGGAAATAGCGTTTGCAGATGTCTACGTATCGAAGCAATAAAGTTCAAATGCTTCTTAAAACGAGATATTGCATCTCATATCTATGTTTCATGATAAGATATAATATTCATTGCGAAGTGTTATGCATTCCTCGTCTACGATTCAAATGAATGTAAATGAGACACTTCCTTGCAAGGAAATAGCGTTTGCAGATGTCTAGGTATCGTAGCAATAGAGTTCTAATGCTTCTTAAAACGCGATATCGCATCTCATTTCTGTGTTTCATGGTAAGATGTAATATGATTTGCGAAGTGTTACGTATTCCTCGTCTACACTTCAAACGAATGTAAATGCGACACTTCCTTGCAAGGAAATAGCGTTTGCAGATGTCTAGGTATCGTAGAAATAGAGTTCTAATGCTTCTTAAAACGCGATATCGCATCTCATTTCTATGTTTCATGGTAAGATATAATATGATTTGCGAAGTGTTATGTATTCCTTGTCTACACTTCATATGAATGTAAATGCGACACTTCCTTGAAAGGAAATAGCGTTTGCAGATGTCTACGTATCGAAGCAATAGAGTTCCAATGCTTCTTAAAACGAGATATTGCATCTCATATCTATGCTTCATGATAAGATATAATATTCATTGCGATGTGTTATGCATTCCTCGTCTACGATTCAATTGAATGTAAATGCGACACTTCCTTGCAAGGAAATAGCGTTTGCAGATGTCTAGGTATCGTAGCAATAGAGTTCTAAATCTTCTTAAAACGCGATATCGCATCTCATTTCTATTTTTCATGGTAAGATGTAATATGATTTGCGAAGTGTTACGTATTCCTCGTCTACACTTCAAATGAATGTAAATGCGACACTTCCTTGCAAAGAAATACCGATTGCAGATGTCTACGTATCGTAGCAATAGATTTCTAATGGTTCTTAAAACGCGATATCGCATCTCATTTCTATGTTTCATGGTAAAAGGTAATATGATTTGCGAAGTGTTATGTATTCCTCGTCTACACTTCAAATGAATGTAAATGCGACACTTCCTTGCAAGGAAATAGCGTTTGCAGATGTCTACGTATCGAAGCAATAGAGTTCAAATGCTTTTTAAAACGAGATATTGCATCTCATATCTATGTTTCATGATAAGATATAATATTCATTGCGAAGTGTTATGCATTCCTCGTCTACGATTCAAATAAATGTAAATGCGACACATCCTTGCAAGGAAATAGCGTTTGCAGATGTCTACGTATCTAAGCAATAGAGTTCAAATGCTTCTTAAAACGAGATATTGCATCTCATATCTATGTTTCATGATAAGATATAATATTCATTGCGAAGTGTTATGCATTCCTCGTCTTCGATTCAAATGAACGTAAATGCGACACTTCCTTGCAAAGAAATAGCGTTTGCAGATGTCTACGTATCGAAGCAATAGATTTCTAATGCTTCTTAAAACGCGATATCGCATCTCATTCCTGTGTATCATGGTAAGATAAAATATGATTTGCGAAGTGTCATGTATTCCTCGTCTGCACATCAAATGAATGTAAATGCGACACTTCCTTGCAAGGAAATAGCGTTTTTGCAGATGTCCACGTATCGTAGCAATAGAGATCTTATGATTCTTAAAACGCGATATCGCATCTCATTTCTATGTTTCATGGTAAGATGTAATATGATTTGCGAAGTGTTACGTATTCCTCGTCTACACTTCAAATGAATGTAAGTGCGACACTTCCTTGCAAAGAAATACCGATTGCAGATGTCTACCTATCGTAGCAATAGAGTTCTAATGCTTCTTAAAACGCGATATCGCCTCTCAATTCTATGTTTCATGATACGATATAATATTCATTGCGAAGTGTTATGCATTCCTCGTCTACAATTCAAATGAACGTAAATGCGACAAATCCATGCAAGGAAATAGCGTTTGCAGATGTCTACGTATCGTAGCAATAGAATTCTAATGCTTCTTAAAACGCGATATCGCATCTCATTTCTATGTTTCATGGTAAGATATAATATGATTTGCGAAGTGTTATGTATTCCTCGTCTACACTTCAAATGAATGTAAATACGACACTTCCTTGCAAAGAATTAGCGTTTGCAAATGTCTAGGTATGGTAGCAATAGATTCCTAATGCTTCTTAAAAAGCGATATCGCATCTCATTTCTATGTTTCATGGTAAGATATAATATGATTTGCGAAGTGTTACGTATTCCTCGTCTGCACTTCAAATGAATGTAAATGCGACACTTCCTTGCAAGGAAATAGCGTTTGCAGATGTCTACGTATCGTAGCAATAGAGATCTTATGATTCTTAAACCGCGATATCGCATCTCATTTCTATGTCTCATGGTAAGATGTAATATGATTTGCGAAGTGTTACGTATTCCTCGTCTACACTTCAAATGAATGTAAATGCGACACTTCCTTTCCAGGACATAGCGTCTGCAGATGTCTACGTATCGTAGAAATAGATTTCTAATGCATCTTAAAACGCGATATCGCATCCCATTTCTATTTCTCCTCATCTACACTTCAAGGGAATGTAAATGCGACACTTCCTTGCAAGGAAATAGCGTTTGCAGATTTCTACGTATCGTAGCAATAGATTTCTAATGCTTCTTAAAACGCGATATCGCATCTCATTTCTATGTTTCATGGTAAGATATAATATGATTTGCGAAGTGTCATGTATTCCTCGTCAACACGTCAAAAGAATGTAAAGCCCACACTTCTCTCCTACGGAATAGCGTTTTATATGTGCACATATCGAAGTATTAGAATTCTAATGCTTCATGAAACGCGATATCGCATCTCACTTCTACGTCTCATGATGAAATGTAATATACAAAGCAACGCGTTATGTATATCTCGTATACACTTCAAAGGAATGTAAATCCCACACTACATTGTGATGAAATAGCGTTTCTAGATGTCTACGTATCGAGATATGAGCTGCAATATCGCATTTTATGAAGCATTAGAACTCTATTGCTTCGAAACGTAGACATCTATAAGCGCTGTTCCATAGCGGGGATGTGCGGCATTTACATTCATTAGTTGTGTAGATGAGATATACGTATCGTGTTGCATTCCTATTACATCTTATCATGCGGCATTGAAATATGATGCGACATCGCGTTGCATGAAATATTCGTAATCTAATTCTTCTAAAGAAGAGTAGCAGATGAGTATATTGCATTGCATAGGGCATTACTACTTACTTGCTTTGAAACGTTGGAGTGGAATGTGTCATCGTGATACATGAATCGTTAGAACTCCATTTCTTCGATACTTACGAATCCCATGAATCCTAAGGTTTCATGAAATGTGATGGTGTTTCATTGTGTCTGCGTGCCAATGCATGAGAGTTCTAATGCTTCATGCAACGCGGGAGCCAATCTTAGTTGAGCGTTACAAGGTAAGTTATCTGAAATGTTCTATGCATTGCATTACACTTATCTGCATCTGCTCTTGACAGGAATGTGAGTTGTACAAATTCATGCAATGGGATAGCGCTTCAAAGTGTAATGTCCTGCGTAGCTCCTGCCACCCATTCTACACATTAGCCTTCTCGCACTTCCATCATCGACCCCTGGATTCAGGGAACCTGCCGTGCTCGCATACAGCGCCGGCAATTGCAGCGTTCGCGCGCGCACACCTGCACGTGCTCACACGCACCAAATACCGCTGTGTCACTCGAACTGACCGACCGGTACACATGGCTCGTACACACTAAGCATCGCTGTTTCAATCTCACCGGCGAGGACTACTGTCTCACTCCCACTGTCGAGTATATCTGCGTTCGGACTAACGACGAACACCCTTGTCTACCTTGCACCAGTGATTTCGTCCTGCTAAAAGGCGCAGTCGCAGCCCATCACCTCAATGGGAGTTCTTTCAATTCAGGGAGCCGACTTTAGTAGAACCTTTTTTTTTTTTCTTTTAACGTGGGGGAATCCTCATGGATCCCCCGGAGCTGGGGAACTCCGGGGGTATGCCGGACTCTTACCGGCTAAAACCCCACGGTGACCTTCCTCGGCGCTGCTGGGAGGGGACCGGCAACTCTGGATGAGCACGTTCGGTCCCCTCCCGCGCCGGGGTCCTCCATGGTGACTGGAGGACCCCCTTCCCGGAGGGGAGTGTGATCGATGAGACACACTGCCCCGTCCGAGGTAATGAGCGATGGCTGGGTCACGCAGCCACCGCTCCCGCCCCGGAGAACGCGTGCAATGATCGGTACGATCCCCCAATCATACCGACCGCGCCCCCCGGACAACGCCCGTGCAAAGACGTGGGGCATGACCAAATAGTCCACCCCACACGGGCACATCGTCGACGCTTCGGGCCAGGCTTGGCCCGGAGTGACTGAGTGCCCTGGGTGCGTTAGACCCGATACAACGACCCGACAAATGCCCAGTCGTGGACCCTAAGGCACTTTAGCAGAACCTGTATTCTACTTTTAAGCCTCTTACACACACACACACAAACGCGCGCGCGCGCGCACACATATATCCGGACTAATGTATTGCTGCATATATGAATTCTTAAATCCAAGTTACACACGTTAAGAATCCAACACGCGAACAACACACGCGTAACTCTAAGTTCATGCTATACTTACTTCATTATACAATTTCATAAGTTAAACGCGAAAGACGCGCCGCTAGTCCCACCACGATACGCGAGTCCACACTCGCTGGACCACATGCTTTCATGATTTTTCAAGTAAATGTTTCCAACCGGTGTAAATATTAATACATATTTTATATTTTAGTTAATTCTAAATACAATATCTCCTTAAGATACTCCATTACATCTAAAATCCTATTTAATTTCATATCATTTCATGATGTTTTAATTAAATATTTGAAATTGGTTTATATAATTACATTTATCATATATTTTAGTCACTTAAATATAAATCATCCCCTCTAAATAAAAATAAATATCTATATATTATATAAGTCGATCATTTATTTGTATCGTTCGAGTTCGCTGTCTTTCCAACGAGGCTTGCAAATCCCTCTACGTTATTCTTGTAATTCGTACTTTAGAAGGTATGTAGTACGTATTGATGGTTCAACGCTGAAAATATCTCAAGCACTTCTGCTATACTCAATTTAGCGTATATGCAACCTCCTGTCAACGTTATATCTATTTTTTATCTGTTTCGGTTCTTAAAGTATGTATAGCTTTCTTTCGGATTGGTCGTGATTAGATCGTTTCTTAGAGCCATTTTGATGATCTTTTCCTCTCTATGGTTGTTCGTCTTACTACCCCAGATTACCGATTTTTCGTTCAGGTCACCCCACGATTATTATTCTGTTTCCTTTCTCTCCCTTTTCCATGTTATCCTCAGCTTGGTTTATATATTCTTCGATTTCTTTCCGTTCCTGTTAAGCGAGAAGTAGCAGCTTATAGATTTTGTTCCTTCGACCATTGCATGAACGATTCCGGTCGAGGAATATGTGGTGCCATATGTGAAACATTTTCGATTAACACCGGTTATCCATATCGCAGCGTCACCGTTCTCGTCTTGCAGTCAGTATTCTTCCATTCTGTGTGCTTCCGATATTATTACCACGTCTGTCTCTTGAATTATTCGCATTTGCTGCATGATATTTCGCGAGATTCGGCATCTGTTCAGATAGATTTGTAGGATTTTCAATTCCATATTCGTTTCTCCTTCTTTTCTATCAACGCCTTTCTGTAGGCCGGACAATTAAAGCTCTGATAACGTGACTGATGTATGGATTCCTTCTTCCTTCCTCGCTGCAGATGATACATTTCGGTTTATTCGCGATACAACCGATCATCGTATAAATCTGAGATCCGCGTCTTCTGCAGATTCCCTTATTATCTTTGACTTCTTCGTAATTTCTACCGATATGTCCCACATTATGGCATTTGAAGCATCTCTCTATTCTCGGTAGCACTTTGCAGAGACAAGGTGTTAATGGTATTCTGAGTCGTTTGACCTTTTCCAGCTCTTTACTGTATTCCTGCCCAAATTCAGCTAACGCGACTCGATTGACTCTCCACGTTTGTTTTAACAACTTGACGTTTATACCGCTATCCTTTCCTTCGATTATTTTCAGTGTTCGTTTTATGTAATCATTCATTTCTTCTCTGGTCACCTAACGGGTATATGTCCCTTAGTTGGAGCATTATACTCGCACTCGTATGATTTTCTTCGAATTCTTTTTCTAGAGTTCCTTTTATCTCCTTTATTATGTTCTCTATACCTGTTTTCCTGTTAAATTCTAAGATTATATCTCCCGCTCTCGATTTTCTTGCGTCATCTTTTCGTATATCTGTCGTTTCTCCTGCTTCTCCTCATCTCGTTGTTTGTCCTCGAATGCTTATTGCTCCTTTAATTGCTTCAATTTTCCCTGTACCGTTCGCCACTAGTTCGATCAAGTGTTCGATCTCAGTTTTTTTATATGCCTGATGTTTCCCATTAACGTTTTCTAATATGTCATTACCTTCGTCGTATCCTCGCTCATAATATCTATCATTACGTCTGATGTGTGACTGCCTATTCTTCTATGTGAAAGTGAAGACGTTATTCTCATCGGTAGCTTCTCCATTATCCTGATCTTTCTTTTTGGTTCCCTTACTTCGGCTCCTGATGCTTCTCCTTTCGTGCCTGTGTTCTCCGAGGCTTTCTTTTTCTCCTCTATATTTTCCTATCCTTTGCTGTCATCAACAGCGAGCTCCGAACTGCCTGCCCAACAATTAATTTTCTACCAGGACCCGATGGGACTGATTCCGAAACGCGAGCCAGCAGCACCTTTCGTGGGGGTTAGGGGGGGCTGCAGGCTCCCCACCATCCTACTGCCTGCCCTGATGTGGACGAGGAACGCAGGGCCACTTGAACCGCGACCAGCATCTATCTTATACCCTAACCGATTCGTAGTCGAGTTTTCCATTAAGCTTGCCGGAATCAATGATATTGATTCGTACAATCTAAAGTATTATTTTCTTTTTAAGTTTCTCGATATTTTTATTTTCTCTCGCGATATCGTCTATTTCGTTGTGCCTTGCCCTGACGGTATGGTATATAATCTGTTGTTTGATATTTGTAGGATTTCCTCTTAATAAATGCAATGTTTTCACAGATCTTCTTTTTCTTTCTCTTTAGTTACGTTGTTGTTATTTTATATTCTCTATCCTCCACATTTCCTCTCTGCACCATCCCAGATCCGGCGTCGTACGATTACTTCATGATGGCGCCCCGTTCTCGCTACCCCGAGATCGAGTGTTCTTCCTTGCATCCGTTGATTTGTATATGTCACACATTGGAGAATATTTCTGCTTATTCTTTGTATTTTTCGAATTACGTTTTGGTTAGATGTATATTGGATATGCGTCGAAATATCTGATTTCCGTACGATTTGTTAGTAAAGTTTTATTCTTTTCGGACTGTTTGTTTTCATTTAGCCGAAGGCGTTCCTGTATTCAATGCGGACCCACTCCGATTGAACCCGTCGATTATTATATTATATTACGTGAATAAACGTTCAATCGGAGCGGATTTCTGCCACTCCGTAACTGCGGACTGTCTTACTGCATAGCTTCTTTCATGGGAATGTTGCGGAGGCTGCTTCCGTCCCGAGATGGAAGTGTGATTGTGTTAGATTTAGTTAGGTTACGCTAGGTTAGGATAGGTTGAAATATGTTTGGGTATATTTGTAGATTGCTCAGTTATGTTGGGTCAGATTTAAGAAAGAGTAGATTCGATTTCTTTATGTTTAAGGAAGGTAATGTTAGATTGTGTGAGGTTGACTTAGATTTGGGTGCAGGCAGGGTAAGTCACCTTAGGTGTAACTGAGGTTAGCTTGGTTTAAATTAAGTTTCGAGGATGTTAGATTAAGTTAAGCCAAGTAAGAGATGGATAACCGATAGCTGGCAATGCCATTCTTCGATAGTTCTCGAATTCCCGACTATTGGCAATACCAGCCGTTATTATATCATAAGTTATCAACCGCAGTCATTACCCACTGTCGATATATCGTAAGTTACCGACCGCAGGCAACACCAGTCTTTGATAAGTCTTGAATTGCCTACTATTGGTTGCACCAGCTGTATGTGTAAGCATGCGCTATCGACTGTTGGTAAGACCAGTCGTCGACAATTTATGGATCATTAAGCACAAGCAGCACCACCCGTCGGTCGATTGTGAGTAACCGACCACCAGCAGCACCATCCATCGGTAACTTATGAGTTATTCTTAATGGGAACATCCATCCATAGGCATGTATTGATTCGTTTCGCCATCTCTTCAATCTGTGCTGAAACAGAATTGCGAACAGCTTGAGCAGTTTTCACAGAGATGACTTCACCGGTCTGGCAACAACGGGTGCCACATATAGGTTCTCACAAAACCATTTGCCACGCAACTCAGTGCTGAAAGGGTTAATAATGCTAGCGCTATTTCTTTAACCAGGCATAGAATCCATAGGTATGAAAAATTATGTCCTGGTGAATAATATCAATTTTAGAGGACCATTTCTAATGTAAGTATAAGAGTTCTGTTTTAGTTGTAGAAATAAAATTCTCTGATATGACACTATACTTATTTTCAGATCCAAAGTATCCTTACCATGTTTAAAGAAAGGTACAAATCCTCATATAGTAAACATCAGCCCATCACTAAGTATAAAAATTAAACGAATATGGTTTCAAACTCGTGTCGATTGTATAATATCCAAGTTTGGAATGTTAATGGATGGACTGATGAATATGAAAATGATGGTATTGCTGTGAATGCACTCTTGTCGAAGACTGTAGTAACTTATATATATTTCTAATTTCATTGTTAAGAAAAATAATTCTCTCAATTTGAGATTGCCTTACGCACGCGTTGTTTCAGGTATACATATGGCTGCAATAGAGAGTTCATTGATTCAGAATCACAAAATTATAGTGGGAAGCTAAAAATAATGTGTGATGCAATGTACGCTTTTGTTTTACAAAGACAGTAAATCTGTTACTACTTAATCTTTAATGGATGAGGCAATATTAAAAAACTGAAGGAATGTCAGATTTTACCCATTATGCATATAATCCAGGTGTGAATAATTAACTAAAGGTTTACAATTAATACATGAACGTATAATATATATTTTAGTAAACAAATCAATTTATTCTATAGAATACAAATATTATTGATCAGATAAATTGTTGCCTGATTCCTTCCTAGAGGAGAATTTGAAACAGATAGATTTGGATAATTATATATAACAATTGAAAAGAACGAACAAATTATACAGATAATTGAGAGGAAAAGATCATGCAAGTATCAATCGTCATCCAAACTAATTTAAACAGCGAGTTTGTTAACAAGACTGTAAGCACAAATACTATATTGTTCATTATGTTAAAAAAAAATTTATTAGAACTCGTACATAACGGCACATCATAGATCAGTCTGATTAATTGCCCGAGCAATCATAATTCAAGAGTTAATTAACATCACTTTTGCAAAAATTTATAATAAATGTAAATTTCGTAAATTTTAATGGTGACGAAGCTGGTACACGGTTTTTACATCTTAAAAATGGTAGAAAGATGCGGCAGGGAGAGGAGAACCTAGTCAACCACTAGGTCCAACATTAAAAATGGATTCTCAAAATTTTCTCGCAATGTTTTCTCATAAAAAAAATATATCTTTTACGTTCAACTTAATTAGAAGTGCAAAATAATTTTACTAATAACATAATATTATATATCTTTCGGAGAATTAAAACTTGCATCGACAAAGCCGTAGTGGGAAAGTTGAAAATTAGCGGTGATCTACGATAACCAATGAAATTAGAGAAATTAATGGTCAATTTAAAGTCGAAACTTACTTTGAAAAATTAAATACCGTCTCCTTAAAATGAACCGACATATTAACTGATTAAGGGAAAGTTATTCCTACTTATAAAAATGTTCTTACACTTTCTAAACGTTTAATATGATAATATAAAATATTTAAAATATTAAAAAATCTAAAGTAAAATATATTTTTATGTATATACTATATTATATTTTGTAATACATTTTGTAACACTAAATGATAAAAATTAAATAAATTACGCTTGAATATATTTATTTATGTAGATTGAACTTTACACATACATTTATAATAAAATGAACATAATTATTCATGTTTAATATTTTCTTTGGAAACAATGAGCAAAGATATAAAGTACTTTGTTATTATAGTTCTAACTGCTTCATAAGTTCCGAAAATGATAAAATAGACCAACGCCAGCAAAAAGTTTAATATCTCATAATTATTTTATAGTTGAAAGATTATTAAGCTTTATGCCTGAATGGATGCTTATATATAAGTATAACTGCCAAAATGAAATAACATAGCAAAGTGATATTTACACACCTGAGTGCTGCAATTTTGACGTATTTAAATTTCTAATAACAGCATAAAAATGTTTATAATCTAATTATCAATTATAAATGGAATTCTACAATTTATCCATGTGATAGTCCTTTCTCTTTGTACGTATTCCCTAATACATACACAGTATCTTTAATCTTGATGGATTTCGCGCCCGCGCGTGGCCCGCGCGTGTGTGTGTGTGTGTATGGTAGCACCTAAATACCACCTAATACCACCTAATAGGTTTCATACTTTCGATTCTAGTAAATCGAGTAAAATGGCATAAGAATTTCTGTAGAATATCAAGGAGATCTGAAGCTGCTATTGCACTGCGTACAGAATTTTTCACTGGAAGAATTTTTCTTCCAATTTGTCGACACCAGATTTATTTGAATTGTTCTTGTTTAGAAAATTAAAACTGAATGACATATCCCTTACCACAGCGCGTCGGTAACCACGATACCCAACAAATACAAGTTTACTTTATCTGAGATTAAGGTCTGCTTTCCTTGTTTCCATACTTCTTTACATGGCGTTACATTCTTAAGACTCTTTGTAAATTACAAAGAACAGAAGCGCTACATGGATTATAAAAGTGTAATAGTTTAATTTATATAATCTTGACCATTTTAAATCCGTTTACGTTGCTTTGCTTGTTGTACATGTTTATCACTTGGCGCTGAACCAACTACTACTACCATCATCCCTATCTAAAATTTGGAAAATCCACCAGATCTAAGGAAACCTTGCTTAGGTTGCAAATGTGTTTTTAATGTATCCAGCAGAAATGAAATTACATTGACAGAAGTACCAGCTAGTTCTCCACACCTATTTGAAACAATATTAAATAACCTTATTAAACAAGAATGTATTAAATGTGACTTGGACTTTTAAATTTGAATTTATAAATATCTAACATATAAATATGTTTTTCTTACTATTCATATCATTATACTTTCAGTGATTTATTATGTGCTGTGATTTAATATATTAACTGCTTGATTATATTTTACAACGAACCTTGCGTACCAAACTTTGCTTTTACTCCTGATAAGAGTGGATAATCCTTCGTTTTATATTCTTATATCGCATTGGTTATAAAAGTATATGTTATTGTATTTATGCAGTCATGTATAATTATGTACATACAAATTCGCGATTAAGTAGCTATATGTTGAAATTCAATTCCGAATAATGCTCTAAAAAGCATCCCAGATAACAAAGGGCAAGATGGCGGCGACAACATACCGGCACTATATTGCCACTTTCGAGGAAAGTCAGCTGATCCATAGCCATCTGTGGCCGGATTCGTTAGCTAAAATGCCAGAACGTGTTACCAGCACTTTCTAAACAAGCATAACACGCCGTGTGAATCGCGCATTACCAGCACTATCGTGACACACGTGTCATCGCTCCATTCATGAATCTTTTCAGCAATGACGTAGGGTCACATTTGGTAATGGGGAACCTGTGCTTTCATACAAATTAGAACCATTAGATGTCACGAGATGTTCAACATATGAGTACTGACAGACATTTTGATAGTCGCTTTCGTATATGTATAGTTATTGAGAGAGTCGTATATATTTCTTTCAACCCGTCATAAACTAAAAATATAATTTATAACAACAATATTACTTACAAAATACAAATTCATGCTGTTACATCCCTAACTTCGCCTTGTGTAATTTCTTAAATGACATGCTGTCGTCGTATTTAATATAACCCTCAATTGCATGAATTTGTAACGATGAATTGAAGAAAATATATATAAAGTGAATGTGTATATTTTTATGATAATGTAATTATCATCTTTATGGAAAAAGTCGCCGTATCGAGCTAGTTTATAGAAAATAGTAAAATCGAGTTCTTATATCTTTGTTTCATGCCGTTGTATCTATTTTGGAATCAAAATAAATAAACTGCTTAGGTCAGTCATTTTTCATATTCCATTATAATGTTTATGGAAATAGCTTCCTCATTGGTAAATGTCAGCCTACGCCACTACCACGCTTGTAGCCATGGTGAGCTGATAGTGTCATTGCCACGGCCGTGTAGCTCGTTTGCCATATCGCGGTGCATTAATAGTGCCGTGATACGAGTGTCGCCCCAGTACTAAGAGTATGCCGTTACGAGAGCTGCGTAGGAGCACTGTCTTTGCACAGTTCTGCCACGGAATTCGTTCCATCCGTTGTCATTGGTGTGCCAATCGCTGGTTGCTTGGGATATTGTAGTGCATAGGGCCTTGTTTCTGATCGTTGTCAAGGAGATGGATATTCACTCCTCCCTTTTTGAATTTTTTAAATTATTGTTTGGAATTTTTGCCGTTTCTGTATCTCTATGACCGCATTGTGGATTCAACTTATGTACGATCTTTTTGGTCTTCATCTTTTGTTACATGTAACATTATATATGTAATGCACTTTTGTTATATAATGCTCAGATTTGCAATCCTCAGATTTTTTATACTTTGGCAAAGCAACTTATTCGAATAATATATATTTATTAGGCATAGATATAAATAATTAGAAAAATGTTATTAAAATGAAATTAAATATGTTGTTGCAATTATATATTTAAGATCTGAAGGTGTAGATGCAATTAGTGTCCGATGTTTTACGTGATCCAATCGACGAATTAAGTGAGGCTATGAAATATCAAAACCTCTTACAATTCCTCGATTCCTTTCCATGTTAAATGAATGATTATTTCTGCAAAACAAGAAGCCTGAATTAGTGAGATCTCTGCGAACATAAGTAATTTGTAAGTAATACATTTTTTTTCGTTGAAATATTTGCCTTTCCATAGGATAGAACGTTTAGATATTATTGCCTGTTTTATATCCATTTCGGTCCAATTCTATTATAGCTTTTGAGCAGAAGTAATATTTATTATACCTGATTTTTGCAATAGTTTTTTATTTAACAGATTTTATAGACGTAGAAGCATCATTTGAGGGATGTATCGATCTACTTTGCAGTTCTATCGGTTTCTTTTTCTGCTCGCTACTTTCTATTCTCAGTTCCATATACTTATTCTTTATCACCATCATATATGTTGCGTAAGATTATAATAACTTTTTGTCTTTAAATTTTGAGGATATTTCAATTAAGTTTGCTTTGATTACAAAAACAGAAATTAAAAAAGAGTGACATGTACCATTTCTTGGAAACGTTGTATGGTAATTTGCATCTGACTCTTTTGAAAGGCACGTACTTTACTTAACGTTTGCAATGATTCAGTTAGCGCAGAAAATAAATATTCTACATTCTAAACTGTCCGCTCTTGTAATTGTAAGGCAAATACATTCATCTGTCGACATCGTGAACACTGTTTTTTGGCTAAATTCCAGAAAAACAAATATAAGTATTATAATAAACATCGTAATATTAAATTTAACTTTGTTCATCGTTGCCTTGTTGGGTACATCCATAGCAATATACAGGGTTGCGCAGTGATAATTAGCACCTCAGATATTCTCGAAACAATAAGTTTCGTAGAAATTTTTAGAAATTCCGTTATAAATTTCGTAGAAATAGTTTCTTTGTAAGTGGAGGTATGTTGGATATTTGAAGATCACCTTCATTTTTTAAAATGAAATGATATGTTCATTCTTGCACAATACGATAGAGTATTTCAAAATGAGTTTAACGACCTGTAACATGAAGCCATTAAAGGTTACAAGAAGTAAAGAAAGACGATAATGCTCACGGTTTTGATAGTAAATGAAACATACGTATTGCAAACAGTGGTGGAAGGAAGTGAGTAAACATTGTTCGAAGGGCATTTTGATAGTTTGCAGAATAAGTTAAACATGATAATATTAGTATTGAAAAATCGGTTTGATTACAATTGGTTTGGCAGTTCGATTGTCGTCCATTTTATAAGTACTGAGCTGCGATTCCTGAGGACAGCTCACACAATTGTTGAACTACGGAAGATTAACATTGTGAATTTGAATCAAAAGGTAATTAAATTCCATTAGATTGTAAACAAATGTTAATGTTTCATTTTAAATAGTGAGATTAAATACTCTTTACAAAACTACAAGAATGGATACATTCCTCTGTTATTATTATTTCATAAAGAATTATAATTGCAATTATATAGTTCATTACGATAAAAAATATTTCTCAGGAAATTCTAAATATTAAATTAGAGAGCCAAGCAAAACATTTTCAATAATTACGAATATGAAAAATAATTGAACATTCCAATGGAAAGATGTTCTAAACAGGAGTTAGAAAAATCAAATAATCACCTTCAATTCCAGAATTCATCTATATGAGGTAAAATATTTTGAAAACTTTAATTACAGTCTTTAATGCAAGCAGTTGGACCGTATGTCGATTTTAAGAGAATTAATGAAAGTCAACTATTTTGAAGTGGTCAGAATCTTTGTCGTTTGAGCAATAAGTGACTAAGAAATGACTGCATAAATTTCAGACCTATAAACATATGGATTAAATCTTATGTAGACACGTTTATGACTGATTTACTAAATAATAATCAACACTAAGTAATCATTTTAAAACTTAAACGATTACACCTCGCATACATTTAAAAGTATTGCAAACGTGAAAAGTAAGTGGCTTATGAAAAACTCTTCTAAAAGAACGGACGAAGGCAATAGAAATCTTTGTTGGAGTAAGCAAGTTCTAAAGTTCTAAGTAACGCGATGGCCCTTATCTGTTTACGTTTCATAGCAAGTGAGTTCTGAAATTCTATGAAATCCGATGGAGCTCTTCACTATCAACGTTTCGAAGGAAGTTCTCAAACCCTCAGTTCTGCGTTTAAAGCTATGTGTGTTCTATATATCTATGTAAAGTGATGTTCCCTATCAGTTGTGACGGATACCTATCTACAATAAGTAAGGGAAGCTCGAAGTAGTTAATTATTCAAATGCCTTAAAGTGTAATACGTACCTTAGTCTAAAGCAATCTATCGTTACAATATTCACCGAAACGAGGGGTATTTCGAAACTGAGAGACTATAGTTTCTTAGGCGCCAGCTGCTCATAAAGCAGCAAAGAAATAGACTACACGACTCTGGGAAACAAGGGGCGGAACAACCCTCGAAACTTCGAAATGCTCCACCTCTAGCCTACGCCTAACCGAATACACGCACTCGGGTCGCGGGATACTGAAGTCACGGCTTCTTTATTTATGGCCTTGACGTGGGTTTAACTAACAAGGGCTGCGGGAAACTCCGCAACACGCCGCGAATGACCGGGGATCACCACCCGCTTCACGATATAAGGTACAATACACAGTATGTGATACAAGAAATGCGGCATGAAAATGGGATGCTTTAGCGAATAAGCTCCTCGAGGCTCCTTGGTGGGGTGGGCTGTACGCTTTGGTATTGTTCGGGGCCCGAATTTTGGTATTCTCGCCCCTTCGGGTGTCTCTGAGGGGGGTCCTCCTGATCATTTGAATTGCGAAGCGCCTCGCGCACAACGCTCCCATGGCTCTCCTGCAGGGACGATGGACCTTTGACTTCCCTTTAGGCGGTTAAAGGGGGTTTGACGTTCTTCTTACATCCAAAAGCATTATAAAGCATAGAAGCAGAAAAGCATAATGCCATGCACAATTGGTTACAGTTTATTTACTTTGAATCCTTGAAATGAAATGCGCAAACGCATGGTGTAATGCTTTAGGTATCTACTGCTTTGAGACGCAGACAATATGAAATCCCATTCCGCTGGAAGAAACAGCAGAATTCACAATCGATTGCTGTGTAGGAGCAGACAAGCATAATGACATGAATATAACATAACATGGTAAATGCTTTACCACATTCATAATAAATTCGCCACCTTATTGCATAGACCTAAGGAAATACGTTTGTTTGACACGTAGAAACTATGAAGCGCGAACCAGCTTACGGGGTCCCTTCTATTGACATTCACTAAAACTGTAGAAGCATATTTCTATGCATAGAAGGTTACAGGTTACTTACCTTGAAATGTTGAAATGAGTTGGGCTATCGCATTGAATGTAGCAACAAAACAGAATTACCATGACACGTACAAAATATGAAGCGCTATCGCGTTGCACGAAACAGCAGAATTCACATACCTTTGAAGTGTAGAAGCATAATGAGATGTATAGAGCATGAAAATTCACTGACATACATCGAAGCATTAGAACTCTATTGCTTCAAAAAGTAGACATCTAAAAACGCTAACACGTAGCAGGAAAGTGTGGGACTGACATTCCTTTGAAGCGCTGACGAGATAAGCATAACGCGTTTCACCGATATTACATCTTATCATGAAGTATCGAAATGAGATGCGATATCGCATTTTAAGAAGCATTACAACTTTATTGCTTCGGTACGTGGACATCTGGAGACGCTACTTCCTAGCAAGGAAGTGTGGCATTTACATTCTTTTGAAGTCTAGACGAGATATACATAACACTTCGCAATGAATATTATATCTTAACATGAAACATAGAACTGAGATGCGAAATCGCGATTTAAGAAGAATTACAACTCCAATGCTTCGATATGCAGAAATCTCGAAACGCTATTTCCTAGCAAGGAAGTGTAGCATTTACATTCTTTTGAAGTGTAGACGAGGTATAAATACACTTCGCAATGAATATTATATCTTGTCATAAAACATAGACATGAAATGCGATATCGAATTTTAAGAAGCATTACAACTCTATTGCTTCAATACGCAGAAAACTGGAAACGCTATTTACTAGCAAAGACGGGTGACATTTCCATTCTTTTGAAGAGTAGACGAGGTATATATAACACTTCGCAATGAAGATTATGTCTTATCATGAAACATAGAAATGAGATTCGATATCGCGCTTTAAGAAGCAGTAGAACTATATTGCTTCGATACAAGACATTTGGAAACGCTATTTCCTAGCAAGGAAGTGTGGCGTTTACATTCTTCTGAAGTGTAGACGAGCTACACATAACACTTCGTTGTCAATATTATATATTATCATGAAACATAGAAATGAGATGCTATATCGCATTTTAAGAAGAATTAGAACTCAATTGCTTCGATAGATAGACATCTGGAAACGCTATTTCCTAGCAAGGAAGTGTGGCATTTACACTCTTTAGAAGTGTAGACGAGGTATACATAACACTTCGCAATGAATAAATATATTTTTATCATGAAACATAGAACTAAAATGCGATATCGCGTTTTAAGAAGCATTTCAAGTCTATTGCTACGATACGTAAACAACAGGAAACGCTATTTTCTTACAAGGAAGTGGGGCATTCACATACTTTTGAGGTGTAGACGAGGTATACATGACACTTCGCAATGAATATTATATCTTATCAGGAAACATAGAAATGAGATGCGATATCGCGTTTTGAGAAGCATTAGAACTCTATAGCTACGATACGTAGACATCTGCAAACGCTATTTCCTAGCAAGCAATAGTCGCATTTACATTCTTTTGAAGTGAAATCGAGGTTTACATGACACTTTGGAATGAATATTATATCTTATCAGGAAACATAGAAATGTGATGCGATATCGCGATCTAAGAAGCATTAGAACGCTATCGCTACGATACGTAGACATCTGAAAACGCTATTTCCTAGCAAGCAATAGTCGCATTTACATTCTTTTGAAGTGAATACGAGGTATACATGACACTTCGCAATGAATATTATATCTTATCACGAAACATATAAATGACATGTGATATCGCGACTTAAGTAGCATTAGAACGCTATTGATACGATACGTAGACATCTGCAAACGCTATTTCCTAGCAAGGAATAGTCGGATTTACATTCTTTTGAAGTGAATACGAGGTATACATGACACTTCGCAATGAATATTATATCTTATCACGAAACATAGAAATGAGATGCGAAATCGCGATTTATGTAGCATTAGAACTCCATTGCTACGATACGTAGGCATCTGTAAACGCTATGCCCTAGCTAGGAATAGTCGCATTTACATTCTTTTGATGTGAATACGAGGTATACATGACACTTCGCAATGAATATTATATCTTATAATGAAACATAGAAATGGGATGCGGTATCGCGATTTAAGAAGCATTAGAACTCTATTGGTACGATAGGAAGACATCTGCAAACGCTATTTCCTAGGAAGGAAGTGTCGCATTTACATTCTGTTGAACGGAATACGAAGTATACATGACACTTCGCAATGAATATTATATCTTATCACGAAACATAGAAATGAGATGCAATATCGCGATTTAAGAAGCATTAGATCTCTATTGCTACGATACCTAGACATCTGCAAACGCTATATCCTAGCACTGAAGTGTCGCATTTACATTCTTTTGTAGTGAATACGAGGTATACATGGCACTTCGCAATGAATATTATAACTTATCACGAAACATAGAATTGAGATGCGATATCGCGTTTTAAAAAGCATTAGATCTATATTGCTACGATACGTAGACATCTGCAGACGCTATTTCCTCGAACGGAAGTGTTGCATTTACATTCATTTGAAGTATAGACGAGGAATACATAACACTTCACAATGAATATTATATCTTATCATGAATCATAGAAATGAGATGCGATATTGCGTTTTAAGAAGCTTTAGAACACTATTTCTACGATACATAGACGATACATCTACGGACGCTATTTCCTAGCAAGGAAGTGTCGGATTTACATTCATTTGAAGTGAATGCGAGATATAGATAACACTCAACAATGAATATTATATCTTATCACGAAACATAGAAATGAGTTGCGATATGGCGTTTTAAGGGGCATTAGTACTCTATAGCTTCGATACAGAGATATCTGGGAACGTAATTTCCTAGAAAGGAACCTCCTCGCACCCCTCAGCATCAACCCCTGGACGCATGCAACCAGCCAAACTCGCCTGCAGAACCAGCAACTAGAAGTGTTCGCCCGCGCATACCTGCACGCGCTCACTCACACCGAGTTCCGCTGCCTCACTCGCACCGCCGAGTATGCCTGTCTCGCTCGTCCCGGGCACCAGTGTCTCACTCGCACCACCGAGTATACCTGTCACGCCCGCACCAAGGACGGGCAGCCTTATCACCCTCGCACCGAGGATTCCGTCCTGCAGGAAGACGTAGCCGCAGCCCATCACCTGAATGGGGTCTTTTCCAATTCCGGGAACAGGATCTGCTAGAACCTATATATTACTTCTAAGCTAGGACATACATACCATATCATGGCGCATATATAAGAATTCCTAGATCTAAGTTACACTAAGTAAGATGCGTCCGGCCAGCGGCATGCGCCTCTAGACCCACCACGAGCCGCGAGTCCCCACTCGCTGGACGGCGCGCTCTCCGCCTCGAGACGCGAGTCCTCCACTCGCGGGACCGCGATCTCCATACCGCGAGCCTCCGCGACCGTAGCGCCCCGCAAACCGAGGGGGTCAGAGACGCGTCTCCAGAGCACACACTCTGACTCGAGATCTCCTACCGAGGAGTCGAAACCTCTAGTTCTAGATCGTTAGCCACCTCAATGTGGGGTTCAGGCATCGTATTTCTATTTCCATTTTAACTTAGTCTTAGTCTTAGAATAATTCCAGTTCTTGTATACTTTAAACCTAGAATATATTTTATTTTTACTTTTACTATATCCAAGTACAAGTTCTTCTATCAAGTCTACTATTTCCACATCCATTAATTTTATCAAGTGTTTATAATACTAGTTCTACTTTTAACATTACATTTAACAACGAATTCTTCCACGGGTTCTTCCATACAACTGGCGTTGCTCTTCATCGAAATGAAGGAATATAGAAATCGGCTTTGTGACGGTGAGACCGCCGCTTATCCTTCAGATCTTAGTCGAAAGTACAGAAAAACCTGGTGAATGAATCGTGCTTCCGGTTTGCGAAGAACGCGACGTGCGAGTAGGAAGAATTTCATACGATCACTTGTGCGCGAATATTTGGAGGGCGTTCCGAGAGTCCTCGTATACCAGCGACCTGCCTTCGCACCAGCCCAGACGCCGCTTTCCGAAGCGACCGTCGACGCTTCCGATCTAGACACCACGACGCATCACGCCGATTCTACCACATTCAGCATCATCGCTGAATTCCGACCGCCGTCCTCCTCTTCGCTGGCGACTGATCGAGATTTCCGTAGCAGCCAACAGAACGAAATCCGCTACGATCCCAGCGAACGATCCTCCACGCCGTTTCTACGTACAAATCGAGAGAGAAGTCATCGAGAGGTAGGGTCTTTCCCTTATTATCGCGAGTGTTTTGGCTAGTGTCGCGTCAGCCGAAATTGTCGGACCCGGTCTTAACGCATTCCCGCGGACCGAATTACCGAAAAATAGGCACGTGTCGTAAAGCCTCCGGAGCAACGGAAAATAGTTTCACTGGACGTGATACCTCGTATTCACCTCAAAAGAATGTAAATGCGACACTTCCTTGCTAGGAAATAGCGTCCCCAGATATCTACGTATCGTAGCAATAGAGTTCAAATGCACCTTAAAACGAGATGTCGCGTCCCATTTCAATGTTTCATGATAAGATATAATATTCATTGCGAAGTGTCATGTATACCTCGTATTCACATCAAAAGAATGTAAATGCGACACTTCCTTGCTAGGATATAGCGTTTGCAGATTTCTACGTATATTAGCAATAGAGTTCTAATGCTTCTCAAAACGCGATATCGCATCTCATTTCTATGCTTCATGATAAGATATAATATTCACTGTGCAGTGTTATGTATATCTCGTCTACACTTCAAATGAATGTAAACGCGATACTTCCTTCCTAAGAAATAGCGTTTGCAGATGTCTACGTACCGATGCAATAGAGTTCTAATGCTTCTTAAGACGCGAAATCGCTCCTCATTTCTATGTTTCGTGATAAGATATAATATTCACTGTGCAGTGTTATGTATATCTCGTCTACACTTCAAATGAATGTAAACGCGATACTTCCTTCCTAGGAAATAGCGTATGCAGATGTCTACGTACCGATGCAATAGAGTTCTAATGCTTCTTAAGACGCGAAATCGCTCCTCATTTCTATGTTTCGTGATAAGATATAATATTTATTGTGGAGTGTTATGTATACCTTGTATTCACCTCAAAAGAATGTAAATGCGACACTTCCTTGCTAGGAAATAGCGTTTGCAGATTTTTACGTATATTAGCAATAGGGTTCTAATGCTTCTCAAAACGCGATATCGCATCTTATTTCTATGTTTCATGATAAGATATAATATCCATTGCGAAGTGTCATGTATACCTCGTATTCACTTCAATGGAATGTAAATGCGACATTTCCTTGCTAGGAAATAGAGTTTGCAGATGTCTACGTATATTAGCAATAGAGTCCTAATGCTTCTCAAAACGCGATATCGCATCTCATTTCTATGCTTCATGATACGATATAATATTCACTGTGCAGAGTCATGTATATCTCGTCTACACTTCAAATGAATGTAAACGCGATACTTCCTTCCTAGGAAATAGCGTTTGCAGATGTCTACGTACCGATGCAATAGAGTTCTAATGCTTCTTAAGACACGAAATCGCTCCTCATTTCTATGTTTTGTGATAAGATATAATATTTATTGCGAAGTGTCATGTATACCTCGTATTCACTTCAAAAGAATGCAAATGCGACACTTCCATGCTAGGAAATAGAGTTTGCAGATGTCTACGTATCGTAAGAATAGAGTTCTAATACTTCTTAAAACGAGATGTCGCATCTCATTTCTATGTTTCATGATAAGATATAATATCCATTGCGAAGTGTCATGCATACCTCGTATTCACTTCAATGGAATGTAAATGCGACACTTCCATGCTAGGAAATAGCGTTCGCAGGTGTCTACGTATCGTAGCGATAGAGTTCTAATGCTTCTTAGAACGCGATATCGCATCCCACTTCTATGTTTCATGATAAGATGTAATATTCATTGGCGAAGTGTCATGTACACCTCGTATTCACATCAAAAGAATGTAAATGCGACACTTCCTTGCTAGGAAATGGCGTTTCCAGAAGACAGCGTATCGAAAGAATAGAGTTATAATACTTCTTAAAGCGAGATGTCGCATCACATTTCTATGTTTCATGATAAGATATAACATCCATTGCGAAGTGTCATGCATACCTCGTATTAACTTCAATGGAATGTAAATGCGACACTTCCTTGCTAGGAAATAGCGTTCCCAGATGACCACGTATCGAAAGAATAGAGTTCTAATACTTCTTAAAACGAGATGTCCCATCTCATTTCTATGTTTCATGATAAGATCTAGTATCCATTGAGAAGTGTCATGTATGCCTCGTATTCACTTCAATGGAATGTAAATGCGACATTTCCTTGCTAGGAAATAGAGTTTGCAGATGTCTACGTATATTAGCAATAGAGTTCTAATGCTTCTCAAAACGCGATATAGCACTTCATTCCTATGTTTCATGATAAGATATAATATTCATTGCGAAGTGTCATGTATACCTCGTATTCACTAAAAAAGAATGTAAATGCGACACTTGCATGCTAGGAAATAGCGTTTCCGGATGTCTACGTTTCGTGGCAATAGAGTTCTAATGCTTCTTAAAACGCGATATCGCATCTCACTTCTATGTTTCATGATAAGATATAATATTTATTATGGAGTGTTATATATACCTCGTATTCACTTCAGAGGAATGTAAATACGACCCTTCCATGCTAGGAAATAGCCTTTGCAGATGTCTACGTATCGTAGCAATAGAGTTCTAGTGCTACTCAAAACGCGATATAGCACCTCATACCTATGTTTCACGATAAGATATAATATCCATTGCGAAGTGTCATGCATACCTCGTATGCACTTCAAAGGAATGTAAATGCGACATTTCCTTACTAGGAAATAGAGATTGCAGATGTCTACGTATATTAGCAATAGAGTTCTAATGCTTCTCAAAACGCGATATCGCTACTCATTACTATGTTTCATGATAATATATAATATTCATTGTGGTGTGTTATGTGTACCTCGTATTCACTTCAAAAGAATGTAATTGCGACACTTCCTTGCTAGGAAGTAGTGTTTGCAGATGTCTACGTATCGAAGCAATAGGGTTCTAATGCTTCTCAAGACGCGATGTCGCATCTCATTTCTATGTTTCATGATCAGATATAATATTCATTGCGAAGTGTCATGTATACCTTGTATTCACTTCAAATGAATGTAAATGCGAAACTTCCATGCTAGGAAATAGCGTTTGCAGATGTCTACGTATCGAAACAATGGAGATCTAATGCTCCGTAAAACGAGATATCGCAACTCATTTCTAAGTTTCATGATAAGGTATAATATTCATTGCGAAGTTTCATGTATACCTCGTATTCACTTCAAAAGAATGTAAACGCAGCACTTCCTTCCTAGGAAATATCGTTTCCAGATGTCTACGTATCGTAGCAATAGATTTCTAATGCTTCTTATATCGTGATACCGCATCTCATTTCTATGGTTAGTGATAATGTATAATATTCATTGTGGAGTGTCATGTATACCACGCATTCACTTCAAAAGAATGTAAATGCAACACTACCTTGCTAGGAAGTAGCGTTTGCAGATGTCTACGTATCGTAGCATTAGAGTTCTAACGCTTCTTAATACGGGATACCGCATCTCATTCCTATGTCTCATGATAAGATATAATATTCACTACGAAGTGTCATGTATTCCTCGTCTACAATTCAAGTGAATGTTAATGCGACACTTTCTTTCTAGGAAATTACGTTTCCAGATGTCCACGTATCGAAGCAATAAAGATCTAGTGCTTCTTAAAACGCGATATCGCAACTCATTTTTATGTCACATCATAATATATAATATTCATTGCGATGTGTTATGTACTCCTCGTATTCGCTTTAAAAGATTGTAAATGCGACATTTCCTTACTAGGAAATAGAGTTTGCAGATGTCTACGTATATTAGCAATAGAGTTCTAATGCTTCTCAAAACGCGATATCGCTACTCATTACTATGTTTCATGATAATATATAATATTCATTGTGGTGTGTTATGTGTACCTCGTATTCACTTCAAAAGAATGTAATTGCGACACTTCCTTGCTAGGAAGTAGTGTTTGCAGATGTCTACGTATCGAAGCAATAGGGTTCTAATGCTTCTCAAGACGCGATGTCGCATCTCATTTCTATGTTTCATGATCAGATATAATATTCATTGCGAAGTGTCATGTATACCTTGTATTCACTTCAAATGAATATAAATGCGAAACTTCCATGCTAGGAAATAGCGTTTGCAGATTTCTACGTATCGAAACAATGGAGATCTAATGCTCCGTAAAACGAGATATCGCAACTCATTTCTAAGTTTCATGATAAGGTATAATATTCATTGCGAAGTTTCATGTATACCTCGTATTCACTTCAAAAGAATGTAAACGCAGCACTTCCTTCCTAGGAAATATCGTTTCCAGATGTCTACGTATCGTAGCAATAGATTTCTAATGCTTCTTATATCGTGATACCGCATCTCATTTCTATGGTTAGTGATAATGTATAATATTCATTGTGGAGTGTCATGTATACCTCGCATTCACTTCAAAAGAATGTAAATGCAACACTACCTTGCTAGGAAGTAGCGTTTGCAGATGTCTACGTATCGTAGCATTAGAGTTCTAACGCTTCTTAATACGGGATACCGCATCTCATTCCTATGTCTCATGATAAGATATAATATTCACTGCGAAGTGTCATGTATTCCTCGTCTACAATTCAAGTGAATGTTAATGCGACACTTTCTTTCTAGGAAATTACGTTTCCAGATGTCCACGTATCGAAGCAATAAGGATCTAGTGCTTCTTAAAACGCGATATCGCATCTCATTTTTATGTCACATCATAATATATAATATTCATTGCGATGTGTTATGTACTCCTCGTATTCGCTTTAAAAGATTGTAAATGCGACACTTCCTTGCTAGGAAATAGCGTCTGCACATGTCTACGTATCGTAGCAATAGAGCTCTAATGATTCGTAAAACGCGATATCGCATCTCACTTCTGTGTTTCATGATAAGATATAATATTCATTCCAAGTGTCTTGTATACCTCGTATTCTCTTCAAATGAATGTAAATGCGACACTTCCTTGTTAGGGAATAGCGTTTGCAGATGTCGACGTATCGAAGAAATAGAGTTCTAGTGCTTCTTAAAACGCGGTATCGTATCTGATTTCTATGTTTCGTGATAAGATATTGGGTTGTCAACTAATTAATTGCGGATTTTTTTTTTAATTCAAAGATAGTTTTTCATGGAACTAAATAACTTTATTCTGTAATGTATTGCCCATTTTGATCAGTGGTCTTTTGCCATCTTTCAGGCAGCATCATAATCCCGCGTTCATAAAACTTCTGGTTTTTATTAGCAAAAAACTGAATCATGTACGATTTGACAACATCATCATTTTTATTGAATTTTTTATCATTCAAGGAGTTTTGTAAAAATCGAAACAAAATGGAATCAGGTGGTGCAAGATCAGGACTATATGGTGGATGTGGCAAAACATCCCAACCAAGCTCCAATAATTTTTGCCGAGTGACCAAAATGTTTGTGTCCTTGCACTGTCATGATGGAATACAACACTTTTTCGATTTGTCAATTCGGGCGGCTTTTCTTCAATTGCATTGTTTAATTTCATTTGTTGGTCAATGTAGACATCAGAATTGATTGTTAGGTTGGGCGATAAGGGTACAAAGTATTGTAGACAATTCCTCTGAAATCCCACCAAACGGATGACAAAACCTTCTTTTGGTGAATATCAACATTTGATGTTGTCTGAGTTGGTTCACCTGGCCTGCTCCAAGATCTTTCTCGCTTGATATTGTTGCAAACAACCCACTTTTCATCGCCAGTTGTCAGTCGTTTTAGAAATGGATCATTTTCATTACGTTTCTTAAGCAAATCGTAGCCGTTAATGCATTGCGTTAAATGCGTTTCTTTCAGTTCGTGAGGAACCCATGTATCAAGTTTTTGAACATAGCCAAGTTGTTCTAAGTGATTTTCAATGCATGTATGTGATACATGAAGCTTCTCTGCAATCTCACGTGTTGTACTGTGACGATCCGAATTGATTATTGCTTTGATTAGGGCGTCATCAACTTCAACTGGACGACCAGAGCGTTTTTCATCTATGAGTGAGAAATCACCAGGACGAAATTTGGCAAAGCAATTTTGACACTGCCGTTCCTTTAAGGCTTCGTCACCATAAACAGCACATAACTTTTTATGAGCTTGCGATGCGTTTTTCCCTCTGCGAAAATAAAAAAGCAAAATATGATGAAAATGATTCTTTTGATTCTCCATTTTTCAACGAAGGCCAAACGAAAACTACGCAACCGATAAAAAAACTTTTTTTACTGATTGACAGTTGAATTGGCAACTATCAAACAACAAAATGTGTTTTACATTTGCAACGCAAACCCAAAAATTCAACTGAAGACATCTACGAGTGAAATCCGCAATTACTTTGTTGCCAACTCAATATAATATTCATTGTGGAGTGTTATGTATACCTCGTATTCACTTCAAAAGAATGTGAATGCGACTCTTCCTTCCTAGGAAATATCGTCTGCAGATGTCTACGTGTCGTAGCAATAGAGTTCTAATGCTACTTAAAACGCGATATCGCATCTCATTTCTATGTTTCATGATAGGATATAATATTCATCGTGAAGTGTCATGTATACCTCGCATACACTTCAAATGAATGTAATTGCGACACTTCCTTGCCAGAAAGTAGCGTTTGCAGATGTCTGCGTATCGTCGCAATAGAGTTCTAACGCTTCTTAAAACACGATATCGCATTTCATTTTAATGTGTCATGATAAGATATAAAATTCATTGCGAAGTGTCATGTATACCTCGTATTCACTTCAAAAGAATGTAAATGCGACACTTCCCTGCTAGGAAATAGCGTTTCCAGATGTCTACGTATCGTAGCAATAGTGTTCTAATTCTTGTTAAAACGCGATATCGCTACTTATTTCTATGTTTCATGATAAGATATAATATTCATTGTGCAGTGTTATGTACACCTCGCATTCACTTCAGTAGAATGTAAATGCGACACTTCCTTGCTAGGAAATAGCTTTTGCAAATGTCTACGTATCGTAGCAATAGAGTTCTAATGCATTTCAAGTCGCGATATCGCATCTCATTTCTATGTTTCATGATAAGATGTATTATTCATTGCGAAGTGTCTCGTATACCGCGTGTACACTTCAAAAGAATGTAAATGCGACACTTCCATGCTAGGAAATAGCGTTTGAAGATGTCTACGTATCGAAGCAATAGAGTTCTAATGCTTCTTAAAACGGGAAATCGCATTTCAATTCTATGTTTCATGATAAGATATAATATTCATT
This sequence comes from Xylocopa sonorina, assembly GCF_050948175.1. Taxonomy (NCBI): domain Eukaryota; kingdom Metazoa; phylum Arthropoda; class Insecta; order Hymenoptera; family Apidae; genus Xylocopa; species Xylocopa sonorina. The sequence goes on along the minus strand of NW_027490260.1, from coordinate 205,324 downwards.
GCGACGTGTCATGTATACCTCGTATTCACTTCAAAGGAATGTAACTGCGACACTTCCTTGGTAGGAAATAGCGTTTGCAGATGTCTACGTATCGAAGCAATAGTGTTCTAGTGCTTCTCAAGACGCGATATCGCATCTCATTTCTATGTTTCATGATCAGATACAATATTCATTGTGTAGACGTAGGTATACCTCGCATTCACTTCAAAAGAATGTAAATGCGACACTTCCTTGCTAGGAAATAGCGTTTCCAGATGTCTACGAATCGAAGCAATAAAGTTCTAGTGCTTCTTAAATCGCGATATCGCATCTCACTCCTATGTTTCGAGATAAGATATAATATTCATTGCGAAGTGTCATGTATACCTCGTATTCACTTCAAAAGAATGTAAATGCGACACTTCCATGCTAGGAAATAGCGTTTGCAGATGTCTACGTATAGTAGCAATAGAGTTCTAATGCTACTTAAAACGCAGTATCGCATCTCACTGCTATGTTTCATGATAAGATATAATATTCATTATGGAGTGTTATATATACCTCGTATTCACTTCAAAAGAATGTAAATACGACCCTTCCATGCTAGGAAATAGCCTTTGCAGATGTCTACGTATTGTGGCAATAGAGTTCTAATGCTTCTTAAAACGCGATATCGCATCTCACTTCTATGTTATATGATAAGATATAATATTCTTTGCGAAGTATTATGTATACCTCGTATTATCTTCAAAAGAATGTAAATGCGGCACTTCCATGCTAGTAAATAGCGTTTGCAGATGTCTACGTATCGTAGCAATAGAGTTCTAATGCTTCTTAAAACGAGATGTTTTATATCACTTCTATGTTTCGTAATTAGATATAATATTCATTGTGGAATGTTATGTATACCTCGTATTCACTTCAAAAGAATGTAAATACGACCCTTCCATGCTAGGAAATAGCCTTTGCAGATGTCTACCTATCGTAGCAATAGAGTTCTAATGCTTCTTAAAACACGATATAGCATCTCATTTCTATGTTTCATGATAAGATATAATATTCATTGCGAAGTGTCACTTATATCTCGCATACGCTTCAAATGAATGTAACTGCGACACTTACTTGCTAGGAAATAGCGTTTCCATATGTCTACGTATCGTAGCAATAGAGGTCTAAAGCTTCTTAAAACGCGATATCGCATCTCATTTCTATGTTTCATGATAAGATATAATATTCATTGCGCAATGTCACTTATACCTCGCACACACTTCAAATGAATGTAACTGCGACACTTACTTGCCAGGAAATAGCGTTTGCATATGTCTACGTATCGTATCAATAGAGTTCTGATGCTTTTTAAAACGCGATGTCGCATTTCATTTCTATGTTTCGTGATAAGATATACTATGCATTGCGATATGCCACTTATACCTCGCATATACTTCAAATGAATGTAACTGGGACACTTACTTGCTAGGAAATAGCGTTTGCATATGTCTACGTATCGTAGCAATAGAGTTCTAATGCTTCGTAAAACGCGATATCGCATCTCATTTCTATGTTTTGTGATAAGATATAATATTCATTGCGAACTGTCACTTTTACCTCGCATATATTTCAAATGAATGTAACTGGGACACTTACTTCCTAGGAAATAGCATTTGCAGATGTCTACGTATCGAAGCAATAGAGTTCTAGTGCTTCTTAAAACGGTATATCGCATCTTATTTCTATGTTTCATTATAAGATATAATATTCATTGCGAAGTGTCATGTATACCTGGTATTCTCTTCAAAAGAATGCAAATGCGCCACTTCCTTGCTAGGAAATAGCGTTTACAGATTTCTACGTATCGTAGCTATGGAGATCTAATGCTTCTTAAAACGCGATATAGCATCTCATATCTATGTTTCATGATAGGATATAATATTCATTGCGAAGTGTCATATATACCTCGTATTCACTTCAAAGGAATGTAAATGCGACACTTCCTTGTTAGGAAATAGCTTTTGCAGGTTTCTGCGTATCGTAGCAATGGAGTTCTAATGCTTCTTAAAACACGATATCGCATCTCATTTCTATGTTTCATGATAAGATATACTATTCACAGCGAAATGTCACTTATACCTCACATACACTTCAAATGAATGTAAATGCGACACTTCCTTCCCAGGAAATAGCGTTTGCAGATGTCTACGTAACGAAGCAATAGAGTTCTAATGCTTCTTAAGACGCGATATCGCATCTCATTTCTATGTTTCATGATAAGATATACCATTCATTGCGAAGTGTCACTTATACCCCGCATACACGTCAAATGAATGTAAATGTGACACTTCCTTCCTAGGTAATAGCTTTTGCATATGTCAACGTATCGTAGCAATAGAGTTCTAATGCTTCTTAAAACACGATATAGCATCTCATTTCTATGTTTCATGATAAGATATAATATTCATTGCGAAGTGTTATGTATACTTCGTCTATACTCCGAATGAAAGTAAATGCCACACTTCCATGCTGGGAAGTATTCCTCCATTGCTTCGATACGCGGACAACAGGAAGCGCATTTCCTAGAATGGAAGTGTGCAATTTACATTCTTTTGTAGTGCACACGACGTATACATAACACTTCGCAATGAACATTATATCTTATCGTGCAACATAGAAATGAGATGCGATATCGCGTTTTAAGAAGCATTAGAACACTAATGCTCCGATACGTAGACATCTGGAAACGTATTTCCTAGCAAGGAAGTGTGGCATTCACATTCTTTTGAAGTGTAGACGAGGCATACGTAACACTTGCCAATGAATATTATATCATATCATGAAACGTAGAAATGAGATGCGATATCGCGATTTAAGAAGCCTTAGAACCCTATTGCTACGATACGTAGACATCTGCAAACGCAATTTTCTAGCATGGAAGTGTCGCATTTACATTCTTTTGAAGTGAATAAGAGGTATACATGACACTTCGCAATGAACATTATATCTTATCATGAAGCATAGAAGTGAGATGCGATATCTCGTTTTAAGAAGCATTAGCACCCTATTGTCTCGATGCGGAGACATCTGCGAACGCTATTTCCTAGCAAGGAAGTGTCGCATTTACATTCCCTTGAAGTGAATACGAGGTATACATGACACTTCGCAATGTATATTATAACTAATCTCGAAACATAGTAATGAAATGCGATATCGGGATTTAGGAAGCATTAGAAATCTACTGCTTCGATACGTAGACATCTGCAAACGCTATTTCCTTTCAAGGATGTGCCGCAGTTACATTCTTTTGAAGAGAATAGGACGTATACATGGCACTTCGCAATGAACATTATATCTTATCATGAAATATAGAAGTGAGATGCGATATGGCGTTTTAAGAAGCATTAGAACTCTATTGCTACGATACGTAGACATCTGCAAACGCTATTTCCTAGCATCGAAGTTTCGCATTTACATTCTTTTCAAGTGAATACGAGATATACATGTAACATCGGAATCAATATTATATCTTATCATGAAACATAGGAATGAGATGCGATGTCGCGTTTGCAGAAGCACTAGAACTTTATTGCTACGATACGTAGACATCTGCAAACGCTATTTCCTAGCATGGAAGTGTCGCATTTACATTCGTTTGAAGTGAATACGAGGTACACATGACACGTCGCTATGAATATTATATCTTATCATGAAACATAGAAGTGAGATGCGATATCGCGTTTTAAGAAGCATTAGAACTCTATTCCTACGATACGTAGACATCTGCAAACGCTATTTCCTAGCAAGGGAGTGTCGCATTTACATTCTTTTGAAGTGAATACGAGATATACATGTAACATCGGAATCAATATTATATTTTATCATGAAACATAGAAGTGAGATGCGATGTCGCGTTTGCAGAAGCACTAGAACTCTATTGCTGCGATACGTAGACATCTGCAAACGCTATTTCCTAGCATGGAAGTGTCGCATTTACATTCGTTTGAAGTGAATACGAGGTACACATGACACGTCGCAATGAATATTATATCTTATCATGAAACATAGAAGTGAGATGCGATATCGCGTTTTAAGAAGCATTAGAACTCTATTGCTACGATACGTAGACATCTGCAAACGCTATTTCCTAGCATGGAAGTGTCGCATTTACATTCTTGTGAACTGAAATCGAGGTATACATGACACATCGCAATGAATATTATATCTTATCATGAAACATAGAAGTGAGATGCGATATGGCGTTTTAAGAAGCATTAGAACTCTAGTGCTACGATACATAGACATCTGCAAACGCTATTTCCTAGCATGGAAGTTTCGCATTTACATTCTTTTGAAGTGAATACGAGATATACATGTAACATCGGAATCAATATTATATCTTATCATGATGCATAGAAGTGAGATGCGATATGGCGTTTTCAGAAGCATTAGAACTTTATTGCTACGATACGTAGACATCTGCAAACGCTATTTCCTAGCATGGAAGTGTCGCATTTACATTCGTGTGAAGTGAAATCGAGGTATACATGACACCTCGCAATGAATATTATATCTTATCATGAAACATAGAAGTGAGATGCGATATGGCGTTTTAGGAAGCATTAGAGCTCTATTGCTACGATACGTAGATATCTGCAAACGCTATTTCCTAGCATGGAAGTTTCGCATTTTCATTCTTTTGAAGTGAAAGCGAGATGTACATGATACTTCGCAATGAATATTAAATCTTACCATGAAACATAGGAATGAGTTGCGATATCGCGTTTTAAGAAGCATCAGAACTCTATTGCTACGATACGTAGACATCTGCAAACGCTATTTCCTAGCATGGAAGTTTCGCATTTACATTCTTTTGAAGTGAATACGAGATATACATGTAACATCGGAATCAATATTATATCTTATCATGATGCATAGAAGTGAGATGCGATATGGCGTTTTCAGAAGCATTAGAACTTTATTGCTACGATACGTAGACATCTGCAAACGCTATTTCCTAGCATGGAAGTGTCGCATTTACATTCGTGTGAAGTGAAATCGAGGTATACATGACACCTCGCAATGAATATTATATCTTATCATGAAACATAGAAGTGAGATGCGATATGGCGTTTTAGGAAGCATTAGAGCTCTATTGCTACGATACGTAGATATCTGCAAACGCTATTTCCTAGCATGGAAGTTTCGCATTTTCATTCTTTTGAAGTGAAAGCGAGATGTACATGATACTTCGCAATGAATATTAAATCTTACCATGAAACATAGGAATGAGTTGCGATATCGCGTTTTGAGAAGCATTAGAACTCTATTGCTACGATACGTAGACATCTGCAAACGCTATTTCCTAGCATGGAAGTTTCGCATTTACATTCTTTTGACGTGAATACGAGATATACATGACACTTAGCAATGAATATTATAGCTTATCATAAAACATAGAAGTGAGATGCGATATGGCGTTTTCAGAAGCATTAGAACTTTATTGCTACGATACGTAGACATCTGCAATCGCTATTTCCTAGCATGGAAGTGTCGCATTTACACCCTTTTGAAGTGAATATGACGTATACCTACGTCTCCGCAATGAATATTATATCTTATCTTGAAGCATAGAAATGAGATGCGATATCGCGATTTAAAATGCATTAGAACTCAATTGCTTCGATACGTAGACTTCTGCAAACGCTATTTCCTAGCATGGAAGTGTCGCATTTACATTCGTTTGAAGTGAATACGAGGTACACATGACACGTCGCTATGAATATTATATCTTATCATGAAACATAGAAGTGAGATGCGATATCGCGTTTTAAGAAGCATTAGAACTCTATTGCTACGATACGTAGACATCTGGAAACGTATTTCCTAGCAAGGAAGTGTGGCATTCACATTCTTTTGAAGTGTAGACGAGGCATACGTAACACTTGCCAATGAATATTATATCATATCATGAAACGTAGAAATGAGATGCGATATCGCGATTTAAGAAGCCTTAGAACCCTATTGCTACGATACGTAGACATCTGCAAACGCAATTTTCTAGCATGGAAGTGTCGCATTTACATTCTTTTGAAGTGAATAAGAGGTATACATGACACTTCGCAATGAACATTATATCTTATCATGAAGCATAGAAGTGAGATGCGATATCTCGTTTTAAGAAGCATTAGCACCCTATTGTCTCGATGCGGAGACATCTGCGAACGCTATTTCCTAGCAAGGAAGTGTCGCATTTACATTCCCTTGAAGTGAATACGAGGTATACATGACACTTCGCAATGTATATTATAACTAATCTCGAAACATAGTAATGAAATGCGATATCGGGATTTAGGAAGCATTAGAAATCTACTGCTTCGATACGTAGACATCTGCAAACGCTATTTCCTTTCAAGGATGTGCCGCAGTTACATTCTTTTGAAGAGAATAGGACGTATACATGGCACTTCGCAATGAACATTATATCTTATCATGAAATATAGAAGTGAGATGCGATATCGCGTTTTAAGAAGCATTAGAACTCCATTGCTTCGATACGTAGACATCTGCAAACGCTATTTCCTAGCATGGAAGTTTCGCATTTACATTCTTTTGAAGTGAATACGAGATGTACATGACAATTCGCAATGAATATTATATCTTATCATGAAACATAGAAGTGAGATGCGATATGGCGTTTTAAGAAGCATTAGAACTCTATTGCAACGATACGTAGACATCTGCAAACGCTATTTCCTGGCATGGAAGTTTCGCATTTACATTCTTTTGAAATGAATACAAGATATACATGACACTTCGCAATGAATATTATACCTTATCATGAAACATAGAAGTGAGATGCGATATGGCGTTTTAAGAAGCATTAGAACTCTATTGCTACGATACGTAGACATCTGCAAACGCTATTTCCTAGCATCGAAGTTTCGCATTTACATTCTTTTCAAGTGAATACGAGATATACATGTAACATCGGAATCAATATTATATCTTATCATGAAACATAGGAATGAGATGCGATGTCGCGTTTGCAGAAGCACAAGAACTTTATTGCTACGATACGTAGACATCTGCAAACGCTATTTCCTAGCATGGAAGTGTCGCATTTACATTCGTTTGAAGTGAATACGAGGTACACATGACACGTCGCTATGAATATTATATCTTATCATGAAACATAGAAGTGAGATGCGATATCGCGTTTTAAGAAGCATTAGAACTCTATTCCTACGATACGTAGACATCTGCAAACGCTATTTCCTAGCAAGGGAGTGTCGCATTTACATTCTTTTGAAGTGAATACGAGATATACATGTAACATCGGAATCAATATTATATTTTATCATGAAACATAGAAGTGAGATGCGATGTCGCGTTTGCAGAAGCACTAGAACTCTATTGCTGCGATACGTAGACATCTGCAAACGCTATTTCCTAGCATGGAAGTGTCGCATTTACATTCGTTTGAAGTGAATACGAGGTACACATGACACGTCGCAATGAATATTATATCTTATCATGAAACATAGAAGTGAGATGCGATATCGCGTTTTAAGAAGCATTAGAACTCTATTGCTACGATACGTAGACATCTGCAAACGCTATTTCCTAGCATGGAAGTGTCGCATTTACATTCTTGTGAACTGAAATCGAGGTATACATGACACATCGCAATGAATATTATATCTTATCATGAAACATAGAAGTGAGATGCGATATGGCGTTTTAAGAAGCATTAGAACTCTAGTGCTACGATACATAGACATCTGCAAACGCTATTTCCTAGCATGGAAGTTTCGCATTTTCATTCTTTTGAAGTGAAAGCGAGATGTACATGATACTTCGCAATGAATATTAAATCTTACCATGAAACATAGAAGCGAGATGCGATATGGCGTTTTAAGAAGCATCAGAACTCTATTGCTACGATACGTAGACATCTGCAAACGCTATTTCCTAGCATGGAAGTTTCGCATTTACATTCTTTTGAAGTGAATACGAGATATACATGTAACATCGGAATCAATATTATATCTTATCATGATGCATAGAAGTGAGATGCGATATGGCGTTTTCAGAAGCATTAGAACTTTATTGCTACGATACGTAGACATCTGCAAACGCTATTTCCTAGCATGGAAGTGTCGCATTTACATTCGTGTGAAGTGAAATCGAGGTATACATGACACCTCGCAATGAATATTATATCTTATCATGAAACATAGAAGTGAGATGCGATATGGCGTTTTAGGAATCATTAGAGCTCTATTGCTACGATACGTAGATATCTGCAAACGCTATTTCCTAGCATGGAAGTTTCGCATTTTCATTCTTTTGAAGTGAAAGCGAGATGTACATGATACTTCGCAATGAATATTAAATCTTACCATGAAACATAGGAATGAGTTGCGATATCGCGTTTTGAGAAGCATTAGAACTCTATTGCTACGATACGTAGACATCTGCAAACGCTATTTCCTAGCATGGAAGTTTCGCATTTACATTCTTTTGACGTGAATACGAGATATACATGACACTTAGCAATGAATATTATAGCTCATCATAAAACATAGAAGTGAGATGCGATATGGCGTTTTCAGAAGCATTAGAACTTTATTGCTACGATACGTAGACATCTGCAATCGCTATTTCCTAGCATGGAAGTGTCGCATTTACACCCTTTTGAAGTGAATATGACGTATACCTACGTCTCCGCAATGAATATTATATCTTATCTTGAAGCATAGAAATGAGATGCGATATCGCGATTTAAAATGCATTAGAACTCAATTGCTTCGATACGTAGACTTCTGCAAACGCTATTTCCTAGCATGGAAGTGTCGCATTTACATTCGTTTGAAGTGAATACGAGGTACACATGACACGTCGCTATGAATATTATATCTTATCATGAAACATAGAAGTGAGATGCGATATCGCGTTTTAAGAAGCATTAGAACTCTATTGCTACGATACGTAGACATCTGGAAACGTATTTCCTAGCAAGGAAGTGTGGCATTCACATTCTTTTGAAGTGTAGACGAGGCATACGTAACACTTGCCAATGAATATTATATCATATCATGAAACGTAGAAATGAGATGCGATATCGCGATTTAAGAAGCCTTAGAACCCTATTGCTACGATACGTAGACATCTGCAAACGCAATTTTCTAGCATGGAAGTGTCGCATTTACATTCTTTTGAAGTGAATAAGAGGTATACATGACACTTCGCAATGAACATTATATCTTATCATGAAGCATAGAAGTGAGATGCGATATCTCGTTTTAAGAAGCATTAGCACCCTATTGTCTCGATGCGGAGACATCTGCGAACGCTATTTCCTAGCAAGGAAGTGTCGCATTTACATTCCCTTGAAGTGAATACGAGGTATACATGACACTTCGCAATGTATATTATAACTAATCTCGAAACATAGTAATGAAATGCGATATCGGGATTTAGGAAGCATTAGAAATCTACTGCTTCGATACGTAGACATCTGCAAACGCTATTTCCTTTCAAGGATGTGCCGCAGTTACATTCTTTTGAAGAGAATAGGACGTATACATGGCACTTCGCAATGAACATTATATCTTATCATGAAATATAGGAGTGAGATGCGATATCGCGTTTTAAGAAGCATTAGAACTCCATTGCTTCGATACGTAGACATCTGCAAACGCTATTTCCTAGCATGGAAGTTTCGCATTTACATTCTTTTGAAGTGAATACGAGATGTACATGACAATTCGCAATGAATATTATATCTTATCATGAAACATAGAAGTGAGATGCGATATGGCGTTTTAAGAAGCATTAGAACTCTATTGCAACGATACGTAGACATCTGCAAACGCTATTTCCTGGCATGGAAGTTTCGCATTTACATTCTTTTGAAATGAATACAAGATATACATGACACTTCGCAATGAATATTATACCTTATCATGAAACATAGAAGTGAGATGCGATATGGCGTTTTAAGAAGCATTAGAACTCTATTGCTACGATACGTAGACATCTGCAAACGCTATTTCCTAGCATCGAAGTTTCGCATTTACATTCTTTTCAAGTGAATACGAGATATACATGTAACATCGGAATCAATATTATATCTTATCATGAAACATAGGAATGAGATGCGATGTCGCGTTTGCAGAAGCACTAGAACTTTATTGCTACGATACGTAGACATCTGCAAACGCTATTTCCTAGCATGGAAGTGTCGCATTTACATTCGTTTGAAGTGAATACGAGGTACACATGACACGTCGCTATGAATATTATATCTTATCATGAAACATAGAAGTGAGATGCGATATCGCGTTTTAAGAAGCATTAGAACTCTATTCCTACGATACGTAGACATCTGCAAACGCTATTTCCTAGCAAGGGAGTGTCGCATTTACATTCTTTTGAAGTGAATACGAGATATACATGTAACATCGGAATCAATATTATATTTTATCATGAAACATAGAAGTGAGATGCGATGTCGCGTTTGCAGAAGCACTAGAACTCTATTGCTGCGATACGTAGACATCTGCAAACGCTATTTCCTAGCATGGAAGTGTCGCATTTACATTCGTTTGAAGTGAATACGAGGTACACATGACACGTCGCAATGAATATTATATCTTATCATGAAACATAGAAGTGAGATGCGATATCGCGTTTTAAGAAGCATTAGAACTCTATTGCTACGATACGTAGACATCTGCAAACGCTATTTCCTAGCATGGAAGTGTCGCATTTACATTCTTGTGAACTGAAATCGAGGTATACATGACACATCGCAATGAATATTATATCTTATCATGAAACATAGAAGTGAGATGCGATATGGCGTTTTAAGAAGCATTAGAACTCTAGTGCTACGATACATAGACATCTGCAAACGCTATTTCCTAGCATGGAAGTTTCGCATTTTCATTCTTTTGAAGTGAAAGCGAGATGTACATGATACTTCGCAATGAATATTAAATCTTACCATGAAACATAGAAGCGAGATGCGATATGGCGTTTTAAGAAGCATCAGAACTCTATTGCTACGATACGTAGACATCTGCAAACGCTATTTCCTAGCATGGAAGTTTCGCATTTACATTCTTTTGAAGTGAATACGAGATATACATGTAACATCGGAATCAATATTATATCTTATCATGATGCATAGAAGTGAGATGCGATATGGCGTTTTCAGAAGCATTAGAACTTTATTGCTACGATACGTAGACATCTGCAAACGCTATTTCCTAGCATGGAAGTGTCGCATTTACATTCGTGTGAAGTGAAATCGAGGTATACATGACACCTCGCAATGAATATTATATCTTATCATGAAACATAGAAGTGAGATGCGATATGGCGTTTTAGGAAGCATTAGAGCTCTATTGCTACGATACGTAGATATCTGCAAACGCTATTTCCTAGCATGGAAGTTTCGCATTTTCATTCTTTTGAAGTGAAAGCGAGATGTACATGATACTTCGCAATGAATATTAAATCTTACCATGAAACATAGGAATGAGTTGCGATATCGCGTTTTGAGAAGCATTAGAACTCTATTGCTACGATACGTAGACATCTGCAAACGCTATTTCCTAGCATGGAAGTTTCGCATTTACATTCTTTTGACGTGAATACGAGATATACATGACACTTAGCAATGAATATTATAGCTTATCATAAAACATAGAAGTGAGATGCGATATGGCGTTTTCAGAAGCATTAGAACTTTATTGCTACGATACGTAGACTTCTGCAATCGCTATTTCCTAGCATGGAAGTGTCGCATTTACACCCTTTTGAAGTGAATATGACGTATACCTACGTCTCCGCAATGAATATTATATCTTATCTTGAAGCATAGAAATGAGATGCGATATCGCGATTTAAAATGCATTAGAACTCAATTGCTTCGATACGTAGACTTCTGCAAACGCTATTTCCTAGCATGGAAGTGTCGCATTTACATTCGTTTGAAGTGAATACGAGGTACACATGACACGTCGCTATGAATATTATATCTTATCATGAAACATAGAAGTGAGATGCGATATCGCGTTTTAAGAAGCATTAGAACTCTATTGCTACGATACGTAGACATCTGCAAACGCTATTTCCTAGCAAGGGAGTGTCGCATTTACATTCTTTTGAAGTGAATACGAGATATACATGTAACATCGGAATCAATATTATATTTTATCATGAAACATAGAAGTGAGATGCGATGTCGCGTTTGCAGAAGCACTAGAACTCTATTGCTGCGATACGTAGACATCTGCAAACGCTATTTCCTAGCATGGAAGTGTCGCATTTACATTCGCTTGAAGTGAATACGAGGTACACATGACACGTCCCAATGAATATTATATCTTATCATGAAACATAGAAGTGAGATGCGATATCGCGTTTTAAGAAGCATTAGAACTCTATTGCTACGATACGTAGACATCTGCAAACGCTATTTCCTAGCAAGGGAGTGTCGCATTTACATTCCTATGAAGTGAATACGGGATATACATGACACTTCGCAATGAATATTATATCTTATCATGAAACATAGGAATGAGTTGCGATATCGCGTTTTGAGAAGCATTAGAACTCTATTGCTACGATACGTAGACATCTGCAAACGCTATTTCCTAGCATGGAAGTGTCGCATTTACATTCTTGTGAACTGAAATCGAGGTATACATGACACCTCGCAATGAATATTATATCTTATCATGAAACATAGAAGTGAGATGCGATATGGCGTTTTAGGAAGCATTAGAGCTCTATTGCTACGATACGTAGATATCTGCAAACGCTATTTCCTAGCACGGAAGTTTCGCATTTTCATTCTTTTGAAGTGAAAGCGAGATGTACATGATACTTCGCAATGAATATTAAATCTTACCATGAAACATAGAAGTGAGATGCGATATGGCGTTTTATGAAGCATCAGAACTCTATTGCTACGATACGTAGACATCTGCAAACGCTATTTCCTAGCATGGAAGTTTCGCATTTACATTCTTTTGAAGTGAATACGAGATATACATGTAACATCGGAATCAATATTATATCTTATCATGAAGCATAGAAGTAAGATGCGATATGGCGTTTTCAGAAGCATTAGAACTTTATTGCTACGATACGTAGACATCTGCAAACGCTATTTCCTAGCATGGAAGTGTCGCATTTACATTCTTGTGAAGTGAAATCGAGGTATACATGACACCTCGCAATGAATATTATATCTTATCATGAAACATAGAAGTGAGATGCGATATGGCGTTAGGAAGCATTAGAGCTCTATTGCTACGATACGTAGATATCTGCAAACGCTATTTCCTAGCATGGAAGTTTCGCATTTTCATTCTTTTGAAGTGAAAGCGAGATATACATGATTCTTCGCAATGAATATTATATCTTACCATGAAACATAGGAATGAGTTGCGATATCGCGTTTTGAGAAGCATTAGAACTCTATTGCTACGATACGTAGACATCTGCAAACGCTATATCCTAGCATGGAAGTTTCGCATTTTCATTCTTTTGAAGTGAAAGCGAGATGTACATGATACTTCGCAATGAATATTATATCTTACCATGAAACATAGGAAAGAGTTGCGATATCGCGTTTTGAGAAGCATTAGAACACTATTGCTTCGATAGGTAGACATCTGCAAGTGCTACTTCCTAGGAAGGAAGTGCCGCTTTTACATTCTTGTGATGTGAGTACGAGGTATACATGACACTTCGCAATGAATATTATATCTTATCAAGAAACGTAGAAGTGAGATGCGATTTCGCGTTATAAGAAGCATTAGAACTCTATTGCTACTACACGTAAACATCTACAAACGCTATTTCCTAGCAAGGGAGTGTCGCATTTACATTCTTTTGAAGTGAATACGAGATGTACATGACACTTCGCAATGAATATTATATCTTATCATGAAACATAGGAATGAGTTGCGATATCGCGTATTGAGAAGCATTAGAACACTATTGCTACGATACGTAGACATCTGCAAACGCTATTTCCTAGCAAGGGAGTGTCGCATTTACATTCTTATGAAGTGAATACGGGATATACATGACACTTCGCAATGAATATTATATCTTATCATGAAGCATAGGAATGAGTTGCGAGTTCGCGTTTTGAGAAGCATTAGAACTCTATTGCTACGATAAGTAGACATCTGCAAACGCTATTTCCTAGCATGGAAGTTTCGCATTTGCATTCTTTTGAAGTGAATCCGAGATATACATGACACTTCGCAATGAATATTATACCTTATCATGAAACATAGAAGTGAGATGCGATATGGCGTTTTAAGAAGCATTAGAACTCTACTGCTACGATACGTAGACATCTGCAAACGCTATTTCCTGGCATGGAAGTTTCGCATTTACATTCTTTTGAAATGAATACAAGATATACATGACACTTCGCAATGAATATTATACCTTATCATGAAACATAGAAGTGAGATGCGATATGTCGTTTTAAGAAGCATTAGAACTCTATAGCTACGATACGTAGACATCTGCAAACGCCATTTCCTAGCGTGGAAGTTTCGCATTTACATTCTTTTCAAGTGAATACGAGATATACATGTAACATCGGAATCAATATTATATCTTATCATGAAACATAGGAGTGAGATGCGATGTCGCGTTTGCAGAAGCACCAGAACTCTATTGCTACGATACGTAGACATCTGCAAACGCTATTTCCTAGCATGGAAGTTTCGCATTTACATTCTTTTGACGTGAATACGAGATATACATGACACTTCGCAATGAATATTATAGCTTATCATGAAACATAGAAGTGAGATGCGATATGGCGTTTTCAGAAGCATTAGAACTTTATTGCTACGATACGTAGACATCTGCAAACGCTATTTGCTAGCATGGAAGTGTCGCATTTACATTCTTGTGAAGTGAAATCGAGGTATACATGACACCTCGCAATGAATATTATATCTTATCATGAAACATAGAAGTGAGATGCGATATGGCGTTTTAGAAAGCATTAGAGCTCTATTGCTACGATACGTAGATATCTGCAAACGCTATTTCCTAGCATGGAAGTTTCGCATTTTCATTCTTTTGAAGTGAAAGCGAGATGTACATGATACTTCGCAATGAATATTATATCTTACCATGAAACATAGGAATGAGTTGCGATATCGCGTTTTGAGAAGCATTAGAACTCTATTGCTACGATACGTAGACATCTGCAAACGCTATTTCCTAGCATGGAAGTTTCGCATTTACATTCTTTTGACGTGAATACGAGATATACATGACACTTCGCAATGAATATTATATCTTATCATGAAACATAGAAGTGAGATGCGATATGGCGTTTTCAGAAGCATTAGAACTTTATTGCTACGATACGTAGACATCTGCAAACGCTATTTCCTAGCATGGAAGTGTCGCATTTACATTCTTGTGAAGTGAAATCGAGGTATACATGACACCTCGCAATGAATATTATATCTTATCATGAAACATAGAAGTGAGATGCGATATGGCGTTTTAAGAAGCATTAGAACTCTATTGCTACGATACGTAGACATCTGCAAACGCTATATCCTAGCATGAAAGTTTCGCATTTTCATTCTTTTGAAGTGAAAGCGAGATGTACATGATACTTCGCAATGAATATTATATCTTACCATGAAACATAGGAATGAGTTGCGATATCGCGTTTTGAGAAGCATTAGAACTCTATTGCTACGATACGTATACATCTGCAAACGCTATTTCCTAGCATGGAAGTCTCGCATTTACATTCTTTTGAAGTGAATACGAGATATACATGAAACATCGGAATCAATATTATATCTTATCATGAAAAATAGGAATGAGTTACGATATCGCGTATTGAGAAGCATTAGAACACTATTGCTTCGATAGGTAGACATCTGCAAGTGCTACTTCCTAGGAAGGAAGTGCCGCTTTTACATTCTTGTGATGTGAGTACGAGGTATACATGACACTTCGCAATGAATATTATATCTTATCAAGAAACGTAGAAGTGAGATGCGATTTCGCGTTATAAGAAGCATTAGAACTCTATTGCTACTATACGTAAACATCTACAAACGCCATTTCCTAGCAAGGGAGTGTCGCATTTACATTCTTTTGAAGTGAATACGAGATGTACATGACACTTCGCAATGAATATTATATCTTATCATGAAACATAGGAATGAGTTGCGATATCGCGTATTGAGAAGCATTAGAACACTATTGCTACGATACGTAGACATCTGCAAACGCTATTTCCTAGCAAGGGAGTGTCGCATTTACATTCTTATGAAGTGAATGCGGGATATACATGACACTTCGCAATGAATATTATATCTTATCATGAAACATAGGAATGAGTTGCGATATCGCGTTTTGAGAAGCATTAGAACTCTATTGCTACGATAAGTAGACATCTGCAAACGCTATTTCCTAGCATGGAAGTTTCGCATTTACATTCTTTTGAAGTGAATCCGAGATATACATGACACTTCGCAATGAATATTATACCTTATCATGAAACATAGAAGTGAGATGCGATATGGCGTTTTCAGAAGCATTAGAACTTTATTGCTACGATACGTAGACATCTGCAAACGCTATTTCCTGGCATGGAAGTGTCGCATTTACATTCTTGTGAACTGAAATCGAGGTATACATGACACCTCGCAATGAATATTATATCTTATCATGAAACATAGAAGTGAGATGCGATATGGCGTTTTAAGAAGCATAAGAACTCTAGTGCTACGATACATACACATCTGCAAACGCTATTTCCTAGCATGGATGTTTCGCATTTTCATTCTTTTGAAGTGAAAGCGAGATGTACATGATACTTCGCAATGAATATTAAATCTTACCATGAAACATAGAAGTGAGATGCGATATGGCGTTTTATGAAGCATCAGAACTCTATTGCTACGATACGTAGACATCTGCAAACGCTATTTCCTAGCATGGAAGTTTCGCATTTACATTCTTTTGAAGTGAATACGAGATATACATGTAACATCGGAATCAATATTATATCTTATCATGAATCATAGAATTGAGATGCGATATGGCGTTTTAGGAAGCATTAGAGCTCTATTGCTACGATACGTAGATGTCTGCAAACGCTATTTCCTAGCATGGAAGTTTCGCATTTTCATTCTTTTGAAGTGAAAGCGAGATGTACATGATACTTCGCAATGAATATTATATCTTACCATGAAACATAGGAATGAGTTGCGATATCGCGTTTTGAGAAGCATTAGAACTCTATTGCTACGATACGTAGACATCTGCAAACGCTATTTCCTAGCATGGAAGTTTCGCATTTACATTCTTTTGACGTGAATACGAGATATACATGACACTTCGCAATGAACATTATACCTTATCATGAAACATAGAAGTGAGATGCGATATGGCGTTTTCAGAAGCATTAGAACTTTATTGCTACGATACGTAGACATCTGCAAACGCTATTTCCTAGCATGGAAGTGTCGCATTTACATTCTTGTGAAGTGAAATCGAGGTATACATGACACCTCGCAATGAATATTATATCTTATCATGAAACATAGAAGTGAGATGCGATATGGCGTTTTAAGAAGCATTAGAACTCTATTGCTACGATACGTAGACATCTGCAAACGCTATATCCTAGCATGGAAGTTTCGCATTTTCATTCTTTTGAAGTGAAAGCGAGATGTACATGATACTTCGCAATGAATATTATATCTTACCATGAAACATAGGAATGAGTTGCGATATCGCGTTTTGAGAAGCATTAGAACTCTATTGCTACGATACGTATACATCTGCAAACGCTATTTCCTAGCATGGAAGTCTCGCATTTACATTCTTTTGAAGTGAATACGAGATATACATGACACCTCGCAATGAATATTATATCTTATCATGAAACATAGAAGTGAGATGCGATATGGCGTTTTAGGAAGCATTAGAGCTCTATTGCTACGATACGTAGATATCTGCAAACGCTATTTCCTAGCAAGGAATAGTCGCATTTACATTCTTTTGAAGTGAATACAAGGTATACATGACACTTCGTAATGAATATTATATCTTATCATGAAACATAGAAATGAAATGCGATATCGCGATTTATGTAGCATTAGAACTCTATTGCTACGATACGTAGACATATGCAAACGCTATTTCCTAGCAGGGATTAGTCGCATTTACATTCTGTTGAAGCGAATGCAAGGTATACCTGACAGTTCGCAATGAATATTATATCTTATCATGAAACAAAGAAGTGTGATGCGTTATCGCGA
The DNA here is from genome assembly GCF_050948175.1 of Xylocopa sonorina. Taxonomy (NCBI): domain Eukaryota; kingdom Metazoa; phylum Arthropoda; class Insecta; order Hymenoptera; family Apidae; genus Xylocopa; species Xylocopa sonorina. The sequence goes on along the minus strand of NW_027490260.1, from coordinate 187,004 downwards.
TTTAAGAAGCATTAAAACTCTATTGCTACGTTACGCAGACATCTGCAAACGCTATTTCCTAGCATGGAAGTTTCGCATTTACATTCTTGTGAAGTGAAATCGAGGTATACATGACACCTCGCAATGAATATTATATCTTATCATGAAACATAGAAGTGAGATGCGATATGGCGTTTTAGGAAGCATTAGAGCTCTATTGCTACGATACGTAGATGTCTGCAAACGCTATTTCCTAGCATGGAAGTTTCGCATTTTCATTCTTTTGAAGTGAAAGCGAGATGTACATGATACTTCGCAATGAATATTATATCTTACCATGAAACATAGGAATGAGTTGCGATATCGCGTTTTGAGAAGCATTAGAACTCTATTGCTGCGATACGTAGACATCTGCAAACGCTATTTCCTAGCATGGAAGTTTCGCATTTACATTCTTTTGACGTGAATATGAGATATACATGACACTTCGCAATGAATATTATACCTTATCATGAAACATAGAAGTGAGATGCGATATGGCGTTTTCAGAAGCATTAGAACTTTATTGCTACGATACGTAGACATCTGCAAACGCTATTTCCTAGCATGGAAGTGTCGCATTTACATTCTTGTGAAGTGAAATCGAGGTATACATGACACTTCGCAATGAATATTATATCTTCTCATGAAACATAGAAGTGAGATGCGATATCGCGTTTTAAGAAGCATTAGAACTCTATTGCTACGATACGTAGACATCTGCAAACAATATTTCCTAGCAGGGAAGCATCGCATTTACATTCTTTTGAAGTGAATACGAGGTATACATAACACTCCACAATGAATATTATATCTTATCACGAAACATAGAAATGAAATGCGACATCTCGTTTTTAGAAGCATTAGAACTCTATTGCTACGATACGTACATATCTGGAAACGCTATTTCCTAGGAAGGAAGTGTCGCCTTTACAATCTTTTGAAGTGAATACGAAGTATACATGACACTTCGCAATGATTATTATATCTTATCATGAAACATAGAAATGAGATGCGATATCGCGTTTTGAGAAGCATTAGAACTCTATTGCCTCGATACGTAGACATCAGGAAACGCTATTTCCTAGGAAGGAAGTGTCGCATTTACATTCACTTCAAGTGTATGCGACGTATAAGTGACGCTTCGCAATGAATATTTAATCTTATCATGAGACATATAAATGAGATGCGACATCTCGTTTTAATAAGCATTAGAACCCTATTGTTTCGATACGTGGACATCTGCAAACGATATTTCCTAGCAACGAAGTGTCGCATTTACATTCTTTTGAAGTGAATACGATCTATACATAACACTCCACGACGGATATTATACCTTACCGCGAAACATAGAAATGAGATGCGATATTGCGATTTATGAAGCATTAGAACTCTATTGCTACGATAGGAAGACATCTGCAAACGCTATTTCCTAGCAAGGAAGTGTCGCATTTATATTCTGATGAAGTGAGTACGATCTCTATACATAACACTCCACGATGAATATTATACCTTATCGCGAAACATTGAAATGAGGTGCGATATCGCGATTTAAGAAGCATTAGAACTCTATTGCTACGATAGGTAGACATCTGCAAACACTATTTCCTAGTAAGGAAGTGTCGCATTTACATTCTTTTGAAGGGAATACGATCTATACATAACACTCCACGATGAATATTATACCTTACCGCGAAACATAGAAATGAGATATGATATCGCGTTTTGAGAAGCATTAGAAATCTATTGCTTCGATGCGGAGACATCTGCCAACGCTATTTCCTAGCAAGGAAGTGTCGAATTTACACTCTTTTGAAGTGAATACGAGGTGTACATGACACTTCGCAATGAATATTACATCTTATCATGAAACATAGAAATGAGATGCGGTATCTCATTTTAAGAAGCTCTGAAATTCTATTGCCTCGATAAGTAGACATCTGCAAACGCTATTTCCTATCAAGGAAGTGTCGCATTTACATTCATTTGATATGTATGCGAGGTATACACGACACTTCGCAATGAGTATTATATCTTATCATTAAACGTAGAAACGAGATGCGATATTTCGTTTTAAGAAGCATTAGAACTCTACTGCTTCGATACGTAGACATCTGGAAACATAATTTCCTAGCAAGAAGTGTCACATTTACATTTCACTTAAGTGTAGACGATATATACATAACACTACGCAATGAATATTATGTCTTATCATGAAACATACAAATGTGACGCGATTTCGCGTTTTTAGAAGCATTAGAACACCATTGCTACGATATGTAGACATCTGCGAACGCTATTTCCTAGCAAGGAAGTGTCGCATATGCATTCTTTTGACGTGTATGCGAGGTATAAGTGACACATCGCAATGATATCATATCTCATCATGAAACCTATAAATGAGATGCGATATAGCGTTTTATGAAGAATTAGAACTCTATTGCTTCCATTGGTAGACATCTAGAAATCTATTCCGTAGCAAGGATGTGTGGAATTTATATTCTTATGAGGTGTTGGCGAGATATACATAATGCGTTGCATTGAATATTACATCTTATCATGAGACATAGAAATGAGATGTGATATCGCGTTCTTTGAAGTTTTAGCACTGTACTCCTTCGATACGTATACATCTGGAAACGCTATACCGTAGCAAGGAAGAGTTTCATTTACATTCTTTTGAACCATCGATGAGATATACATAGCGCGTTGCATTGAATAATACATCTTATCATGAGACATAGAAATGAGATGCGATATCGCGCTTTATGAAGCATTAGAACTGCCTTGCTTCGAAACGTATACATCTAGAAACGCTTTACGTAGCATGGAAGTGTGGGATTTATATTCTTTTGAAGTGTTGACGAGATATACAAAACGCGTTGCATTGAAGATTACATCTTATCATGAGACATGGAATTGATAAGCGATATTGCTTTCTATGAAGCATTAGAACTCCATTGCTTCGATACGTCGACATCCAGAAACGCTATTCCGTCGCAAGGAGGTGCGGCATTTACATTCTTTTGAAGTGTAAACGAGATATACATAACGCGTTGCATTGAGTAATAAATCTTATCATGAGACATAGAAATGAGATGCGATATCGCGATTTATAAAGTGTTAGAACTCTATTGCTTCGATACGTGGACATCTAGAAACGCTATTCTGCTGCATGGAAGTGTGGCATTTACATTCGTTTGAAGTGTTTACGAAACATTCCTAACGCGTTGCGTTGATTATTACAATCTATCGTGAGACATAGAAATGAGATGCGATATCGCGTTTTACGAAGCATTAAAACTCTATTGCTTCGATTACTTGACATCTAGTAACGCTATTCCGTCGCTAGGAAGTGTGGGATTTACATTCTCTTGAAGTAATGACGAAAAATACATAACGCGTTGCATTGAATTACATCATAACGTGAACCATAGATTTGAGATACGAAATCGCGTTCTATGAAGAATTGGAACTGTACTGCTTCGATTCATAGACACCTGGAGGCACTATTCCGTTGCAAGGTAGAGTTGCATTTACATTCTTTTGAAGTGCAGACGAGGTACACATAACGCATTGCATTGAATATTACATCTTATGGTGAGACATAGAAATGAGGTGCGACATGGCGTTTTATGAAGAGTTAGAACACTATTGCTTCGATACGTAGACATGTAGTAACCCTGTTGCGTAGCAAGGAAGGGCGACATTTACATTCTCTAGAGATGTAGACGAGACATACGTAACGCGTTGCACTGAATATTACATCCTATCGTGAGACATAGAAATGATGTGCGATATCGCGCTTTATAAAGGGTTTGAATTCTATTGCTTCGAAACATAGGCACCTAGGAACTCTGTTCCGGAGCTAGGAGGAGTTGCATTTACATTCTTTAGAATTATCGATAATAAATACATAACGCGTTGCATTGAGTTGCATCTGGCCATGAAACATCGAAATGATTTGCGATATCCGGTTTTATGAAGAATTAGAACTGTATTCCTTCGGTACGTAGACATATGGAAACGCTCATCGACCGCAAGGATGTGTGGGATTTACATTCTCTTGAAGTGTTGACGAGATGTACATAACGTGCTGCATTGAATATTGCATCTTATCATGAGTCATAGAAATGAGATGCCATATCGCGTTTTAGTAATCATTAGAACTCTATTTCTTCCATATGTAGACATCGAGAAGCGCTATTCCGTCGCAAGGAAGTGTGGCACTTTCATTCGATTGAAGTGCTGACGAGATATACATGACGCGTTGCATTGATGTTACATCTTCTCATGAGACATAGAAATGATATGGGTTATCGCGTTTCTTGAGGCATTAGAACTCTATTGTTTCGATATGTAGACATCTAATACTCTATTCCGTAGCAAAGATGTGTGGTGCTTTACAATCTTTTGAAGTGTTTACAAGATATTATCTGCCCTGCACCAGGACGGTGATCGGGCGTGGTTCCTGACCCAGACTGGTATACCTAGGCTGAATCTACCAACTTCCAACCAGTTACACCCACCTCACTGAAACGGGCGATTGAAGAATCCAGATGTGCAGAGGCGCCTTTCCCGCGGGTGCGTCCTTTAGCTACTCCGTTGGTGGGGACGAATCCTAACCGCCGTAGTACCCACGGGGAACCACGTGGAGACGAACTCTCTTCGTGTACGCGATTCGCTCACTCTGACCCTTTTTGAATTAGGATGGATCGGTTTGGCCAAATTTGTAGATGATGCAGACTGCCAGCCTCAGTATCATTCAATTTTGCTCTATGAATGTGGCTCGGACTATCTTGGGCAAGTGTTGACGGGATGTACATAACGTGTTGCATTGAATTACATTATATCATGAAAAATTGAAATGAGATGCGATATCACGTTATACGAAGGACTAGAGATGTATTGCTTCGATACATAGACATCTAGGAAAGCTATTCCGTAGCAAGAAAGTGTGGCATTTACATTCTTTTTAAGTGTAGACGTGATATACTTAAAGAGTTCCATTGAATGTTACATCTTATCATGGGACATAGAAGTGAGATGCGATATCGCGGTCTATAAAGGAATAGAACAATACTTCTTCGGTACGTAAACATCAAGGAACGCTATTCCGTAACATGGAAGTGTAGGATTTACATCCGTTTGATGTGTTAGATATACAAAGCACGTAGCGTTGATAGTACATCTTATCATGAGACATAGAAACGAAATGCCATATCGCGTTTCATGAAGCGTTAGAACTCTATTACTTCGATTTGTAGACATCTAGAGATGCTATTCCATAGCAAGGAAGAGTGGGCTTTACAACCTTTTGAAATGTTGACGAGATATAATTAACGCGTTGCATTGAATTACATCTTATCAGAAAACATAGAAATGAGATACGATATCGCGTCTTGTGAAGCATTAGAACTATATTGCTTCGATATGTAGACATTTAGGGACGCTATTACTTAGCAAGGAAGAGTGGGCTTTACATTCTTTTGAACTGTTGATAATTAACCCGTTTCATTGAATATTACATCTTATCATGAGGCATAGAAATGAGATGCGATATCGCGGTTTATGGAGGATTAGAATTCTAGAGCTCGGATACGTAGACATCTAGGAACGCGGCTCCGTAGCATGGAAGTGTGGCATTTACATTCGTGTGAAGTATTGACGAGATATACATACCTCGTTGCTTTGATATTACATCTTATCATGCGATATAGAATTGAGATGCGATATCGCATTTTATGAAGCATTAGATTACAGTTGCCTCGATCTGTAGACATCTAGTAGCGCTATTCCGTAGCAAGTGTCATGTCCCGAGGTGCGTTTGCGTTCGATACGATGACACGATCAGTAGCTTTCCCGAAGTTACTACGCGAATTGCGCGGGTCCCGTGCTTGTTGGCGGTCGGACTCGATTTAACCAAGTATTACATCTAGTACTTACCTTTCGACGACTGGATAGTAATGTTTGATTCTCGTTGCAGGTATCCAATGCGCCGTGGATCCGTGTCCGGAATTGTAGCTGCGTACGGTTGGAACGCTGGAGCGTCGATCGGAATGAGCTTCCAGGCAGGCGAACTCTGGCTGAAGGTGCGGGTGTCGAGACAGGACGTTTCTTAACTCGAACGGGACGTATGGCGGCAAAGGTTACCCTTGCAGTAACAGGAAACGCAGTGTAGATCTTCGGATACACGGAGGTACTGCCCACGTATTAGCGGACGAGACGACGTAGGAACTCTTTCCTCCCGCGCGTCGAGTACGCTTCATAGAAAGCTCAGAGTTCATCGTGGGTACTTGCACACAGGAGGACAACGGCACGCCTAAGCACTGGTTCGCTCTACCTTACCGGGATCGACCTTAGTTCAAGACACCCTTGTTACGGCAGAGGTGAAGTAAGAGCGACTAAGCGTTGGTTCGCTCTAACCGTCCAGCTTCAAGACTGTCGCAGATGAAAGAGTGCGAAATAGTAATAATACGCGAGCGTACTCGTAGAATAGAGTCGAAGGAGATTGCAGTATAATAAAGAGACATCGAATCGGGTAAAATTAGTGTATATTCTATGAATACTATCCTAATACAAACACTAAGACTATGTTACTAAATATGAGTACAAAATGAAATAGAGATGAGACTAAGTTATAATAAAGACTCCTCTATGGGAGATGGAATAGAAACGACTGCATTGGAGCTGGTAGCTCGCTGCAGGATACAGCGGAGGCAGATTCGATCTGCTCGGTTCGGCGTTCGGATTAGAAGCCTCGTATCGGAAGCACGTTCGCCACCTCCTCGGGTCGCGCCACGCGCGAGACTCTGGGCCCTCGCGGTGGGGCAGGCGGTGGAGTAGGGCGGCCGCTCGGCCCTCGTGATGGGGCGGCCGGTCGGAGTGGGGTGCGGCTCACGTTGAGCGTGAGCCGCGAGCGTCGAGTGTGCGGGCGAGCGCATCGCAGATTATCTCTAATCGAACTTAGAATTCGACGTGTGTGTTGTTGTGTGTATGTACACAGTCGTGTAGCGTGTTTAACCTAAGGTTACACGTATGGAGGGTAAGTATGTGGGTACGTGCTGATGTACTCTACGTCCTTGTAGCTCCGTTTCCTCGTCCTGAGGCGCCGGGACCCGCACGTATGCTGCGGTTGCAGATGCTGACGGATGAGCGGTTGCTGGACCTGGAGCACGCCGGAGGGTGGCAGGCGTCACGCCTGACGTTACCGTAGACATCGAGAATTACTATTCCGTGGCAAGGTAGTATGGCATTTACATGCTTTCGAAGTGTAGACGAGATAAGTCTTCTAGAAGTAAGTCTCCTACTTCATAGAAATGAGATGCGATATCGCGCTTTAAGAAGCATTAGAACTCTATTGTTTCGATACGTAGACACCTGCAAATGCTATTTAATAACAAGGAATTGTCGCATTTACATCCTTTTGAAGTGAATACGGGGTATACATAACACTCCACAAAGAACATTATACCTTATCACGAAACATTGAAATGAGATGCGATATCGCGTTCTAAGAAGCATTAGAAATATATTAGACATCTGGAAACGCTACTTCCTAGAAAGGAAGTGTCGCACTTATATTCATTTCAAGTGTAGAGGAGGATTACATAACACTTTGCAGTGAATATTATATCCCATTATGGGACATAGAAATGATATGCGATATCACGATTTAAGATGCACTAGAACTCTATTGCTTCGATACGTAGACATCTGCAAACGCTACTTCCTAGCAAGGAAGTGTCGCATTTACACTTTTTTGAGGTGAATACGAAGTAGACATAACACTCCACAATGAATATTATATCTTATCATGATACATAGAAATGAGATGCGATACCGCGTCTTAAGAAACATTAGACCTCTACAGCTTCGATACGTAGATACCTGCAGACGCTATTTCCTAGCAAGGAAGTATCGCATTTGCATTCTTTTGACGTGAATACGAGGTACACATGACACTTCGCAATGAATATTATATCTTATCATATAACATAGAAATGAGATGCCATATCGCGTTTTAGGAAGCATTAGAACTATATTGCTACGATACGCAGACATCTGCAGACGCTATTTTCTAGCAAGGAAGTATCGCATTTACATTCTTTTGAAGTGAATACGATGTATACATGACACGTCGCAATTAATATTATATCTTATCATGAAACATAGGAATGAGATGCGATATCTTATTTTAAGAAGCATTACAACTCTATTGTTTCGATACATAGACATCTGCAAACACTACGTCTTATCAAGGAAGCGTCGCATTTACATTCCTTTGAAGTGAATATGATGTATACATGACACATCGCAATGAATTTTATATCTCATCATGAAACATAGGAATGAGATGCGATATCTCATTTTAAGAAGCATTAGAACTCTATTGCTTCGATACGGAGATATCTGCAGACGATATTTGCTAGGAAGGACGGGTCGCACTTACAATCTCTTGAAGTGAATACGAGGTATACATAACACATCACAATGAATATTATACCTTATCACGAAACATAGAAATGAGATGCGATTTCGCGATTTAAAAAGCATTAGAACTCTATTGCTACGATATGTAGACACCTGCCAACGCTATTTCCTAGCAAGGAAGTGTCGCATTTACGTTCATTTGAAGTGTTTGCGATGTATACATGACTTTCCGCAATGAATATTATATCTTATCATTAAACATAGAAATGGGATGCGATATCCCGTTTTGAGAAGCATTCGAACTCTATTGCTTCGAAACGTAGACTTCTGCCAACGCTTTTTCCAAGGAAGGAAGTGTCGCATTAGCATTCTTTTGATGTGAATACGGGGTATACATAGGACTCCACAGTGAATATTATATCTCACCATGAAACATAGGAATGAGATGCGATATCGCGTTTTAAGAAGCATTGGAACACTACTGCTTGGATTCGTAGACATCTGCAAACGCTATTTCTCAGCAAAGAAGTGTCGCATTTACATTCTTTTGAAGTGAATACGAGGTATACATAACAGTCCACAATGAATATGATATCTTATCTTGAAACGTAAAAACGAGATGCGATGTCGCGTTTTAAAAAGCATTAGAACTCCATTGACTCGATACGTAGACATCTGTAAACGCTATTTCCTGGCACGGAAGTGTCGCATTTACATTCATTTGAAGTACAGACGAGATATACATAACACTGCACAATGAATATTATATCTTATCATAAAACATAGAAATGAGATTCGATACGACGATTTGAGAAGCATTTGAAATCTATTGCTTCGATACGTAGACATCTGTAAACGCTACTTCCTAGCAAGGATGTGTCGCATTTACATTCTTTTGAAAGGAATACGAGGTATACATGACACTTCGCAATCAATATTATATCTTATCATGAACCATAGAAATGGGATGCGATATGACGATTTAAGAAGCATTAGAACTCTAATGCCACGATACGTAGACATCTGCAAACGCTATTTCCTAGCAAGGAAGTGTCGCATTTACATTCTTTTGAAGTGAATACGAGGTATACATGACACTTCGCAATGAATATTATATCTTATCATGAAACATAGAAATTAGGAGCGATATCGCGATTTAATAAGCATTAGAACTCTATTGCTTCGATACGTAGACATCTGCAAACGCTACTTCCTAGCAAGGAAGTGTCGCATTTACATTCTTTGGAAGTGAATACGAGGTATGCATAACACTCTACAATGAATAATATATATTACCATGAAACATTGAAATGAGATGCGATATCGCGATTTATGAAGCTTTAGAACTCTATTGCTTCGATACGTAGATATCTGCAAACACTATTTCCTAGAATGGAACTGTCGCATTCACATTCATTTGAAGTGTATGCGAGGTATACATGACACTTAGCAATGAATATTATATATTATCATGAAACATAGATATTGAGATGCGATATCGCGAATTAGCAAGCTTTAGAAATCTATTGCTTCAATACGTAGACATCTGCAAACGGTTCTTCCTAGCAAGGAAGTGTCGCAGTTACATACTTTTGAAAGGAATACGAGGTATACATAACACTGCACAGTGAATATTATATCTTATCATTAAACATAGAAATGAGATGCGATATGGCGATTTAGGAAGCACTAGAACTCTATTGCTTCAATACGTAGACATCTGCAAACGCTATTTCCTAGCAAGGAAGTGTCGCATTTACATTCCTTCGAAAGGAATACCAGATATACATGACACTTCGCAATGAATATTATATCTTATCTTGAAACATAGCATTGTGATGCGATAACGCGATTAATGAAGCATTAGAACTCTATTGCTTCGGTACGTAGACATCTGGAAAAGCATTTCCTAGCTAGGTAGTGTGGCATTTACATTCTTTTGAAGTGTAGACGTGGCATACGTAACATTTCGCAATGAATAGTAAATCTTATCATGAAGAATAGAACTGAGATGCGATATCGCGTTTTAAGAAGCATTAGAACTCTATAGCTTCGATACGTAGACCTCAGGAAACGCATTTCCAAGGAAGGTAGTGTGGCATTTACATTCTTTTGAAGTGTAGACGACGTATACATAACACTTCGCAATGAACATTATATCTTATCATGATACATAGGAATGGGATGCGATATCGCGTTTTAAGAACCATTAGAGCTATACTGCTTCCATACGTAGACACCTGAAAACGCTATTTCCTAGCAAGAAAGTGTGGCATTTACATTCCTTTGAAGTGCAGACGAGGTATACATAACACTTCGCAATGAATATTATATCTTATAATGATACATAGAAATGGGATGCGATATCGCGTTTTAAGAAGCGTTAGAACTCTATTGTTTGGATACGTAGAGATCTGAAAACGCCATTTCCTAGCAAGGAAGTGTCGCATTTACGTTCATTTGAAGAGTATGCGAGATATAAGTGACACTTCGCAATGGATATTATATCCTATCATCAAACATAGAAATGAGATGCGATATCGCGATTTAAGAAGCATTAGAACTCTATTGCTTCGATACGTAGACATCTGCAAAAGCTATTTCCTAGCAAGGAATTGTCGCATTTACATTCATTTGAAGTGAATACGAGGGATACATAACACTCCACAATGAATATTATATTTAATCATGAAACGTAGAAATGAGATGCGATATCGCGATATAAGAAGCATTACAACTCTATTGCCTCGATACGTAAACATCTGCAAGCGCTATTTCCTAGCAAGGAAGTGTAGCATTTACATTCATTGGAAGTGTAGACGAGGAGTACATAGCACTTCGCAACGAATATTATATCTTATCATGAGACATAGATATGAGATGCGATATCGCGCTTCAAGAAGCATTAGTACTCTATTGCTTCCATACCTAGACATCTGGAAACGCTAGTTTCTAGCACGGAAGTGTCGCATTTACATTACTTTCTAGCGAATACGAGGAATACGTAACACTGCACAATGAATATTATTTCTTTTCATGAAACATAGAAATGAGATGCGTTATCGCGATATAAGAAACATTACAAATCTATTGCTTCGATACGTAGATATCTGCAAACGCTACTTCCAAGCAAGGAAGTGTCGCATTTACATTCCATTTAAGTGAATAGGAGGTATACATGCCACTCCGCAATGAATATTATATCTAATCATGAAACATAGAAAAGAGATGCAATATCTCGTTTTAAGAAGCATTAGAACGCTACTGCTTCGATACGTAGACATCTGCGAACGCTATTTCCCTGCAAGGAATTGTCGCATTTACATTCTTTTTAAGAGAATACGAGGTATACATGACACTTCGCAATGAATATAAATCTTATCATGAAACATAGAAGTGAGGTCCGATATTGCGTTTTAAGAAGCATTAGAACTCTATTGCTACGATACGTAGACATATGCAAACGCTATTTCCTGGCAAGGAAGTGTCGCATTTACATTCTTTTCAAGTGAATACGAGGTATACATATCACTCCACAATGAATATTATACCTTATCACGAAATATAGTAATGAGATGCGATATACCATTTTAAGAAGCATTAGAACTCCACTGCTTGGATACGTAGAAATCAGCAAACGCTATTTCCTAGCAAGGAATAGTTGCATTTTCATTCTCTTGAGATGAATACGAGGTATACATGACACTTCGCAATGAATATTATATCTTATCATGAAACATAGAAACGAGATGCGATATCGTGTTTTAAGAAGCATTAGAGCTCCATTGCTTCGATACGTAGAGATCTCTGCAAACGCTATTTCCTAGCAAGTAAGTGTCGCATTTACATACTTTTGAAGTGAATAAGAGGTATACAGGACACTACGCAATGAATATTATATCTTATCATGAAACATAGAAATGAAATGCGATATCGCGTTTAAAGAAGCGTTAGAACTCTACTGCTACGATACGTAGACATCTCAAAACGCTATTTCCTAGCAAGGAAGTGTCGCATTTACATTCATTTGAAGTAACTACGAGGTATACATGACACTTCGCAATGAATATTATATCTTCTCATGAAACATAGAAGTGAGATGCGATATCGCGACTTATGAAGCATTAGAACTCTATTGCTTCGATATGTAGACATCTGCTGTCGTTATTTCCTAGCGAGGAAGTGTCGCCTTTACATTCTTTAGATGTGAATACGAGGTATACATTACACTTCGCAATGAATATTGTATCTTATCATGAAACATTGAAATGGGCCGCGATATCGCGCTTCAAGAAGCATTAGTACAACATTACTTTGATACGTAGACATCTGCAAACGCTATTTCCTAGTAAGGAAGTGTCCCACTTACATTCATTTGAAGTGAATACGAGGAATAAGTGACACTTCGCAATGGATATTATATCTTTTCGTGAATCATAGAAACGTGATGCGATATCGCGTTATAAGAAGCATTAGAACTCTATTGCTACGATACGTAGATATCTGGAGACGCTATTTCCTAGAGAGGAAGTGTTGCATTTACATTCTTTTGAAGTGAATAGGAGGCATACATGACACTTCGCAATGAATATTATATCTTATCATGAAACATAGAAATGAGATGCGATATCCCGTTTTAAGAAGTAATAGAACTCTATTGCTTCTGCACGAAGACGTTCTGCAAACGCTATTTCCTAGCAAGGAAGTGTCGCATTTACATTCATTTGAAGTGTATGCTAGGTATACATGACAGATCGCAATGAATAATATATCTTATCATGAAACATAACAAGAAGAAGTAATAGAACTCTATTGCTCCGGTACGGAGGCATCTGCAAACGCTATTTCCTAGCAAGGAAGTGTCGCATTTACATTCTTTTGAAGTGAATACGAGGTATACATGACACTTCGCAATGAATATTATACCTTATCATGAAACATAAAAATGAGATGCGATATCGCGGTTTAAGAATCATTAGAACCTTATTGCTACGATACGTAGACATCTTCAATCGCTATTTCCTAGCAAGGAAGTGTCGCATTTACATTCAATTGAGGCGTAGACGTGGAATACATAACACATCGCAATGAATATTGTATCTTATCATGAAACATAGGAGTGAGATGGGGTATCGCGATTTTAGGAGAAATAGATCCCTACTGATTCGATACGTAGACATCTGCAAACGCTACATCCTAGCAAGGAAGTGTCGCATTTACATTCTTTTGAAGTGAATACGATGTACACATGACACGTCGCAATGAATATTATATCTTATCATGAAGCATAGAAATGAGATGCGATATCTCGTTTTAAGAAGCATTGGAACTCTACTGCTTTGATACGTAGACATCTGCCAACTTTATTTCCTAGGAAGGAAGTGTCGCATTTACATTCATTTGAATTGTATGCGAGGTATACATTACAATTCGCAATGAATATTATATCTTAACATGAAACATAGAATTGAGATGCGATATCGCGATTTATGAAGAATTAGAACACTATTGCTTCGATATGTAGTGTGACGTGGTGACGTCACAAGGCTTGCTCACCCCCCCCCCCCCCCTGCTTCGGTTAGACTAGGTCGCAAATCACCACCCGTGCAAGAAGCCCGATACGTACAATAGCAATAGCTGTACTTGCGAGGAGCGTGAAATACGCGATGGTAGAACCTCTCCCCCCCCCCCCCCGTTCTTTCCTCACCCTCCGTTCGACGGATAAGACTGGCGAGCTGAAGAAGAGCAACCCAGAAGACTCCCCTTCGGCGGATAAGAGGACCGCAGGTTCGCGGAAGGGCTGTGCGCCTAGGTAGCGTGACGGGCTCGACGGTGGAGGAGTCGGGATGCGAACCAGAAAAGACCCTGAAGCCCGAAGGATAAGATCCAGAGCCCTGCACCGATAAGACCGCTGCCATAGACCATGGAGATAAACAGGAAGGACATTGGGTGTGAGAATGACCTCCACCCCTCCCCTGAGCCCATGGAGAGGAAAACTCAAGATGCGCAGCGGAATTGCAGGCGAGCCGAGGAAAGCGCTGCGCGCGACACGCGCCGCAGTTCAAATAATCCAGAGGACCCCCGCTGGACACACCAGAGGGGGCGATCAGGGAAGATCGCTGAAATCCACCGATCGATGCCCCGAACAATATCGAAGCGTATAGCCCTACCCCACCAAGGAGCCCTAAGGAGGATCTAAGGGGATCCGAAGATCCCCAGCAAACCTATATGATGAGCTAACCAGCATGAAGACGGCCTACTCCACTACTATTCTTCTTCTCGGCGACTTAGCGACTTACTTAGCGAGCAACCGAGCAAGCGATTATACGGAGCGATTCCGTGGAGATAGAGAGAGAGAGAGAGAGAGAGAGAGAGAGAGAGAGAGAGAGAGACGGACTCAACGAGATCCATACTTGTTGGATGCGAGAACGTGAGTCCTTATACGATAAAGCGTCCTATTTGTTCCCTGCCGCATATGCGATATTGCGTATTGTATTTTGTATCGTATAAAGGGTGGGGATCCCCGGTCATTCGCGGCGTGTCGTATACCCTTTTGTAATACCGCGTCGAGGCAATCTAGAAAGAAGCCGTGTTTCCAGTATCCCGCGACCCTAATTTGCGCACTCGGCTAGAAGTAGTCGAGCGATAGAGTATTTCGAAATTTCGAGGGTTATCTTGCACCGGGTTTCCCCGGGTTGCATGGTTCACTAGTTTTTGCTACTTCTTGAGTAGCTGGCGCCCAAAGAGACCCAGCCTCGCAGTTACGAAATACTCGCTGGATAGGCAATTCTTAGTTCGGCATTTGGCGTTGGCGAATTCGTCGACAATCATACCACGCGCATACTTTGTACCCGATATTCTGTACCTCGGATTAAACTTCTGTATAACCCCGTTATTATTGGTTCTATATACCCTCTTCTCGCGGATTGTAACGGGAGAACCCGTCACAACGTATAGAAGCATTAGAGTTCTATTGCTGCTTAAAACGCGATATCGCATTTCATTTCTATGTTTCCTGATAAGATATAATATTCACTGCGAAGTGTCAAGTATACCTCGTATTCACTTCAAATGTATGTAAATGCGACACACCCTTAATAGGAAATAGCGTTTACAGATGTCTACGTATCGTAGTAATAGATTTCTAATGCATCTTAAAGCGCGTTGTCGCATATCATTTACATTTTTCATGATAAGTTATAATATTCATTGCGAAGTGATATGTATACCTCGCATACAGTTCAAATGAATGTAAATGCGACCCTTGCTTGCTAGGAAATAGCGTTTGCAGATGTCTACGTCTCGTAGCAATAGAGTTCTAATGCTTCTTAGAACGCGATATCGCACCTCATTTCTATGTTTCATGATAAGATATAATATTCATTGCGAAGTGTCATGTATAACCGTATTCACTTCAAAAGAATGTAAATGCGACACTTCCTTCCTAGGAAATAGCGTCTCCAGATATTTACGTATCGTAGGAATAGAGTACTAATGCTTCTTAAAACGCGATATCGCATCACATTTCTACATTTCATGATAAGATATAATATCCATTGCTAAGTGTCATGTATACCTCGTATTCACTTCAAAAGAATGTAAATGCGACACTTCCTTGCTAGGAAATAGCGTTTGCAGATGTCTACGTATCGTAGCAATAGAGTCCTAATGCTATTAAATCGCGATATCACATCTCAGTTCTATGTTTCATAATAAGATATAATATCCATTTGTGAAGTGTCATGTATACCTCGTATTCACTTCAACAGAATGTAAATGCGACACTTCCTTGCTAGGAAACAGCGTTTGCAGATGTCTACGTATCGTAGCAATAGAGTTCTAATGCTATTTATATCCCTATATCGCTTCTCATTTCTATGTTTCATGTTAAGATATAATATTCATTGCGAAGTATCATGTATACCTCGTACTCACTTCAAAACAATGTAAATGCGACACTTCCTTGCTTGGAAACAGCGTCTCCAGATATCTACGCATCGTAGCAATAGAGTTCTAATGCTTCTTAAATCGCGATATCGCATCCCGTTTCTATGTTTCAAGATAAGATATAATATTCAATGCGAAGTGTCATGTATACATCGTATTCACTTCAAAAGAATGTAAATGCGACACTTCCTTGCTAGGAAATAGCGTTTGCACATGTCTACGTATCCAGGCAATAGAGTTCTAATGCTTCTTAAAACGCGATATCGCATTTCGTTTCTATGTTTCATGATAAGATATAATATTCATTGCGAAGTGTCATGTATAGCAAGTATTCACTTCAAAAGAATGTAAATGCGAGCCTTCCTTGCTAGGAAATAGCGTTTCCAGATGTCTACGTATCGAAACAATAGAGTTCCAATGCTTCTTAAGACGAGATGTCGCATATCATTTCTATGTTTCATGATAAGATATAATATTCATTGCAAAGTGTCATGTATACCTCGTATTCACTGCAAAAGAATGTAAATGCGACACTTCCTTGCTAGGAAATAGCGTTTGCATATGTCTACGTATCGTAGTAATAGTGTTCTAATACTGCTTAGAACGCAATATCGCATCTTACTTCTATGTTTCATGATAAGATATAATATCCATTGCGAAGTGCCGTGTATACCCGGTTTCACTTCAAAAGAATGTAAATGCGACACTTGCTTGCTAGGAAATAGCGTCTCCAGATATCTACGTATCGCAGCAATAGTGTACTAGTGCTTCTTAAAACGCGATATCGCATCTGCTTTCTATGTTTCATGCAAAGATATGATATTCATTGCGAAGTGTCATGTATACCTCGTATTCACTTCAAAGGAATGTAAATGCGACACTTCCTTGCTAGGAAATAGCGTTTCCAGATGTCTACGTATCGAAATAATAGTGTTCTATTGCTTCTGAAAACGAGATGTCGCATATCACTTCTATGTTTCATGATAAGATATAATATCCATTGCGAAGTGTCACTTATATCGCGTATTCACTTCAAATGGATGTAAATGCGACACTTCCTTGCTAGGAAATAGCGTCTCCAGATATCTACGTATCGTAGCAATGGAGTTCCAATGCTTCTTAAATCGCGATATCGCATCTCGTTTCTATGTTTCAAGATAAGATATAATATTCATTGCGAAGTGTCATGTATACATCGTATTCACTTCAAAAGAATGTAAATGCAACACTTCCATGCTAGGTAATAGCGTTTTCAGATGTCTACGTATCGTAGGAATAATGTTCTAATACTGCCAAAACAGCGATATCGCTTTTCACTCCTATGTTTCAAGATAGGATATAATATCCATTGCGAAGTTTCATGTATACCCAGCATTCTTTTCAAAAGAATGTAAATGCGACTCTTCCTTGCTAGGAAATAGCGTCTCCAGATATCTACGTATCGTAGCAATAGACTTCTTATGCATCTTAAAACGCAATATCGCATCTCATTTCTATTTTTCATGATAAGGTATAATATTCATTGCGAAGTGTTATGTATACCTCGTATACACTTCAAAAGAATGAAAATGCGACACCTCCTTGCTAGGAAACAGCGTTTGCTGATGTCTACGTATCGAAGCAATAGAGTTCTAATACTTCTTAGAACGAGATATCGCATCTCATTTCTATATTTCGTGATAAAACATAATATTCATTGAGAAGTGTCATGTATACCTCTTATTCACTTCAAAAGAATGTAAATGAGACACATCCTTGCTAAGATGTAGGGCTAGCAGATGTCTACGTATCGAAGCAATAGAGTTCTAATGCTTCCTAGAATGAAATATCGCATCACATACCTATATTTCATGATAAGACATAATATTCAATGCGAAGTGTCATGTATTCATCGTATTCGCTTCAAAAGAATGTAAATGCGACATTTCCTTGCTAGGAAGTAGCGTTTGCAGATGTCTACGTATCGTAGCAATAGAGTTCTAATGCTACTTAAGACGCGATATCGCATCTCATTTCTATGTTTCATGATAAGGTGTAATATTCATTGCGAAGTGCCATGTATACCTCGTATTCACTTCAAAAGAATGTAAATGCGACTCTTCCATGCTAGGAAATAGCGTTTGCAGATGTCTACGTATCGAAGCAATAGTGTTCTAATGCTTCATAAATCGCGACATCGCATCTCATTTCTATGTTTCATGATAAGATATAATATTCAATGCGAAGTGTCATGTATACATCGTATTCACTTCAAAAGAATGTAAATGCGACACTTCCTTGCTAGGAAATAGCGTTTGCACATGTCTACGTATCCAAGCAATAGAGTTCTAATGCTTCTTAAAACGCGATATCGCATTTCGCTTCTATGTTTCATGATAAGATATAATATTCATTGCGAAGTGTCATGTATAGCAAGTATTCACTTCAAAAGAATGTAAATGCGAGCCTTCCTTGCTAGGAAATAGCGTTTCCAGATGTCTACGTATCGAAACAATGGAGTTCCAATGCTTCTTAAGACGAGATGTCGCATATCATTTCTATGTTTCATGATAAGATATAATATTCATTGCAAAGTGTCATGTATACCTCGTATTCACTGCAAAAGAATGTAAATGCGACACTTCCTTGCTAGGAAATAGCGTTTCCAGATGTCTATGTATCGAAATAATGGTGTTCTATTGCTTCTGAAAACGAGATGTCGCATATCATTTCTATGTTTCATGATAAGATATAATATCCATTGCGAAGTGTCACTTATATCGCGTATTCACTTCAGATGGATGTAAATGCGACACTTCCTTGCTAGGAAATAGCGTCTCCAGATATCTACGTATCGTAGCAATGGAGTTCCAATGCTTCTTAAATCGCGATATCGCATCTCGTTTCTATGTTTCAAGATAAGATATAATATTCATTGCGAAGTGTCATGTATACATCGTATTCACTTCAAAAGAATGTAAATGCAACACTTCCATGCTAGGTAATAGCGTTTTCAGATGTCTACGTATCGTAGGAATAATGTTCTAATACTGCCAAAACAGCGATATCGCTTTTCACTCCTATGTTTCAAGATAGGATATAATATCCATTGCGAAGTTTCATGTATACCCAGCATTCTCTTCAAAAGAATGTAAATGCGACTCTTCCTTGCTAGGAAATAGCGTCTCCAGATATCTACGTATCGTAGCAATAGACTTCTTATGCATCTTAAAACGCGATATCGCATCTCATTTCTATGTTTCATGATGAGATATAATATTCATTGCGAAGTGTCATGTATAGCTCGTATTCACTTCAAAAGAATGTAAATGCGACTCTTCCTTGCTAGGAAATAGCGTTTGCAGAGGTCTACGTATCGTAGCAATAGAGTCCTAATGCTCTTAAATCGCGATATCACATCTCATTTCTATGTTTCGTGATAAGATATAATATTCATTGCGAAGTGTCATAAATACCTCGTATTCACTTCAAAGGAATGTAAACGCGACGTTTCCATCCTAGGAAATAGCGTTTGCAGATGTCTATGTATCGTAGCAATAGAGCCCTAATGCTTCTTAAAACGTGATGTCGCATTTCATTTCTATGTTTCGTGCTAAGATATAATATTCATTGCAGAGTGTCATGTATACATCGTACTCATTTCAAAGGAATGTAAATGCGACACTTCCTTGCTAGAAACTGGCGTTTGCAAATGTCTACGTATCGTAGGAATACAGTTCCAATGCTTCTCTAAACGCGATATCGCATCTCATTTCTATGTTTCATGGTAAGATATAATATTCATTGCGAAGTGTCATGTGTACCTCGTATTCACTTCAAAAGAAAGTAAATGCGACACTTCCTTGATAGGAAATAGCGTCTCCAGATATCTACGTATCGTAGCAATAGAGTACTAATGCTTCTTAAAGCGCCATATCGCGTCTCATTTCAATGTTTCATAAGATATAATATTCATTGCGAAGTGTCATGTATACATCGTATTCACTTCAAATGAATGTAAAGGCGACACTTCCTTGCTAGGAAATAGCGTTTGCAGACATCTACGTATCGTAGCAATAGAGTTCTAGTGCTTCTTAAATCGCGATATCGCATCTCATTTCTATATTTCATGATAGGATATAACATTCTTTGAGCAGTCTTATGTATACATCGCGCACACTTCAAATAATTGTAAGTGCGACACTTCCTTGCTAGGATATAGCGTTTGCAGTTGTCTACGTGTCGAAGCAATAGAGTTCCAATGCTTCTTAAAACGAGATATCGCATCTCATTTCAATGTTTCGTGATAAGACATAATATTCATTGCGAAGTGTTATGTATACCTCGTCCACACTTCAAAAGGATGTAAACGTCACTCATCTTTGCTAGGAAATGCGTTTCCATGTGTCTAGGTATCGAAGCAATGGAGTTCTAATGCTTCTTAAAACGCGATATCGCATCTCATTTCTATGTTGCATGATAAGATATAATATTCATTGCGAAGTGTTATGTATACTCGTCTACACTCCAAAAGGATGTAAATGCCACACTTCCTTGCTAGGAAATAGCGTTTCCAGTTGTTTACTTATCGGAGCAATGGAGTTCTATTGCTTCATTCAACACGATGTCGCAAGTCTTTTCAATGATTCATGGTAAATTGCATTGTTCTATGCAAGATGTTACATTTGTCTGCATCTAGACCTTAGAAGGATGTGAATGCTATACTTACTTGCAACAGAATATCTTTTCCAGATCTCTACGTGTCCAAGCAAGACATTTATAGTACTTCATGCAACGCAATTTCGCTTCTCATTTCAACGTTTCAAAGCAAAGAATCTGTAATCATATATCCATAACATTATGCTTAACTGTTAGAGGTCTTCAATAGAATATGAACTGTATAATTCCATGCAACGGCATGGCGCTCCGTAGTGTCTGTCTGTTAAAGCAATCGAGCTAGAATTCTCCATGCAATGCGCTGGCGCATCCCATTTCATCGTTTGAAAGTGAGAATGCTGTCATCTCTTATGCATAGCTCTATGCTTATCTGCTTTAAAACTTCATAAGAATGTAAATTCTACAGCTCCATGCAACAGGATTGCCCTTCGTAGTGTCTACATGTCGAGACAATAGAGTACTAATGCATTATACAATGCCATGACTCATCTCATCTCAACGTTTCGAATTAAGTAAGCTGTAATCTTCTATGAAAAGCATTATAATTATCTGCTTCTACTCTACAATAGAATGTGAATTCTATAGATCCAAGCAACAGGAGGGCAGGCCCTCCACCATCCTACTGCCTGCCCTGATGCGGGCAAAGGATTCCCAGGGCCACTCAAACCGCGACCAACATCTATCTTATACTCTAACCGATTCATCGTTATGCGTTTTCCATTAAGCTTGCCGGGATCAGTGATATTGATTCGCTCAATCTAAATTATTATTTTCTTTTTAAGTTTCTCGATTTTTTTAGTTTCTCTCACGATATCGTCTATTTCGTTGTACCTTACCCTTACAGTATGGTATATAATCTGTTGTTTCATATTTCTAGGATTTCCTCTTAATAAATGCAATGCTTCCACATATTTTCTTTCTCTTTCTCTTTAGTTACATTGTTGTTATTTTATGCTTTTCACCCTCCACATTCCCTCTCTACACCATCTCGGAACAGGCATTATACGATTACTGCAGGATGACGCCCCGGTCTCGTTACACCGAGATCGAGTATTCTGTCTTGCATCCGTTGATTTATATATGTTATATATTGGAGAATATTTCCCCTTATCCTTTGTATTTTTCGAATGAAATTACATTGACAGAGGTACGAGCTAGTTCTGCACGCCTATTTGAAACAACATTAAATCACCTTGTTAAACAATAATATATTAAATGTGACTTGGACTTTTAAATTTGAATTTATAAACATCTAACAGGTAAATATGTTTTTCTTACTATTCATATCATTATACATTCAGTGATTTATTGTGTGCTGTGATTTGATATATTAACTGCTTGATTATATTTTGCAATGAACTTTGCGCACCAAACATTGTTTTTACTCCTGATGGGAGTGGATAGTTCTTCGTTTTATATTCTTATATCGCATTCATTATAAAAGTATATGATATCCTTCTTATGCAGTCATGTATAATTATGTACTGTGACGGTTTTTCCCGTTTCAATCCTCAAGAAAAGGATATATAGAACCAATAATAACGGGGTATCCAGAAGTTTAATCCGGGGTTATATCGGGGTACAGAATATCCGCGTGATTCGGCAACGCGAAGTACAGAACAATAAATTTCCTATCCAGCGAGTATTTCGAAGCTGCGAGGCTGGGACTTTTTGGGCGCCAGCTACTCAAAAAGTAGCAAAAACTAGTAAACCACGCAACCCGGGGAAACCCGGTTCAAGATAACCCTCGAAATTTCGAAATACTCTTTCGCTCGACTGCTTCTAACCGAATGCGCAAATTGGGGTCGCGGGATACTGAACTCACGGCTTCTTTCTAGATTGCGTCGACGCGGTATTACAAAAGGGTATACGACACGCCGCGAATGACCGTGGATCACCACCCGTTATACAATACAAATTACAAGTCTGAAGATGTAGATGCAATTAATGTCCGATATTTTACGTGATCGAATCGACGTATCGAGTGAGGCTATGAAATATAAAAATCTTTTACCATTCATCGACCCCTTTACATGTTAAATGAATGATTAGTTCTGCAAGACAAGAAGCCTGAATTAGTGAGATATCTAGGAACATAAGTAATTTGTAAGTAACACATCTTTTCTCTTCGAAATATTTGCCTTTGCATAGAATAGAACGTATAGATATAATTGCCTGTTTTGTACCCATTTCGGTCCAATTCTATTATAGCCTTTGAGCAGAAGTAATATTGATTATACTTGATTTTTGCAATAGTTCTTTGATTAACAGATTTTATTAACCTAGAATCATCATTTGACGGATGTATCAATCTACTTTGTAGCTCCATCAGTTTCTTTTTCTGCTCGCTACTTTCCATTTTCAGTTCCGTATACTTATCCTTTATCATCATCATATATGTTGCGTAAAATTACAATAACTTCTTGTCCTCAAGTTTTGCGGATATTTCAATTAAATTTCCTTTGATTAAATAAACGGAAATTAAAAAACAATGACACGTACCATTTCTTGGAAACGTTGTATCGTAATTTGCATCTGACTGTTTTGAAAGGCACGCACTTTACTTAACGTTTGCAATGATTCGGTTAGCGAAGTAAAGAAATATTCTACTTTCGAAATTGTTGGCTCTTGTAATTCTGAGGCAAATATATTCATCTGTCGACATCGTGAACATTGTTTTTTGGCAAAATTTCAGAAAAACAAATGTATTATAAGTAAAATAATAAACATCATAATATTAAATTTAACTCTGTTCATCGTTGGCTTGTTGGATACATCCATAACAATATACAGGGTGGGGCAGTAATAATTAGCACCTCAGATATCCACGAAACTATAAGTTTCATAGAAGTTTTTGCTAATATAAAATTGCATAGTACAAAGGGCCCATCCGTTGATGAAAATAGTTTTTTTGTAAGTGGAGTTATGTTGGACATATGAAGGTTACCTTCATTTTTTGAAATGAATTGGTATGTCCATTCTTCCGTAATACGATAGAGCATTTTAAAGCAAGTTTAACGATCTGTAACATGAAGGCATTGAAGGTTACAAAAAGTAAAGAAAGGCGATAATACTCACGGTTTTGATAGTAATTGAAACATACGTATTGTAAACAGTGGTGGAAGGCTTAATACTTACCGTTTACTTCACTGTGAATAAACACTTTTCGAAGGACATTTCAATAGCTTGCAGCATAAGTTAAACATGATAAGATTAGTATTGAAAAATCGGTTCGAATACGTTTGGTTAGGCTGTTCTTTGTGTCGTTCATTTTATAAGTACTGAGCTGCGGATTCCTGAGGACAGCTCACAAAATTGTTGAACTATGGAAGATTATCATTGTGAATTTGCATCACAAGGTAATTAAATTCCATTAGATTGTAAACAGATCTCAATGTTTCATTTTAGATATTAAGATTAAATACTCTTTACAAAACTACAAGAATGGAGACATACCTTTCTGTTATTATTATTTCATAAAGAATTGTAATTGCAATTATATAGTTCATTACGATAAAAAATATTTCTCAGAAAATTCTAAATATTAAATTAAAGAATCAAGTAAAACATTTTTAATAATTACGAATATGAAAAATACTTGAACATTCCAATAGAAAGATGTCTAAACAGGAGTTATAAATGTCAAACATTCAATTTCAATTCCATAATTCATCTATAAGAGGTAAAATGTTTTGAAAGCTTTAATTACAGTCTCTAATGCAAGCAGTTGGGCAGTATTTCAATTTTTAAGAAAATTGATGAAAGTCAACCATTTTGAAGTGGTCAGAATCTTTGTCGTTTGAGCAATAAGTGAATAACAAATAACTGCATAAATTCCAGGCTTAAAAACTTATGGATTAAATCCTATGCAGACTCGTTTATGAGCGAGTTACTAAATAATAATCCACACTAAGTAATCATTTTAAAACTCAAACGATTACATCTCGCGAACTTTCGAAGATATCAGAAGCGTGAAAAGTATGTGGTTTATCAAAAACTTTTCTAAAAGAACGGACGAAGCCAATAGAAATCTTTGTTGAAGTAAGCAAGTTCTAAAGTTCTAAGCAACGCGATGGCCCTTATCTGCCTATGTTTCATAGCAAGTAAGTTCTGAATTTCTATGAAATCCGATGGAATTCCTCACTACTAACGTTTCAAAGTAAGTTCTAAAATTCTCAGTTCTACGTTTAAAACTATGTGTGTTCTATATATCTATGTAAAGTGATGGTTCCTATTAGTTGTGACGGAAACCTATATATAGTAAGTCAGGGAAGCTCGGAGGGATTAATTATCTAAATGCTTTAAAGTGTAAAACGTACTTTAATCTAAAGCGATCTATCGTTCCAAGGTATCCGCCCACGTACAACTTTTCTTGGGCGCCAGCTGCTCAGAAAGTAGCAAAGGGATAGACTACACGACCCCGGGAACGCTGGGGCGGAACAACCCTTGAAATTTCGAAATGCTCCTCCTCTCGACTACGCCTAGCCAAGTACACACAGTCAGGTCGCGAGATATTGAAGTGACGGCATTTTTATTTATGGTCTCGACGTGGGTTTAACTAACAAGGGCTACGGGAAACTACGCAACACGCCGCGAATTATCGGGTATCATAACTCGCTTCACGATATAAGACAATATACAAGATGCGACACAAGAAATGGGACGCTTTAGCGAATAAGCTCTCACGTTCTCTTCTTCAGGTTCCTTGAATTCGCTGGTGGTCCTCGGGTCTCCTGCATCCTCCTCGGGGCTCCTTGGTGGAGTGGGCTGTAGGCTTCGGTATTGTTCGGGTCCATCGATCAGTGGATTTCGGCGATTTCCTCTTCTCGTCCGCTTGGGCGTCCCTGAGGGGATCCTCCTGATCATTTAAATTGCATAGCGCCTCGCGCGCCGTGCTCCCATAGCCCGCCTGCAGGGCCGCTGGACTTTTGACTTCTCTTTAGGGGGTTAAGGATGGTTGAGGATCTTCTCACATCCCAGAGCATTATAAAGCACAAAAGCAGATAAGCATAATGCGATGCATAGAGCTTTACAACCTTCTAACTTACTTTGAACTGTTTACATGAAATGCGATATTGGGGTGCATGAAGCATGACAAATTAATTGCTTCGGCACCAGGACATCTAGAAACGCTATCCCCGGGCAAGAAAGTGTAGGGTTCACACTCAATTCATGTGCAGAAGCAGATAAACATAACGCGATGCTATGAATATTACATCTTATCATGAAATATAGAAGTAAGATGCGCAGCCGCATTTTACGAAGCATTATAACTCTATTGCTTCTAATCCTTCAGATATAGAAACGATATTCCGTAGCAAGGAAGTGATGCATTTACATTCATTTGAAGTGTATAGGAGATATAAATAACGCGTTGCATTGAAATTACATCTTATCATGTGACTTAGAACTGACATCCGATATCGGGTTTAATAAAGAGTTAGAAATCTATTGCTTCGATGCGTAGACATCTAGAAACTCAATTTCCTAGCAAGGAAGTGTGGTATTTACATTCTTTTGAAGTGTAGTCGAGGTATACATAACACATCGCAATGAATATTATATAATATCATGAAACATAGAAAAGATATGCGATATCGCGTTATAAGAAGCATTAGAAGTCTATTGCTTCGATAAGTAGACATCTGGTATCGCATTTCCTAGCAAGGAAGTGTGGAATTTATGTTCTTTTGAGGTGTAGACCACGTATACATAACACTTCGCAATGAATACTATATCTTATCATGAAACATAGCAAAGGGATGCGATATCGCGTTTTAAGAAACATTAGAACTCTATTGCTACGATACGTAGGCATCTGCAAACGCTATTTCCTAGCAAGACAGTGTCGCATTGTCATTCTTTTGAAGTGAATACGAGGTATACATGACACTTCGATATGAATATTATATCTTATCATGAAACATACAAATTGGATGCGACATCGCGATTTAAAAAGCATTAGAACTCTATTGCTACGATACGTAGATATCTGTAAACGCTATTTCCTAGCAAGGAAGTGTCGCATTTACATTCTTTTGAAATGAATACGAGGTAAGCATGACACTTTGCAATGAATATTATATCTTAACATGAAGCATAGAAATGAGATGCGACATCGGGTTTTGAGAAGCATTAGAACTCTATTGCTACGATACGTAGATATCTGTAAACGCTATTTCCTAGCAAGGAAATGCCGCATTTACATTCTTCTGAACGGAATACGAGGTATACATAACATTTCGCAATGAATATTGTATCTTATCATGGAACATGGAAATGAGGTGCGATATCGCGTGTTAAGAAGCATTAGAACTCCATTGCTACGATACGCAGACATCTGCAAACGCTATTTCCTAGCAAGGAAATGCCGCATTTACATTCATTTGAAGTGTATGCGAGGTATAAGTGGCACTTCGCAATGAATATTATATCTTATCATAAAACATAGAAGTGAGATGCGATATCGCGTTCTGAGAAGCACTAGACCTCTATAGTTACGATACGTCGACATCTGCAAACGCTATTTCCTAGCAAGGAAGTGTCGTGTTTACATTCTTTTGAAAGGTATACGAGGTATACATGACACATCGCAATGAATATTATATCTTATCTCGAAACATAGAAGTGAGATGCGATATCGCGATTTACGAAGCACTAGAATTCTATTGCTTCAATACGTAGACATCTGCAAACGTTATTTCCTAGCAAGGAAGTGTCGCCTTTACATTCGTTTCAAGTGAATACGAGGTATATGTGACACTTCGCAATGAACATTATATCTTATCATGAAACATTGAAATGATATGCGATATCGCGTTTTGAGAATCATTAGAACTCTATCGCTTCGATACGTAGACATCTGCAAACGCTACTTCCTAGCAAGGAAGTGTCGCATTTACATTCTTTTGAAGTGAATACGAGGTATACATAACACTGCACAATGAAAATTATATCTTATCATGAAACATAGAAATGAGATGCGATATCGCGATTTAAGAAGCATTAGAACACTATTTCATCGATACGTAGACATCTGCAAACACCATTTCCTAGCAAGGAACTGTCACATTCACATTCGTATGAATTGTATGCGAGGTATACATGAAACTTCGCAATGAATATTATATATTATCATGAAACATAGATATGAGATGCGATATCGCGAATTAGCAACATTTAGAAATCTATTGCTTCGATACGTAGACATCTGCAAACGCTATTTCCTAGCAAGGAAGTGTCGCATATGCACTCTATTGAAGTGAATACGAGGTATACATAACACTCCACAATGCATATTACATATTATCATGAAACAAAGTAATGTGTAGCGATATCGCGTTTTGAGAAGCATTAGAACTCTAATGCCACGATACGTAGACATCTGCGAACGCTATTTCCTAGCAAGGAAGTGTCGCATTTGCATTCATTTGAAGTGTATGCGAGGAATACATAATACTTCGCAATGAATATTATATCTTATCATGAAACATAGAAAAGAGATGCGATATCTCGTTTTAAGAAATATTAGAACTCTATTGCTTCGATACGTAGACATCTCCAAACGCTATTTCCTAGGATGCAAGTGTCGCATTTACAGGCTTTTGAAGTGAATACGATGTATACATGACAGTTCGCAACGAATATTATATCTTATCACGAAACATAGAAATGAAATGCGACATCTCGTTTTAATAAGCATAAGGTCCCTTTTGCTACGATACGTAGATATCTGAAAACGCTATTTCCTTGCATGGAAGTTTCGCATTTACATTCTTTTGAAGTGAATCCGAGGTATACATGACACTTCGCAATGAATATTATATCTTATCACCACACATAGAAATGGAATGCGACATCTCGTTTTAATATGCATTAGGACCCTTTTGCTACGATACGTAGATATCTGCATACGCTATTTCCTAGCAAGCAATAGTCGCATTTACATTCTTTTGAAGTGAACACGAGGTATACATGACACTTCGCAATGAATATTATATCTTATCATGTAACATTAAAGTGAGATGCGATATCGCGTTTTAAGAAGCATTAGAACCCTATTGCCTCGATGCGGAGATATCTGCAAACGCTATTTCCTAGCATGGAAGTGTCGCATTTACATTCTTTTGAAGTGAACTCGAGGTATACATGACACTTCGCAATGAATATTATATCTTATCACGTAACATAGAAGTGAGATGCGATATCGCGTTTTAAGAAGCATTAGAACCCTATTGCCTCGATGCGGATATATCAGCAAACGCTATTTCCTAGCATCGAATTTTCGCATTTACATTCTCTTGAGGTGAATACGGGGTGTACATGACACTTCGCAATGAATATTACATCTTATCACGAAACATAGAAATGAGATGCGATATCGCGTCTTAAGTAGCATTAGAACTCTATTGCTACGATACGTAGACATCTGAATACGCTATTTCCTAGCAAGGAAGAGTCGCATTTACATTCTTTTGAAGTGAATACGAGGCATACATGACACTTCGCAATGAATATTATATCTTATCATGAAACAGGGAAATGAGGTGCGACATCACGTTTTAAGAAGCATTAGAACTCTATTGTTTCGATACTTAGACATCTGGAAACGCTATTTCCTAGCAAGGAAGTGTCGCATTTTCATTCTTTTGAAGTGAATACGAGGTATAAATGACACTTCGCAATGAATATTATATCCTATCATGAAACATAGAAGCGAGATGCGACATCTCGTTTTAAGATGCATTAGAACTCTATTGCTTCGATACGTAGACATCTCCAAACGCTATTTCCTAGGATGCAAGTGTCGCATTTACAGGCTTTTGAAGTGAATACGATGTATACATGACAGTTCGCAACGAATATTATATCTTATCACGAAACATAGAAATGAAATGCGACATCTCGTTTTAATAAGCATAAGGTCCCTTTTGCTACGATACGTAGATATCTGAAAACGCTATTTCCTTGCATGGAAGTTTCGCATTTACATTCTTTTGAAGTGAATCCGAGGTATACATGACACTTCGCAATGAATATTATATCTTATCACCACACATAGAAATGAAATGCGACATCTCGTTTTAATATGCATTAGGACCCTTTTGCTACGATACGTAGATATCTGCAAACGCTATTTCCTAGCAAGCAATAGTCGCATTTACATTCTTTTGAAGTGAACACGAGGTATACATGACACTTCGCAATGAATATTATATCTTATCATGTAACATTAAAGAGAGATGCGATATCGCGTTTTAAGAGGCATTAGAACCCTATTGCCTCGATGCGGAGATATCTGCAAACGCTATTTCCTAGCATGGAAGTGTCGCATTTACATTCTTTTGAAGTGAACTCGAGGTATACATGACACTTCGCAATGAATATTATATCTTATCACGTAACATAGAAGTGAGATGCGATATCGCGTTTTAAGAAGCATTAGAACCCTATTGCCTCGATGCGGATATATCAGCAAACGCTATTTCCTAGCATCGAAGTTTCGCATTTACATTCTCTTGAGGTGAATACGGGGTGTACATGACACTTCGCAATGAATATTACATCTTATCACGAAACATAGAAATGAGATGCGATATCGCGTCTTAAGTAGCATTAGAACTCTATTGCTACGATACGTAGACATCTGAATACGCTATTTCCTAGCAAGGAAGAGTCGCATTTACATTCTTTTGAAGTGAATACGAGGCATACATGACACTTCGCAATGAATATTATATCTTATCATGAAACAGGGAAATGAGGTGCGACATCACGTTTTAAGAAGCATTAGAACTCTATTGTTTCGATACTTAGACATCTGGAAACGCTATTTCCTAGCAAGGAAGTGTCGCATTTTCATTCTTTTGAAGTGAATACGAGGTATAAATGACACTTCGCAATGAATATTATATCCTATCATGAAACATAGAAGCGAGATGCGACATCTCGTTTTAAGATGCATTAGAACTCTATTGCTTCGATACGTAGACATCTCCAAACGCTATTTCCTAGGATGCAAGTGTCGCATTTACAGGCTTTTGAAGTGAATACGATGTATACATGACAGTTCGCAACGAATATTATATCTTATCACGAAACATAGAAATGAAATGCGACATCTCGTTTTAATAAGCATAAGGTCCCTTTTGCTACGATACGTAGATATCTGAAAACGCTATTTCCTTGCATGGAAGTTTCGCATTTACATTCTTTTGAAGTGAATCCGAGGTATACATGACACTTCGCAATGAATATTATATCTTATCACCACACATAGAAATGAAATGCGACATCTCGTTTTAATATGCATTAGGACCCTTTTGCTACGATACGTAGATATCTGCATACGCTATTTCCTAGCAAGCAATAGTCGCATTTACATTCTTTTGAAGTGAACACGAGGTATACATGACACTTCGCAATGAATATTATATCTTATCATGTAACATTAAAGTGAGATGCGATATCGCGTTTTAAGAAGCATTAGAACCCTATTGCCTCGATGCGGAGATATCTGCAAACGCTATTTCCTAGCATGGAAGTGTCGCATTTACATTCTTTTGAAGTGAACTCGAGGTATACATGACACTTCGCAATGAATATTATATCTTATCACGTAACATAGAAGTGAGATGCGATATCGCGTTTTAAGAAGCATTAGAACCCTATTGCCTCGATGCGGATATATCAGCAAACGCTATTTCCTAGCATCGAAGTTTCGCATTTACATTCTCTTGAGGTGAATACGGGGTGTACATGACACTTCGCAATGAATATTACATCTTATCACGAAACATAGAAATGAGATGCGATATCGCGTCTTAAGTAGCATTAGAACTCTATTGCTACGATACGTAGACATCTGAATACGCTATTTCCTAGCAAGGAAGAGTCGCATTTACATTCTTTTGAAGTGAATACGAGGCATACATGACACTTCGCAATGAATATTATATCTTATCATGAAACAGGGAAATGAGGTGCGACATCACGTTTTAAGAAGCATTAGAACTCTATTGTTTCGATACTTAGACATCTGGAAACGCTATTTCCTAGCAAGGAAGTGTCGCATTTTCATTCTTTTGAAGTGAATACGAGGTATAAATGACACTTCGCAATGAATATTATATCCTATCATGAAACATAGAAGCGAGATGCGACATCTCGTTTTAAGATGCATTAGAACTCTATTGCTTCGATACGTAGACATCTCCAAACGCTATTTCCTAGGATGCAAGTGTCGCATTTACAGGCTTTTGAAGTGAATACGATGTATACATGACAGTTCGCAACGAATATTATATCTTATCACGAAACATAGAAATGAAATGCGACATCTCGTTTTAATAAGCATAAGGTCCCTTTTGCTACGATACGTAGATATCTGAAAACGCTATTTCCTTGCATGGAAGTTTCGCATTTACATTCTTTTGAAGTGAATCCGAGGTATACATGACACTTCGCAATGAATATTATATCTTATCACCACACATAGAAATGAAATGCGACATCTCGTTTTAATATGCATTAGGACCCTTTTGCTACGATACGTAGATATCTGCAAACGCTATTTCCTAGCAAGCAATAGTCGCATTTACATTCTTTTGAAGTGAACACGAGGTATACATGACACTTCGCAATGAATATTATATCTTATCATGTAACATTAAAGAGAGATGCGATATCGCGTTTTAAGAGGCACTAGAACCCTATTGCCTCGATGCGGAGATATCTGCAAACGCTATTTCCTAGCATGGAAGTGTCGCATTTACATTCTTTTGAAGTGAACTCGAGGTATACATGACACTTCGCAATGAATATTATATCTTATCACGTAACATAGAAGTGAGATGCGATATCGCGTTTTAAGAAGCATTAGAACCCTATTGCCTCGATGCGGATATATCAGCAAACGCTATTTCCTAGCATCGAAGTTTCGCATTTACATTCTCTTGAAGTGAATACGGGGTGTACATGACACTTCGCAATGAATATTACATCTTATCACGAAACATAGAAATGAGATGCGATATCGCGTCTTAAGTAGCATTAGAACTCTATTGCTACGATACGTAGACATCTGAATACGCTATTTCCTAGCAAGGAAGAATCGCATTTACATTCTTTTGAAGTGAATACGAGGCATACATGACACTTCGCAATGAATATTATATCTTATCATGAAACAGGGAAATGAGGTGCGACATCACGTTTTAAGAAGCATTAGAACTCTATTGTTTCGATACTTAGACATCTGGAAACGCTATTTCCTAGCAAGGAAGTGTCGCATTTTCATTCTTTTGAAGTGAATACGAGGTATAAATGACACTTCGCAATGAATATTATATCCTATCATGAAACATAGAAGCGAGATGCGACATCTCGTTTTAAGATGCATTAGAACTCTATTGCTTCGATACGTAGACATCTCCAAACGCTATTTCCTAGGATGCAAGTGTCGCATTTACAGGCTTTTGAAGTGAATACGATGTATACATGACAGTTCGCAACGAATATTATATCTTATCACGAAACATAGAAATGAAATGCGACATCTCGTTTTAATAAGCATAAGGTCCCTTTTGCTACGATACGTAGATATCTGAAAACGCTATTTCTTTGCATGGAAGTTTCGCATTTACATTCTTTTGAAGTGAATCCGAGGTATACATGTCACTTCGCAATGAATATTATATCTTATCACCACACATAGAAATGAAATGCGACATCTCGTTTTAATATGCATTAGGACCCTTTTGCTACGATACGTAGATATCTGCAAACGCTATTTCCTAGCAAGCAATAGTCGCATTTACATTCTTTTGATGTGAGCACGAGGTATACATGACACTTCGCAATGAATATTATATCTTGTCATGTAACATTAAAGTGAGATGCGATATCGCGTTTTAAGAAGCATTAGAACCCTATTGCCTCGATGCGAAGATATCTGCAAACGCTATTTCCTAGCATGGAAGTGTCGCATTTACATTCTTTTGAAGTGAACTCGAGGTATACATGACACTTCGCAATGAATATTATATCTTATCACGTAACATAGAAGTGAGATGCGATATCGCGTTTTAAGAAGCATTAGAACCCTATTGCCTCGATGCGGATATATCAGCAAACGCTATTTCCTAGCATCGAAGTTTCGCATTTACATTCTCTTGAGGTGAATACGGGGTGTACATGACACTTCGCAATGAATATTACATCTTATCACGAAACATAGAAATGAGATGCGATATCGCGTCTTAAGTAGCATTAGAACTCTATTGCTACGATACGTAGACATCTGAATACGCTATTTCCTAGCAAGGAAGAGTCGCATTTACATTCTTTTGAAGTGAATACGAGGCATACATGACACTTCGCAATGAATACTATATCTTATCATGAAACAGGGAAATGAGGTGCGACATCACGTTTTAAGAAGCATTAGAACTCTATTGTTTCGATACTTAGACATCTGGAAACGCTATTTCCTAGCAAGGAAGTGTCGCATTTTCATTCTTTTGAAGTGAATACGAGGTATAAATGACACTTCGCAATGAATATTATATCCTATCATGAAACATAGAAGCGAGATGCGACATCTCGTGTTAAGATGCATTAGAACTCTATTGCTTCGATACGTAGACATCTCCAAACGCTATTTCCTAGGATGCAAGTGTCGCATTTACAGGCTTTTGAAGTGAATACGATGTATACATGACAGTTCGCAACGAATATTATATCTTATCACGAAACATAGAAATGAAATGCGACATCTCGTTTTAATAAGCATAAGGTCCCTTTTGCTACGATACGTAGATATCTGAAAACGCTATTTCCTTGCATGGAAGTTTCGCATTTACATTCTTTTGAAGTGAATCCGAGGTATACATGACACTTCGCAATGAATATTATATCTTATCACCACACATAGAAATGAAATGCGACATCTCGTTTTAATATGCATTAGGACCCTTTTGCTACGATACGTAGATATCTGCAAACGCTATTTCCTAGCAAGCAATAGTCGCATTTACATTCTTTTGAAGTGAACACGAGGTATACATGACACTTCGCAATGAATATTATATCTTATCATGTAACATTAAAGAGAGATGCGATATCGCGTTTTAAGAGGCATTAGAACCCTATTGCCTCGATGCGGAGATATCTGCAAACGCTATTTCCTAGCATGGAAGTGTCGCATTTACATTCTTTTGAAGTGAACTCGAGGTATACATGACACTTCGCAATGAATATTATATCTTATCACGTAACATAGAAGTGAGATGCGATATCGCGTTTTAAGAAGCATTAGAACCCTATTGCCTCGATGCGGATATATCAGCAAACGCTATTTCCTAGCATCGAAGTTTCGCATTTACATTCTCTTGAAGTGAATACGGGGTGTACATGACACTTCGCAATGAATATTACATCTTATCACGAAACATAGAAATGAGATGCGATATCCCGTCTTAAGTAGCATTAGAACTCTATTGCTACGATACGTAGACATCTGAATACGCTATTTCCTAGCAAGGAAGAGTCGCATTTACATTCTTTTAAAGTGAATACGAGGCATACATGACACTTCGCAATGAATATTATATCTTATCATGAAACAGGGAAATGAGGTGCGACATCACGTTTTAAGAAGCATTAGAACTCTATTGTTTCGATACCTAGACATCTGGAAACGTTATTTCCTAGCAAGGAAGTGTCGCATTTTCATTCTTTTGAAGTGAATACGAGGTATAAATGACACTTCGCAATGAATATTGTATCCTATCATGAAACATAGAAGCGAGATGCGACATCTCGTTTTAAGATGCATTAGATCTCTATTGCTACGATACGTAGACATCTGCAAACACTATTTCCTAGGAAGGAAGTGTCGCATTTACATTCTTTTGAAGTGAATACGAGTTATACATGACACTTCGCAATGAATATTATATCTTATAATGAAACATAGAAATGAAATGCTATATCTCGTATTAAGAAGCATTAGAGCTCTATTTCTTCGATACGTAGACATCTGCAAACGCTATTTCCTAGCAAGCAATAGTCGCATTTACATTCTTTTGAAGTGAACACGAGTTATACATGACACTTCGCAATGAATATTATATCTTATAATGTAACATTAAAGTGAGATGCGATATCGCGTCATAAGAAGCATTAGAGCCCTATTGCCTCGATGCGGAGATATCTGCAAACGCTATTTCCTAGCATGGAAGTGTCGCATTTACATTCTTTTGAAGTGAATTCGAGGTATACATGACACTTCGCAATGAATATTATGTCTTTTCACGAAACATAGAAATGAGATGCGATATCGCATTTAGAGAAGCATTAGAACTCTATGGCCTCGCAGCGGAGACATCTGCAAACGCTATTTCCTAGCATGGAAGTGTCGCACTTACATTCTTTTGAAGTGAATACGAGGTATACATGACATTTCGCAATGAATATTATATCTTGTCACGAAACATATAAATGAGATGCGATATCGCGATTTAAGTAGCATTAGAATTCTATTGCTACGATACGTGGACATCTGCAAACGCTATTTCCTAGCAAGCAATAGTCGCATTTACTTTCTTTTGAATTGAATACGAGGTGTACATGACACTTAGCAATGATTATTATATCTTATCACGAAACATAGCAACGAGATGCGATATCGCGATTTAAGTAACATTAGAACCCTTTTGCTGCGATACGTAGACATCTGCAAAGGCTATTTTTTAGCAAGGAATAGTCGCATTTACATTAGTTTGAAGTGAATTCGGGGTATACATGACACTTCGGAATGAATACTATAACTTATCACGAAACATAGAAGTGAGATGCGATATCGCGATCTAAGAAGCATTGGAACCCTATTGCTACGATACGTAGGCATCTGCAAACGCTATTTCCTAGGAAGGAAGTGTCGCACTTACATTCTCTTGAAGTGAATACGAGGTATACATGACACATCGCAGTGAATATTATATCTTATCACGAAACATAGAAGAGAGATGCTATATCGCGTTGTAAGAAGCATTAATACTCTATGGCCTCGATGCGGAGACATCTGCAAACGCTATTTCCTAGCATGGGAGAGTCGCACTTACATTCTTTTGAAGTGAATACGAGGTATACATGACACTTCGCTATGAATATTATATCTTGTCACGAAACATATAGATGAGATGCGATATCGCAGTTTGAGTAGCATTAGAACTTTATTGCTATGATACGTAGACATCTGCAAACGCTATTTCATAGCAAGCAATAGTCGCATTTACATTCTTTTGATGTGAATACGAGGTATACATGACAGTTCGCAATGAATATCATATCTTATCATGAAACATAGAAATGAGATATGATATCTCGTTTTAAGGAGCATTATAACACTATTGCTACGATACGCAGACATCTGCAAAAGCTATTTCCTAGGAAAGAAGTGTCGCATTTACATTCATTTGAAGTGTATACGAGGTACAAGTGATGTCGCGTTTTAAGTAGCATTCGAACTCTATTGTTACGATACGTAGACATATGCAAACGCTATTTCCAAGCATGCAAGTGTCGCATTTACATTCTTTTGAAGTGAATACGAGGTATACATAACACTAAAAAATGAATATTATATTTTATCACGAAACAGAAATGGGATGCGATATCGCCATTTAAAAAGGATTAGAAATCTATTGCTACGATACGTAGACATCTGCAAACGCTATTTGACAGCAAGGAAGCGTCGCACTTACATTCTTTTGAAGTGAATACAAGGTGTACATAACACTTCACAATGGATATTATATCTTATCATGAAACATAGAAATGAGATGCGATATCGCGATATAAGAAGCATTAGATCTCTATTGCTACGATACGTAGACATCTGCAAAAGCTACTTCCTAGCAAGGAAGTGTCGCATTTACATTCTTTTTAAGTGAATACGAGGTATACATATCACTCCACAATGAATATTATACCTTATTACGAAATATAGAAATGAGATGCGATATCGCGACTTAAGAAACATTTGAACTCTATTGCTTCGATACGTAGACATGTGCAATCGTTATTTCCCAGCAAGGAAGAGTCGCATTTACATTCATTTGAAGTGATTACGAGGAATAAGTGAAACTTCGCAATGGATATTATATCTTATTATGAAAATTAGAAATTAGATGCGATATCGCGTTTTAAGAAGCATTAGAACTCTGTTGCTTCGATACGTAGACATCTGCAAACACTATTTCCTTGCAAGGAAGTGTCGCATTTACATTTATTGGAAGTGAATACGAGGTACAAGTGACACTTCGCAATGAATATTATACCTTATCATGAAACACAGAATTGAGATGCGATATCGCGGTTTAAGAAGCATTAGAACTCTATTGCTTGGATACGTAGACATGTGCAAACGCTATTTCCTAGTAAGTAAGTGTCGCTTTTACATTCTTTAGATGTGTAGGCGGGGAATACATAACACCTCGCAATGAATATTATATCTTATCATGAGACATAGAGATGATTTGCGATATCGCGTTTTAAGGAGAATTAGAACTCTATAGCTTCTATACAGAAATATCTGGGAACGTAATTTCCTAGATAGGAAGTGTCGCATTTTGTGACGTCAGGCGTACCGCCTGCCACCCATCAACCTCCTCGCACCCCCCAGCATCAACCCCTGGACGCATGCAACCAGGCAAACTCGCCTGCTGAACCAGCAACTGGAAGTGTTCGCGCGTGCATACCTGTACGCACTCACTCACACCGAGTTGCGCTGCTTCACTCGCACCGCCGAGTATACCTGTCTTGCTCGTACCGGGCACCAGTGTCTCACTCGCACCACCGAGTATGTGGCCCGCACCAAGGACGGGCAGCCCTATCTCCCTCGCACCGAGGATTCCGTCCTGCAGGAAGACGTAGCCGCAGCCCATCACCTGAATGGGGTCTTTTCCAATTCCGGGAACAGGATCTGCTAGAACCTATATATTACTTCTAAGCTAGGACATACATACCATATCATGACGCATATATAAGAATTCCTAGATCTAAGTTACACTAAGTAAGATGCGTCCGGCCCGCGGCATGCGCTGCTAGCCCCACCACGAGCCGCGAGTCCCCACTCGCTGGACCGCGCGCTCTCCGCCTCGAGAAGCGAGTCCCCCACTCGCGGGACCGCGATCTTCCTACCACGAGCGTCCGCGACCGTAGCGCCCCGCGAACCGAGGAGGTCAGAGACGCGTCTCCAGAGCACACACTCTGACTCGAGATCTCCTACCGAGGAGTCGAAACCTCTAGTTCTAGATCGTTAGCCACCTCAATGTGAGGTTCAGGCATCGTATTTCTATTTCCATTTTAACTTAGTCTTAGTCTTAGAATAATTCCAGTTCTTGTATACTTTAAACCTAGAATATATTTTATTTTTACTTTTACAATATCCAAGTACAAGTTCTTTTACCAAGTCTACTATTTCCACATCCATTAATTTTATCAAGTGTTTATAATTCTAGTTCTACTTTTAACATTACATTTAACTACGAATTCTTCCACGGGTTCTTCCATACAACTGGGGTTGCTCTTCATCAAATTGAAGGAGTATAGAAATCGGCTTTGTGAAGTTGAGACCGCCGCTTATCCTTCAGATCTTAGTCGAAAGTACAGAAAAACCTGGTGAATGAATTGTGCTTCCGGTTTGCGAAGAACGCGACGTGCGACTAGGAAGAATTTCATACGATCACTTGTGCGTGAATATTTGGAGGGCGTTCCGAGAGTCCTCGTATACCAGCGACCTGCCTACGCACCAGCCCAGTCGCCGCTTTCCGAAGCGACCGTCGACGCTTCCGATCCAGACACCACGACGCATCACGCCGATTCTGCCACATTCAGCATCATCGCTGAATTCCGACCGCCGTCCTCCTCTTCGCTGGCGACTGATCGAGATTTCCGTAGCAGCCAACAGAACGATATCCGCTACGATCCCAGCGAAAGATCCTCCACGCCTTTTCTACGTACAAATCGAGAGGGAAGTCATCGAAAGGTAGGGTCATTCCCTTATTATCGTGAGTGTTTTCGCTAGTGTCGCGTCAGCCGAAATTGTCCGACCCGGTCTTAACGCGTTCCCGCGGAACGAATTACCGAAAAATAGGCTCGTGTCGTAAAGCCTCCGGTGCAACGGAAAATAGTTTCACCGGACGTGATACCTCGCATTCACCTCAAAAGAATGTAAATGCGACACTTCCTTGCTAGGAAATAAGGTTTGCAGATATCTACGTATCGAAGAAATAGAGCTCTAATGCTTCTTGAAACGCCATATCGCATCTCATTTCTATGTTTCATCATAAGATATAATATTCATTGCGAAGTGTCATGTATACATCGTATTCCTCTCAAGAGAATGTAAATGCGATACTTCCTTTCTAGGAAATTACGTTTCCAGATGTCTACGTATCGTAGCAATAGAGTTCTAATGCTTCTTAAAACGCGATATCGCATCTCACTTCTATGTTTCATGATAAAACATAATATTT
The DNA here is from genome assembly GCF_050948175.1 of Xylocopa sonorina. NCBI lineage: Eukaryota > Metazoa > Arthropoda > Insecta > Hymenoptera > Apidae > Xylocopa > Xylocopa sonorina. Next base: position 146,409 of record NW_027490260.1, on the reverse strand, counting down.
ATTGCGAAGTGTCATATATACCTTGTATTCACTTCAAAAGAATTTAAATGCGACACTTGCATGCTAGGAAATAGCGTTTGCGGATGTCTACGTATCGTAGCAATAGAGTTCTAATGCTTCTTAAAACGCGATATCGCATCTCACTTCTATGTTTCATGATAAGATATAATATTCATTGCGAAGTGTCAGGTATACCTCGTATTCACTTCAAAAGAATGTAAATGCGACACCTCCATGCTAGGAAATAGCGTTTGCCGATGTCTACGTATCGTAGCAATAGAGTTCTAATGCTACTTAAAACGAGATGTCGCATTTCATTTCTATATTTCGTGATAAGATAGAGTATTCATTGTGGAGTGTTATGTATACTTCGTATTCACTTCAAAAGAATGCAAATGCGACACTTCCTTGCTAGGAAATATTGTTTGCAGATGTCTACGTATCGTAGCAATAGAGTTCTAATGCTTCACAAATCGCGATATCGCATCTCACTTCTATGTTTCGAGATAAGATATAATATTCATTGCTAAGTGTCATGTATACCTCGTATTAACTTCAAAAGAATGTAAATCCGACACTTACATCCTAGGAAAATAGCGTTTCCAGATGATCACGTATCGTAGCAATAGAGTTCTAATGCCTCTTAAAACGCGATATCGCATCTCACTGCTATGTTTCGTGATAAGATATAATATTCATTATGAAGTGTTATGTATACCTCTTATTCACTTCAAAAGAATGAAAATGCGGCACTTCCTTGCTAGGAAATAGCGTTGCAGATGTCGCCGTATCGAAGCAACAGAGTTCTAACGCTTCATAAAACGGGAAATCGCAACTCAATTCTATGTTTCATGATAAGATATAATATTCATTGCGAAGTGTCATGTATACCTCGTCCACACTTCAAAAGAATGTAACTGCCGCACTTCCTCACTAGGAAGTAGCGTTACCAGATGTCTACGTGTCGAAGCAATAGAGTTGCAATGCCTCTTAAAACGCAATATCGCACCTCAGTCATATGTTAAATGATACGATACAATATTCATTGCGAAGTGTTATGTATACCTCGTCTAGACATCGAAACAATGTAAATGCCACACTTCCTTGCTACGAAATGTGCTTCCAGACATCTACACTTCAAATGAATGTGAATGCCATACATTCTTGCCAGGAAATGAGTTTCCAGATGTCTACGTGTCCAAGCAATAGAGTTGTAATGCTTCTTAGAACGCGGTATCGCATCTCATTTCTATGTTACATGATAAGATATAATATTCATTGCAAAGTGTAATGTATACCACGTCTGCGCTTCAAAAGAATGCAACTGCCACACTTCCTTGCTAGAAAAGCCGTTTCCAGATGTCCACGTGTCGAAGGAATGAAGTTCTAATGCTTCTTAAAACGCGAAATCGCATAGCAGTTCTATGTTTCATGATAAGGTATAATATTCTATGCGATGTGCTATGCATACCTCGTCTACACTTCAAAGGAACGTAAATGCCACACATCCTTGCTAGGAAATTCGTTTCCAGATGTCTATGTATCGAAGCAATAAAGTTTTAGAGCTCCTTAAATCGCGATAACGCATCTCATTTCCATGTTTCATGATAGGACATGATATTCATTGCGAAGTGTCATGTATACTTCGTTCACACTTCAAAAGAATGTAAATGCTACACTTCCGTGCTAGGAAATGCGTTTCTAGGTGTCTACGTATCGAAGCAATGAAGTTCTAATGCCTCTTAAAAGTCGAAATCGCATCTCATTTCTGTGTTTCATGATAAGATATAATATTCATTGCGAAGTGTTATGTATACTTTGTCTATACTTCAAAAGAATGCAAATTCCACACTTCTTGGCTAGGAAATTGCGTTCCTAGATATCTACGCATCGAAGCAATAGATTTCTAACTCTTTATAAAACGCGATATCGCATATCAATTCTAAGTCACATGATAAGATGTAATTTCAATGCAACGCGTTATGTATATCTCCTCTACACTTCAAATGAATGTAAATGGATCACTTCCTTGCTACGGAATATCGTTTCTATATCTGAAGGTTTAGAAGCAATAGAGTTCTAATGCTTCGTAAAACGCGGCTGCGCATCTTACTTGTATATTTCATGATAAGATGTAATATTCATAGCATCGCGTTATGTTTACCTGCTTCTGCATATGAATTGAGTGTGAACCCTATACTTTCTTGCCCGGGGATAGCGTTTCTAGATGTCCACGTGTCGAAGCATTTAATTTGTCATGCTTCAGCCACCTCAATATTGCATTTCATATAAACAGTTCAAAGTAAGTTAGAAGGTTGTAAAGCTCTATGCATCGCATTATGCTTACTTGCTTTTGTGCTTCATATTGCTCTGGGATGTGAGAAGGTCCTCAACCATCCTTAACCGCCTAAAGAGAAGTCAAAAGTCCAGCGGCCCTGCATGTGGGTCATGGGAGCGCGGCGCGCGAGGCGCTACGCAATTTAAATGATCAGGAGGATCCCCTCAGGGACACCCAAGGGGGCGAGAAGAGGAAATCGCCGAAATCCACTGATCGATGGACTCGAACAATACCGAAGCCTACAGCCCACTCCACCAAGGAGCCCCGAGGAGGATGCAGGAGACCCGAGGACCACCAGCGAATTCAAGGAACCTGAAGAAGAGAACGTGAGAGCTTATTCGCTTAAGCGTCCCATTTCTTGTGTCGCATATTGTATATTGTATCTTATATCGTGAAGCGAGTTATGATACCCGGTAATTTGCGGCGTGTTGCGTAGTTTCCCGTAGCCCTTCTTAGTTAAACTCACGTCGAGACCATAAATAAGCATGCCGTGACTTCAGTATCTCGCGACCTGAGTGTGTGTACTTGGCTAGGCGTAGTCGAGAGGAGGACCATTTCGAAGTTTCAAGGGTTGTTCCGCCCCAGGGTTCCCGGGGTCGTGTAGTATATCCCTTTGCTACTTTCTGAGCAGCTGGCGCCCAAGAAAAGTTGTACGTGAGCGGATACATTGGAACGATAGATCGCTTTAGATTAAAGTACGTTTTACACCTTAAAGCATTTAGATAATTAACCCCTTCGAGCTTCCCTGACTTACTATATATAGGTTTCCGTCACAACTAATAGGAACCATCACTTTACATAGATATATAGAACACACATAGTTTTAAACGTAGAACTGAGGATTTGAGAACTTACTTTGAAACGTTAGTAGTGAGAAATTCCATCGGATTTCATAGAAATTCAGAACTTACTTGCTATGAAACATAGGCAGATAAGGGCCATCGCGTTGCTTAGAACTTTAGAACTTGCTTACTTCAACAAAGATTTCTATTGTCTTCGTCCGTTCTTTTAGAAGAGTTTTTGATAAACCACATACTTTTCACGCTTCTGATATCTTTGAAAGTTCGCGAGATGTAATCGTTTAAGTTTTAAAATGATTACTTAGTGTGGATTATTATTTAGTAACTCGCTCATAAACGAGTCTGCATAGGATTTAATCCATAAGTTTTTAAGCCTGGTATTTATGCAATTATTTGTTATTCACTTATTGCTCAAACGACAAAGATTCTGACCACTTCAAAATGGTTGACTTTCATCAATTTTCTTAAAAATTGAAATACTGCCCAACTGCTTGCATTAAAGACTGTAATTAAAGCTTTCGAAACATTTTGCCTCTTATAGATGAATTCTGGAATTGAAATGGAATGTTTGACTTTTCTAGCTCCTGTTTAGACATCTTTCTATTGGAATGTTCAAGTATTTTTCATATCCGTAATTATTAAAAATGTTTTACTTGATTCTTTTATTTAATATTTAGAATTTTCTGAGAAATATTTTTTATCGTAATGAACTATATAATTGCAATTATAATTCTTTATGAAGTAATAATAACAGAAAGGTATGTATCCATTCTTGTAGTTTTGTAAAGAGTATTTAATCTTACTATCTAAAATGAAACATTGAGATCTGTTTACAATCTAATGGAATTTAATTACCTTTTGATTCAAATTCACAATGATAATCTTCCATAGTTCAACAATTTTGTGAGCTGTCCTCAGGAATCCGCAGCTCAGTACTTATAAAATGAACGACACAAAGAACAGCCTAACCAAACGTATTCGAACCGATTTTTCAATACTAATCTTATCATGTTTAACTTATGCTGCAAACTATTGAAATGCCCTTCGAGAAGTGTTTATTCACAGTGAAGTAAACGGTAAGTATTACGCCTTCCACCACTGTTTACAATACGTATGTTTCATTTACTATCAAAACCGTGAGTATTATCGCCTTTCTTTACTTTTTGTAACCTTCAATGCCTTCATGTTACAGATCGTTGAACTTGCTTTAAAATGCTTTATCGTATTACGGAAGAATGGTCATACCAATTCATTTTAAAAAATGAAGGTAACCTTCATATGTCCAACATAACTTACAAAAAAACTATTTTCATCAACGGATGGCCCCTTTGTATTATGCAATTTTATATTAGCAAAAACTTCTATGAAACTTATAGTTTGGTGGATATCTGAGGTGCTAATTATTACTGCCCACCCTGTATATTGTTATGGATGTGTCCAACAAGGCAACGATGAACAGAGTTAAATTTAATATTATGATGTTTATTGTTTTACTTATAGTATATTTGTTTTTCTGGAATTTTGCCAAAAAACAATGTTCACGATGTCGACAGATGAATATATTTGCCTTAGAATTACAAGAGCCAACAATTTCGAAAGTAGAATATTACTTTACTTCGCTAACCGAATCATTGCAAACGTTAAGTAAAGTGCGTGCCTTTCAAAACAGTCAGATGCAAATTACGATACAACGTTTCCAAGAAATGGTACGTGCCACTGCTTTTAATTTCCGTTTATTTAATCAAAGGAAATTTAATTGAAATATCCGCAAAATTTGAGAACAAAAGGTTATTGTAATTTTACGCAACATATATGATGGTGATAAAGGATAAGTATACGGAACTGAAAATGGAAAGTAACGAGCAGAAAAAGAAACTGATGGAGCTACAAAGTAGATTGATACATCCGTCAAATGATGATTCTAGGTTAATAAAATCTGTTAATGAAAGAACTATTGCAAAAATCAAGTATAATCAATATTACTTCTGCTCAAAGGCTATAATAGAATTGGAACGAAATGGGTACAAAACAGGCAATTATATCTATACGTTCTATTCTATGCAAAGGCAAATATTTCAAAGAGAAAAGATGTGTTACTTACAAATTACTTATGTTCCTAGATATCTCACTAATTCAGGCTTCTTGTCTTGCAGAACTTATCATTCATGTAACATGTAAAGGGGTCGAAGAATAGTAAAAGATTTTTATATTTCATAGCCTCACTTGATACGTCGATTGGATCACGTAAAATATCGGACATTAATTGCATCTACATCTTCAGACCTTAAATATATAATTGCAACAACATATTTAATAGCGTTTTAATAACATTTTTCTAATTGTTTATATCTATGTCTAATAAATATATATTAATCGAGTAAGTTGCTTTACCAAAGAATAAAAGTATCTGAGGCTTACAAGTCGGAGCATTACATAACAAACGTGCATCACATATATAATATTACATGTAACAAAAGATGAAGACCAAAAAGATCGTACATAAGTTGAATCCACAATGCGGTCATAGAGATACAGAAACGGCAAAAAATCCAAACAATAATTTAAAAAATTCAAAAAGGGGGGAGTGAAAATCCATCTCCTTGACGATGATAAGGAACAAGTCTGTCTCATGCACTACAATATGCCAAACAGCCAGCGATTGGCACGCCAATGACAACGGATGGAACGAATTCCGTGACAGAACTGTGCTAACAAAGTACTCCTACTCAGCTTTCGAAATGGCATACTGTTAGTACTGGGGCGGCATTCGTACCACGGCACTATTAAAGCACCGAGATATAGCACACGGGCTACATGGCCGTGACAATGACACTATCAGCTCACCATAGCTACACGCGTGGTTGTGGCGTAGGCTGACATTTACTAATGGGGAAGCTGTTTCCATAAAAATTATAAGCAAATATGAAAAATGACTAAACTGTGCAATTTATTTATTTTGATTCCAAAATAGATACACCGGCACAAAACAAAGATATAAGAACTCGATTTTATTATTTTCTATAAACTAGCTCGATAGGGCGATTTTTTCCATAAAGTCGATAATTACATTGTCATAAAAATATATACACTTATATTATATATATTTTCGTCAATTTATTGTTACAAATTCATCCAATTGAGGGTTACATTAAATACGATGAGAGCATGTTATTTCAAAAATTACACAAGGCGAAGTTAGGGACGCAACAGCATGAATTTTTATTTTATAAGTAATATTTTTTTATAAATAATATTTTTAGTCTATGATGGATTGAAAGAAATATATACGACTCGCTCAATAACTATAAATATGGGAAAACGACCATCAAAATGTCTATCAATACTCATATGCTGAACATCTATTGACATCTAACGGTTCTAATTTGTATGAAAGCACAGGTTCCCCATTGCCAAATGTGATCCTGCGTCATTGCTGAGGAGATTCACGAATGGAGCGATGATACGCGTGTCACCATGGTGCTGGTGCTGCGCGATTCGCTTGTCTAGAACGTGCTGGTAACACGTTCTGGCATTTTAGTCAACGAATCCGTTCAAAGATGACTACGAATCAGTTGACACTCCTCGGAAGTGGCAATATAGTGCCGGCATGGTGTCGAAACCATCTTGCCGTTTGTTATCTGTGATGCTTTTTAGTGCATTATCCGGAATTGAATTTGAACACATAGCTACTTAACCGCAAATTTGCATGTACTGTGACGTGGTGAAGTCACAAGACTCGCTCACCCCCCCCCCCCCTGCTTCGGTTAGACTAGCTGGCAGATCACCACCTATGCGAGAAGCGAGACACGGACCATCGCGATAGCTGTATTTGCGAGGAGCGTGAAATACACGAGGGTAGAACCTCTCCCCTCCCCCCCCCCCCCCCGTTCGTTTCTCTCTCGCCGTTCTACGGATTAGACTGGCGAGCTGATGGAAGAAGCGACCCATAAGACGCCTCTTCGGCGGATAATAAGACCGCAGGTTCGCGGAAGGGCTGTGCACCGACGTAGCCTGACGGGCTCGACGGTGGAGGAGTCGGGAAGTGAGCAAGAAGATACCCTGAAGCCTGAAGGATAGGATCCAGAGCTCTGCAACGATAAGACCGCTGCCATAGTCCATGGAGACAAACAGGATGGTTCTCGGGTGTGAGAAGGACCTCTACCCCTCCCCATTAGAACTCTATTGCTTCGATACGTAGACATCTGCAAACGCTATTTCCTAGCAAGGAAGTGTCGCATTTACATTCTTTTGAAGTGAATGCGAGGTATACATAACATTGCACAATGAATACTATATCTTATCATGAAACATAGATATGAGATGCGATTTCCCGTTTTAAGAGGCATGAGAACTCTATTGCTTCGATACGTAGCTATCTGCAAACGCTATTTCCTAGCAAGGAAGTGTTGCATTTACATTCTTTTGATTTGTAGACGAGAATACATGACACTTCGCAATGAATATTATATCTTATCGTGAAACACAGAAGTGAGATGCGATATCGGGTTTTAACAAGCATTAGAACCCTATTGCTACGATACGTAGACATCTGCAAATATTTCCTAGCATGGAAGTGTCGCATTTACATTCTTTTGAAGTGTAGACGAGGGATGCATAACACTTCGCGATATCGCGATATATGAAGCATTATAACTCTATTGCTTCGATACGTAGACATCTGCAAAAGCTATTTCCTAGCAAGGAAGTGTCGCATTTATATTCTTTTGAAGTGTAGACGAGAAAACATAACACTGCACAATGAATATTATATCTTATCATGAAACATCCATATTAGATGCGATATCGCGATTTAAAAAGCATTAGAAATCTATTGCTACGATACGTAGAAATCTGCAAACGCTATACCCTAGCAAGGAAGTGTCGCATTTACATTCATTTGAAGTGTAGACGAGGAAAACATGACACTTCCAAATGAATATTATATCTTATCATGAAACATAGAAATGAGAGGTGACATCTCATTTTAAGAAGCATTAGAACTCTATTGCCTCGATACGGAGACATCTGCAAACGCTATTTCCTAGCAAGGAAGTGTCGCATTTACATTCTTTTGAAGTGAATGCGAGGTATAAGTGACACTTCGCAATGGATATTATATCTTATCATGAAACATAGAACTGCGATGCGATTACGGGAATTAAGTAGCATTACAACTCTATTATTTCAATACGTAGAGATCCGGAAACGCTATTTCCTAGCAAGCAAGTGTGTCATTTACATTCTTTTGAAGTGTGGACCAGGTATACGTAACACTTTGCAGTAAATATTATATCATATCATGAAACATAGGAATGGGATGCTATATCGTGTTTGAAGAACCATTAGAGCTATATTGCTTCCATACGTAGACATCTGAGAACGCTATTTCCTAGCAAGGAAGTGTGGCATTTACATTCCTTTGAAGTGCAGACGAGGTATACACAACACTTCGCAATGGATATTATATCTTGCCATGAAATATAGAAATGAGATGCGATATCGCGGTTTAAGAAGCATTAGGACCACACTGCTTCGATACGTAGACATCTGAAAGCGCTATTTCATAGCAAGGAAGTGTCGCATTTACATTCATTTGAAGTGAGTACGAGGAATAAGTGACACTCCGAAGTGAATATTATATCTTATCATGAAACATTGAAATGAGACGCAATATGGCGCTTTAAGAAGCATTAGTACACTATTGTTGCGATACGTAGATATCTGAATACGCTATTTCCTAGAAAGCAAGTGTCGCACTTACATTCATTTGAAGTGAATACGATGTATACATGACACATCGCAATGGATAATATATTCTATCCTGAAACATAGAAATCAGATGCGATATCGCGTTTTAAGAAGCATTGGAACTCCATTGTTTCGGGACGTAGACATCTGGAAACGCTACTTCCTAGCAAGGACGTGTCGCATTTACATTCTTTTGAAGCGAATACGAGCTATACATGACACTTCGGAATGAATACTATATCTCATCATGAAACATAGAAACTAGATGCGATATCGCGTTTCAAGCAGTATTAGAACACTATTGCTTCGATACGGAGACATCTGCAAACGCTATTTCCTAGCAAGGAAGTGTCGCATTTACATTCTTTTGAAGTGAATGCGAGGAATACATGGCACTTCGCAATGAACATTATATCTTGTCATGAAACATAGTAGTGAGATGCGATATCGCGTTTTAAGAAGCATTAGATCTCTATTGCTACGATGCGTAGGCATCTGCAAACGCTATCGCCTAGCAAGGAAGATTCGCATTTACATTCTTTTGAAGTGAATACGAGGTATACATGACACTTCGCAATTAACATTATATCTTATCACGAAACATAGAAATGAGATGCGATGTCGCTATTTAAGTAGCACTAGAACCCTATTGCTACGATGCGTAAACATCTGCAAACGCTATTTCCTAGCAATCAATAGTCGCATTTACATTCTTTTGAAGTGAATACGAGGTATACATGATACTTCGCAATGAATATTATATCTTATCACGAAACATAGAAATGAGATGTGATATCGCGATTTAAGTAATATTAGAACCCTTTTGCTACGATACGTAGACATCTGCAAACGCTATTTTTTAGGAAGGAATAGTCACATTTACATTCGCTTGAAGTGAATTCGGGGTATACATGACACTTCGGAATGAATACTATAACTTATCACGAAACATAGAAATGAGATGCGATATCGCGATCTAAGAAGCATTAGAACCCTATTGCTACGATACGTAGGCAACGCTACGATACGTCTGCAAACGCTATTTCCTAGGAAAGAAGTGTCGCACTTACATTCTTTTGAAGTGAATACGAGGTATACATGACACTTCGCAATGAAAATTATATCTTATAACGAAACATAGAAGTGAGATGCGATATCGCGTTTTGAGAAGCATTAGAACACTATTGCCTCGATGCGGAGATATCTGCAAACGCTATTTCCTTGCATGGAAGTGTCGCATTTACATTCTTTAGAAGTGAATTCGAGGTATATATGTCACTTCGGAATGAATATTATAACTTATCACGAAACAAAGAAATGAGATGCGATATCGCGATTTAAGAAACATTAGAACTCTATTGCTACGATACGTAGGCATCTGCAAACGCTATTTCCTAGCGAGGAGGATTCACATTTACATTCTTTTGGAGTGAATACGAGGTATACATGACACTTCGCAATGAACATTACATCTTATCATGTAACATTGAAATGAGATGCGATATCGCGATTTAAGAAGCATTAGAACTCTATTGCTACGATACGTAGGCATCTGCAAACGCTACTTCCTAGCACGCAGTAGTCGCATTTACATTCTTTTGAAGTGAATACAAGGTATACATGACACTTCGCAATGAATATTATATCTTATCATGAAGCATAGAAATGAGATGCGATATCGCGATTTAAGTAGCATTAGAACGCTATTGCTACGATACGTAGACATCAAAAAACGCTATTTCCTAGCAAGCAATAGTCGCATTTACATTCTTTTGAAGTGAATACGAGATATACATGTCACTTCGCAATGAATATTATATCTTATAATGAAACATAGATGTGAGATGCGACATCTCGTTTTAAGAAGCATTAGAACTCTCTTGCTACGATTCGTAGACATCTGCAAACGCTATTTCCTAGCATGCAAGTGTCGCATTTACATTCTTTTGTAGTGAATGCGAGGTGTACATGACACTTCGCAATGAATATTATGTCTTTTCACGAAACATAGAAATGAGATGCGATATCGCGATTTAAGAAGCATTAGAACTCTATTGCTTCGATACTGTGACGTGGTGGCGTCACAAGGCTCGCTCACCCCTCCCCTGCTTCGGTTAGACTAGCTCACAGATCACCGCTCATGCGAGAAATGTGAAATACGCGATCATAGAACCTTTCCCCCCTTCCCCTCCCCGTCCTTTTCTCTCACTCCGTTCTACGAATAAGACTGGCGAGCTAAAGAAGAAGCAACCCAGAAGACGCCCCTTCGGCGAGTACGAAGGCCGCAGGTTTGCGGACGGGCTATGCGCCGAGGTAGAGTGATGGGCTGGACGGTGGAGGAGTCGGGAAGCGAACCAGAAGAGACCCTGAAGCCCGAAGGATAAGATCTAGAGCCCTGCGCCGATAAGACCGCTGCCATAGTCCATGGAGACGAACAGGTAGGACCTCGGGTGTGAGAAGGACCTCCACCCCTCCCCTGAGGCCATGGAGAGGGAAACTCAAGATGAGCAGCGGAGCTGCAGGTGAGCCGAGGAAGCGCGGCGCGCGAGACGCGCCGCAGTTCAAATAATCCAGAGGACCCCCGCTGGACACACCAGAGGGGGCGATCAGGGAAGATCGCCGAAATCCACCGATCGATGCCCCGAACAATCCTCACGCTCATAGCCCTACCCCACCAACGAACCCTAGGAAGGATCCAAGGGGATTCGAGGACCCCCAGCAAACCTATATAAGAGCTAGCCAGCAGGATGACATCCTCTTCTTCGCCTCTACTTCTTAGCGACTACTTAGCGACTACTCAGCGAGCAAGCGATCATACGGAGCGATTCGGAGGAGAGAGAGAGAGGGAGAGATATATATAGACGGACTGAACGAGATCCAGATTTGCTGGAAGCGAGAACGTGAGTCCTTATACGCTAAAGCGTCCCATTTTGTTCCCTGCCGCATTTGTGATATTGCGTATTGTAATTTTGTATTGTATAAGGGGTGGTGATTCCCGGTCATTCACGGCGTGTCGTATACCCGTTTGTAATACCGCGTCGAGGCAATCTAGAAAGAAGCCGTGAGTTCAGTATCCCGCGACCCTATATTGCGCACTCGGCTAGAAGTAGTCGAGCGAGGGAGTATTTCGAGATTTCGAGGAGTATCTTGCACCGGGTTTCCCCGGGTTGCGTGGTCTAATAGTTTTCGCTACTCCTTGAGTAGCTGGCGCCCAAAAAGTCCCCGCCTCGCAGTTACGAAATACTCACTGGATAGAAAATTCTCTGTTTTATATTTGGCGTTGGCGAATTCATCGACGATCATACCACGTGGATATTTTGTACCCCGATATTCTGTACCCCGGATTAAACTTCCGTATACCCCTTTATTATTGTTTCGATCTCCCCCCTTTCTTGCGGATTGTAACGGGAAAACCCGTCACAAAATTTGGCGCCCAACGTGGGGCCCTGAGAATTTCGACAATAAAGTGCTCGCCTCGATGGGACACACCCAGTAGAGGAAATTTGAACAGTAACGTTCGAGAGTGTGTTTACGCGTCGTGGTGACCTATTGGGAACGTTACCGTTTTTTTTCCTGTTCTGTGTTGAGCGTGGATCACCACACGCATTATCACTGCGGCTTATACCGTTTCAAGGTCGCTATTGTTTACTGCTGGTTGCTAGGTCGGATTCACGGGAATTGGAAGGTTGATATTAGTCTTCCCGTTAATCCGGCAGGAGAATATTACTTTTGTTTGTTTTTGACGTCCCCTCTGGGGAAGTGACTTCTCTCTTTGTCCTTCTTTTATTACTGGTTGCTACTGCTCGGTGGTATATACTTTTCCCCCATTTCTTTTTTTTTTGAGTGATTTGATCCCTGTGGCATCCTGTATCCCTATTCTTTCCCAAATTTGCCCCTCTTGCCCAGAAATACGGAATCGGATAAATTCGCGATCCGCATTTGACAAAATGGATCCTCTTACGTTGACCGGAATAACGGCTACGACAGTAACGACGACCGTTACCATGGCCGGGGGATCGGGCACAATTGCCCGTGGTCCTACACCCCCGTCGCCCGGAATTGCGCCCCCTGCTCCCCCAATACCCGCGGACGTACAGGCCGAGATCAATCGCCTTAGGTCGCGGATCGTAACTATGAGTAATGTTCGCGATCTAGTCATTGTGTGCGATCACGCGAAATTAAATTTGCAAGGCACCCTGGAAGAATTGTCTGACCGATACTGGCGTCACGAGGTTCGTCGTCGGTACCCCGAGGTGTCGGTTCCTTGGGATCCGGTGGCAGACGAAAGAGGGATAGCTATGCCACTAACGGTGACCGCGGCGATCGACGAGCCGTGCGAAGATGAGGCAGTAATCGCGCGACTTTCGCGGTTAGAATTAAGATCCCCGCCGCTACGAAATGACCTTCGCGCGACCTGCGAAAGAAATAATTAGATATCGCACGAGGAAATTCCCCCAGTACGCGCCCGGCCAACCGTTGTGTTCGCGTCCAATGCGGAATCCGACTTGGTAGGAGATAGACCCCCACCAGCGCGGACCGCGAACCGTTCCCGTCCGCCTACCACCCCCCAGACTAGCGCCCAATGGAACCCTCATGAAACATTGGCTGTCACCCCGCGTGGACCCCCGCGGTATAATAGTACGCGGGTTGTCAACCCCACCATCCCGCATCTAGGTCCCCACCCCACCGTTTTCTCCCCGACTACCCGCGAGGAACACCTAGTAGAACATTTCCGCCGTTATGGGCCAAAATTCGAGGGGCGTCCAGATGAAGATCCGGAGGACTATCTTCTCCGGTTGCACGAATATTGCTCACGGCGAGGTTATACTAAAGAGGAAATGCTACAGGTGTTAGGCGAATCGCTACAGGGAACAGCCCTTACATGGTATCGAGTAGATAAAGATTCGTGGTCGGATTACGACGGGTTCATATATCAATTCCGAGTGCATTTCGGACATAACGACTTACAGGAAGGGTTGCGTCATGAGGTAGAGTCCCGAACCCAGGGTCAGTTCGAGTCGTCTACGGAATACATAACGAAAATGCGGATCTATTTCCGATATTTAGATCCGACCCTATCTTTAGAAGACCAACTCTCCCTTTGCTATCGGAATTTGCGCCCGGATATCGAGCGGCAAATATTCCGGACCGATTTCTCCGACTTCACCGAACTGAAACTAAGGTGCAAGGAAGTAGAACTACGAAATGCCCGCGCTCGAAATTACCGACCCCCGCCCTCCCCCTTGCAATCATTTCTCCCCGCGGCCGCGTACACCCCACCGTCCGGGAACCCGAAGATCCAAAGACTTCACGCGGTGGAACAATTAGTTCCGCACCCAGAACGGACCGCGTTAACGGTTGAACCCACACCCCCTGATTCCCTAGTTCCCCCTGTACCCCCAACCCGACCCGTCGCCACCTCCACCCCCCGGACGGCACCCCAAAAGCCGAGAAACCCGAAGACGGAACGCAAAAAGGAACCCCCACCGGCCGTCCGTTCGACAATTGTACGTTGCTATAATTGTCGTGAACAAGGACACGTGTACCGGGAATGCCCGCAAGAATTGGGCTCCTTTTGCCGTGTGTGTGGATTGCCGGGCCACACTGTCAACTCTTGCCCGCGTTGCCGTCATGTCCGAGCGGGAAACCTGAGGGGGGGAGGCCAGTGAAGGTACCCTCCCCCAGCGCTTCGGAACCCCGCCTGCCCAGTAGACTCGTGAACCCTTGTAAACACCCCGACCTCCCAGCCTCCAGTTTTGACATAGATGAAGAACCAATGGACAGTGACACGGACGATAATCGACATTATCTGACGCTTAATTTTTTTGGACGTACCGTGGAAGCATTGGTAGACCCGGGAGCCACGCGTTCCTACTTAGGAACGGAGTTTGCGAAGTCCTTGAAGGTTGAGTTTAAGACCGCCACTGGCGGAGTACGGGTCGCTAACAACGAGGTGGACCCCGTGACGGGGGAAACTTCGTTGTATTTCGAGATTCATGGACAGATCAAACCTTTGAAGTTGCGCGTGGCTGCCTTGGGGTATGACAGTATCTTGGGAATCGATTTCTGCAAACTATTCGCGATGACCATAGACTATGGACAAGACACGTGGAAGACGCCTAATGGACCCACGAGACGCTTTTTGACAGGACGGACGCCACAGACGATTCCCATTTTCCCGGAATTTGTAGGGTTGGCAGAAGTCACCGGTGAAACGAATAGGAAACTCAGCAAGCTACTAGATCACCTGGTGAGCACCCCCCCGACTGGCACCCTGAATTCCACCCCCTTAGTCCGTCACAAAATAGACGTGGGCGGTCATCCGCCTATCCGACAACGTCCCCGCAACATCTCTCCCTATCTCCTGCGTATTGCACAGGCCGAAGTTGACAGGATGCTTGCGGAGGGAATAATTGAGCCGTCGGATTGCGGGTGGTTGAGCAACCCGGTAATAGTCCCTAAACCGAATGGGAAGCATAGATTTTGCATAGATTACCGGGATGTAAATAAAGTGACGCGTAAAGATGCCTACCCGTTGCCGAACCTAGATAGGATATTGGATGGGCTGCGACGAGCTAGGCATATTTCCAAGTTAGACATAAGTCAGGCGTACTTTCAAGTCCCCCTTGAACCCCGAAGCCGCCCCATCACCGCGTTTGCCGTCCCTGGTAGAGGCCTTTTCCATTTTACCCGTATGCCCTTTGGCTTGACCAACGCCCCCGCGACTTTTCAGCGATTAATGGACCGGATAATACGACCCGAATGGGAGCCGCACGTCTTTGCATACCTAGATGACGTAGTAATTGCGACCGAGACCGAAGAAGAGCATTTCCGTTTTTTGACTCTCGTTTTAAAGGCCTTGAAGAAGGCGGGTTTAGAGATAAATCGAGAGAAGAGTGCCTTCTTTTGTCCGGAGATGAGGTACCTAGGGTATGTAATTTCGAAAGACTGATTAAAAACCGATCCGGAAAAAGTCGCGCCGTTGTTGAATTATCCCCCCCCCCCCCCCCCCCCCGAAAACCATCAAACAGCTTCGCCGTTTCCTCGGAATGATTGGTTAGTATGCCCGCTTTATGGGAGATATCTCGAAGCATAAAATACCCTTAGTCAAATTATTAGAGAAAGACCAAAAGTGGCATTGGGGAAACGAGCAGCAGGAGGCGTTTGATGCGTTGAGAATGACCCTTACCAGAACCCCAGTCTTGGCCCGCCCGGATTTTGAGAAACCCTTTACCGTCCATACCGACGCCAGCGATGTGGCGATCGGAGCCGTGCTTACCCAACAATCGGATGATGGAGAGGAGCACCCTATTGCTTTTTGCAGTCGTGTCCTATCCCGCGCGGAACGGAAGTACACTGTTACCGAAAAGGAGTGTCTTGCCGTGTTATGGGCCGGGAAAAAACTGAGACCGTATTTGGAGGGTACCTATTTCCGGGTAGTCACGGACCACAGTAGTTTGCGCTGGTTACGAAACCTACGAGACCCCTCGGGAAGAGTAGCACGGTGGGCTCTTACAATGCAAGACCTCGATATGGAGATAGTCCACCGGAAAGGGACATTAAATGTAGTGCCCGATACGTTGTCGCGGATGTTCGAGGGAAGCCCCGCGGCGCTTGGCGCACTAGACGAAATTTCGGACCCCTGGTACCTCGGACAAATCCGTAACGTACGCGAATTCCCCGCCAAGTACCCTGATTGGAAGGTCGAAAATGACCGATTGTTCCACCACCGCCCCCACCCGATAATCGACCCCGCGGTAGAAGACCTCAACGCGTGGAAGTTGGTATTACCCTCAGAATCCCGTCCCCGAGCCCTTCACGAGGCCCATGACTCCCCCCCAGGCTGGCCGCTTAGGAGTGGATAAGACGTACCAACGAGTGATACAAGACTTCTCGTGGCCAGGGGTCTTTCAAGACGTCGTCAAGTTCGTTCGCGGCTGTCGGATCTGTCAGCTTAGTAAAGTCGCGCAGAGTGCCCCGGCTGGGTTAATGCGCGAAAGGACGACCGAAGGACTTTGGACCGTAGTTGCTGCGGATGTTATGGGGCCGTTCCCGCCGAGTAAGAATCGGCATCAATACGTGGTGGTATTTCAGGACTTATTCACGAAGTACGTGGAACTCAGACCGTTACGAACCGCGACCGGAGCGACGATCGCCGCCGCCCTCGGAGAATTAGTGTTAAACCGATGGGGTTGCCCCCGGTATTTATTGACCGATAACGGGACGGAATTCGTGAATAAGTCATTGACCCGGTATTTGAGTCAATACGGGATCAGACAGACCACGATACCCCCATACCATGCCCAGGCGAACCCCGTTGAGCGCGTGAACCGGACCTTAAAGACGATGATTATCTCCTTTGTGGGAGACGATCATCGAGATTGGGATGCCCATCTCCCTGAACTGGGTTTCGCACTCAACACGGCAGTACAATCCTCCACCCAAATGACCCCCGCTTTCCTTAATTTCGGTAGACACCCGAGACCAGCTAAAAGTATCCTAAAAGAACTGCCGGTACCCCCCCTATGAGAAACGAACTGACTCCGCAGCCTGGAAAGACCGAATGAAGCGCCCACCCCTGATCCATGACTGGGTAAAAAAGAACCTATCTAGAGCGGCCAGCCGGCAGGCGAATTATTATAATCGAGGTCGTGTGCACCGGGAATACGAAATAGGAGACCTAGTGCGTAGACGGAATAGAGCCCTGTCGTCCGCCGCGCAGAAGTTCGCGGCCAAGTTAGCACCTAGATTCAAAAGCCCCTACAGAATAACCGCGAAGTTATCTCCTGTGGTGTACCGAATCCGAGTCCCGGGGAAAAGGATGCACCCCAAGGTCCACATTAAGGACCTTTTACCCTACTACCCACCCTTGGACCCACCAGAATCCAAGGGATTCGCTACCACCCAGCACCCTCCATCAATTCGAGAAATAAGTCCCGCTATCCCGCCATTGCAGAACAATGCCGAGACCTCGAACCACCCTACCCAAACGGGACGAGACGGCGGAGGAGAGAGAGGCCCGGTACGCCCTCATCGGGTATGGAGAGACCGACCCTCCCACACTGAGGTTGAATTGGGAGACGGAACGGGCCCGGCAGTTTTACGTAGACCTCGCGGCCGCCCTCCAGGTCGCCGAGCGGGAGGCATTCCGGATCGGGAGAGACCGGTCCCACGATACGCCTGGCGAAAGCGTACCGCACCCTCCACAGCGAGCGACGTCCCCCCTTCCTCCAGGCTAGGACTCTGGAACAACCCAAGGCCCCCTCAACCCCCCAGGATCAGCTAAGCAAACCACCTCGCGAGCGCCCCCGAGATCCATGCGGAAGACAGTCCGCACTCCAACAACCTCCACCACCCACCGAGAGGACCACCTCATCACTCCCAGATCAGTCCTACAACCGTTACACAAGGACGCATCGCCCTGTTCCCCAAGCACTATACCGCCCTTAATGTCACTTAAAGTTTCCCGCCCCCCGTTCGACACCACGAAACCCTCCCGACAGACAGCGCGAGTCATACGTTGCTGCGTTAGAGCTCTATTGCTACGATACGTAGACATCTGCAAGCGCTATTTCCTAGCAAGGAAGTGTCGCATTTACATTCATTTGAAGTGTAGGCGAGGAATACATAACACTTTGCAATGGATATTATACCTTGACATGAATCATAGAAATGAGATTCGACATCTCGTTTTAAGAACCAGAAGAACTCTATTGCTTCGATACGTAGACATCTGCAAGCGCTATTTCGTAGCAGGGAAGCGTCGCATTTACATTCATTTGAAGTGTATGCGAGGTATACACAACACTTCGCAATGAATATTATATCTTATCATGAAACATAGAATTGAGATGTTAGGAAGCATTAGAACTTTATTGCTGCGACACGTAGACATCTGAAGACGCTATTTAATAGCACGGAAGTGTCGCATTTACATTCTTCTGAAGTGAATACAAGGTATTCATGACACTTCGCAATGAATATTATACCTTATCATGAAATATAGAAATGAGATGCGATATCTCGTTTTAGGAAGCATTAAGACACTATTGCTACGATACGTAGACATCTGCAAGTGCTATTTCCTAGCAAGGAAGTGCCGCATTTGCATTCATCTCAAGTGTGGACGAGGAATACATAACACTTCGCAATGAATATTATACCTTATCATGAATCACAGAAATGAGATGCGATATGGCGAATTAAGAAGCATTAGAACTCTTTTGCTTCGATACGTAGATATCTGCAAACACTACTTCCTAGCAAGGAAGTGTCGCACTTACATTCTTCTGAAATGAATACGAGGTATACATCACACTTCGCAATGAATATTATTCCTTATCTTAAAACATAGAAATGAGATGCGATGTCTCGTATTAAGATGCATTAGAACTCTATTGCTTCGATACGTAGCCATCTGGAAACAATATTTCCTAGCAAGGAAGTGTCGCATTTTCATTCTTTAGAAGTGAATGCGAGGTATACATAACACTGCACAATGAATATTATATCTTATCATGAAACATAAAAATGAGATGCGATATCGCGCTTTAAGAAGCATTAGAACTCTATTGCTTCGATACGTAGACATCTGCAAACGCTACTTCCCTGCAAGGAAGTGTCCGACTTACATTCTTTTGAAGTGAGTACGAGGTATACATGACTCTCCGCAATGATTATTACATCTTATCATGAAACATAGAAATGAGATTCCATATCGCGATTTAAGAAGCATTAGAACTCTATTGCTTCGATGCGTAGACATCTGCCAACGCAACTTCCTAGCAAGGAAGTGTCGCATTTACATTCTTTTGAAGTGAATACGAGGAATACATAACACTGCACATTGAATATTATATCTTATCATGAAGCATAGAAATGAGATGCGGTATCTCGTTTTAAGAAGCATTGGAACTCTATTGCTTCGATACGTAGACATCTGCTATCGCTATTTAATAGCAAGGAAGTGTCGCATTTACATTCTTTTGATGTGATTACGATGTATACGTGACAGTTTGCAATGCATATTATATCTTATCAAGATACATAGAAATCAGATGCGATTTCGCGATTTAAGAAGCATTAGAACTCTATTGCTACGATACGTAGACATCTGCAAACGCTACTTCCTTGCAAGGAAGTTTCGCATTTACATTCTTTTGAAGTGAATGCGTGGTATACATGACAGATCGCAATGAATGTTATATCTAATAATGAGACATAGAAATGAGATGCTATATCGCGTTTTGAGAAGCATTAGGACACTGTTGCTACGATACGTAGGCATATGCAAGCGCTATTTCCTAGCGTGGAAGTGTCGCATTTACATTCTTTTGAAGTGAGTACGAGGTATACATGACACTTCGATATGTATATTATATCTTATCATGAAACATAGAAATGACATGCGATATCGCGTTTTAAGAAGCATTAGAACTCTATTGCTACGGTACGTAGAATTCTACAAACGCTATTTCCTAGCAAGGAAGTGTCGCATTTACATTCGTTTGAAGTGAATACGAGGTATACATAACAATGCACAATGAGTATTATATCTTATCACGAAACATAGAAATGAGATGCGATATCGCGATTTAAGAAGCATTAGAACACTATTTCTTCGATACGGAGACATCTGCAAACGCTATGTCCTAGCAAGGTATTGTCGCACTTACTTTCTTTTGAAGTGAATACCAGGAGTACATAACACTGCACATTGAATGTTATATCTTATCATGAAACACAGAAATGAGATGCGACATCGCGATTTGAGAAGCATTAGATCTCTATTGCTACGTTACGTAGATATCGTTAAATGCTATTTTCTATCAAGGAAGTGTCGCATTTACATTCATTTTAAGTGTATGCGAGGTATACATAACACTCCACAATGAATATTATATCTTATCATGAAACATAGAAATGAGATGCGATATCGCGAATTAACAAGTTTAGAACACTATTGCCTCGATACGTAGACATCTGCAAACGCTATTTGCTAGCAAGGAGTTGTAGCATTTACATTCTTTTGAAGTGAATACGAGGTATACAGGACACTTCGCAATGAATATTATATATTATCATGAAACATAGAAATAAGTTGCGATATCGCGAATTAACAAGTTTAGAATTCTATTGCCTCGATACGTAGACATCTGCAAACGCTATTTCCTAGCAAGGGAGAGTCGCATTTACGTTCTTTTGAGGTGAATACGAGGTATACATAACACTGCACGATGAATATTATATCTTATCATGAAACATAGAAATGAGATGCGACATCGCTATTTAAGAAGCATTAGAACTCTATTGCTTCGATACGTAGGCATCTGCAAACACTATTTCCTAGCAAGGAGTTGTAGCATTTACATTCTTTTGAAGTGAATACGAGGTATACATGACACTTCGCAATGAATATTATATCTTATCATGAAACATAGAAATGAGAAGCGATATCGCGTTGTGAGAAGCATTAGAACTCTAATGCCACGAAACGTAGACATCTGCAAACGCTATTTCCTAGCAAGGAAGTGTCGCATTTACATTCGTTTGAAGTGAATACGAGGTATACATAACAATGCACAATGAGTATTATATCTTATCACGAAACATAGAAATGAGATGCGATATCGCGATTTAAGAAGCATTAGAACACTATTTCTTCGATACGGAGACATCTGCAAACGCTATGTCCTAGCAAGGTATTGTCGCACTTACTTTCTTTTGAAGTGAATACCAGGAGTACATAACACTGCACATTGAATGTTATATCTTATCATGAAACACAGAAATGAGATGCGACATCGCGATTTGAGAAGCATTAGATCTCTATTGCTACGTTACGTAGATATCGTTAAATGCTATTTTCTATCAAGGAAGTGTCGCATTTACATTCATTTTAAGTGTATGCGAGGTATACATAACACTCCACAATGAATATTATATCTTATCATGAAACATAGAAATGAGATGCGATATCGCGAATTAACAAGTTTAGAACACTATTGCCTCGATACGTAGACATCTGCAAACGCTATTTGCTAGCAAGGAGTTGTAGCATTTACATTCTTTTGAAGTGAATACGAGGTATACAGGACACTTCGCAATGAATATTATATATTATCATGAAACATAGAAATAAGTTGCGATATCGCGAATTAACAAGTTTAGAATTCTATTGCCTCGATACGTAGACATCTGCAAACGCTATTTCCTAGCAAGGGAGAGTCGCATTTACGTTCTTTTGAGGTGAATACGAGGTATACATAACACTGCACGATGAATATTATATCTTATCATGAAACATAGAAATGAGATGCGACATCGCTATTTAAGAAGCATTAGAACTCTATTGCTTCGATACGTAGGCATCTGCAAACACTATTTCCTAGCAAGGAGTTGTAGCATTACATTCTTTTGAAGTGAATACGAGGTATACATGACACTTCGCAATGAATATTATATCTTATCATGAAACATAGAAATGAGAAGCCGATATCGCGTGTGTGAGAAGCATTAGAACTCTAATGCCACGAAACGTAGACATCTGCAAACGCTATTTCCTAGCAAGGAAGTGTCGCATTTACATTCATTTGAAGTGTATGCGAGGTATACATGGCACTTCGCAATGAATATTATATATTATCATGAAACATAGAAATGAGATGCGATATCGCGAATTAGAAAGCTTTAGAACTCTAATGCTTCGATAGGTAGACATCTGCAAGCGCTACTTCCTTGCAAGTAAGTGTCCCAATTACACACTTTTGAAGTGAATTCGAGGTATACATGACACTTCGCAATGAATATTATATCTTATCATGAACCATAGAAATGGTATGCGATATGACGATTTAAGAAGCATTAGAATTCTATTGCTTCGATACGTAGACATCTCCAAACACTACTTCCTAGCACGGAAGTGTCGCATTTACATTCTTTTGAAGTGAATACGAGGTATACATGACACTGCACAATGAATATTATATTTCATCATGAAATATAGAAATGAGATGCGATATGGCGATTTAAGAGGCGCTAGAACTCTATTGCTTCGATACGTAGACATCTGCTAACGCTACTTCCTAGCAAGGAAGTGTCGCATTTACATTCTTTTGAAAGGAATACGAGGTATACATAGCACTTCGCAATGAATATTATATCTTATCAAGAAACGTAGATAAGAGATGCGACATAACGATTTAAGAAGCATTAGAACTCGATTGCTTCTATACGTAGACATCTGTAAACGCTACTTCCTAGCAAGGATGTGTCGCATCTACATTCTTTTGAACGGAATACGAGGTATACATGACACTTCGCAATCAATATTATATCATAACATGAACCATAGAAATGAGATGCGATGTGACGACTTAAGAAGCATTGGAACTCTATTGCTTCGATACGTAAACATCGGCAAACGCTATTTCCTAGCAAGGAAGTGTCGCATTTACATTCTTTTGAAGTGAATACGAGGTATACATGACACTTCGCAATGAATATTATATCTTATCATGAAACATAGAAGTGAGATGCGATATCGCGTTCTAAGAAGCATTAGAACCCTATTGCTACGATACGTAGACATCGACAAACGCTGTTTCCTAGCATGGAACTGTCGCATTTACATTCCTTTGAAGTGAATACGAGGTATACATAATACTCTACAATGAGTATTATATATTATCATGAAACATAGAACTGAGAAGCGATATCGCGTTTTGAGAAGCATTAGAACTCTAGTGCCACGTTACGTAGACATCTGCAAACGCTATTTCCTAACAAGGAAGTGTCGCATTTACATTCTTTTGAAAGGAATACGAGGTATACATGACACTTCGCAATGAATAATAGATCTTATTATGAAACATAGAAATGAGATGCGATATCGCGTTTGAAGAAGCATTAGAGCACTATTGCCTCGATACGTAGACATCTGCTATCGCTATTTCCTAGCAAGGAAGTGTAGCATTTACATTCTTTTGAAGTGAATAGGAGTTATACATGACTCTTCGCAATGAATATTATAACTTATCATGAAACATAGAAGTGAGTTGCGATATCGCGTTTTAACCAGTATTAGAACTCTATTGCTACGGTACGTAGATATCTGGAGACGCTATGTCCTAGCAAGGAAGTGTCGCATTTACATTCTTCTGAAGTGAATACGAGGCATACATGATTCTTCGCAATGATTATTGAATCTTATCATCAAACATAGAAATGAGATGCGATATCGCGTTTTGAGAAGCGTTAGAACTCTATTGCTACGATACATAGACATCTGCAAACGCTATTTCCTAGAAAGGAAGTGTCGTATTTACATTCTTTACATGTGAATACGAGGAATACATGACAATTCGCAATCAATATTATATTTTGTCACGAGACATAGAAATGAGATGCGATATCCCGTTTTAAGAAGTAATGAACACTATTGCTTCCGTGCGTAGACATCTGAAAACGCTATTTCCTAGCAAGCAAGAGTCGCATTTACATTCTTTTGAAATGAATACGAAGTATACATGGCACTTCGGAATGAATATTATATCTTACCATGAAACATAAAAATGAGATGCGATGTCGCGTTTTAAGAAGCATTAGGGCACTATTGCCTCGATACGTAGACATCTGCAAACGCTATTTTCTAGGAAGGAAGTGTCGCATTTACATTCATTTTAAGTGAATGCGAGGTATAAGTGACACTTCGCAATGAATAATTGATCTTATCATGAAACATAGAAATGAGATGCGATATCGTGTTTTGAGAAGCATTAGAGCTCTATTGCTTCGATGCATAGACATCTGGAAACGCTATTTCCTAGCAAGGAAGTGTCGCATTTACATTCTTTTGAAGTGAATAAGAGGCAAACATGACACTTCGCAATGAATTCTTAAAACGCGATAATGCATATCATTTCTATGCTTCATGATAAGATACAATATTCATTGCGAAGTGCTATGTATACATCGTCTACACATCAAAAGAATGTAAATGCCACACTTCCTTGCTAGGAAATGCGTTTCCAGATGTCTACGTATCGAAGCATTAGTGTTCTAATGCGTCTAAAAATGCGATATCGCGTCTCATTTCTATGTTTCACAATATGATATAAAATTCATTGTGAAGTGTTATGTATACCTCGTCTACACATCAAAAGAATGCAAATGCCACATTTCCTTCCTAGGAAATAGCGTGTCCAGGTTTCTACGTATCGAAGCAATAGAGATATAATGCCCCTTCTAACGCTATATCGCATCTCATTTCTATGTTTCACGATATGCCATAATATTCATTGCGAAGTGTTATGTGTACCTCGGTTACGCATCAAATGAATGCATTTCGCTGCACTTCCTTGCTTGGAAATAGCGTTTCCAGATGTCTACGAATCGAAGCAATATAGTCCTAGTGCTTCTTAAAACGCGAAATCGCATCGCAGTTCTATGTTCCATGATAAGATATAATATACATTGTGAAGTGTTATGTATACCTCGTCTACACGTCAAAAGAATGTAAATGACACACTTCCTTGTATACATCGTCTGCACTTCAAAAGAATGTAAATGCCACACTCCCTTGCATGGAAATATCATTTCCAGGTGTCTACGTATCGAAGCAACAGAGTTCTAGTGCTTCTTAAAACGCGATATCGCATCGCAGTTCTATGTTTCATGATAAGATATAGTATTCATTGCGAAGTGTTATGTATTCCTCGTCTGCACTTCAAAAGAATGTAAATGCCACACTACCTTCCAAGGAAATGCGTTTCCAGAAGTCTACGTATCGAAGCAACAGAGTTCTAATGCTTCTTAAAACGCGATATCGCACCGCAGTTCTATCTCTCATGATAAGATATAATATTCATTGCGAAGTGTTATGTATACCTCGTCTGCACTTCAAAACAATGTAAATTCCATACATACTTGCTAGGAAATAGCTTTTCCAGATGTCCACGTATCGAAGCAAAAGAGTTCTAATGCTTCTTCAAACGCGGTATCGCATCTCATTCCTATGTTTCAAGATATGGTATAATATTCATTGCGAAGTGTTATGTATACCTCGTCTACAATTCAAAAGAATGTAAATATCACACGTCCTTGCTAGGAAATAGCGTTCCCGGATGTCTACGTGTCGAAGCAGTAGAGTTCTAATGCATCGTAAAACGCAATATCGCATCTCATTTCTATGTTTCATGATAAGATATAATATTCATTGCGAAGTGTCATGTACATCTCGTTTTCACTTCAAAAGAATGTAAATGCGAAACTTCCATGCTAGGAAATAGCGTTTGCAGATGTCTACGTGTCGTAGCAACAGAATTCTAATGCTTCTTAAAACGCCATACCGCACCTCACTTCTATGTTTCATGATAAGGTATAATATTGATTGCGAAGTGTCATGTATACCTCGTATTCACCTCAAAAGAATGTAAATGCGACACTCCCATCCTAGGAAATAGCGTTTGCAGATGTCTACATATCGTAGCAATAGAGTTATAATGCTTCTAAAACGAGATATCATATTTCATTTCTATGTTTCATGATAAGATATGATATTCATTGCGAATTGTTATGTATACCTCGGGTACACTTCAAATGAATGTAAATGCGACACTTCCTTGCTAGGAAATAGCGCTTGCAGATGTTTACGTATCGAGGCAATAGAGTTCTAATGCTTCTTATATCGCGATATCGCATCTCATTCCTACGTTTCATGATAAGATATAATATTCATTGTGGAGTGGCATGTATTCCTCGTCTACACTTGCAATGAATGTAAATGCGACACTTCCTTGCTAGGAAATAGCACTTGCAGATGTTTACGTATCGAAGCAATAGAGTTCTAATGCTTCTTAAAACGAGACATCGCATCTCATTTCTATGTTTCACGATAAGATATAATATTCATTGCGAAGAGTTATGTATTCCTCGTCTACACTTCAAAGGAATGTAAATGCGACACTTCCTTTCTATTGAATAGCGTTTGCAGATGTCTACGTACCGCAGCAATAGGGTTCTAATGCTTTTTAAATCGCGATATCGCATCACATTACTATGTTTCATGATAAGATATAATATTCGTTGCGGAGTGGCATGTATACCTCGTATTCATTTCAGAAGAATGTAAATGCGACACATCCTTGCTAGGAACTAGCGTTCGCAGATATCGACGTATCGAAGCAAGAGTGTTCTAATGCTTCTTAAAACGCGATATTACATCTCACTTCTACGTTTCCTGATAAGATATAATATTCATTGCGCAGTGTCACGTATATCTTGTATTCACTTCAAATGAATGTAAATGCGACATTTCCTTGCTAGGAAATTGCGTTTGCAGATGTCTACGTATCGTAACAATAGAGTTCTAATGCTTCTTAGATCGCGATATCGCATCCCATTTCGATGTTTCGTGATAAGTTATAATATTCATTCCAAAGTGACATGTGTACCTCAAATTCACTTCAAACGAATGTAAATGCGACACTTCCATGCAAGGAAATAGCGTTTGCGGATATCTCCTCATCGAGGCAATCGGGATCTAATGCTTCTTAAAACGCTATATCGCATCTCACTTCTATGTTACATGGTAAGATATAATGTTCATTGCCAAGTGTCATGTATACCTCGTATTCACTTCAAAAGAATGTAAATGCGAATCTTCCTTTCTAGGAAATAGCGTTTGCTGATGTCTACGTATCGTAGCAATGGAGTTCTAATGCTTCTCAAAACGCGATATCGCATCTCATTTCTATGCTTCATGATAAGATATAATATTCGTTTGGAAGTGTCATGTATACCTCGTATTTACTCCAAACGAATGTAAATGCGACACTTCCTTGCTAGGTAATAGCGTATTCAGATGTCTACGTATCGTAGCAATAGAGTTCTAATGCTACTTAAATCGCGATATCGCATCTCATTTCTATGCTTCATGATAAGATATAATATTCGTTTCGAAGTGTCATGTATACCTCGTATTTACTCCAAACGAATGTAAATGCGAATCTTCCTTTCTAGGAAATAGCGTTTGCTGATGTCTACGTATCGTAGCAATGGAGTTCTAATGCTTCTCAAAACGCGATATCGCATCTCATTTCTATGCTTCATGATAAGATATAATATTCATTGCGAAGTGTCATGTATACCTCGTATTTAATCCAAACGAATGTAAATGCGACACTTCCTTGCTAGGTAATAGCGTATTCAGATGTCTACGTATCGTAGCAATCGCATTCTAATGCTACTTAAATCGCAATTTCGCGTCTCATTTATATGTTTCGTGATAAGATATAATATTCATTGCGAAGTGTCATGTATGCCTCGTATTCAATTCAAAAGAATGTAAATGCGACTATTGCTTGCTAGGAAATAGCATTTGCTGATGTCTACGTATCGTAGCAATAGTGTTCTAATGCTACTTAAATCGCAATATCGCATCTCATTTAAATGTTTGGTGATAAGATATAATATTCATTGCGAAGCGTCATGTATACCTCCTGTTCACTTCAAAGGAATGTAAATGCGGCACTTCCTTGCTAGGAAGTAGCGTTTCCAGATGTCTACGTATCGAAACAGTAGAGTTCTAATGCTTCTTAAATCGCGATATCGCATCTCATTCCCATGTTTTCGTGATTAGGTATAATATTCATTGCGAAGTGTCATGTATGCCTCTTACTCACTTCAATAGAATGTAAATGCGACACTTTCTTCCTAGGAAATAGCGTTTGCAGATGTCTACGTATCGTAGCAATAGGGATCTAGTGCATCTTAAAACGAGATGTCGCCTCTCGTTTCTATGTTTCATGATAGGATATAATATTCATTGCGAGGTGTCATGTACACCTCGTATTCACATCAAAAGAATGTAAATGCGACTATTCCTTGCTAGGAAATAGCGTTTGCAGATGCCTACGTATCGTAGCCATAGTGTTCTAGTGCTTCTTAGATCGCGATATCGCATCTTATTTCCATGTTTCGTGATAAGTTATAATATTCATTCCGAAGTGACATGTGTACCTCGAATTCACTTCAAACGAATGTAAATGCGACACTTGCATGCAAGGAAATAGCGTTTGCGGATATCTCCTCATCGAGGCAATCGGGATCTAATGCTTCTTAAAACGCTAAATCGCATCTAACTTCTATGTTACATGGTAAGATATAATGTTCATTGCGATTTGTCATGTATACTTCGTATTCACCTCAAAGGAATGTAAATGCGACACTTCCTTGCTAGGAAATAACATTTGCAGATGTCTACGCACCGTAGCAATAGAATTCTAGTGCTTTTTAAATCGCGATATCGCATTTCATTTCTATGTTTCGTGATAAGATATAATATTCATTTTGGATTGTTATGTATACCTCGTATTCACTTCAAAAGAATGTAAATGCGACACTTCCTTGCTAGGAAGTAACATTTGCAGATGTCTACGCATCGTAGCAATAAAGTTCTAATGCTACTTAAAACGAGATGTCGCATTTCATTTCTATGTTTCGTGATAAGATATAATATTCATTGTGGAGTGTTATGTATACCTCGCATTCACTTCAAAAGAATGTAAATGCGGCACTTCCATGCTAGGGAATAGCGTTTGCAGATGTCTACGTATCGTAGAAATTGCGTTCTAATGCTTCTCAAAACGCGATATCGCATCTCCTTTCTATGCTTCATGATAAGATATAATATTGATTGCGAAGTGTCATGTATACCTCGTATTCACTCCAAACGAATGTAAATGCGACACTTCCTTGCTAGGGAATGGAGTATTCAGATGTCTATGTATCGTGGCAATTGAGATCTAATGCTACATATGGCGCGAAATCGCATCTCATTTATATGTTTCGTGATAAGATATAATATTCATTGCGAAGTGTCATGTACACCTCGTATTCACTTCAAAGGAATGTAAATGCGACACTACCATGCTAGGAAATAGCGTCTGCAGATGTCTACGCGTCGAGGCAGTAGAGTTCTAATGCTTCTTAAAACGCGATATCGCATCTCTCTTCTATGTTTCATGATAAGATACAATATTCATTGCGAAGTGTCATGTATACCTCGTATTCGCTTCAAAAGAATGTAAATGCGACGTTTCCATCCTAGGAAATAGCGTTTGCAGATGTCTACGTATCGTAGCAATAGAGATCTAATGCTACTTACATCGCGATATCGCATCTCATTCCTATGTTTCGTGATAGGATATAATATTCATTGCGAAGTGTCATGTATACCTCGTATTCACTCCAATCGAATGTAAATGCGGCACTTCCTTGCTAGGAAATAGCGTATTCAGATGTCTTCGTCTCGTAGCAATAGAGACCTAATGCTACTTACATCGCGAATATCGCATCTCATTCCTATGTTTCGTGATAGGATATAATATTCAATGCGAAGTGTCATGTATACTTCGTATTCACTTCAAAAGAATGTAAATGCGACTATTGCTTGCTAGGAAATAGCATTTGCAGATGTCTACGTATCGTAGCAATAGTGTTCTAATGCTACTTAAATCGCAATATCGCATCTCATTTAAATGTTTGGTGATAAGATATATATTCATTGCGAAGCGTCATGTATACCTCGTATTCACTTCAAAATAATGTAAGTGCGAAACTTTCATGCTAGGAATAGCGTTGCAGATGTCTCCGCATCGAGGCCATAGAGTTCTAATGCTTCTTAAAACGCGATATCGCATCTCTCTTCTATGTTTCATGATAAGATATAATATCATTGCGAAGTGTCATGTATACATCAGATTCACTTCAATGAATGTAAATGCGATGTTTCCATCCTAGGAAATAGCGTCTGCAGATGTCTACGTATCGTAGCAATAGAGTTCTAATGCTTCTTAAAAACGCGATATCGCATCTCATATCTATGTTTCGTGATAAGTTATAATATTCATTCCGAAGTGTCATGTATACCTCGAATTCACTTCAAAAGAATGTAAATGCGACTATTGCTTGCTAGGAAAATATCGTTTGCAGATGTCTACGTATCGTAGCAATAGGGTTCTAATGCTTCTTAAAACGAGATGTCGCATTTCATTTCTATATTTCATGATAGGATATAATATTCATTGCGAAATGTCCTGTAAACCTCGAATTCACTTCAAAAGAATGTAAATGCGACTATTGCTTGCAGGAAATAGCGTTTGCAGATGTCTACGTATCGTAGCGGGTAGGGTTCTAATGCTACTTAAATAGCGATATCGCATCACATTTCTATATTTCGTGATAAGATATAATGTCAATTGCGAAGTGTCATGTATACCTCGCATTCACTTCAAAAGAATGTAAATGCGACTATTGCTTGCTAGGAAATAGTGTTTGCAGATGTCTACGTATCGTAGCAATAGAGTTCTAATGCTACTTAAATTGCGATATCGCATCTCATTTTTATGTTTTGTGATAAGATATAATATTCTTTGCGAAGTGTCATGTATACCTCGTATTCACTTCAAAAAGAATGTAAGTGCGAAACTTCCGTGCTAGGAAAATAGCGTTTGCAGATGTCTCCGCCTCGAGGCCATAGAGTTCTAATGATTCTTAAAACGCGATTATCGCAATCTCATTTCTATGCTTCATGATAAGATATAATATTCATAGCGAAGTGTCATGTATACCTCGTAATTCACTTCAAAAGAATGTAAATGCGACCTTTCCTTTCTACGAAATAGCGTTTGCAGATGCCTACATATCGTAGCAATAGAATTCTAATGCGACTAAAATCGCAATATCGCATCTCATATATATGTTTCGTGGTAAGATATAATATTCATTTCGAGGTGTCATGAATACCTCGTATTCACTTCAAAAGAATGAAAGTGCGACACTTCCATGCTAGGAACTAGCGTTTGCTGATGTCTACGTATCGGAGCAATAGTGTTCTAATTATCTTAAACGCGATATCGCATCTCATTTCTATGTTTCGTAATAAGGTATAATATTCATTGTGGTGTGATATGTATACCTCGTATTCACTTGAATCGAATGTAAATGCGACACTTCCTTGCTAGGAAATAGCGTTTGCAGATGACTACCTATCGTAGCAATAGAGTTCTAATGCTTCACAAACGCGATATCACACCTCATTTCTATGTCTCATGATAAGATATAATATTCACTGCGAAATATTATGTATCCCTCGTCTGCACTTCAAATGAATTTAAATGCGACACTTCCTTGCGAGGAAATAGCGTGTGCAAATGTGTACGTATCGAAGCAATAGTGTTCTAATGCTTCTTAAAAACGCGATATCGCATCTCATTTCTATGTTTCATGATAAGATATAATATTCATTGCGAAGTGTCATGCATTCTCGTCTACACTTCAAGAGAATGTAAAGGCGACACTTCCTTGCTAGGGAATAGCGTTTGCAGATGACTACCTATCGAAGCAATAGAGTTATAATGCTTCTTATATCGCGATATCGCATCTCATTTCTGCGTTTCATGATTAGATATAATATTCATTGTGGAGTGTTATGTATCCCTCGTAATCACTTCAAATGAATGTAAATGAGACAACGCCTTGCTAGGAAATAGCTTATGCAGATGTCTACGTATCGTAGCAATAGAGTTATAATGCTTCTTAAAACGAGATATCGTATCTCATTTCCTCATGATAAGATATGATATTCATTGGGAATTGTTATGTATACCTTGGATACACTTCAAATGAATGTAAATGCGACACTTCCTTGCTAGGAAGTAGCGTTTGCAGATATCTACGTATCGAAGCAATAGAATTCTAATGCTTCTTAAAACGAGATATCGCATCTCATTTCTATCTTTCATGATAAGATATAATATTCATTGTGGAGTGGCATGTATACCTCGTATTCACTTCAATGGATTGTAAATGCGACACTTCCTTGCCAGGAAGTAGCGTTTGCAGATATCTACGTATCGAAGGAACAGAGTTCTAATGCTTCTTAAAACGAGATATCGCACATCATTTCTATGTTTTATGATAAGATATAACATTCATTGCGAAGTGTCATGTATGCCTCGCATTCACCTCAAAAGAATGTAAATGCGACACTTCCTCTCTAGGAAATTACGTTTCCAGGTGTCTACTTATCGAAGCAATAGAGTTCTAATGCTTCTTAGAACGCGACATCGCATCTCATTTCTATGTTTCATGATAAGATATAATCTTCATTGCGAAGTGTCATGTATACCTCGTCTACACTTCAAAAGAATGTAAATGTCACACTTCCTGGCTAAGAAATAGCGTTTCCGGATGTCTAACTATCGAAGCAATAGAGTTCTAATGGGGAGGGTTAGAGGTCCTTCTCACACCCGAGAACCATCCTGTTTGTCTCCATGGACTATGGCAGCGGTCTTATCGTTGCAGAGCTCTGGATCGTATCCCTCGGGCTTCAGGGTCTCTTCTTGCTCACTTCCCGACTCCTCCACCGTCGAGCCCGTCACGCTACCTCGGCGCACAGCCCTTCCGCGAACCTGCGGTCTTATTATCCACCGAAGAGGCGTCTTATGGGTCGCTTCTTCCATCAGCTCGCCAGTCTTATCCGTAGAACGTAGAGAGAGAAACGAACGGGGGGGGGGGGGGGGGAAGGTTCTACCATCGTGTATATCACGCTCCTCGCAAATACAGCTATCGCCATGGTCCGTGTCGCGCTTCTCGCATGGGTGGTGATCTGCGAGCTAGTCTAACCGAAGCAGGGGGGGGGGGGGGGAGCGAGCCTTGTGACGTCACCACGTCACAGTACATACAAATTTGCGGTTATGTAGCTATGTGTTCAAATTCAATTCCGAATAATGCACTAAAATGCATCCCAGATAACAAGCGGCAAGATGGTAGCGCCACCATGCCGGCACTATATTGCCACTTCCGAGGAGTGTCAACTGATTCGTAGTCATCTGTGACCGGATTCGTTAACTAAAATGCCAGAACGTGTTACCAGCACCTTCTACACAAGCGAATCGAGCAGCACCAGCACCACGGTGACACGCGTATCATCGCTCCATTCATGAATCTCCTCAGCAATGACGCAGGATCACATTTGGCAATGGGGAACCTGTGCTTTCATACAAATTAGAACCGTTAGATGTCAGTAGATGTTCAGCATATGAGTATTGATAGACATTTTGATGGTCGTTTTCCTATATTTATAGTTATTGAGCGAGTCGTATATATTTCTTTCAATCCATCATAGACTAAAAATATTATTTATAAAAAAAATATTACTTATAAAATAAAAATTCATGCTGTTGCGTCCCTAACTTCGCCTTGTGTAATTTTTGAAATAACATGCTGTCATCGTATTCAATGTAACCCTCAATTGCATGAATTTGTAACAATAAATTGAAGAAAATATATATAAAATAAGTGTATATATTTTTATGACAAAGTAATTATCGACTTTATGGAAAATATCGCCCTATCGAGCTAGTTTATAGAAAATAATAAAATCGAGTTCTTATACCTTTGTTTTGTGCCGGTGTATCTATTTTGGAATCAAAATAAATAAATTGCACAGTTTAGTCATTTTTCATATTTGCTTATCATTTTTATGGAAACAGCTTCCCCATTAGTAAATGTCAGCCTACGCCACAACCACGCGTGTAGCTATGGTGAGCTGATAGTGTCATTGTCACGGCCGTGTAGCCCGTGTGCTATATCTCGGTGCTTTAATAGTGCCGTGATACGAATGCAGCCCCAGTACTAACAGTATGCCATTTCGAAAGCTGAGTAGGAGCACTTTGTTAGCACAGTTCTGTCACGGAATTCGTTCCATCCGTTGTCATTGGCGTGCCAATCGCTGGCTGTTTGGGATATTGTAGTGCATGAGGCAGACCTTGTTCCTTATCATCGTCAAGGAGATGGATTTTCACTCCCCCCTTTTTGAATTTTTTGAATTATTGTTTGGAATTTTTGCCGTTTCTGTATCTCTATGACCGCATTGTGAATTCAACTTATGTACGATCTTTTTGGTCTTCATCTTTTGTTACATGTAATATTATATATGTGATGCACGTTTGTTATGTAATGCTCCGATTTGTAAGCCTCAGATACTTTTATTCCTTGGTAAAGCAACTAATTCGATTAATATATATTTATTAGACATAGATATAAACAATTAGAAAAATGTTATTAAAACGCTATTAAATATGCTGTTGCAATTATATATTTAAGGTCTGAAGATGTAGATGCAATTAATGCCCGATATTTTACGTGATCCAATCGACGTATCAAGTGAGGCTATGAAATATAAAAAATCTTTTACTATTCTTCGACCCCTTTACATGTTACATGAATGATAAGTTCTGCAAGACAAGAAGCCTGAATTAGTGAAATATCTAGGAACATAAGTAATTTGTAAGTAACACATCTTTTCTCTTTGAAATATTTGCCTTTGCATAGAATAGAACGTATAGATATAATTGCCTGTTTTTGTACCCATTTCGTTCCAATTCTATTATAGCCTTTGAGCAGAAGTAATATTGATTATACTTGATTTTTGCAATAGTTCCTTAATTAACAGATTTTATTAACCTAGAATCATCATTTGACGGATGTATCAATCTACTTTGTAGCTCCATCAGTTTCTTTTTCTGCTCGCTACTTTCCCTTTTCAGTTCCGTATACTTATCCTTTATCACCATCATATATGTTGCGTAAAATTACAATAACTTTTTGTCCTCAAATTTTGCGGATATTTCAATTAAATTTCCTTTGATTAAATAAACGGAAATTAAAAAACAGTGGCACGTACCATTTCTTGGAAACGTTGTATCGTAATTTGCATCTGACTGTTTTGAAAGGCACGCACTTTACTTAACGTTCGCAATGATTCGGTTAGCGAAGTGAAGTAATATTCTACTTTCGAAATTGTTGGCTTTTGTAATTCTAAGGCAAATATCTGTCGACATCGTGAACATTGTTTTTTGGCAAAATTCCAGAAAAACAAATATACTATAAGTAAAATAATAAACATCATAATATTAAATTTAACTCTGTTCATCGTTCCCTTGTTGGACACATCCATAACAATATACAGGGTGGGGCAGTAATAATTAGCACCTCAGATATCCACGAAACTATAAGTTTCATAGAAGTTTTTGCTAATATAAAATTGCATAGTACAAAGGGGCCATCCGTTGATGAAAATAGTTTTTTTGTAAGTGGAGTTATGTTGGACATATGAAGGTTACCTTCATTTTTTAAAATGAATTGGTATGTCCATTCTTCCGTAATACGATAGAGCATTTTCAAGCAAGTTTAACGATCTGTAACATGAAGGCATTGAAGGTTACAAAAAGTAAAGAAAGGTGATAATACTCACGGTTTTGATAGTAAATGAAACATACGTATTGTATGTTTGGAAGTCTGGTCCAGTCTGGTCAGTGGTGGAAGGCGTAATACTTACCGTTTACTTCACTGTGAATAAACACTTTTCGAAGGGCATTTCAATAGTTTGCAGCATAAGTTAAACATGATAAGATTAGTATTGAAAAATCGGTTCGAATACGTTTGGTTAGGCTGTTCTTTGTGTCGTTCATTTTATAAGCACTGAGCTGCGGATTCCTGAGGACAGCTCACAAAATTGTTGAACTATGGAAGATTATCATTGTGAATTTGAATCAAAAGGTAATTAAATTCCATTAGATTGTAAACAGATCTCAATGTTTCATTTTAGATAGTAAGATTAAGTACTCTTTACAAAACTACAAGAATGGATACATACCTTTCTGTTATTATTACTTCATAAAGAATTATAATTACAATTATATAGTTCATTACGGTAAAAAATATTTCTCAGAAAATTCTAAATATTAAATAAAAGAATCAAGTAAAACATTTTTAATAATTACGAATATGAAAAATACTTGAACATTCCAATAGAAAGATGTCTAAACAGGAGCTAGAAAAGTCAAACATTCAATTTCAATTTCAGAATTCATCTATAAGAGGTAAAATGTTTCGAAAGCTTTAATTACAGTCTTTAATGCAAGCAGTTGGGCAGTATTTCAATTTTTAAGAAAATTGATGAAAGTCAACCATTTTGAAGTGGTCAGAATCTTTGTCGTTTGAGCAATAAGTGAATAACAAATAACTGCATAAATTCCAGGCTTAAAAACTTATGGATTAAATCCTATGCAGACTTGTTTATGAGCGAGTTACTAAATAATAATCCACACTAAGTAATCATTTTAAAACTTAACCGATTACATCTCGCGAACTTTCAAAGATATTGCAGCGAGAAAAGTATGTGGTTTATCAAAAACTCTTCTAAAAGAACGGACGAAGACAATAGAAATCTTTGTTGAAGTAAGCAAGTTCTAAAGTTCTAAGCAACGCGATGGCCCTTATCTGCCTATGTTTCATAGCAAGTAAGTTCTGAATTTCTATGAAATCCGATGGAATTTCTCACTACTAACGTTTCAAAGTAAGTTCTCAAATCCTCAGTTCTACGTTTAAAACTATGTGTGTTCTATATATCTATGTAAAGTGATGGTTCCTATTAGTTGTGACGGAAACCTATATATAGTAAGTCAGGGAAGCTCGAAGGGGTTAATTATCTAAATGCTTTAAGGTGTAAAACGTACTTTAATCTAAAGCGATCTATCGTTCCAATGTATCCGCTCACGTACAACTTTTCTTGGGCGCCAGCTGCTCAGAAAGTAGCAAAGGGATATACTACACGACCCCGGGAACCCTGGGGCGGAACAACCCTTGAAACTTCGAAATGGTCCTCCTCTCGACTACGCCTAGCCAAGTACACACACTCAGGTCGCGAGATACTGAAGTCACGGCATGTTTATTTATGGTCTCGAAGTGGGTTTAACTAACAAGGGCTACGGGAAACTACGCAACACGCCGCAAATTACCGGGTAGTATCTTTGGAAGTGTAGTCGAGGTATACATAATACTTCGCAATGAATATTATAACTTATCTTGAAACCCAGAAATGAGATGCGATATTGCGTTTTAGAAGCACTAGAACTCTAATGCTTCGATACGTAGATATCTGGAAACGCATTTTCCTAGCAAGGAATTGTGGCGTTTTCATTCTTTTGTAGTGTAGACGAGGTATACACATCACTTATCACCGAATATTATATCATAGCATGAAACATAGAAATGAGATGCGATATCGCGTCTAAGAAGCATTAGAACTCTAATGCTCCTTTAAGTGGACATCTGGAAACGCTACTTCCAAAGAAGGAAGTATCGCATTTACATTTATTGGTATTGTAGACGAGGTATACATAAAACTTCACAATGAATATTATATCTTATCCTGACACATAGAAATGAGTTGCGATATGGCGTTTTAGGAAGCATTGGAACTCTATTGATTCGATACGTAGACATCTGGAAACGCATTTCCTAGCAAGGATGTGTGGCATTTACATTCTTTTACAGTCTAGACGAGGTATACATAACACTTCGCAATGAATATTATATCTTATCATGAAACATAAGAATGGGATGCGATATCGCGTATTAAGAAGCATTAGACCTATATTGTCTCGTTATGTAGACATCTGGAAACGCGTTTCCTAGCAAGGAACTGTGTCATTTACATTCTTGTGAAGTGTAGATGAGGTATACCTAACAGTTCGCAATGAATATTACATCTTATTATGAAATATAGAATTGAGATGCGTTATCGCGTTTAAAGAAGCATTGGAACTCTATTGCTTCGATACGTAGACATCTGCTATCGCTTTTCCCAGCAACGAAGTGTGGCATTTACATTCTTTGAAGTGTAGATGAGGCATAAATAACACTTCGCAATGAATATTATATCTTATCATGAAACATAGGAATGAGGTGCTATATCGCGTTTTGAGAAGCATTAGAACTCTATTGCTAATATACGTAGACATCTGCAAACACTATTTCCTAGCAATGAAATGTCGCATTTACATACCATTGAAGTGAATATGAGGTATACATTGCACTTCGCAATGGACATAATATCTTATCATGAAACATAGAAATGAGATGCGACATTTCGTTTTAATAGGTATTAGAACTCTATTGCTACGATGCGTAGACATCTGCAAATGTTATTTCCTAGCAAGGAAGTGTCACATTTACATTCTTTTGAAGTGAATACGACTTATACATAACATTCCACAATGAATATTATATCTTAATACGAAACATAGAAATGAAATACGACTTCTCCTTTTAAGAAACAGTAGAACTCTGTTGCTACGATACGTAGACATCTGCAAACGCTATTTCCTAGCATGGAAGTGTCGCATTTACATTCTTTTGAAGTGAATACGAGGTATACATGACACTTCGCAATGAATATTATATCTTATCATGAAACATAGAAGTGAGATGCGATATCGCGTTCCAGGAAGCATTAGAACTCTATTGCTACGATACGTAAACATCTGCAAACGCTATTTCCTGGCATAGAAGTGTGGCATTTACATTCTATTGAAGTGAATACGAGATATTTCGCAATGAATATTATATCTTATCATGAAACATAGGAATGAGGTGCTATATTGCGTTTTGAGAAGCATTAGAACTCTGTTGCTACGATACGTAGACATCTGCAAACGCTATTTCCTAGCATGGAAATGCCGCATTTATATTCTTTTGAAGTTAATACGAGGTATACATGACACTTCACAATGAATATTATATCTTATCATGAAACATAGAAGTGAGATGCAATATCGCGTTCTAAGAAGCATTAGAACTCTATTGCCACGATACGTAGACATCTGCAAAGGCTATTTCCTAGCG
Source organism: Xylocopa sonorina (assembly GCF_050948175.1). Classification (NCBI taxonomy): domain Eukaryota; kingdom Metazoa; phylum Arthropoda; class Insecta; order Hymenoptera; family Apidae; genus Xylocopa; species Xylocopa sonorina. Next base: position 106,770 of record NW_027490260.1, on the reverse strand, counting down.
TGGAAGGGTAGCATTTACATTCTTTTGAAGTGAGTACGAGGTATACATAACACTCCATAATGAATATTATATCTTATCATGAAACATAGGAGTGAGATGCGATATCGCGTTTTAAGAAGCATTAGAACTATATTGCTACGATACGTAGACATCTGCAAACGCTATTTCCTAGCATGCAAGTGTCGCATTTACATTCTTTAGAAGTGAATACGAGATATACATGACACTTCGCAATGAATATTATGTCTTATCATGAAACATAGGAATGATGTGCTATATCGCGATTTGAGAAGCATTAGAACTCTATTGCTGTGATACGTAGACATCTGTAAACGCTATTTCCTAGCATGGAAGTGCCGCATTTATATTCTTTTGAAGTGAATACGAGGTATACATAACAGTCCACAATGAATATTATATCTTATCACGAAACATAGAAATGAAATGCGACATCTCGTTTTAAGTAGCATTAGAACTCTATTGCTACGATACGTAGACATCTGCAAAGGCTATTTCCTAGCATGGAAGTCTCGCATTTACATTCTTTTGAAGTGAATACGTGGTATACGTAACACTCCACAATGAATATTACATCCTATCATGAAACATAGGAAAGAGGTGCTATATCGCGTTTCGAGATGCATTAGAACTCTGTTGCTAATATACGTAGACATCTGCAAACTCTATTCCCTAGCAAGGAAATGTCGCATTTACATTCCATTGAAGTGAATACGAGGTATACATGGCACTTTGCAATGGATATTCTATCTTATCATGAAACATAGCTGTGAGATGCGATATCGCGTTTTAAGAAGCATTAGAACTCTATTGCTACGATACGTAGACATCTGCAAACGCTATTTCCTAGCATGGATGTGTCGCATTTACATTCTTTTGAAGTGAATACGAGGTATCACGTCCGGTGAAACTATTTTCCGTTGCTCCGGAGGGTTTACGACACGGGCCTATTTTTCGGTAATTCGGTCCGCGGGAACGCGTTAAGACCGGGTCCGACAATTTCGGCTGACACGACACTAGCGAAAACACTCGCGATAATAAGGGAATGACCCTACCTTTCGATGACTTCTCTCTCGATTTGTACGTAGAAACGGCGTGGAGGATCGTTTGCTGGAATCGTAGCTGATTTCGTTCTGTTGGCTGCTACGGACATCTCGATCAGTCGCCAGCGAAGTGGAGGACGGCGGTCGGAATTCAGCGATGATGCTGGATGTGGCATAATCGGCGTGATGCGTCGTGGTGTCTGGATCGGATGCGTCGACGGTCGCTTCGGAAAGCGGCGTCTGGGCTGGTGCGAATGCAGGTCGCTGGTATAGGAGGACTCTCGGAACACCCTCCAAATATTCACGCACAAGTGATCGTATGAAATTCTTCCTACTCATACGTCGCGTTCTTCGCAAACCGGAAGCACGATTCGTTCACCAGGTTTTTCTGTACTTTCGACTAAGTTCTGAGGGATAAACGGCGGTCTCAACGTCACAAAGCCGATTTCTATACTCCTTCAATTTGATGAAGATCAACCCCAGTTGTAAGGACGAACCCGTGGAAGAATTCATAGTTAAATGTAATGTTAAAAGTAGAACTAGTACTATAAACACTTGATAAAATTAATGGATGTGGAAATAGTAGACTTGGTAAAAGCACTTGTACTTGGATATAGTAAAAGTAAAAATAAAATATATTCTAGGTTTAAAGTATACAAGAACTGGAATTATTCTAAGTTAAAGACTAAGTTAAAATGGAAATAGAAATACGATGCCTGAACCCCACATTGAGGTGGCTAACGATCTAGAACTAGAAGTTTCGACTCCTCGGTAGGAGATCTCGAGTCAGAGTGTGTGCTCTGGAGACGCGTCTCTGACCTCCTCGGTTCGCGGGGCGCTACGGTGGCGGACGCTCGTGGTAGGGAGATCGCGGTCCCGCCAGTGGGGGACTCGCGTTTCGAGGCGGATAGCGCGCGGTCCAGCGAGTGGGGACCCGCGGATCGTGGTGGGGCTAGCGGCGCATGCCGCTGGCCGGACGCATCTTACTTAGTGTAACTTAGATCTAGGAATTCTTATATATGCGTCATGATATGGTATGTATGTCCTAGCTTAGAAGTAATATATAGGTTCTAGCAGATCCTGTTCCCGGAATTGGAAAAGACACCATTCAGGTGATGGGCTGCGGCTATGTCTTCCTGCAGGACGGAATCCTCGGTGCGAGGGAGATAGGGCTGCCCGTCCTTGGTGCGGGCGAGACAGGTATACTCGGTGGTGCGAGTGAGACACTGGTGCCCGGTACGAGCGAGACAGGTATACTCGGCGGTGCGAGTGAGGCAGCGGAACTCGGTGTGAGTGAACGCGTGCAGGTATGCGCGCGCGAACACTTCCAGTTGCTGGTTCTGCAGGCGAGTTTGGCTGGTTGCATGCGTCTAGGGGTTGATGCTGGGGGGTGCGAAGAGGTTGATGGGTGGCAGGCGGTACGCCTGACGTCACAAAATGCGACACTTCCTTTCTAGGAAATTACGTTCCCAGATATCTCTGTATCGAAGCTATAGATTTCTAATTCTCCTTAAAACGCGATATCGCACCTCATCTCTATGTCTCATGATAAGATATAATATTCATTGCGAGGTGTTATGTATTCCTCGTCTACACTTCAAATGAATGTAAATGCGACACTTCCTTTCTAGGAAATAGCGTCTCCAGATATCTACGTATCGTAGCAATAGAGTTCTAAAGCTTCCTATAACGCGATATCGCATCTCATTTCTATGTTTCATGAAAAGATATAATATTCATTGCGAAGAGTTATGTACACCTCGTATTCACTTCAAAAGAATGTAAATGCGACACTTCCATGCTAAGATATGGCGTCTGCAGATCTCTACGCGTCGAGTCAATAGAGTTCTAATGCTTCTCAGAAAGCGATATCGCATCCGACTTCCATGCTTCATGATAAGATGTAATATTCATTGCGAAATGTCATGTATACCTCGTATTCGCTCCAAACGAATGTAAATGTGACACTTCCTTGCTAGGAAATAGCGTATTCAGATGTCTACGTATCGTATCAAAAGGATTCTAACGCTACTTAAATCGCGATATCGCATCCCATTTATATGTTTCGTGATAAGATATAATATTCATTGCGAAGTGTCATTTATACCTCGTATTCACTTCAAAAGAATGTAAATACGACTATTGCTTGCTAGGAAATAGCGTTTGCAGATGTCTCCGCATCGATGCAATAGGGTTATAATGCTCCTTAAAACGCGCTATCGCATCTCACTTCTATGTTACATGATAAGATATAATGTTCATTGCGAAGTGTCATGTATACCTCGTATTCACTTCAAAAGAATGTAAATGCGAATCTTCCTTGCTAGGAAATAGCGTTTGCAGATGTCTATGTATCGATGCAATAGGGTTATAATGCTTCTCAAAACGCGATATCGCATCTCTCTTCTATGTTTCATGATAAGATATAATATTCATTGCGACGTGTCATGTATACCTCGTATTCACTTCAAAAGAATGTAAATGCGACTATTGCTTGCTAGGAAATAGCGTTTGCAGATGTCTACGTATCGTAGCAATAGAGTTCTAATGCTACTTAAATGGTGATTTCGCATCTCATTTATATGTTTCGTGATGAGATAAAATATTCATTGCGAAGTCTCATGTATACCTCGTATTCACTTCAAAAGAATGTAAGTGCGACACTTCCATGCTAGAATATAGCGTTTGCAGATGTCTCCGCATCGAGGCCATAGAGTTCTAATGCTTCCTAAAACGCGATATCGCATCTCTGTTCTATGTTTCATGATAAGATATAATATTCATTGCGAAGTGTCATGTATACCTCGTATTCTCTCACCAAACGAATGTAAATGCAACACTTCCTTCCTAGGAAATAGCTTATTCAGATGTCTACGTATCGTAGCAATAGAGTTCTAATGCTTCTCAAAACGCGATATCGCATCTCATTCCTATGTTTCCTGATAAGATATAATATTCATTGCGAAGTGTCATGTACACCTCGTATTCACTTCAAAAGAATGTAAATGCGACACTTCCATGCTAGGAAATAGCGTTTGCAGAAATCTCCGCATCGAGGCCATAGAGTTCTAATGCTTCTTAAAACGCGATATCGCATCTCTCTTCTATGTTTCATGATAAGATATAATATTCATTGCGAAGTGTCATGTATACCTCGTATTCACTTCAAGAGAATGTAAGTGCGACACATCCATGCTAGGAAATAGCGTTTGCAGATGTCTACGTATCGTAGCAATAGAGTTCTAATGCTACGTAAATCGCGATATCGCATCTCATTTCTATGTTTCGTGATAAGATATAATGTTCATTGCGAAGTGTCACGTACACCTCGTATTCACTTCAAAAGAATGTAAATGCGACACTTCCTTGCTAGGAAATAGCGTATTCAGATGTCTACGTATCGTAGCAATAGTGTTCTAATGCTACTTAAATCGCGATATCGCATCTCATATCTATGTTTCGTGATAAGATATAATATTCATTGCGAAGTGTCATGTATATCTCGTATTCACTTTAAAGGAATGTAAATGCGACTATTCCTTGCTAGGAAATAGCGTTTGCAGATGTCTACGTATCGTAGCAATAGGGTTCTAATGCTACTTAAGTCGCGATATCGCATCTCATTTATATGTTTCGTGATAAGTTATAATATTCATTCGGAAGTGACATGTAAACCTCGAATTCACTTCAAAAGAATGTAAATGCGACTATTCCTTGCTAGGAAATGGCGTTTGCAGATGCCTACGTATCGTAGCAATAGAGTTCTAATGCTTCTTAAAACGCGATATCGCATCTCTCTTCTATGTTTCATGATAAGATATAATATTCATAGCGAAGTGTCATGTATACCTCGTATTCACTTCAAAAGAATGTAAATGCGACTATTGCTTGCTAGGAAATAGCGTTTGCAGAAGTCTACGTATCGTAGCAATAGAGTTCTAATGCTACTTAAATGGTGATTTCGCATCTCATTTATATGTTTCGTGATGAGATACAATATTCATTGCGAAGTCTCATGTATACCTCGTATTCACTTCAAAAGAATGTAAGTGCGACACTTCCATGCTAGAATATAGCGTTTGCAGATGTCTCCGCATCGAGGCCATAGAGTTCTAATGCTTCCTAAAACGCGATATCGCATCTCTGTTCTATGTTTCATGATAAGATATAGTATTCATTGCGAAGTGTCATGTATACCTCGTATTCTCTCAACAAACGAATGTAAATGCAACACTTCCTTCCTAGGATATAGCTTATTCAGATGTCTACGTATCGTAGCAATAGAGTTCTAATGCTTCTCAAAACGCGATATCGCATCTCATTCCTATGTTTCCTGATAAGATATAATATTCATTGCGAAGTGTCATGTACACCTCGTATTCACTTCAAAAGAATGTAAATGCGACACTTCCATGCTAGGAAATAGCGTTTGCAGAATTCTCCGCATCGAGGCTATAGAGTTCTAATGCTTCTTAAAACGCGATATCGCATCTCTCTTCTATGTTTCATGATAAGATATAATATTCATTGCGAAGTGTCATGTATACCTCGTATTCACTTCAAGAGAATGTAAGTGCGACACATCCATGCTAGGAAATAGCGTTTGCAGATGTCTACGTATCGTAGCAATAAAATCCTAATGCTACGTAAATCGCGATATCGCATCTCATTTCTATGTTTCGTGATAAGATATAATGTTCATTGCGAAGTGTCATGTACACCTCGTATTCACTTCAAAAGAATGTAAATGTGACACTTCGTTGCTAGGAAATAGCGTATTCAGATGCCTACGTATCGTAGCAATAGTGTTCTAATGCTACTTAAATCGCGATATCGCATCTCATATCTATGTTTCGTGATAAGATATAACATTCATTGCGAAGTGTCATGTATATCTCGTATTCACTTTAAAAGAATGTAAATGCGACTATTCCTTGCTAGGAAATAGCGTTTGCAGATGTCTACGTATCGTAGCAATAGAATTCTAATGCTTCTCAAAACGAGATATCGCATCTCATTTCTATGCTTCATGATAAGATATAATATTCATTGCGCAGTGTCATGTATACCTCGTATTCACTTCAAGAGAATGTAAATGCGACACTTCCTTTCTAGGAAATAGCGTTTGCAGATATCTTCGTATCCTAGCAATAGCGTTCTGACACTTCTTAAAACGCGATATCGCATCTCATTTCTATGTTTCATGATAAGATATAATATTCCTTGTGGAGTGTTATGTAAACCTCGCATTCAGTTCAAAAGAATGTAAATGCGACACTTCCTTCCTCGTGAATAGCGTTTGCAGATGTCCACGTATCGAAGCAATAGAGTTCTAATGCTTCTTAAAACGAAATATCGCATCTCATTTATGTGATTCATGATAATGTATAATATTCATTGCGAAGTGTTACGTATACCTCGTATTCAATTCAAAGGAATGTAAATGCGAAACTTCCATGCCTGGAAATAGAGTATCCAGATGTCTACGTGTCGTAGCAATAGGGTCCTAATGTTTGTTAAAACGCGATATCGCATCTCACGTCTATGTTTCATGATAAGCTATATTATTCATTGCGAAGTGTCATATATACCTCGCGTATACTTCAAATGAATGTTAATGCGACACGTCCTTTGCTAGGAAATAACGTTTGCAGATGTCTACGTATCGAAGCAATAGAGTTCTAGAGCTTCTTAAAACGCGATATCGCATCACATTTCTATGCTTCATGATAAGATATAATATTCATTGCGAATTGTTATGTAAACCTCGTCTACACTACAAAAGAATGTAAATGCCACACATCCTTGCTAGTAAATGCATTTCCCGATGTCTACGTATCGAATCAATGGAGTTCTAATGCTTCTTAAAACGCGATATCGCACCTCATTTCTATGTTATAGGATAAGATACAATATTCATTGCAAAGAATTATGTATACCTCGTCTACACTACAAACGTATGTAAATGCCACACTTCCTTGCTAGGAGATGCGTTTCCAAATGTCTACGTATCGAAGCAATAGAGTTCTAATGCTTCCTGAAATACGAATTATTATGTTATATTCATTATAAGATATAATATTCATTGCGAAGTGGTATGTATATCTCGTCAACACATCAAAAGAATGTAAATGCCACACATTCTTGCTAAGGAAATGCGATTCCAGATGTCTACGTATCGAAGCTATAAAGTTCTAATGCTTCTTAAAACGCGACATCGCATCTCATTTCTTTGTTTCATGATAGGATATAATATTCGTTGCGATATGTTACGTTTAACTGGTCTACACTACAAAAAAAATGTAAATTAAACACTTCCTTGCTAGGAAATAGCGTTTCCAGATTTCTACGTATCCAAGCAATAGAGTTCTAATGCTTCTTAAAACGCGATATCACAATTCATTTCTATGTCTCATGATAAGATATAATATTCCTAGCGAAGTGTTATGTATTCCTCGTCTACACTGCAAAACAATGCATGTGCCACACTTCTTGGCTAGGAAATTGCGTTTCTAGATTTCTACGCATCAAAGCAATAGATTTCTAACTCTTTATAAAACGCGATATCGCATATCAGTTCTAAGTCACATGATAAGATGTAATTTCAGTGCAACGCGTTATGTATATCTCCTCTACACTTCAAATGAATGTAAATGGATCACTTCCTTCCTACGGAATATCGTTTCTATATGTGAAGGTTTAGAAGCAATAGAGTTCTAATGCTTCGTAAAACGCGGCTGCGCATCTTACTTCTACATTTCATGATGAGATGTAATATTCATAGCATCGCGTAATGTTTATCTGCTTCTGCACATGAATTGTGTGTGAACCCCACACTTTCTTGCCCGGGGATAGAGTTTCTAGATTTCCAGGTGCCGAAGCATTTAATTTGTCATGCTTCATGCACCTCAATATCGCATTTCATATAAACAGTTCAAAGTAAGTTAACAGGTTGTAAAGCTCTATGCATCGCATTATGCTTATCTGCTTTTGTGCTTTATAATGCTCTGTGATGTGAGAAGGTCCTCAACCATCCTTAACCCCCTAAAGAGAAGACAAAAGTCCAGCGGCCCTGCAGGTGGGCCATGGGAGCGCAGCGCGCGAGGCCCTACGCGATTTAAATGATCAGGAGGATCCCCTCAGGGACAGCCAAGGGGGCGAGAAGAGTAAATCGCCGAAATCCACTGATCGATGGTCTCGAACAATACCGAAGCCTACAGCCCACTCCACCAAGGAGCCCCGAGGAGGATGCAGGAGACCCGAGGTCCACCAGCGAATTCAAGGAACCTGAAGAAGAGAACGTGAGAGCTTATTCGCTAAAGCGTCCCATTTCTTGTGTCGCATATTGTATATTGTATCTTATATCGTGAAGCGAGTTATGATACCCGGTAATTTGCGGCGTGTTGCGTAGTTTCCCGTAGCCCTTGTTAGTTAAACCCACGTCGAGACCATAAATAAACATGCCGTGACTTCAGTATCTCGCGACCTGAGTGTGTGTACTTGGCTAGGCGTAGTCGAGAAGAGGAGCATTTCGAAGTTTCAAGGGTTGTTTCGCCCCAGGGTTCCCGGGGTCGTGTAGTCTATCCCTTTGCTACTTTCTGAGCAGCTGGCGCCCAAGAAAAGTTGTACGTGAGCGGATACCTTGGAACGATAGATCGCTTTAGATTAAAGTACGTTTTACACCTTAAAGCATTTAGATAATTAACCCCTTCGAGCTTCCCTGACTTACTATATATAGGTTTCCGTCACAACTAATAGGAACCATCACTTTACATAGATATATAGAACACACATAGTTTTAAACGTAGAACTGAGAATTTGAGAACTTACTTTGAAACGTTAGTAGTGAGGAATTCCATCGGATTTCATAGAAATTCAGAACTTACTTGCTATGAAACATAGGCAGATAAGGGCCATCGCGTTGCTTAGAACTTTAGAACTTGCTTACTTCAACAAAGATTTCTATTGGCTTCGTCCGTTCTTTTAGAAGAGTTTTTGATAAACCACATACTTTTCACGCTTCTGATATCTTTGAAAGTTCGCGAGATGTAATCGTTTAAGTTTTAAAATGATTACTTAGTGTGGATTATTATTTAGTAACTCGCTCATAAACGAATCTGCATAGGATTTAATCCATAAGTTTTTAAGCCTGGAATTTATGCAGTTATTTGTTATTCACTTATTGCTCAAACGACAAAGATTCTGACCACTTCAAAATGGTTGACTTTCATCAATTTCCTTAAAAATTGAAATACTGCCCAACTGCTTGCATTAAAGACTGTAATTAAAGCTTTCGAAACATTTTACCTCTTATAGATGAATTCTGGAATTGAAATTGAATGTTTGACTTTTGTAACTCCTGTTTAGACATCTTTCTATTGGAATGTTCAAGTATTTTTCATATTCGTAATTATTAAAAATGTTTTACTTGATTCTTTAATTTAATATTTAGAATTTTCTGAGAAATATTTTTTATCGTAATGAACTATATAATTGCAATTATAATTCTTTATGAAATAATAATAACAGAAAGGTATGTATCCATTCTTGTAGTTTTGTAAAGAGTACTTAATCTTACTATCTAAAATGAAACATTGAGATCTGTTTACAATCTAATGGAATTTAATTACCTTTTGATTCAAATTCACAATGATAATCTTCCATAGTTCAACAATTTTGTGAGCTGTCCTCAGGAATCCGCAGCTCAGTGCTTATAAAATGAACGACACAAAGAACAGCCTAACCAAACGTATTCGAACCGATTTTTCAATACTAATCTTATCATGTTTAACTTATGCTGCAAACTGTTGAAATGCCCTTCGAAAAGTGTTTATTCACAGTGAAGTAAACGGTAAGTATTACGCCTTCCACCACTGACCAGACTGGACCAGACTTCCAAACATACAATACGTATGTTTCATTTACTATCAAAACCGTGAGTATTATCGCCTTTCTTTACTTTTTGTAACCTTCAATGCCTTCATGTTACAGATCGTTAAACTTGCTTTAAAATGCTCTATCGTATTACGGAAGAATGGACATACCAATTCATTTCAAAAAATGAAGGTAACCTTCATATGTCCAACATAACTCCACTTACAAAAAAACTATTTTCATCAACGGATGGCCCCTTTGTACTATGCAATTTTATATTAGCAAAAACTTCTATGAAACTTATAGTTTCGTGGATATCTGAGGTGCTAATTATTACTGCCCCACCCTGTATATTGTTATGGATGTGTCCAACAAGGGAACGATGAACAGAGTTAAATTTAATATTATGATGTTTATTATTTTACTTATAGTATATTTGTTTTTCTGGAATTTTGCCAAAAAACAATGTTCACGATGTCGACAGATATTTGCCTTAGAATTACAAAAGCCAACAATTTCGAAAGTAGAATATTACTTCACTTCGCTAACCGAATCATTGCGAACGTTAAGTAAAGTGCGTGCCTTTCAAAACAGTCAGATGCAAATTACGATACAACGTTTCCAAGAAATGGTACGTGCCACTGTTTTTTAATTTCCGTTTATTTAATCAAAGGAAATTTAATTGAAATATCCGCAAAATTTGAGGACAAAAAGTTATTGTAATTTTACGCAACATATATGATGGTGATAAAGGATAAGTATACGGAACTGAAAATGGAAAGTAGCGAGCAGAAAAAGAAACTGATGGAGATACAAAGTAGATTGATACATCCGTCAAATGATGATTCTAGGTTAATAAAATCTGTTAATTAAGGAACTATTGCAAAAATCAAGTAAAATCAATATTACTTCTGCTCAAAGGCTATAATAGAGTGGACCGAAATGGGTACAAAACAGGCAATTATATCTATACGTTCTATTCTATGCAAAGGCAAATATTTCAAAGAGAAAAGATGTGTTACTTACAAATTACTTATGTTCTTAGATATCTCACTAATTCAGGCTTCTTGTCTTGCAGAACTTATCATTCATGTAACATGTAAAGGGGTCGAAGAATAGTAAAAGATTTTTATATTTCATAGCCTCACTTGATACGTCGATTGGATCACGTAAAATATCGGACATTAATTGCATCTACATCTTCAGGCCTTAAATATATAATTGCAACAACATATTTAATAGCGTTTTAATAACATTTTTCTAATTGTTTATATCTATGTCTAATAAATATAATTTAATCGAATAAGTTGCTTTACCAAAGAATAAAAGTACCTGAGGCTTACAAATCGGAGCATTACATAACAAACGTGCATCACATATATAATATTACATGTAACAAAAGATGAAGACCAAAAAGATCGTACATAAGTTGAATCCACAATGCGGTCATAGAGATACAGAAACGGCAAAAATTCCAAACAATAATTTAAAAAATTCAAAAAGGGGGGAGTGAAAATCCATCTCCTTGACGATGATAAGGAACAAGTTTGCCTCATGCACTACAATATCCCAAACAGCCAGCGATTGGCACGCCAATGACAACGGATGGAACGAATTCCGTGACAGAACTGTGCTAACAAAGTGCTCCTACTCAGCTTTGGAAATGGCATACTGTTAGTACTGGGGCGGCATTCGTATCACGGCACTATTAAAGCACCGAGATATAGCACACGGGCTACACGGCCGTGACAATGACACTATCAGCTTATCATAGCTACACGCGTGGTTGTGGCGTAGGCTGACATTTACAAATGGGGTAGCTGTTTCCATAAAAATTATAAGCAAATATGAAAAATGACTAAACTGTGCAATTTATTTATTTTGATTCCAAAATAGATACACCGGCACAAAACAAAGATATAAGAACTCGATTTTATTATTTTCTATAAACTAGCTCGGTAGGGCGATTTTTTCCATAAAGTCGATAATTACTTTGTCATAAATATATATACACTTATTTTATATATATTTTCTTCAATTTATTGTTGCAAATTCATGCAATTGAGGGTTACATTAAATACAATGACAGCATGTTATTTCAAAAATTACAAGGCGAAGTTAGGGACGCAACAGCATGAATTTTTATTTTATAAGTAATATTTTTTTATAAATAATATTTTTAGTCTATGATGGATTGAAAGAAATATATACGACTCGCTCAATAACTATAAATATAGGAAAACGACCATCAAAATGTCTATCAAATCTCTTATGCTGAACATCTACTGACATCTAACGGTTCTAATTTGTATGAAAGCACAGGTTCCCCATTGCCAAATGTGATCCTGCGTCATTGCTGAGGAGATTCATGAATGGAGCGATGATACGCGTGTCACCGTGGTGCTGGTGCTGCTCGATTCGCTTGTGTAGAAGGTGCTGGTAACACGTTCTGGCATTTTAGTTAACGAATCCGGTCACAGATGACTACGAATCAGTTGACACTCCTCGGAAGTGGCAATATAGTGCCGGCATGGTGGCGCTACCATCTTGCCGCTTGTTATCTGGGATGCATTTTAGTGCATTATTCGGAATTGAATTTGAACACATAGCTACATAATCGCAAATTTGTATGTACTGTGACGTGGTGACGTCACAAGGCTCGCTCCCCCCCCCCCCTGCTTCGGTTAGACTAGCTCGCAGATCACCACCCATGCGAGAAGCGCGACACGGACCATGGCGATAGCTGTATTTGCGAGGAGCGTGATATACACGATGGTAGAACCTTCCCCCCCCCCCCCCCCCCGTTCGTTTCTCTCTCTCCGTTCGACGGATAAGACTGGCGAGCTGATGGAAGAAGCGACCCATAAGACGCCTCTTCGGCGGATAATAAGACCGCAGGTTCGCGGAAGGGCTGTGCGCCGAGGTAGCGTGACGGGCTCGACGGTGGAGGAGTCCGGAAGTGAGCAAGAAGAGACCCTGAAGCCCGAGGGATACGATCCAGAGCTCTGCAACGATAAGACCGCTGCCATAGTCCATGGAGACAAACAGGATGGTTCTCGGGTGTGAGAAGGACCTCTACCCCTCCCCTGAGCCCATGGAGAGGAAAACTCAAGATGCGCAACGGAATTGCAGGTGAGCCGTGGAAAGCGCGGCGCGCGACACGCGCCGCAGTTCAAATAATCCAGAGGACCCCCTCTAGACACACCAGAGGGGGCGATCAGGGAAGATCGCCGAAATCCACCGATCGATGCCCCGAACAATACCGAAGTGTATGGCCCTACCCCATCAAGGAGCCCTAAGGAGGATCTAAGGGGATCCGAAGACCCCCAGAAAACCTATATAATGAGCTAGCCAGCACGAAGACAGCCTCTTATTCTTCTGAACGACATAGCGACTACTTAGCGAGCAACCGAGCAAGCAATTATACGGAGCGATTCGAAGGAGAGAGAGAGAGAGAGAGAGAGAGAGAGAGGTAGACGGACTGAACGAGGTCCATACTTGTTGGAAACGAGAACGTGAGTCCTTATACGCTAAAGCGTCCCATTTGTTCCCTGCCGCAATTGTGATATCGCGTATTGTAATTTGTATTGTATAACGGGTGGTGATCCCCGGTCATTCGCGGCGTGTCGTATACCCTTTTGTAATACCGCGTCGAGGCAATCTAGAAAGAAGCCGTGAGTTCAGTATCCCGCGACCCTAATTTGCGCACTCGGCTAGAAGCAGTCGAGCGAAAGAGTATTTCGAAATTTCGAGGGTTATCTTGCACCGGGTTTCCCCGGGTTGCGTGGTTCATTAGTTTTTGCTACTTCTTGAGTAGCTGGCGCCCAAAAAGTCCCAGCCTCGCAGCTTCGAAATACTTGCTGGATAGGAAATTTATTGCTCTGTACTTCGCGTTGCCGAAGCACGCGGATATTCTGTACCCCGATATAACCCCGGACTAAACTTCTGGATACCCCGTTATTATTGGTTCTATATACCCTTTTCTTGCGGATTGTAACGGGAAAAACCGCCACAGTACATAATTATACATGATTGCATAAAAAGGATGTCATATACTTTTATAATCAATGCGATATAAGAATATAAAACGATGAACTATCCACTCCCATCAGGAGTAAAAACAATGTTTGGTACGCAAAGTTCATTGCAAAATATAATCAAGCAGTTAATATATCAAATCACTGCACACAATAAATCACTGAATGTATAATGATATGAATAGTAAGAAAAACATATTTACCTGTTAGATGTTTATAAATTCAAATTTAAAAGTCCAAGTCACATTTAATATATTATTGTTTAACAAGGTGATTTAATGTTGTTTCAAATAGGCGTGCAGAACTAGCTCGTACTTCTGTCAATGTAATTTCATTCGAAAAATACAAAGGATAAGAGGAAATATTCTTCAATATATAACATATATAAATCAACGGATGCTAGAGAGAACACTCGATCTCGGTGTAACGAGACCGGGGCGTCATCCTGCAGTAATCGTATAACGCCTGTTCCGAGATGGTGTAGAGAGTAAATGTGGAGGGTGAAAAGCATAAAATAACAACAATGTAACTAAAGAGAAAGAGAAAGAGAATATGTGGAAGCATTGCATTTATTAAGAGGAAATACTAGAAATATCAAACAACAGATTATATACCATACTGTAAGGGTAACTAAAAAAATCGAGAAACTTAAAAAGAAAATAATAATTTAGATTGAGCGAATCAATATCACTGATCCCGGCAAGCTTAATGGAAAACGCATAACGATGAATCGGTTAGAGTATAAGATAGATATTGGTCGCGGTTTGAGTGACCCTGGGAATCCTTTGCCCGCATCAGGACAGGCAGTAGGATGGTGGAGAGCCTGCCCTCCTGTTGCTTGGATCTATAGAATTCACATTCTATTGTAGAGTAGAAGCATATAATTATAATGCTTTTCATAGAAGATTACAGCTTACTTAATTCGAAACGTTGAAATGAGATGAGTCATGGCATTGTATAATGCATTAGTACTCTATTGTCTCGACATGTAGACACTACGAAGGGCAATCCTGTTGCATGGAGCTGTAGAATTTACATTCTTATGAAGCTTTAAAGCAGATAAGCATAGAGCTATGCATAAGAGATTACAGCATTCTTACTTTGGAACGATGAAATGGGATGCGCCAGCGTATTGCATGGAGAATTCTAGCTCGATTGCTTTAACAGACAGACACTACGAAGCGCCATGCCGTTGCATGGAATTATATAGTTCACATTCTATTGAAGACCTCTAACAGTTAAGCACAATGTTATGGACATATGATTACAGATTCTTTGCATTGAAACGTTGAAATGAGATGCGACATCGCGCTGCATGAAGTATTAGAAATGTCTTGCTTGGACCCGCAGAGATCTGGAAACGATATTCTGTTGCAAGTAAGTATAGGATTCACATCCTTCTAAGGTCTAGATGCAGACAAATGTAACATATTGCATAGAACATTGCAATTTACCATGAATCATTGAAATGACGTGCGACATCGTGTTGAATGAAGCAATAGAACTCTATTGTTCCGATAAGTAAACAAATGGAAACTCTATTTCCGAGCAGGGAAGTGTGGCATTTACACCCTTTTGGAGTGTAGACGAGGTATACATAACAATTCGCAATGAATATTATATCTTATCATGAAACATAGAAATGAGATGCGATATCGCGATTTAAGAAGCATTAGAACTCTATTGCTTCGATACGTAGGCATCTGGAAACGCATTTCCTAGCAAGAAAGTGTGGCATTTACATTCTTTCGAAGTGTAGACGAGGTATACATAACACTTCGCAATGGATACTATGTCGTATCGTAAACATAGAAATGATATGCGATATCGCGTTTTAAGAAGCCCTAGATCTCCATTGCTTCGATACGTAGGTATCTCGATACGCTATTTGCAAGCAAGGAAGTGTGGCACTTACACTCTTCCGAAGTCTAGACAAGGTGTACATAATCCTTTCCAATGAATATTATATCTTATCATGGAAAATTGAAATGGGGTGCGATATCGCGTTTAAAGACTTAGAGCCTTATTGCTACGATACGTAGACATCTGGAAACGCTGTTTCCAAGCAAAGAAGTGTGGCTTTTACGTTCTTTTGAAGTGTAGACGAGGTACACATAACACTTCGCAATGACTATAATATCTTATCATGAAACATAGAAATTAGATGCGATATCGCGTTATAAGAAGCATTAGAACTCTATTGCTCCGATACGTAGACATCTGGAAACGCTATTTCCTAGCAAGCAAGTGTCGCATTTACATTCTTCTGAAGTGAATACGAGGCATACATGACACTTCGCAATGATTAATAGATCTTATCATGAAACATAGAAATGAGACGCGATATCGTGTTTTAAGAAGTGTCAGAACTCTATTTCTACGATACGAAGGCATCTGCAATCGCCATTTCCTAGCAAGGAAGTGTCGCATTCACATTCATTTGAAGTGAATACGAGGTATAAGTGACACTTCGCAATGAATAATAGATCTTATCATGAAACATAGAAATGAGATGCGATATCGTGTTTTAAGAAGCTTTAGAACTCTATTGCTTCGATACGTAGACATTTGCAAACGCTATTTCCTAGCAAGCAAGTGTCTCATTTACATTCTTTTGAAATGAATACGAGGTATACATGGCACTTCGGAATGGATATTATATCTTACCATGAAACATAGGAATGAGATGCGACGTCGCGTTTTAAGAAGCATTAGGGCACTATTGCTTCGATACGTAGATATCTGCAAACGCTATTACCTATCAAGGAAGTGTCCCATTTACATTCTTTTGAAGTGAATACGAGGTATACATGACACTTCGCAATGAATATGATACCGTATCATGAAACATAGAAGTGAGATGCGATGTCGTGCTTTAAGAAGTGTCAGAACTCTATTTCTACGATACGAAGACATCTGCAAACGCTATTTCCTAGCAAGGAACTGTCGCATTTACATTCTTTACATGTGAATACGAGGAATACATGACACTTCGCAACGAATATTATATCTTATCATGAAACATAGTAATGAGATGCGATATCTCATTTTAAGAAGCATTAGAGCTCTATTGCTTCGATACATAGACATCTATTTCCTAGCAAGGAAGTGTCGCATTTACATTCATTTGAAGTGAATACGAGGTATAAGTGACACTTCGCAATGAATAATAGATCTTATCATGAAACATAGAAATGAGATGCGATATCGTGTTTTAAGAAGCATTAGAGCTCTATTACTTCGATACATACATATCTGCAAACGCTGTTTCCTAGCAAGAAAGTGTCGCCTTTACTTTCTTTTGGAGTGAATACGAGCCATAAGTGATACTTCGCAATGAATAATAGGTCTTATCATGAAACATAGAAATGAGATGCGATATCGTGGTTTAAGAAGCTTTAGAACTCTATTGCTTCGATACGTGGACATTTGCAAACGCTATTTCCTAGCAAGGAAGTGTCGCATTTACATTCCTTACATGTGAATACGAGGAATACATGACACTTAGCAATGAATATTATATCTTGTCATGAAACATAGAAATGAGATGCGATATCCCGTTTTAAGAAGTAATGAACTCTATTGCTACGATACGTATATATCTGCAAACACTACTTCCTACTAAGCAATAGTCGCATTTACATTCTTTTGAAGTGAATACGAGGTATACATAACACTTCGCAATGAATATTATATCTTATCACGAAACATATAAATGGGAAGCGATATCGCGATTTAAGTAGCATTAGAACTCTATTGCTACGATACATAGACAACTGCAAACGCTATTTCCTAGCAAGCAATAGTCGCATTTACTTTCTTTTGAATTGAATACGAGGTATACATGACACTTCGCAATGAATATTATATCTTATCACAAAGGATATAAATGCGATGCGATATCGCGATTGAAGTAGCATTGGAACTCTATTGCTACGATACGTAGACATCTGCAAACGCTATTTCCTAGCAAGCAATAGTCGCATTTACATTCTTTTGAAGTGAATACGAGGTATACATGACACTTCGCAATGAATATTATATCTTATCAAGAAACATAGAAATGAGATGCGATATCTCGATTTAAGTAGCATTAGAACACTTTTGCTACGATACGCAGACATCTGCAAACGCTAATTCTTAGCAAGGAATTGTCGCATTTACATTCGTTTAAAGTGAATACGAGGTATACATGACACTTCGCAATGAATATTATATCTTATCATGAAGCATAAAATTGAGATGCGATATCGCGTCTTGAGAAGCATTAGAAATCTATTGCAACGATATGTAGATATCTGCAAACGCTATTTCATAGCAAGGAATAGTCGCATTTAAATTCTTTTGAAGTGAATACGAGGTATACTTGACACTTCGCAATGAACATTATGTCTTATCATGATACATAGAAATGAGATGCGATATCGCGATTTAAGTAGGATTACAACTATATTGCTACGATACGTAGACATCTGAATACGCCATTTCCTAGCAAGCAACAGTCGCATTTACATTCTTTTGAAGTGAATACGAGGTATACATGACAATTCTCAATGAATATTATATCTTATCACGAAACATAGAAATTAGATGCGATATTGAGTTTTAAGAAGCATTAGAACTCTATGGCCTCGATGCGGAGACATCTGAATACGCTATTTCCTAGCAAGGAAGTGTCGCATTTACATTCGTTTGGAGTGAATACGAAGCATGCATGACACATCGCAATGAATATTATATCTTATCACGAAACATATAAATGAGATGCGATATCGCGATTTAAGTAGCATCAGAACTCTATTGCTACGATACGTAGGCATCTGCAAACGCTATTTCCTAGCAAGCAGTAGTCGCATTTACTTTCTTTTGAATTGAATACGAGGTGTACATGACACTTCGCAATGAATATTATATCTTATCACAATACATAGAAATGAGATGCGATATCGCGATTTAAGTAGGATTACAACTCTATTGCTACGATACGTAGACATCTGAATACGCCATTTTCTAGCAAGCAACAGTCGCATTTACATTCTTTTGAAGTGAATACGAGGTATACATGACAATTCGCAATGAATATTATATCTTATCACGAAACATAGAAATTAGATGCGATATTGAGTTTTAAGAAGCATTAGAACTCTATGGCCTCGATGCGGAGACATCTGAATACGCTATTTCCTAGCAAGGAAGTGTCGCATTTTCATTCGTTTGGAGTGAATACGAAGCATGCATGAAACATCGCAATGAATATTATATCTTATCACGAAACATAGAAATGAGATGCGATATCGTGATGTAAGAAGCATTAGAACTCTATTGCTACGATACGTAGGCATCTGCAAACGCTATGCCCTAGCAAGGAATAGTCGCATTTACATTCTTTTGTAGTGAATACGAGGTATACATGGGCACTTTGCAATGAATATTATATCTTATCATGCAACATAGAAATATGATGCGGTATAGCGTTTTACGATGCATTAGAACTCTATTGCTACGATACGTAGGCATCTGCAAGCGCTATGCTCTAGCAAGGAATAGTCGCATTTACATTCTTTTGAAGTGAATACGAGGCATACATGACACTTCGCAATGAATATTATACCTAATCATGAAACATAAAAGTGAGATGCGATATGGCATTTTAAGCAGTATTAGATCTCTATTGCTACGATACGTAGACATCTGCAAACTCTATTTTCTAGCAAGGAAGTGTCGCATTTACATTCTTTTGAAGTGAATACGAGGTGTACATGACACTTCGCAATGAATATTATATCTTATCATGAAACAGAGAAGAGAGATGCGATATCGCGTTTTAAGAAGCATTAGAATGCTATTGCCTCGACGCGTAGACATCTGCAGACGCTATTTCCTAGCATGGAAGTGTCGCATTTACATTCTTTTGTATTGAATACGAGGTGTACATGACACTTCGCAATGAATATTATATCATATCACGAAACATAGAAATGAGATGCGATATCGAGTATTGAGAAGCATGAGAACTCTAATGCTACGATAAGTAGCCATCTGCAAACGCTACTTCCTAGCAAGAAAGTGTCGCATTTACATTCATTTGAAGTAGATGCGAGGTATACATAACACTGCCCAATGAATATCATCTCTTATCACGGAACATAGAAGTGAGATGCGATATGGCGTTTTAAGAAGCATTAGAACTCTATTGCTTCGATACGTAGATTTCTGGAAACTCTATTTCCTAGCATGGAAGTGTCGCATTTACATTCTTTTGAAACGAATACGAGGTATACATAACACTGCACAATGAATATTATATCTTATCATGAAACATAGAAATGAGATGCGATATCGCGTTTTAAGAAGCATTGGAACCCTATTGCTATGATACGTAGACATCTGCAAACGCTATTTCGTAGCAAGGAAGTGTCGCATTTACATTCTTTTGATGTGAATACGAAGTAGACATAACACTCCGCAATGAATATTATATCTTATCACGGAACATAGAAATGAGATGCGATATGGCGTCTTAAGAAGCATTAGAACCCTATTGCTTCGATACGTAGACATCTGGAGCCGCTTTTTCCTAGAAAGGAAGTGTCGCATTTACATTCATTTGAAGTGTAGACGAGGAATACACAACACTTCGCAATGAATATTATATCTTATCATGAGACATAGAAGTGAGATGCGATATCGCGTTTTAAGATGCATTTGAACTCTATTGCTTCAATACGTAACCATCTGCAAACGCTACTTCTTAGCAAGGAAGTGTCGCATTTTCATTCATTTGAAGTGCATGCGAGGTATACATGACACTTTGCAATGGATATTATATCTTATCATGAAACAGAAATGAGATGCGATATCGCGTTTTGCGAAGCAATAGAACTCTAATGCCACGATAAGTAGAGACATCAGCAAACGCTATTTCCTAGCTAGGAAGTGTTGCATTTACATTGTTTTTAAGCGAATACAAGGTGTACATAACACTCCACAATGAATACTATATCTTATCATGAAACATAGGAATGAGATGCGATATCGCGATTTAAGATGCATTAGAACCCTATTGCTACGATAAGTAGACATCTGCAAACGATATTTCCTAGCAAGGAAGTGTCGCAATTACATTCATTTTAAGTTTATGCGAGGTATACATGACACTTCGCTATAAATATTATATCTTATCATGAAACAGAAAAATGAGATGAGACATCTCGTTTTAAGAAGCATTAGAACTCTATTGTTTCGATACGTATACATCTGGAAACGCCATTTCCTAGCAAGGAAGTGTCGAATTTACATTCTTTTGATGTGTAAACGAGGTATACATAACACTTCGCAATCAATATTATATCTTACCATCAAACATAGAAATGAGATGCGATATCTCGTTTCAAGAAGCATTAGAACACTATTGCTTCGTTTCGTTGATATCTGGAAACGCTATTTCCTAGCAAGGACGTATGACATTAACATTCATTTGATGTGTACACGATGTATACATAACACGTACACGTGTATATACACGTATATACACGTGTATACGTACACGATGTATACGCAATAAATATTATTTCCTATCATGAAACATAGAATTGAGATGCGATGTCTCGTTTAATGAAGCATTAGAACTGCATTGCTTCCATACGTTGACATCTGAAATCGCATTTCCTTGCAAGGAAGTGTGGCATTTATATTCATTTGAAGTGTAGACGAGGAATACATAACACTTCGCAATGAATATTATATCTTATCATGAGACATAGGAATGAGATGCTATATCCCGTTTATAGAAGCATTAGAACTCTACTGCTTCGATACGTAGACATCTGGGAACGCTATTTCCTAGCTAGGTAGTGTCGCATTTGCATTCTTTTGAAGTGAATACGAGGTATACATGAAACTTCGCAATGAATATTATATCTTATCATGAAACATAGGAATGAAATGCGATATCGGGATTTAGGAAGCATTAGAAATCTACTGCTTCGATACGTAGACATCTGGGAACGCTATTTCCTAGCAAGGAAGTGTCACACTTACATTCTTTTGAAACGAATACGAGGTATGCATGAGAAATCGCAATGAATATTATATCTTATCATGAAGCATGGATGTGAGTTGCGATGTCGTGTTTTAAGAAGCATCAGAACTCCATTGCTACGTTACGTAGACATCTGGAACGCTAATTCCTAGCAAAGAAGTGTCGCATTTACATTCCTTTGAAGTGAATACAAGTAAAACATGACACTTCGCAATGAATATTATATCTTGTCATGAAACATAGAAATGAGATGCGATATCGCGTTTTAAAAAGCAATAGAACCCTATTACTACGATACGTAGACATCTGCAAACGCTATTTCCAAGCAAGAAAGTGTCGCATTTACACTCTTTTGAAGTGAATACGAGGTATACATCACATACCACAATAAATATTATATCTTTTCATGAAACATAGAATTGAGATGCGATATCGCGTTTTAAAAAGCAATAGAACCCTATTGCTACGATACGCAGACATCTGCAAACGCTATTTTCTAGCAAGGATGTGTCGCACTTACATTCTTTTGAAGTGAATACGAGGTATACATCACACACCACAATGCATATTATATCTTATCATGAAACATAGAATTGAGATGCGATTTCGCGTTTTAAACAGCAATAGAACCCTATTGCTACGATACGTAGACATCTGCAAACGCTATTTCCTGGCAAGGAAGTGTTTCATTTACATTCATTTGAAGTGTATGCGAGGTATACATGACACTTCGCAATGAATAATATATCTTATCATGATACATAGAAATGAGATGCGATATCGCGTTTTAAGATGCATTTGAACTCTATTGCTTCGATACGTAGACATCTGGAAACGCTATTTCCTAGGAGGGAAGTGTCGCATTTACATTCTTTTGAAGTGAATACAAGGTATACATGACACCTTGCAATGAATATTATATCTTATCACGAAGCATATCAATGAGATGCGATATCGCGATTTAAGTAGCATTTGAACTCTATTGCTACGATACGTAGACATCTGCAAGCGCTATTTCCCAGCAAGGAATAGTCGCATTTACATTCTTTTGAAGTGCGTATGAGGTATACATGACACTTCGCAATGAATATTATATCTTGTCACGAAGCATATCAATGAGATGCGATATCGCGATTTAAGTAGCATTAGAACTCTGTTGCTACGATACGTAGACATCTGCAAACGCTATTTCCTAGCAAGGAATAGTCGCATTTACATTCTTTTGAAGTACATACGAGGTATATATGACACTTCGCAATGAACATTATATGTTATCATGAGACAGAGAAATGAGATGCGATATTGCGTTTTATGATGAGTTAGAACACTATTGCTTCGATATGTATTGTGACGTGGTGACGTCATAAGGCTTGCTCACCCCCCCCCCCCCCCCTGCTTCGTTTAGATTAGCTCGCAGGTTCCCACCCATGCGAGAAGCGCGACACGCACAATCGCGATAGCTGTACTTGCGAGGAGCGTGTAATATGCGATGGTAGAACCTTCCCCCCCCCCCGTTCTTTTCTCTCTCACCGTTCTACGGATTAGACTGGCGGGCTGATTGAAGAAGCGTCCCAGGAGACACTCCTTCGGCGGATTAAAATACCGTAGGTTCGCGGAAGGGCTGTGCGCCGAGGTAGCGTGACGGGCTCGACGGTGGAGGAGTCGGGAAGTGAGCAGGAAGAAACCCTGAAGCCTGTGGGATACTCCTCCCTGCAACGATACGACCGTTGCCATAGCCCATGGAGTCGAACAGGGTGGACTCCGGGTGTGAGAAGAACCTCCACCCCTCCCCTGAGCCCATGAAGAGGAAAATGCAAGATGCGCAGCGGAACTGCAGGTGAGCCGTGGAAAGCGCTGCGCGCGACACGCGCCGCAGTTCAAATAATCCAGTGGACCCCCTCTAGACACACCAGAGGGGGCGATCAGGGAAGATCACCGAAATCCACCGATCGATGCCCCGAATAATACCGAAGCATATAGCCCTAACCAACCAAGGAGCCCTAAGGAGGATCTAAGGGGATGCGAAGACCCCCAGCAAACCTATATAACGAGCTAGCCAGCATGAAGATAGCCTCTACTTCTTAGCGATTTCTTAGCGACTACTTAGAGACGACTTAGCGAAGACTTAGCGAAGACATAGCGAGCAACCTAGCAAACGATTGTACGGAGCGATTTGGAGGAGAGAGAGAGAGAGAGAGAGAGAGAGAAAGAGAGAGAAGGACAGAGCGAGATCCAGAATTATTGGAGGCGAGAGCGTGAGTCCTTATACGCTAAAGCGTCCCATTTTTTCCTGCCGCATTTCTGATATCGCGTATTGTATTTTGTATCGTATAACGGGTGGTGATCCCCGATCATTCGCGACGTGTCGCATAACATTTCGGAGTATTTCGAAACAAGGAGTATTTCGAAACTTCGAGGGTTATCTTGCACCAGGTTTCCCCGGGTTGCGTGGTCTACTAGTTTTGTTACTTCTTGAGTAGCTGGAGCCCAAAGAGTCCCAGCCTCGCAGCTTCGAAATACTCGCTGGTTAGGAAATACTTTGATCTTTACTTGGCGATGGCGAATCCGCGCACGGTCGCATCGCGCGGATACTTTGTACCCCGGATTAAACTCCTGCATACCCCTTTATTATTAGTTCTATATACCCTCTTTCTTGCGGCTTGTAACGGGAAAACACGTCACAGTAGACATCGAAGGACGCTATTCCGTTCCAAAGATGTGTGGGATTTACATTCTTTTGAAGTGTTGACGAGATATACATTACGCCTTGATATATATTATTATATTGGTATAGCATCTTATCATGAAACATAGGAATGTGGTGCGATGTCACCTTCTATGAAGAGTTACAACTCTATAGCTTCGATACGTAGACATCTAGAAACGCTATTCCGTCGCAAGTATGTGTGTGATTAACATTCTCTTGAAGTATTGGCGAGATATACGTTACGGGTTGCATTGATTTACATCCTATCATGACAAACAACTACACTGCTACGGAATAGTGTTTCTAGATCCCTACGTATGGAATCAGTAGGGCTCCAATGCTTCTTAAAACGCGATAATGCATCTCATTTCTATGTTTCATGACAAGATATAATATTCATTGCGAAGTGTCACGTTTTCCTCGTATTCACTTCAAAAGAATGTAAATGCGACACATCCTTCCTAGGAAATAGAGTTTGCAGATGTCTACGTATCGTAGCAATAGGGTTCTAGTGTTTCTAAAACGCGATATCGCATCACACTCCTATGTTTCATGATAGGGTATAATATCCATTGCGAAATGTGATGTATACCTCGTATTCGCTTCAAAAGAATGTAAATGCGACACTTATTTGCTAGGAAATAGCGTTTCCAGATGTCTAAGTATCGAAACAATAGAGTTCCAATACTTCATAAAACGTGATGTCGCACCTCATTTCCCTGTTTCATGATAAGATATAATATTCATTGCGAAGTGTCACGTATACCTCGTATCCACTTCATAGGAATATAAATGCGACACTGCCTTGCTAGGAAATAGCGTTTCCAGATATCTACGTACCGTAGCAATAGATTTCTTATGCTCCTTAAAACGGGA
This sequence comes from Xylocopa sonorina, assembly GCF_050948175.1. NCBI lineage: Eukaryota > Metazoa > Arthropoda > Insecta > Hymenoptera > Apidae > Xylocopa > Xylocopa sonorina. Next base: position 81,174 of record NW_027490260.1, on the reverse strand, counting down.
TATCGCATCTCATTTCTATGTTTCATGACAAGAAATAATATTCATTGCGAAGTGTCATGTATAGCTCGTATGTACTTCAAAAGAATGTAAATGCGACACTTCCTTGCTAAGAAGTAGCGTTTCCGGATGTCTATGTATCGAAACAATAGAGTTCTAGTGCTTCTTAAAACGAGATGTCGCACCCCATTTCCCTGTTTCATGATAAGATATAATATTCATTGCGAAGTGTCATGTATACCTCGTATTCACTAAAAAAGAATGTAAATGCGACACTTCCTTGCTAGGAAATAGCGTTTGAAGATGTCTACGAATCGAAGCAGTAGAGCTCTAATGCTTCTTAAAACGGGATATCCCATCTCATTTCCATGTTTCGTGATAAGATATCATAATCACTGTGGAGTGTTATGTATACCTCGCATTCACTTCAAGAGAATGTAAGTACGACACTTCCTTGCTAGGAAATAACATTTGCAGATGTCTACACATCGTAGCAATAGAGTTCTAGTGCTTCTTAAGTCGCGATATCGCATCTCTCTTCTATGTTTCGAGATATGATACAACATTCATTGCGAAGTGTTATGTATACCTCGTGTTATCTTCAAAAGAATGTAAATGCGGCACTTCCATGCTAGAAAATAGCGTTTGCAGATGTCCACGTATCGTAGGAATAGAGTTCTAGTGCTTCTTAAATCGCGAAATCGCATCTCACTTCTATGTTTCGAGATAAGATATAGTATTCATTGCGAAGTGTCATGTATACCTCGTATTAACTTCAAAAGAATGTAAATGCGACACTTCCATGCTAGGAAGTAGCGTTTCCAGATGTTTAGGTATCGAAGGAATAGAGTTCTAATGCTTCTTAACACGAGATGTCGCATTTCATTTCTATGTTTCGTGATAAGATATATTATTCATTGTGGAGTGTTATGTATACCTCGTATTCACTACAAAAGAATGTAATTGCAACACTTCCCTGCTAGGAAGTAGAGTTTGCAGATGTCTACGTATCGAAGCAATAGGGTTCTAATGCTTCTCAAAACGCGATGTTGCATCCCATTTCTATGGTTCATGATCAGATATAATATTCATTGCGAATTGTCATGTATACCTCGTATTCACTTCAGATGAATGTAAATGCGATACTTCCATGCTAGGAAATATTGTTTGCAGATGTCTACGTATCGTAGCAATAGAGTTCTAATGCTTCTTAAAACGCGATATCGCATCTCACTTCTATGTTTCATGATAAGATATAATATTCATTGCGAAGTGTCATGTATACCTCGTATTAACATCAAAAGAATGTAAGTGCGACACTTACATGCTAGGAAATAGCGTTTGCAGATGTCTACGTATCGTAGCAATAGAGTTCTAATGCTTCTTAAAACGAGATGTCGCATTTCATTTCTATGTTTCGTGATAAGATATAATATTCATTGTGGAGTGTTATGTATACCTCGTATTCACTTCAAAAGAATGTAAACGCGACACTTGTATGCTAGGAAATAGCGTTTGCAGATGTCTACGTATCGTAGCAATGGAGTTCTAATGCTTCCTAAAATGCGATATCGCGTCTCACTCCTATGTTTCATGATAAGATATAATATTCATTACGAAGTGTCATGTACACCTCGTATTCATTTCAAAAGAATGTAATTGCGACACTTCCCTGCTAGGAAGTAGAGTTTGCAGATGTCTACGTATCGAAGCAATAGGGTTCTAATGCCTCTTAAAACGCGATATCGCATCTCACTTCTATGTTTCGTGATAAGATATAATATTCCTTACGAAGTGTCATGCATACCTCGTATTCACTTCAAATGAATAGAAATGCGACACTTACATGCTAGGAAATAGCGTTTGCAGATGTCTACGTGTCGTAGCAATAGAGTTCTAATGCTTCTTAAAACGAGATGTCGCATTTCATTTCTATGATTCGCGATAAGATATAATATTCATTGTAGAGTGTTATGTATACTTCGTATTCACTTCAAAACAATGTAAATGCGACACTTCCTTGCTAGGAAATATTGTTTGCAGATGTCTACGTTTCGTAGCAATAGAGTTCTAATGCTTCTTAAAACGCGATATCGCATCTCACTTCTATGTTTCATGATAAGATATAATATTAATTGCGAAGTGTCATGTATACCTCGTATTCATTTCAAATGAATGTAAATGTGACACTTGCATGCTAGGAAATATTGTTTGCAGATGTCTACGTATCGAAGCAATAGGATTCTAATGCTTCTTCAAACGCGATATCGCATCTCACTTCTATGTTTCATGATAAGATATAATATTCATTGCGAAGTGTCATGTATACCTCGTATTCACTTCAAATGAATGTAAATGCGACACTTTCATGCTAGGAAATAACGTTTGCAGATGTCTACGTATCGTAGCAATAGAGTTCTAATGCTTCTTAGCACGAGATGTCGCATTTCATTTCTATGTTTCGTGATAAGATATATTATTCATTGTGGAGTGTTATGTATACCTCGTATTCACTTCAAAAGAATGTAAATGCGACGCTTCCTTGCTAGGAAATAACATTCGCAGATGTCTACGCATCGTAGCAATAGAGTTCTAGCGCTTCTTAAATCGCGATATCGCATCTCACTTCTATGTTTCGAGATAAGATATGATATTTATTGCGAAGTGTCATGTATACCTCGTATTCCCTTCAAAAGAATGTAAATGTGACACTTGCATGCTAGGAAATATTGTTTGCAGATGTCTACGTATCGTAGCAATAGGTTTCTAATGCTTCTTCAAACGCGATATCGCATCTCACTTCTATGTTTCATGATAAGATATAATATTCATTGCGAAGTCTCATGTATACCTCGTATTCACTTCAAAAGAATGTAAATGAGACACTTGCATGCTAGGAAATAGCGTTTGCAGATGTCTACGTATCGTAGCAATAGAGTTCTAATGCTTCTTAAAACGCGATATCGCATTTCATTTCAATGTTTCGTGATAAGATATAATATTCATTGTGGAGTGTTATGTATACCTCGTATTCACTTCAAAAGAATGTAAATGCGACGCTTCCTTGCTAGGAAATAACATTCGCAGATGTCTACGTATCGTAGCAATAGATTTCTAATGCTTCTTAGAACGAGATGTCGCATCTCATTTCTATGTTTCATAACCAGATATAATATTCATTGCGAAGTGTTATGTATACCTCGTATTCACTTCAAAAGAATGTAAATGCGACACTTACTTGCTAGGAAATAGCGTTTGCAGATGTCTACGTATCGTAGCAATAGAGTTCCAATGCTTCTTAAAACGAGATGTCGCATTTCATTTCTATGTTTCGTGATAAGATATAATATTCATTGTAGAGTACTATGTATACTTGGTATTCACTTCAAAAGAATGTAAATGCGACGCTTCCTTGCTAGGAAATAACATTCGCAGATGTCTACGCATCGTAGCAATAGAGTTCTAGCGCTTCTTGAATCGCGATATCGCATCTCACTTCTATGTTTCGAGATAAGATATGATATTCATTGCGAAGTGTCATGTATACCTCGTATTCCCTTCAAAAGAATGTAAATGTGACACTTGCATGCTAGGAAATATTGTTTGCAGATGTCTACGTATCGTAGCAATAGGTTTCTAATGCTTCTTCAAACGCGATATCGCATCTCACTTCTATGTTTCATGAAAAGATATAATAATCATTGCGAAGTGTCATGTATACCTCGTATACACTTCAAAAGGATGTAAATGAGACACTTGCATGCTAGGAAATAGCGTTTGCAGATGTCTACGTATCGTAGCAATAGAGTTCTAATGCTTCTTAAAACGCGATATCGCATTTCATTTCAATGTTTCGTGATAAGATATAATATTCATTTTCGAGTGTTATGTATACTTCGTATTCACTTCAAAAGAATGTAAATTAGACATTTCCATGCTAGGAAATAGCATTTGCAGATGTCTACGTATCGTAGCAATAGAGTTCTAATGCTTCTTAAAACGCGATATCGCATCTCACTTCTATGTTTCGAGATAAGATATGATATTCATTGCGAAGTGTCATGTATACCTCGTATTCATTTCAAAAGAATGTAAATGTGACACTTGCATGCTAGGAAATATTGTTTTCAGATGTCTACGTATCGTAGCAATAGGGTTCTAATGCTTCTTCAAACGCGATATCGCATCTCACTTCTATGTTTCATGATAAGATATAATACTCATTACGAAGTGTCATGTATACCTCGTATTCACTTCAAAAGAATGTAATTGCGACACTTCCCTGCTAGGAAGTAGAGTTTGCAGATGTCTACGTATCGAAGCAATAGGGTTCTAATGCTTCTCAGAACGCGATGTCGCATCTCATTTCTATGCTTCATGATCAGATATAACATTCATTTTGAAGTGTTATGTACACCTCGTACTCACTTCAAAAGAATGTAAATGAGACACTTCCATGCTAGGAAGTAGCGTTTGCAGATGTCTACGTATCGTAGCAATAGAGTTCTAATGCTTCTTAGAACGAGATGTCGCATCTCATTTCTATGTTTCATGACCAGATATAATATTCATTGCGAAGTGTCATGTATACCTCGATTTGACTTCACAAGAATGTAAATGCGACACTTCCTAGCTAGGAAATATTGTTTGCAGATGTCTACGTATCGTAGCAATAGAGTTCTAATGCTTCTTAAAACGCGATATCGCGTCTCACATCTATGTTTCATGATAAGATATAATATTCATTGTGGAGTGTTATGTATACCTCGTATTCACTTCAAAAGAATGTAAATGCGACAATTCTTTGCTAGGAAATAACATTTGCAGATGTCTACGCATCGTAGCAATAGAGTTCTAGCGCTTCTTAAAGCGCGATATCGCATCTCACTTCTATGTTTCGAGATAAGATATAATATTCATTGCGAAGTGTCATGTATACCTCGTCTTCACTTCAAAAGAATGTAAATTCGAAACTTGCTTGCTAGGAATAAGCGTTTGCAGATGTCTACGTATCGTAGTAATAGAGTTCTAATGCTTCTTAAAACGAGATGTCGCATTACATTTCTATGTTTCGTGACAAGATATAATATTCATTGTGGAGTGTTATGTATACCTCGTATTCACTTCAAAAGAATGTAAATGCGACACTTCCTTGCTAGGAAATACTGTTTGCAGCTGTCTACGTATCGTAGCAATAGAGTTCTAATGCTTCTTAAAACGCGATATCGCATTGAATTTCTATGTTTCGTGATAAGATATATTATTCATTGTGGAGTGTTATGTATACCTCGTATTCACTTCAAAGGAATGTAAATGCGACACTTCCTTTCTAGGAAATACTGTTTGCAGTTGTCTACGTATCGTAGCAATAGAGTTCTAATGCTTCTTAAAACGCGATATCGCATTTCATTTCTATGTTTCGTGATAAGATATAATATTCATTGCGAAGTGCTATGTATACCTCGTATTCGCTTCAAAAAATGTAAATGCGACACTTCCATGCTAGGAAGTAGCGTTTACAAATGTTTACGTATCGTAGCGATAGAGTTCTAATGCTTGTTAAAACCCGATATCGCATCTCACTTCTGTGTTTTACGATAAGATATAATATTCATTGCGAAGTGTCATGTATTCTCGTCTACAAATCAAAAGAATGTAAATGCAACACTTACTTGCTAGGAAATTGCGTCTGCAGATGGCTACGTATCGAAGCAATAGAGTTCTCATGCTTTTTAAAACGGGATATCGCATCCCATATCTATGTTTCATGATAAGATATAGTATTCATTGTGCAATGTTACGTATACCTCGCAATCACTTCACAAGAATGTAAATGCGACACTTCCTTGCTAGGAGATAGCGTTTGCAGATGTCTACGTATCGAAGCAATAGAGTTATAATGCTTCATATATAGCGATATCGCATCTCATTTCTATGTTTCATGATAAGGTACAATATGCATTGTGGAGTGATATGTATACCTCGTATTCACTTCAAAAGAATGTAAATGCGACACTTCCTTGCTAGGAAATAGCGCTTGCAGATGTCTACGTATCGTAGCAATAGAGCTCTAATGCTTCTCACAACGCGATATCACATCTCACTTCTATGTCTCATTATAAGATATAATATTCATTGCGAAGTGTTATGTATCCCTCGTCTGCACTTCAAATGAATTTAAATGCGACTCTTCCTTGCGAGGAAATAGCGTTTGCAAATGTATACGTATCGAAGCAATAGAGTTATAATGTTTCAAATATCGCGATATCGCATCTCATTTCTATGTTTCATGATAAGATATAATATGCATTGTGGAGTGATATGTATACCTCGCATGCACTTCGCAAGAATGTAAATGCGACACTTCCTTGCTAGGAAATAGCGTTTGCAGATGTCTACGTATCGAACCAATAGAGTTATAATGCTTCAGATATCGCGATATCGCATCTCATTTCTATGTTTCATGATAAGATATAATATGCATTGTGGAGTGATATGTATACCTCGTATTCACTTCAAAAGAATGTAAATGCGACAATTCCTTGCTAGGAAATAGCGCATGCAGATGTCTACGTATCGTAGCAATAGAGTTCCAATGCTTTTCAATATGCGATATCGCGTCTCACTTCTATGTCTCATGATAAGATATAATATTCATTGCGAAGTGTTATGTATCCCTCGTCTGCACTTCAAATGAATTTAAATGCGACTCTTCCTTGCGAGGAAATAGCGTTTGCAAATGTATACGTATCGAAGCAATAGAGTTCTAATGTATTTTAAGACGGGATATCGCATCTCATATCTATGTTTCATGATAAGATATAATATTCATTGCGAAGTGCTATGTATACCTCGTATTCGTTTCAAAAGAATGTAAATGCGACACTTCCGTGCTAGGAAATAGCGTTTGCAAATGTCTACGTATCGTGGCAGTAGAGTTATAATGCTTCATATATCGCGATATCGCATCTCGTTTCTATGTTTCATGATAAGATATAATATGCATTGTGGAGTGATATGTATACCTCGTATTCACTTCAAAAGAATGTAAATGCGACACTTCCTTGCTAGGAAGTAGCGTTTGCAGATGTCTACGTACCGTAGCAATAGAGTTCTAATGCTTTTTAAGACGGGATATCGCATCTCATATCTATGTTTCATGATAAGATATAATATTCATTGCGAAGTGCTATGTATACCTCGTATTCGTTTCAAAAGAATGTAAATGCTACACTTCCGTGCTAGGAAATAGCGTTTGCAAATGTCTACGTATCGTGGCAATAGATTTATAATGCTTCATATATCGCGATATCGCATCTCATTTCTATGTCTCATGATAAGATATAATATTCATTGCGAAGTGTTATGTATCCCTCGTCTGCACTTCAAGTGAGTTTAAATGCGACACTTCCTTGCGAGGAAATAGCGTTTGCAAATGTATACATATCGAAGCAATAGAGTTCTCATGCTTTTTAAGACGGGATATCGCATCTCATATCTATGTTTCATGATAAGATATAGTGTTCATTGTGCAATGTTACGTATACCTCGCATTCACTTCACAAGAATGTAAATGCGACACTTCCTTGCTAGGAAATAGCTTTTGCAGATGTCTACGTATCGAAGCAATAGAGTTATAATGCATCATATATCGCGATATCGCATCTCATTTCTATGTTTCGTGATAAGGTACAGTATGCATTGTGGAGTGATATGTATACCTCGTCTACACTTCAAAAGAATGTAAATGCCACACTTCCTGGCTAAGAAATAGCGTTTCCGGATGCCTACCTATCGAAGCAATAAAGTTCTAACGCTTCTTAGAACGCGATATCGCATCTTATTTCTATTTTTCATGATAAGATATAATATTCATTGCGAAGTATTCTTGTCTACACGTCAAAAGAATGTAAATGCAACACTTCCTTGCTAGGGAATAGCGTTTCCAGATGTCTACGTATCGAAGCAATAGAGTTCTAATGGGGAGGGGTAGAGGTCCTTCTCACACCCGAGAACCATCCTGTTTGTCTCCATGGACTATGGCAGCGGTCTTATCGTTGCAGAGCTCTGGATCCTATCCTTCGGGCTTCAGGGTCTCTTCTTGGTCACTTCCCGGCTCCTCCACCGTCGAGCCCGTCACGCTACCTCGGCGCACAGCCCTTCCGCGAACCTGCGGTCTTATTATTCGCCGAAGAGGTGTCTTATGGGTCGCTTCTTCCATCAGCTCGCCAGTCTAATCCGTAGAACGGAGAAGGTTCCGTTCGGGGGAGGTTCTACCATCGTGTATTTCACGCTCCTCTCAAATACAGCTATCGCGATGTTCCGTGTCGCGCTTCTCGCATGGGTGGTGATCTGCGAGCTAGTCTAACCGAAGCAGGGGGGGGGGGGGGTGAGCGAGCCTTGTGACTTCACCTCGTCACAGTACATACAAATTTGCGATTAAGTAGCTATGTGTTCAAATTCAATTCCGAATAATGCACTAAAAAGCATCCCAGATAACAAACGGCAAGATGGTATCGACACCATGCCGGCACTATATTGCTACTTCCGAGGAGTGTCAACTGGTTCGTAGTCATCTGTGACCGGATTCGTTGACTAAAATGCCAGAACGTGTTACCAGCACGTTCTAGACAGGCGAATCGCGCAGGACCAGCACCATGGTGACACGCGTATCATCGCTCCATTCATGAATCTCCTCAGCAATGACGCAGGATCACATTTGGCAATTGGGAACCTGTGCTTTCATACAAATTAGAACCGTTAGATGTTAGTAGATGTTCAGCATATGAGTATTGATAGACATTTTGATGGTCGTTTTCCTATATTTATAGTTATTGAGCGAGTCGTATATATTTCTTTCAATCCATCATAGACTAAAAATATTATTTATAAAAAATATATTACTTATAAAATAAAAATTCATGCTGTTGCGTCCCTAACTTCGCCTTGTGTAATTTTTGAAATAACATGCTGTCATCGTATTTAATATAACCCTCAATTGCATGAATTTGTAACAATAAATTGAAGAAAATATATATAAAATAAGTGTATATATTTTTATGACAAAGTAATTACCGACTTTATGGAAAAAATCGCCCTATCGAGCTAGTTTATAGAAAATAATAAAATCGAGTTCTTATACCTTTGTTTTGTGCCGGTGTATCTATTTTGGAATCAAAATAAATAAATTGCACAGTTTAGTCATTTTTCATATTTGCTTATCATTTTTATGGAAACAGCTTCCCCATTAGTAAATGTCAGCCTACGCCACAACCACGCGTGTAGCTATGGTGAGCTGATAGTGTCATTGTCACGGCCGTGTAGCCCGTGTGCTATATCTCGGTGCTTTAATAGTGCCGTGATACGAATGCAGCCCCAGTACTAACAGTATGCCATTTCGAAAGCTGAGTAGGAGCACTTTGTTAGCACAGTTCTGTCACGGAATTCGTTCCATCCGTTGTCATTGGCGTGCCAATCGCTGGCTGTTTGGGATATTGTAGTGCATGAGGCAGACTTGTTCCTTATCATCGTCAAGGAGATGGATTTTCACTCCCCCCTTTTTGAATTTTTTGAATTATTGTTTGGAATTTTTGCCGTTTCTGTATCTCTATGACCGCATTGTGAATTCAACTTATGTACGATCTTTTTGGTCTTCATCTTTTGTTACATGTAATATTATATATGTGATGCACGTTTGTTATGTAATGCTCCGATTTGTAAGCCTCAGATACTTTTATTCCTTGGTAAAGCAACTAATTCGATTAATATATATTTATTAGACATAGATATAAACAATTAGAAAAATGTTATTAAAACGCTATTAAATATGCTGTTGCAATTATATATTTAAGGTCTGAAGATGTAGATGCAATTAATGCCCGATATTTTACGTGATCCAATCGACGTATCAAGTGAGGCTATGAAATATAAAAATCTTTTACTATTCTTCGACCCCTTTACATGTTACATGAATGATAGGTTCTGCAAGACAAGAAGCCTGAATTAGTGAGATATCTAGGAACATAAGTAATTTGTATGTAACACATCCTTTCTCTTTGAAATATTTGCCTTTGCATAGAATAGAACGTATAGATATAATTGCCTGTTTTGTACCCATTTCGGTCCAATTCTATTATAGCCTTTGAGCAGAAGTAATATTTTTATAATTGTATATAATTACTTGATTAGTAATAATTATGAATGATAAGTAATAATTGTACTTGATTTTTGCAATAGTTCTTTAATTAACAGATTTTATTAACCTAGAATCATCATTTGACGGATGTATCAATCTACTTTGTAGCTCCATCAGTTTCTTTTTCTGCTCGCTACTTTCCATTTTCAGTTCCGTATACTTATCCTTTATCACCATCATGTATGTTGCGTAAAATTACAATAACTTCTTGTCCTCAAATTTTGCGGATATTTCAATTAAATTTCCTTTGAATAAATAAACGGAAATTAAAAAACAGTGGCACGTACCATTTCTTGGAAACGTTGTATCGTAATTTGCATCTGACTGTTTTGAAAGGCAAACACTTTACTTAACGTTTGCAATGATTCGGTTAGCGAAGTAAAGTAATATTCTACTTTCGAAATTGTTGGCTCTTGTAATTCTAAGGCAAATATATTCATCTGTCGACATCGTGACCATTGTTTTTTGGCAAAATTCCAGAAAAACAAATATACTATAAGTAAAATAATAAACATCATAATATTAAATTTAACTCTGTTCATCGTTGCCTTGTTGGACACATCCATAACAATATACAGGGTAGGGCAGTAATAATTAGCACCTCAGATATCCACGAAACTATAAGTTTCATAGAAGTTTTTGCTAATATAAAATTGCATAGTACAAAGGGGCCATCCGTTGATGAAAATAGTTTTTTTGTAAGTGGAGTTATGTTGGACATATGAAGGTTACCTTCATTTTTTAAAATGAATTGGTATGTCCATTCTTCCGTAATACGATAGAGCATTTTCAAGCAAGTTTAACGATCTGTAACATGAAGGCATTGAAGGTTACAAAAAGTAAAGAAAGGCGATAATACTTACGGTTTTGATAGTAAATGAAACATACGTATTGTAAACAGTGGTGGAAGGCGTAATACTTACCGTTTACTTCACTGTGAATAAACACTTTTCGAAGGGCATTTCAATAGTTTGCAGCATAAGTTAAACATGATAAGATTAGTATTGAAAAATCGGTTCGAATACGTTTGGTTAGGCTGTTCTTTGTGTCGTTCATTTTGTAAGTACTGAGCTGCGGATTCCCCAGGACAGATCACAAAATTGTTGAACTATGGAAGATTATCATTGTGAATTTGAATCAAAAGGTAATTAAATTCCATTAGATTGTAAACAGATCTCAATGTTTCATTTTAGATAGTAAGATTAAATACTCTTTACAAAATTACAAGAATGGATACTTACCTTTCTGTTATTATTATTTCATAAAGAATTATAATTGCAATTATATAGTTCATTACGATAAAAAATATTTCTCAGAAAATTCTAAATATTAAATAAAAGAATCAAGTAAAACATTTTTAATAATTACGAATATGAAAAATACTTGAACATTCCAATAGAAAGTTGTCTAAACAGGAGCTAGAAAAGTCAAACATTCAATTTCAATTCCAGAATTCATCTATAAGAGGTAAAATGTTTCGAAAGCTTTAATTACAGTCTTTAATGCAAGCAGTTGGGCAGTATTTCAATTTTTAAGAAAATTGATGAAAGTCAACCATTTTGAAGTGGTCAGAATCTTTGTCGTTTGAGCAATAAGTGAATAACACATAACTGCATAAATTCCAGGCTTAAAAACTTATGGATTGAATCCTATGCAGACTCGTTTATGAGCGAGTTACTAAATAATAATCCACACTAAGTAATCATTTTAAAACTTAAACGAGTACATCTCGCGAACTTTCAAAGATATCAGAAGCGTGAAAAGTATGTGGTTTATCAAAAATTCTTCTAAAAGAACGAACGAAGCCAATAAAAATCTTTGTTGAAGTAAGCAAGTTCTAAAATTCTAAGCAACGCGATGGCCCTTATCTGCCTATGTTTCATAGCAAGTAAGTTCTGAATTTCTATGAAATCCGATGGAATTCCTCACTACTAACGTTTCAAAGTAAGTTCTCAAATTCTCAGTTCTACGTTTAAAACTATGTGTGTTCTATATATCTATGTAAAGTGATGGTTCCTATTAGTTGTGACGGAAACCTATATATAGTAAGTCAGGGAAGCTCGAAGGGGTTAATTATCTAAATGCTTTAAGGTGTAAAACGTATTTTAATCTAAAGCGATCTATCGTTCCAAGGTATCCGCTCACGTACAACTTTTCTTGGGCGCCAGCTGCTCAGAAAGTAGCAAAGGGATAGACTACACGACCCCGGGAACACTGAGGCGGAACAACCCTTGAAACTTCGAAATGGTCCTCCTCTCGACTACGCCTAGCCAAGTACACACACTCAGGTCGCGAGATACTGAAGTCACGGCATGTTTATTTATGGTCTCGACGTGGGTTTAACTAAGAAGGGCTACGGGAAACTACGCAACACGCCGCAAATTACCGGGTATCATAACTCGCTTCACGATATAAGATACAATATACAATATGCGACACAAGAAATGGGACGCTTTAGCGAATAAGCTCTCACGTTATCTTCTTCAGGTTCCTTGAATTCGCTGGTGGTCCTCGGGTCTCCTGCATCCTCCTCGGGGCTCCTTGGTGGAGTGGGCTGTAGGCTTCGGTATTGTTCGAGTCCATCGATCAGTGGATTTCGGCGATTTCCTCTTCTTGCCCCCTTGGGTGTCCCTGAGGGGATCCTCCTGATCATTTAAAATGCGTAGCGCCTCGCGCGCCGCGCTCCCATGGCCCACCTGCAGGGCGGCTGGACTTTTGACTTCTCTTTAGGGGGTTAAGGATGGTTGAGGACCTTCTCACATCCCAGAGCATTATAAAGCACAAAAGCAGATAAGCATAATGCGATGCATAGAGCTTTACAACCTTCTAACTTACTTTGAACTGTTTATATGAAATGCAATATTGAGGTGCATGAAGCATGACAAATTAAATGCTTCGGCACCTGGACATCTAGAAACGCTATCCCCGGGCAAGAAAGTGTAGGGTTCACACTTAATTCACATGCAGAAGCAGATAAACATAACGCCATGCTATGAATATTACATCTTATCGTGAAATATAGAAGTAAGATGCGCAGCCGCATTTTACGAAGCATTAGAACTCTATTGCTTCTAAACCTTCAGATATAGAAACGATATTCCGTAGCAAGGAAGTGATCCATTTACATTCATTTGAAGTGTAGAGGAGATATACATAACGCGTTGCATTGAAATTACATCTTATCATGTGACTTAGAATTGATATGCGATATCGCGTTTTATAAAGAGTTAGAAATCTATTGCTTCGATGCGTAGACATCTAGAAACGCAATTTCCTAGCCAAGAAGTGTGGCATTTGCATTCTTTTGAAGTGTAGACGAGGTATACATGACACTTCGCAATGAATATTATATCTTATCATGAAACATAGAACTGCGATGCGATTTCGCGATTTACGAAGCATTAGAACTCCATTGCATCGATACGCAGACATCTAGAAACGCATTTCCTAGCAAGGAAGTGTGGCATTTACATTCTTCTGAAGTATAGACGAAGTATACATGACACTTCGCAATGAATATTATATCTTATCATGAAACATAGAACTGCGATGCGATTTCGCGATATACGAAGCATTAGAACTCCATTGCATCGATACGCAGACATCTAGAAACGCATTTCCTAGCAAGGAAGTGTGGCATTTACATTCTTCTGAAGTATAGACGAAGTATACATAACACTTCGCAATGAATATTATGTCTTATCATGAAACATGGAAATGAGATGCGTTATCGCGGTTTAAGGAGCATCAAAACTTTATAGCTTCGATACGTAGACATGTCGAAACGCCTTTTCTAGCAAGGAAGTGTGGCAGTTACATTCTTTTGAAGTGCACACGTGGTATACATAACACTACGCAATGAATATTATACCTTATCATGAATCATAGAAATGATATGTGATATCTCGTTTTAAGAAGCATTAGAACTCTATTGCTTCGGTACGTAGACATCTGCAAACGCTATAACCTAGCAAGGAAGTGTCGCTTTTACATTCATTTGAATTGTATGCGAGCTATACATGACACTTCGCAATGAATATTATGTCTTATCATGAAACATGGAAATGAGATGCGTTATCGCGGTTTAAGGAGCATCAAAACTTTATTGCTTCGATACGTAGACATGTCGAAACGCCTTTTCTAGCAAGGAAGTGTGGCAGTTACATTCTTTTGAAGTGCACACGTGGTATACATAACACTACGCAATGAATATTATACCTTATCATGAATCATAGAAATGATATGCGATATCTCGTTTTAAGAAGCATTAGAACTCTATTGCTTCGGTACGTAGACATCTGCAAACGCTATAACCTAGCAAGGAAGTGTCGCTTTTACATTCATTTGAATTGTATGCGAGCTACACATGACACTTCGCAATGAATATTATATCTTATCATGAGACATAGGAATGAGATGCGATATCGCGTCTTAAGAAGCATTAGAACCCTATTGCTACGACACTTAGACATTTTACAAACGCTATTTCCTAGCATGTAAGTGTCGCATTTACATTCTTTTGATGTGAATAAGAGGAGTATATATCACTTCGCAATGAATATTATATCTTATCATGTAACATAGAAATGAGATGCGATATCGCGCTTTAAGAAGCGTTAGAAATCTATTGCTACGATACGTAGACATCTGGATACTATATTTCCAGGCATGGAAGTGCCGCATTTACATTCCTTTGAATGGAATACGAGGTATACATAATACTTCGCAATGACTATTATACCTTATCATGAATCATATAAATGAGATGCGATATTTCGTTTTAAGAAGCATTAGAACACTATTGCTTCGATACGTAGACAACTGCAAACACTATTTCCAAGGAAGGAAGTGTCGCATTTACATTCTTTTGAAGTAAATGCGAGGTACACATAACACTCCACAATGAATATTGTATCTCATCGTGAATCATAGAAATTAGATGCGATATCGCGATTTAAAAGCATCAGAACTTTATTGCTACCATACGTAGACATCTGCAAACGCTATTTAATAGGAAGGAAGTGTCGCACTTACATTCTTTTGAAGTGAATACGAGGTATACATAACATTCCACAATTAATATTATATCTTACCACGAAACATAGAAATGATATGCGATATCGCGATTTAAGAAGCATCAGAACTCTATTGTATCGATACAGGGACATCTGCAAACGCTATTTCCTAGCAAGGAAGTGTCGCATTTACATTCTTTTGAAGTGTATGCGAGGTATAAGTGACACTTCGCAATGAATACTATATCTTATCAAGAAACGTAGAAATGAGTTGCGATATCGCGTTTTGCGAAGCATTAGAACTCTATTGCTACGATACGTACACATCTGGAAACGCTATTTCCTAGCAAGGAAGTGTCGCATTTACATTCTTTTGGAGTGAATCCGAGGTATACCTACCTTGCCACAATGAATATTATATCTTGTCATGAAACATAGAAATGAGATGCGATATAGCGATGTAAAAGGCATTAGAACTCTATTGCTTCGATACGGAGGCACCTGCAAACGCAAATTCCTAGCAAGGAAGTGTCGCGTTTACATTCTTTTGAAGTGAACAAGTAGGGTATACATAACACTCCACAATGAATATTATATCTTATCATGAAACATAGAAATTAGATGAGACATCGCGTTTTAAGAAGCATTAGAACTCTATTGCTACGATACGTGGACATCTGCAAACGCTATTTCCTAGGAAGGAAGTGTCGCATTTACATTCTTTTTAGGTGAATACGAGGTATACATGACACTTCGCAATTAATATTATACCTTATCATGAAACATAGAAATGAGATGCGGTATCCCGTTTTAAGAAGCATTAGAACCCTATTGCTTCGATACGGTGACATCTGCAAACGCAGTTTCCTAGCAAGGAAGTGTCGCATTTACATTCCTTTGAAGTGTATGCGAGGTATAAGGGACACTTCGCAATGAATATTATATCTTATCATGAAACATAGAAATGAGATGCGACATCTTGTATTAAGAATATTTAGAACTCTATTGCTTCGATACGTAGATATTTGCAAACGCTATTTCCTAGCAAGGAAGTATCGCATTTACATTCCTTTAAAGTGAATACGAGGTATACACGACATTTCTCAATGAATATTATATCTTATCATGAAACATAGAAATGAGATGCGGTATCCCGTTTTAAGAAGTATTAGAACTCTATTGCTACGATGCGTAGACATCTGCAAAGGCTATTTCCTAGCATGGAAGGGCCGCATTTACATTCTTTTGAAGTGAAACCGAGGTATACATAACACTCCATAATGAATATTATATCTTATCATGAAACATAGCAGTGAGATGCGATATCGCGTTTTAAGAAACATTAGAACTTTATTGCTACGATACGTAGACATCTGCAAACGCTACTTCCTAGCATGGAAATGCCGCATTTACATTCTTTTGAAGTTAATACGAGGTATACATGACACTTCGCAATGAATATTATATCTTATCTCGAAACATAGAAGTGAGATGCGATATCGCGATTTAAGAAGCGCTAGAACTCTATTGCTACGATGCGTAGACATCTGCAAATGTTATTTCCAAGCAAGGAATGTCGCGTTTACATTCTTTTGAAGTGAATACGAGGTATACATAACATTCCACAATGAATATTACATTCTATTACAAAACATAGAAATGAAATACGACTTCCCATTTTAAGATGCATTAGAACTCTATTGCTACGATACGTAGACATATGCAAACGCTATTTCCTAGGATGGAAGTGCCGCATTTACATTCTTTTGAAGATAATACGAGGTATACATGACACTTCGCAATGAATATTATATCTTATCTCGAAACATAGATGTGAGATGCGATATCGCGTTTCAAGAAGCATTAGAACTCTATTGTTTCGATACGTAGACATCTGGAAACGCGACTTCCTAGCAATGATGTGTCGCATTTACATTCATTAGAAGTGTAGACGAGGAGTACATAACACTTCGCAACGAATCATATATCTTATCATGAGGCATAGAAATGAGACGCGATATCGCGTTTTAAGAAGCATTAGAAATGTATTGCTTCGATACGTAGACATCTGCAAACGCTATTTCCTAGCAAGGTAGTGCCGCATTTACATTCTTTTGAAGTGAATACGAGGTATACATGACACTTCGCAATGAATATTATATCTTATCATGAAAAATGGAAATGTGATGCGATATCGCGTTTTAAGAAGCGATAGAACTCTTTTGCTACGATACGTAGACATCTGCAAACGCTATTAAATAGCAAGGAAGTGTCGCATTTACATTCTTTTGATGTGAATACGAGGTATACATGACACTTCGCAATGAATATTATATCTTATCATGAAACATAGAAATGGGATGCAACATCTCGCTTTAGGAAGCATTAGAACTCTATTGCTACGATACGTAGACATCTGCAAACGCTATTCCCTAGCAAGGAAGTGTCGCATTTACATTCTTTTGAAGTGAATACGAGGTATACATGACACTTCGCAATGGATATTATATCTTATCATGAAACATTGAAATGAGATGCGATATCGCGATTTAAAAAGCATTAGAACTCCATTGCTACGATACGTAGACATCTGCAAAATCTATTAAATAGCAAGGAAGTGTCGCATTTACATTCTTTTGAAGTGAATACGAGGTATACAGGACAGTTTGCAATGAATATTATATCTTATCATGAAACATAGAGTTGAGATGCGATATGGCGTTTCAAGAAGCATTAGAGCTCTATTTCTTCGATACGTAGATATCTGCAAACCTTATTTCCTAGCAAGGAAGTGTCGCATTTACATACTTTTGAGGTAAATACGAGGTATCACTTCCGGTGAAACTATTTTCCGTTGCTCCGGAGGCTTTACGACACGAGCCTATTTTTCGGTAATTCGGTCCGCTGGAACGCGTTAAGACCGTGTCCGACAATTTGACCCTACCTTTCGATGACTTCTCTCTCGATTTGTACGTAGAAACAGAGTGGAGGATCTTTCGCTGGGATCGTAGCGGATTTCGTTCGGTTGGCTGCTACGGAAATCTCGATCAGTCGCCAGCGAAGAGGAGAACGGCGGTCGGAATTCAGCGATAATGCTGAATGTGGCAGAATCGGCGTGATGCGTCGTGGTGTCTGGATCGGAAGCGTCGACGGTCGCTTCGAAAAGCGGCTTCTGGGCTGGTGCGAAGGCAGGTCGCTGGTATACGAGAACTCTCGGAACGCCCTCCAAATATTCACGCACAAGTGATCGTATGAAATTCTTCCTACTCGCACGTCGCGTTCTTCGCAAACCGGAAGCACGATTCATTCACCAGGTTTTTCTGTACTTTCGACTAAGATCTGAAAGGTAATCGGCGGTCTCAACGTCACAAAGCCGATTTCTATACTCCTTCAATTTGATGAAGATCAACCCCAGTTGTATGGAAGAACCCGTGGAAGAATTCGTAGTTAAATGTAATGTTAAAAGTAGAACTAGTATTATAAACACTTGATAAAATTAATGGAAGTGGAAATAGTAGACTTGCTAAAAGAACTTGTACTTGGATATAGTAATAGTAAAAATAAAATATATTCTAGGTTTAAAGTATACAAGAACTGGAACTATTCTAAGTCTAAGACTAAGTTAAAATGGAAATAGAAATACGATGCCTGAACTCCACATTGAGGTGGCTAACGATCTAGAACTAGAGGTTTCGACTCCTCGGTAGGAGATCTCGAGTCAGAGTGTGTGCTCTGGAGACGCGTCTCTGACCTACTCGGTTCGCGGGGCGCTACGGTCGCGGACGCTCGTGGTAGGGAGATCGCGGTCCCGCGAGTGTGGGACTCGCGTCTCGAGGCGGAGAGCGCGCGGTCTAGCGAGTGGGGACCCGCGGCTCATGGTGGGGTTAGCGGCGCATGCCGCTGGCCGGACGCATCTTACTTAGTGTAACTTAGATCTAGGAATTCTTATATATGCGTCATGATATGGTATGTATGTCCTAGCTTAGAAGTAATATATAGGTTCTAGCAGATCCTGTTCCCGGAATTGGAAAAGACCCCATTCAGGCGATGGGCTGCGGCTACGTCTTCCTGCAGGACGGAATCCTCGGTGCGAGGGAGATAGGGCTGCCCGTCCTTGGTGCGGGCGAGACAGGTATACTCGGTGGTGGGAGTGAGACACTGGTGCCCAGTACGAGCGAGACAGGTATACTCGGCGGTGCGAGTGAGGCAGCGGAACTCGGTGTGAGTGAGCGCGTGCAGGTATGCGCGCGCGAACACATCCAGTTGCTGGTTCTGCAGGCGAGTTTGGCTGGTTGCATGCGTCCAGGGGTTGATGCTGGGGGGTGCGAGGAGGGGGTGCGCACAAAATGCGACACTTCCTTTCTAGGAAATAGCGTCTCCAGATACCTACGTATCGTAGCAATAGAGTTCTAATGCTTCTTATAACGCGATATCGCATCTCATTTCTATGTTTCATGAAATGATATAATATCCATTGCGAAGTGTCACTTATACCTCGCATACACTTCATATTAATGTAAATGAGACACTCCCTTTCTATAGGAAATAGAATTTGCATATGTCTACGTATCGGGGCAATAGAGTTCTGACGCTTCTTAAAACGCGATATTGCATCTCATTTCAATGTTTCATGATAAGATATAATATTCATTGCGAAGTGTCATGTATACCTCGTATTCACTTCAAAAGAATGTAAATGCGACACTTTCTTGCTAGGAAATAGCGCTTGCACATGTATACATATCCAAGCAATAGAGTTCTAATACTTCTTATATCGCGATATCGCATCTCATTTCTACGTTTCATGATAAGATATACTATTCATTGTGCAGTGATACGTATACCTCGTATTCACTTCAATGGAATGTAAATACGACACCTCCTTGCTGGGAAGTAGCGTCTGCAGATATCAACGTATCGAAGCAATAGATTTGTAATGCTTCTTACATCGCGATATCGCATCTCATTTCTACGTTTCATGATTAGATATAATATTCATTGTGGAGTGTTATGTATCCCTCGTATTCACTTCAAATGAATGTAAATGCGACAATTCCTTGCTAGGAAATAGCGTTTGCAGATGTCTAGGTATCGAAGCAATAGAGTTCTAATGCTTCTTATATCACGATATCGCATCTCATTTCTATGATTCATGATAAGATATAGTATTCATTGTGCAAGTTTATGTATACCTCGCATTCACTTCAAAAGAATGTAAATGCGATACTTCCTTGCTAGGAAGTAGCGTTGGCGGATGTCTACGTATCGAAGCAATAGTGTTATAATGCTTCTTAAAACGAGATACCGCATCTCATTCCTATGTTTCATGATATGATATAATATTCATTGCGAAGTGTCATGTATACTTCGCATACACAACAAATGAATGTCAATGAAACACTTCCCTGCTAGGAATTAGCGTTTGTAGAAGTCTACGCATCGAAGCAATAGTGTTCTAATGCTTCAGAAAACGACAAATAGCATCTCACTTCTATGTTTCATGATAGGATATAATATTCATTGCGAAGTGTCATGTATAACTCGTCTTCACTTCAAATGAGTGCAAATGCGACATTTCCGTGCTAGCGTTGGCAGATGTCTACGTATCGAAGCGATAGAGTTCTAATGCTTCTTAAAACGAGATATCGCAACTCATTTCTATGTTTCATGATAAGATATAATATTCATTGCGAAGTGTCATGTATACCTCGTATTTACTTCGAAGGAATGTAAATGCAACACTTCCTTGCTAGGAAATATCGTCTGCAGATGTCTACGTATTGTAGCAGTGGAGTTCTAATGCTCCTCAAAAGGCCATATCGAATCCCGATTCTACGTTTCATGATTAGATATAATGTTCAATGCGAAGTGTCATGTATACCTCGCATACACTTCAAATGAATGTAAATGCGACACTTCCTTGCTAGGAAATAGCGTTTGCAGATGCCTGAGTATCGTAGCAATAGTGTTCTAATGCTTCTTAGATCGCGATATCGCATCTCATTCCTATGTTTCGTGATAAGATATAATATTCATTGCGAAGTGTCATGTATACCTCGAATTCACTTCAAAAGAATGTAAATGCGACGCTTCCATGCTAGGAAATAGCGTTTGCAGATATCTCCACATCGAGGCAATAGGGTTCTAATGCTTCTTAAGACGCGATATCGAATCTCACTTATATGTTACATGATAAGATATAATGTTCATTGCGAAGTGTCATGTATACCTCGTATTCACTTCAAAAGAATGTAAATGCGAATCTTCCTTGCTAGGAAATAGCGTTTTCAGATGTCTCCGCATCGAGCCCATAGTGTTCTAATGCTGCTTGAAACGCGATATCGCATCTCTCTCCTATGTTTCATGATAACATATAATATTCATTGCGAAGTGTCATGTATACCTCGCAAACACTCCAAACGATTGTAAATGCGACACTTCCTTGCTATGAGATAGCGTATTCAGATGTCCACGTATCGTAGCGATAGAGTTCTAATGCTACTTAAATCGCGATATCGCAACTCATTTCTACGTTTCGTGATAAGATATAATATTCATTGCGAAGTGTCATGTACACCTCGTATTCACTTCAAAAGAATGTAAATGCGACACTTCCTTGCTAGGAAATAGCGTCTGCAGATGTCTCCGCATCGAGGCCATAGAGTTCTAATGCTTCTTAGAACGCGACATCGCATCTCTCCCCTATGTTTCATGAAAAGATATAATATTCATTGCGAAGTGTAATGTATACCTCGTATTCTCTCCAAACGAATGTAAATGCGACACTTCCTTGCTAGGAAATGGCGTTTTCAGATGTCTACGTATCGTAGCAATAGAGTTCTAATGCTACTTAAATCGCGATATCGCATCTCATTTCTGTGTTTCGTGATAAGATATAATATTCATTGCGAAGTGTCATGTACACCTCGTATTCACTTCAAAAGAATGTAAATGCGACTATTGCTTGCTAGGAAATAGCGTTTGCAGATGTCTACGTATCGTAGCAATAGAATTCTAATGCTACTTAAAACACGATATCGCATCTCTCTTCTATGTTTCGTGATAATATATAATGTTCTTTGCGAAGTGTCATGTGTACCTCGTATTCACTTCAAAAAAATGTAAATGCGAATCTTCCTTGCTCGGAAATAGCGTTTGCAGATGTCTACGTATCGTAGCAATAGAGTTCCAATGCTTCTCAAAATGCGATATCGCATCTCATTTCTATGCTTCATGATAAGATATAATATTCATTGCGAAGTGTCATGTATTCCTCGAATTCTCTCCAAACGTATGTAAATGCGACACTTCCTTGCTAGGAAATAGTGTCAGCAGATGTCTACGCATCGAAGCGATAGAGTTCTAATGCTTCTAAAAACATGATATCGCATCTCACTTTTAGGTTTCATGATAAGATATAATATTCATTGCGAAGTGTCATGTATACCACGTATTCACTTCAAAAGAATGTAAATGCGACTACTGCTTGCTAGGAAATAGCGTATTCAGATGTCTACGTATCGTAGCAATAGCGTTCTAATGCTACTTATATCGCGATATGACACCTCATTTATATGTTTCGTGATAAGATATAATATTCATTGCGAAGTATCATGTATACCTGGTATTCACTTCAAAAGAATGCAATTGCGACTATTTTTCGCTAGGAAATAGCGTTTGCAGACGTCTACGTATCGTAGCAATATCGTTCTAATGCTTCTTAAAACGCGATATCGCATCTCTCTTCTATGTTTCATGATAAGATATAATATTCATTGCGAAGTGTCATGTATACATCGTATTCACTTCAAAAGAATGTAAATGCGACTATTGCTTGCTAGGAAATAGCGTTTGCAGATGTCTACGTATCGTAGAAACAGCGTTCTAATGCTACTTAAATCGCGATATCGCATCTCATTTATATGTTTCGTGATAAGATATAATATTCATTGCGAAGTGTCATGTATACCTCGTATTCACTCCAAAAGAATGGAAATGCGACACTTCCATGCTAGGAAATAGCGTATTCAGATGTCTACGTATCGTAGCAATAGAGTTCTAATGCTACTTAAATCACGATATCGCTTCTCATTTCTATGTTTCGTGATAAGATATAATATTCATTGCGAAGTGTCATGAATACCTCGTATTCACTTCAAAAGTATATAATGCGACTACTGCTTGCTAGGAAATAGAGTTTGCAGATGTCTCCGCATCGAGGCCATAGAGTTCTAATGCTGCTTGAAACGCGATATCGCATCTCTCTCCTATGTTTCATGATAACATATAATATTCATTGCGAAGTGTCATGTATACCCCGCAAACACTCCAAACGATTGTAAATGCGACACTTCCTTGCTAGGAAATAGCGTATTCAGATGTCCACGTATCGTAGCGATAGAGTTCTAATGCTACTTAAATCGCGATATCGCAACTCATTTCTACGTTTCGTGATAAGATATAATATTCATTGCAAAGTGTCATGTACACCTCGTATTCACTTCAAAAGAATGTAAATGCGACTATTGCTTGCTAGGAAATAGCGTTTGCAAATGTCTACGTATCGTGGCAATAGAGTTATAATGCTTCATATATCGCGATATCGCATCTCGTTTCTATGTTTCATGATAAGATATAATATGCATTGTGGAGTGATATGTATACCTCGTATTCACTTCAAAAGAATGTAAATGCGACACTTCCTTGCTAGGAAGTAGCGTTTGCAGATGTCTACGTACCGTAGCAATAGAGTTCTAATGCTTTTTAAGACGGGATATCGCATCTCATATCTATGTTTCATGATAAGATATAATATTCATTGCGAAGTGCTATGTATACCTCGTATTCGTTTCAAAAGAATGTAAATGCTACACTTCCGTGCTAGGAAATAGCGTTTGCAAATGTCTACGTATCGTGGCAATAGATTTCTAATGCCTCTTAAAACGCGATATCGCATCTGACTTCTATGTTTCATGATGAGATATAATATTCATTGCGAAGTGTCATGTATACCTCGCAAACACTCCAAACGATTGTAAATGCGACACTTTCTTGCTAGGAAATAGCGTATTCAGATGTCCACGTATCGTAGCAATAGAGTTGTAATGCTACTTAAATCGCGATATCGCAACTCATTTCTACGTTTCGTGATAAGAAATAATATTCATTGCGAAGTGTCATGTACACCTCGTATTCACTTCAAAAGAATGTAAATGCGACACTTCCATGCTAGGAAATAGCGTTTGCAGATATCTGCGCATCGAGGTAATAGGGATCTAATGCTTCTTACAACGCGATCTAGAATCTCTCTTCTGTGTTTCATGATAAGATATAATATTCATTGCGAAGTGTCATATATACCTCCTCTTCTCTCCAAACGAATGTAAATGCGACACTGCCTTGCTAGGAGATAGCGTATTCAGATGTCTACGTATCGTAGCAAAAGGGTTCTAATGCTACTTAAATCGCGATATCGCATCTCATTTCTATGTTTCGTGATAAGATATAATGTTCATTGCGAAGTGTCATGTACACCTCGTATTCACTTCAAAAGAAAGTAAGTGCGACTATTGCTTGCTAGGAAATAGCGTTTGCAGATGTCTACGTATCGTAGCAACAGCGTTCTAATGCTACTTAAATCGCGATATCGCATCTCATCTATATGTTTCGTGATAAGATATAATATTCATTGCCAAGTGTCATGTATAGCTCGTATTCACTTAAAAAGAGTGTAAGTGCGACACCTCCGTGCTAGGAAATAGCGTTTGCAGATGTCTCCGCATCGAGGCCATAGAGTTCTAATGCTTCTTTAAGCGCGATATCGCATCTCTCTCTTATGTTGCATGATAAGATATAATATTCATTACGAAGTGTCATGTATACCTCGTATTCACTCCAAACGAATGTAAATGCGACTATTCCTTGCTAGGAAATAGCGTTTGCATATGTCTACGTATCGTAGCAATAGAGTTCTAATGCTTCTTAAAACGCGATATCGCATCTCATTTATATGTTTCGTGATGAGATATAATATTCATTGCGAAGAGTCATGTATACCTCGTATTCACTTCAAAAGAATGTAAATGCGACGTTTCCTTCCTTGGGAATATCGTTTGCAGATGTTTACTTATCGTAGCAAAAGGGTCCTAATGCATCTTAAAACGAGATGTCGCATTTCATTTTTATGTTTCGTGATAAGATATAATATTCATTGCGAAATGTTATGTATACCTCGTATTCACTCCAAACGAATGTCACTGCGACACTTCCTTGTTAGGAAATAGCGTATTCAGATGTCTACGTATCGTAGCAATAGAGTTCCAATGCTACTTAAATCGCGATATCGCATCTCATTTCTATTTTTCGTGATAAGATATAATATTCATTCCGAAGTTTCATGTATACATCATATTCACTTCAAAAGAATGTAAATGCGACTATTCCTTGCTAGGAAATAGCGTCTGCAGATGTCTACGTTTCGTAGCAATAGCGTTCTAATGCTACTTAAATCGCGATATCGCATCTCATTTATATGTTTCGTGATAAGATATAATATTCATTGCGAAGTGTCATGTATACCTCGTATTCACTTCAGAAGAATGTAAATGCGCCACTTCCATGCTAGGATATAGCGTTTGCAGATGTTTACGTATCGCAGCAATAGAGTTCTAATGCTTCTTATATCCTGATATCGCATCTCATTTCTATGTTTCGTGATAAGATATAATATTCATTGCGACGTGTCATGTATACCTCGTATTCACTTCAAAAGAATGTAAATGCGACACTTCCGTGCTAGGAAATACCGTTTGCAGATGTCTCCGCATCGAGGCCATAGAGCTCTAATGCTTCTTAGAACGCGATATCGCACCTCACTTCTATGTTTCATGATAAGATGTAATATTCATTGGGAAGTGTCATGTATACCTCGTATTCACTTCAAAAGAATGTAAATGTGACTACTCCTTGCTAGGAAATAGCGTTTGCAGATGCCTACGTATCGTAGCAATAGAGTTGTAGTGCTTCTCAAAACGCGATATGGCATCTCATTTCTATGCTTCATGATAAGATATAATATTCCCTGCGATGTGTCATGCACACCTCGTATTCACTTCAAAAGAATGTAAGTGCGACACTTCCATGCTAGGAAATAGCGTTTGCAGATGTCTCCGCATCGAGGCCATAGAGTTTTAATGCTTCTTACAACGCGATATCGCATCTCTCTTCTATGTTTCACGATAAGATATAATATTCATTGCGAAGAGTCATGTATACCTCCTATTCACTCCAAACGAATGTAACTGCGACAATTCCTTGCTAGGAAATAGCGTCTGCAGATGTCTACGCATCGAGACCATAGAGTTCTAATGCTTCTTAAAACGCGAAATCGCATTTCACTTCTATGTTTCAAGATATGATATAATATTAATTGCGAATTGTCATGTATACCTCGTATTCACTTCAAAAGAATGTAAATGCGACACTTCCATGCAAGGAAATAGCGTCTGCAGATGTCTACGCGTCGAGGCAACAGAGTTCGAATGCTTTTTAAAACGCGATATCGCATCTCACTTCTATGTTTTATGATAAGATACAATATTCATCGGGAAGTGTCATGTATACCTCGTATTCTCTTCAATAGAATGTAAATGCGACTATTCCTTGGTAGGAAATAGCGTTTGCAGATGCCTACGTATCGTAGCAATAGAGCTCTAATGCTTCTTAGATCGCGATATCGCATCTCATTTCTATGTTTCGTGATAAGATATAATATTCATTGCGAAGTGTCATGTATACCTCGTATTCACTTCAAAAGAATGTAAATGCGACTATTGCTTGCTAGGAAATAGCGTTTGCAGATGTCTACTTATCGTAGCACTAGAGCTCTAATGCTTCTCAGATCGCGATATCGCATCCCATTTCTAGGTTTCGTGATAAGATATAATATTCATTGCGAAGTGTCATGTACACCTCGTATTCACTTCAAAAGAATGTAAATGCGACACTTCCATGCTAGGAAATAGCGTCTGCAGATGTCTAGGCATCGAGGCAATAGAGTTCTAATGCTTCTTAAAACGCGATATCGCATCTCTCTTCTATGTTTCATGATAAGATATAATACTCATTGCGAAGTGTCATCTATACCTCGTATTCACTTCAAATCAATGTTAATGCGACACTTTCCTGCTAGGAAATAGCGTTTGCAGATGTCTACGTATCGTAGCAATAGAGTTCTAATGCTTCTTAAAACGAGATGTCGTATTTCATTTCTATGTTTCGTAATAAGATATAATATTCAATGTGTAATGTTATGCATACCTCGTATTCACTTCAATGGAATGTAAGTGCGACATTTCCTTGGTAGGAAATAGAGTTTGCAGATGTCTACGTATCGTAGCAATAGAGTTCTAATGCTTCTTAAAACGAGATATCGCATCTCAATGCTATGTTTCATGATAAGATACAATATTCATTGCGAAGTGTCATGTATGCCTCGTATTCACTTCAGAAGAATGTAAATGCGACACTTCCTTGCTAGGAAATAGCGTCTCCAGATATCTACGTATCGTAGCAATAGAGTTCTAATACTGTTGAAAACGCGATATCGCACCTCACTCCTATGTTTCATGATAAGGTATGATATTCATTGCGAAGTGATATGTGTTCCTCGTCTACACTTCAAACGAATGTTAATGCCACACTTCCTTGCTAGGAAATATGGTTTCCAGGTGTATATGTATCGGAGCAATAGAGTTGTAATGCTTCGTAAAACGCTATACCGCATCATATTTCTATGTTTCATGATAAGATATAATATTCATTGCGAAGTGTCATGTATTCCTCGCATACACTTCAAATGAATGTAAATGCGACACTTCCTTGCTAGGAAATAGCGTCTGCTGTTGTCTACGTATAGAAGCAATAGAGTTCTAATGCTTCTCAAAACGCGATATCGCATCTCATTTCTATTTTCCATGATAAGATATAATATTCATTGCGAAGTGTCATGTATTCTCGTCTACACATCAAGAGAATGTAAATGCAACACTTCCTTGCTAGGAAATAGCGTTTGCAGATGGCCACGTATCGAAGCAATAGAGTTCTCATGCTTCTTAAATCGCGATATCGCATCTCATTTCTATGTTTCGTGATAAGATGTAATATTCATTGCGAATGGTCATGTATACCTTGTATTCACTTCAAAAGAATGTAAATGCGACTATTGCTTACTAGGAAATAGCGTTTGCAGAAACCTACGTATCGTAGCACTAGAGCTCTAATGCTTCTCAGATCGCGATATCGCATCCCATTTCTAGGTTTCGTGATAAGATATAATATTCATTGCGAAGTGTCATGTACACCTCGTATTCACTTCAAAAGAATGTAAATGCGACACTTCCATGCTAGGAAATAGCGTCTGCAGATGTCTAGGCATCGAGGCAATAGAGTTCTAATGCTTCTTAAAACGAGATGTCGTATTTCATTTCTATGTTTCGTAATAAGATATAATATTCAATGTGTAATGTTATGCATACCTCGTATTCACTTCAATGGAATGTAAGTGCGACATTTCCTTGGTAGGAAATAGAGTTTGCAGATGTCTACGTATCGAAGCAATAGGGTTCTAATGCTTCTCAAAATGCGATGTCGCATCTCATTTCCATGTTTCATGATCAGATATAACATTCATTTTGGAGTGTTATGTATACCTGGTACTCACTTCAAAAGAATGTAAATAAGACACTTCCATGCTAGGAAATAGCGTTTGCAGATGTCTACGTATCGTAGCAATAGAGTTCTAATGCTTCTTAAAACGAGATGTCGCATTACACTTCAATGTTTCGTGATAAGATATAATATTCATTGTGGAGTGTTATGTGTACCTCATATTCACTTCAAAAGAATGTAAATGCGACACCTCCTTGCTAGGAAATATTGTTTGCAGATGTCTACGTATCGTAGCAATAGAGTTCTAATGCTTCTCAATACGCGATGTCGCATCTCATTTCTATGTTTCATGATCAGATATAATATTCATTGCGAAGTGTTATGTATACCTCGTATTCACTACAAAAGAATGTAAATGCGACTCTTCCTTGAAAGGAAATAGCGTTTGCAGATGCCTACATATCGTAGCAATAGAATTCTAATGCTTCTTAGATCGCGATATCGCATCTCATTTCTATGTTTCGTGATATGTTATAATATTCATTCCGAAGTGTCACGTACACCTCGAATTCACTTCAAAAGAATGTAAATGCGACACTTCCATGCTAGGAAATAGCGTTTGCAAATATCTCCGCATCGAGGAAATAGGGTTCTAATGCTTCTTAGATCGCGATATCGCATCTCATTTCTATGTTTCGTGATAAGATATAATATTCATTGCGAAGTGTCATGTATACCTCGTATTCACTTCAAAAGAATGTAAATGCGACTATTCCTTGCTAGGAAATAGCGTTTGCAGATGTCTGCGTATCGTAGCAAAAGTGTCCTAATGCTTCTTGAAACGAGATGTCGCATTTCATTTCTATGTTTCGTGATAAGATATAATATTCATTGCGAAGTGTTATGTATACATCGTCTACACTTCAAAGGAATGTGAATGCCAAACTTCCTTGCTAGGAAATGCGTTTACTGGAGACCACGTATCGAAGCAATGGAGTTCTAATGCTTCTTAAAACACGATAACGCATATCATTTCTATGTTTCATGATAAAATACAATATTCATTGCGAAGTGTCATGTATACCTCGTATTCAATTCAAAAGAATGTAAATGCGTCACTTCCATGCTAGGAAATAGCGTCTCCAGATATCTACGTATCGTAGCAATAGAGTTCTAATACTGTTTAAAACGCGATATCGCACCTCACTCCTATGTTTCATGATAAGGTATGATATTCATTGCGAAGTGATATGTGTTCCTCGTCTACACTTCAAACGAATGTTAATACCACACTTCCTTGCTAGGAAATATGGTTTCCAGGTGTATAAGTATCGGAGCAATAGAGTTGTAATGCTTCCTAAAACGCGATATCGCATCTTATTTCAATGTTTCTTGCTATGACATAATATTCATTCCGAAGTGTTATGTATACCTCGTCCACACTTCGGAATAATGTAAATGCCACACTTCCTTGCTAGGATATACGTTCGCAGATGTCTACGTATCGAAGCAATAGAATTCTAATGCTTCTTAAATCGCGATATGGCATCTCATTTCTATGTTTCGTGACAAGATATAATATTCATTGCGAAGTGTCATGTATGCCTCGTATTCACATCTAAAGAATGTAAATGCAAATCTTCCTTCATGGGAAATAGCGTTTCCAGATGTCTACGTATAGAAACTATAGAGTTCTAAAGCTTCTTAAACCGCGATATCGCATTTCATTTCTATGTTTCATGATAAGTTATAATATTCATTGCGACGTGTTACGTATACCTCGCATACTCTTCAAATGAATGTAAATGCGACACTTCCTTGCTTGGAAATAGCGTCTGCAGATGTCTACGTATAGAAGCAATAGAGTTCTAATGCTTCTTAAAACGCGATATCGCATCTCTCTTCTATGTTTCATGATAAGATATAATATTCATTGTGGAGTGTTATGTATCCCTCGTATTCACTTCAAATGTATGTAAATGCGACACTTCCTTGCTAGGAAATAGCGTTTGCAGATGTCTACGTATCGAAGCAATAGAGTTATAATGCTTCATATATCGCGATATCGCATCTCATTTCTATGTTACATGATAAGATGTAGTATTCATTGCGCAATGTTATGTATACATCGCATTCACTTCAAAACAATGTAAATGCAACACTTCCTTCCTTGGAAATAGCGTTTGCAGATGTCTCCGCATCGAGGCAATAAGGTTTTAATGCTTCTTAAAACGCGATACCGCATCAGCTCGCCAGTCTAATCCGTAGAACGGAGAGAGAGAAACGAACGGGGGGGGGGGGAAGGTTCTACCATCGTTTATTTCACGCTCCTCGCAAATACAGCTATCGCGATGGTCCGTGTCGCGCTTCTCGCATGGGTGGTTCTGTGGGTTAGTCTAACCGAAGCGGGGGGCGGGAGGGGGGGGGGTGAGCGAGCCTTGTGACTTCACCACGTCACAGTACATACAAATTTGCGATTAAGTAGCTATGTGTTCAAATTCAATTCCGAATAATGCACTAAAAAGCATCCCAGATAACAAACGGCAAGGTGGTAGCGTCACCATGCCGGCACTATATTGCCACTTCCGAGGAGTGTCAGCTGATTCGTAGTCATCTGTGACCGGATTCGTTGACTAAAATGCCAGAACGTGTTACCAGCACGTTTTAGACAAGCGAATCGCGCAGAACCAGCACCATGGTGACACGCGTATTATCGCTACATTCATGAATCTCTTCAGCAATGACGCAGGATCACATTTGGCAATGGGGAACCTGTGCTTTCATACAAATTAGAACCGTTAGATGTCAGTAGATGTTCAGCATATGAGTATTGATAGACATTTTGATGGTCGTTTTCCTATATTTATAGTTATTGAGCGAGTCGTATATATTTCTTTCAATCCATCATAGACTAAAAATATTATTTATAAAAAAATATTACTTATAAAATAAAAATTCATGCTGTTGCGTCCCTAACTTCGCCTTGTGTAATTTTTGAAATAACATGCTGTCATTGTATTTAATGTAACCCTCAATTGCATGAATTTGCAACAATAAATTGAAGAAAATATATATAAAATAAGTGTGTATATTTTTATGACAAAGTAATTATCGACTTTATGGAAAAAATCGTCCTATCGAGCTAGTTTATAGAAAATAATAAAATCGAGTTCTTATATCTTTGTTTTGTGCCGGTGTATCTATTTTGGAATCAAAATAAATAAATTGCACAGTTTAGTCATTTTTCATATTTGCTTATCATTTTTATGGAAACAGCTTCCCCATTAGTAAATGTCAGCCTACGCCACAACCACGCGTGTAGCTATGGTGAGCTGATAGTGTCATTGTCACGGCCGTGTAGCCCGTGTGCTATATCTCGGTGCTTTAATAGTGCCGTGATACGAATGCCGCCCCAGTACTAACAGTATGCCATTTCGAAAGCTGAGTAGGAGCACTTTGTTAGCACAGTTCTGTCACGGAATTCGTTCCATCCGTTGTCATTGGCGTGCCAATCTCTGGCTGTTTGGGATATTGTAGTGCATGAGGCAGACTTATTCCTTATCATCGTCAAGGAGATGGATTTTCACTCCTCCCTTCTTGAATTTTTTAAATTATTGTTTGGAATTTTTGCCGTTTCTGTATCTCTATGACCGCATTGTGGATTCAACTTATGTACGATCTTTTTGGTCTTCATCTTTTGTTACATGTAATATTATATATGTGATGCACGTTTATGTAATGCTCCGATTTGTAAGCCTCAGATACTTTTATTCTTTGGTAAAGCAACTTATTCGATTAATATATATTTATTAGATATAAATATAAACAATTAGAAAAATGTTATTAAAACGCTATTAAATATGTTGTTGCAATTATATATTTAAGGTCTTAAGATGTAGATGCAATTAATGTCCGATATTTTACGTGATCCAATCGACGTATCAAGTGAGGCTATGAAATATAAAAATCTTTTACGATTCTTCGACCCCTTTACATGTTACATGAATGATAAGTCCTGCAAGACAAGAAGCCTGAATTAGTGAGATATCTAGGAACATAAGTAATTTGTAAGTAACACATCTTTTCTCTTTGAAATATTTGCCTTTGCATAGAATAGAACGTATAGATATAATTGCCTGTTTTGTACCCATTTCGGTCCAATTCTATTATAGCCTTTGAGCAGAAGTAATATTGATTATACTTGATTTTTGCAATAGTTCTTTAATTAACAGATTTTATTAACCTAGAATCATCATTTGACGGATGTATCAATCTACTTTGTAGCTCCATCAGTTTCTTTTTCTGCTCGCTACTTTCCATTTTCAGTTCCGTATACTTATCCTTTATCACCATCATACATGTTGCGTAAAATTACAATAACTTTTTGTCCTCGAATTTTGCGGATATTTCAATTAAATTTCCTTTGATTAAATAAACGGAAATTAAAAAACAGTGGCACGTACCATTTCTTGGAAACGTATCGTAATTTGCATCTGACTGTTTTGAAAGGCAAGCACTTTACTTAACGTTTGCAATGATTCGGTTAGCGAAGTAAAGTAATATTCTATTTTCGAAATTGTTGGCTCTTGTAATTCTAAGGCAAATATATACATCTGTCGACATCGTGAACATTGTTTTTTGGCAAAATTCCAGAAAAACAAATATACTATAAGTAAAATAATAAACATCATAATATTAAATTTAACTCTGTTCATCGTTGCCTTGTTGAACACATCCATAACAATATACAGGGTGGGGCAGTAATAATTAGCACCTCAGATATCCACGAAACTATAAGTTTCATAGAAGTTTTTGCTAATATAAAATTGCATAGTACAAAGGGGCCATCCGTTGATGAAAATAGTTTTTTTGTAAGTGGAGTTATGTTGGACATATGAAGGTTACCTTCATTTTTTAAAATGAATTGTTATGTCCATTCTTCCGTAATACGATAGAGCATTTTAAAGCAAGTTTAACGATCTGTAACATGAAGGCATTGAAGGTTACAAAAAGTAAAGAAAGGCGATAATACTCACGGTTTTGATAGTAAATGAAACATACGTATTGTAAACAGTGGTGGAAGGCGTAATACTTACCGTTTACTTCACTGTGAATAAACACTTTTCGAAGGGCATTTCAATAGTTTGCAACATAAGTTAAACACGATAAGATTAGTATTGAAAAATCGGTTCGAATACGTTTGGTTAGGCTGTTCTTTGTGTCGTTCATTTTATAAGTACTGAGCTGCGGATTCCTGAGGACAGCTCACAAAATTGTTGAACTATGGAAGATTATCATTGTGAATTTGAATCAAAAGGTAATTAAATTCCATTAGATTGTAAACAGATCTCAATGTTTCATTTTAGATAGTAAGATTAAATACTCTTTACAAAACTACACGAATGGATACATACCTTTCTGTTATTATTATTTCATAAAGAATTATAATTGCAATTATATAGTTCATTACGATAGAAAATATTTCTCAGAAAATTCTAAATATTAAATAAAAGAATCAAGTAAAACATTTTTAATAATTACGAATATGAAAAATACTTGAACATTCCAATAGAAAGATGTCTAAACAGGAGCTAGAAAAGTCAAACATTCAATTTCAATTCCAGAATTCATCTATAAGAGGAAAAATGTTTCGAAAGCTTTAATTACAGTCTTTAATGCAAGCAGTTGGGCAGTACTTCAATTTTTAAGAAAATTGATGAAAGTCAACCATTTTGAAGTGGTCAGAATCTTTGTCGTTTGAGCAATAAATGAATAACAAATAACTGCATAAATTCCAGGCTTAAAAACTTATGGATTAAATCCTATGCAGACTCGTTTATGAGCGAGTTACTAAATAATAATCCACACTAAGTAATCATTTTAAAACTTAAACGATGACATCTCGCGAACTTTCAAAGATATCAGAAGCGTGAAAAGTATGTGGTTTATCAAAAACTCTTCTAATAGAACGGACGAAGCCAATAGAAATCTTTGTTGAAGTAAGCAAGTTCTAAAGTTCTAAGCAACGCGATGGCCCTTATCTGCCTATGTTTCATAGCAAGTAAGTTCTGAATTTCTATGAAATCCGATGGAATTCCTCACTACTAACGTTTCAAAGTAGGTTCTCAAATTCTCAGTTCTACGTTTAAAACTATGTGTGTTCTATATATCTATGTAAAGTGATGGTTCCTATTAGTTGTGACGGAAACCTATATATAGTAAGTCAGGGAAGTTCGAAGGGGTTAATTATCTAAATGCTTTAAGGTGTAAAACGTACTTTAATCTAAAGCGATCTATCGTTCCAAGGTATCCGCTCACGTACAACTTTTCTTGGGCGCCAGATGCTCAGAAAGTAGCAAAGGTATAGACTACACGACCCGGGGAACCCTGGGGCGGAACAACCCTTGAAACTTCGAAATGCTCCTCCTCTCGACTACTCCTAGCCAAGTACACACACTCAGGTCGCGAGATACTGAAGTCACGGCATGTTTATTTATGGTCTCGACGTGGGTTTAACTAAGAAGGGCTACGGGAAACTACGCAACACGCCGCAAATTACCGGGTATCATAACTCGCTTCACGATACAAGATACAATATACAATATGCGACACAAGAAATGGGACGCTTAAGCGAATAAGTTATCACGTTCTCTTCTTCAGGTTCCTTGAATTCGCTGGTGGTCCTCGGGTCTCCTGCATCCTCCTCAGGGCTCCTTGGTGGAGTGGGCTGAAGGCTTCGGTATTGTTCGAGTCCATCGATCAGTGGATTTCGGCGATTTACTCTTCTCGCCCCCTTGGGTGTCCCTGAGGGGAATCTCCTGATCATTAAAATTGCGTAGCGCCTCGCGCGCCGCGCTCCCATGGCCCACCTGCAGGGCCGCTGGACTTTTGACTTCTCTTTAGGGGGTTAAGGATGGTTGAGGACCTTCTCACATCCCAGAGCATTATAAAGCACAAAAGCAGATAAGCATAATGCGATGCATAGAGCTTTACAACCTTCTAACTTACTTTGAACTGCTTATATGAAATGCAATATTGAGGTGCATGAAGCATGACAAATTAAATGCTTCGGCACCTGGACATCTAGAAACGCTATCCCCGAGCAGGAAAGTATAGGGTTCACACTCAATTCATATGCAGCAGCAGATAAACATAACGCGATGCTATGAATATTACATCCTATCATGAAATATAGAAGTAAGATGCGCAGCCGCGTTTTACGAAGCATTAGAACTCTATTGCTTCTAAACCTTCAGATATAGAAACGATATTCCGTAGCAAGGAAGTGATCCACTTACATTCATTTGAAGTGTAGAGGAGATATACTTAACACTTCGCATTGAATATTATATCTTATCATGAAACACAGAAATGAGATGCAATATCGCGTTTTATGAAGCATTAGAACCCTATTGCTTCGATATGTAGATATCTGAAAACGATATTTCTTAGCAAGGACGAATGACATTTACATTCATTTGAAGTGTAGACGAGGTATACGTAAAACTCCGCAATGAATATTATATCATTGCAATGAAGTATAGAAATGAGATGCTATATCGCGTTTTAAGAAGCATTGGAACTCTACTGCTTCGATGCGTACACATCTGGAAACGCTATTTCCTAGCAAGCAATAGTCGCATTTACATTCTTTTGAAGTGAATTCGAGGTATACATGACACTTCGCAATGAATATTATATCTTATCTTGAAACATAGAAGTGAAATGCGATTTCGCGTTTTAAGAAGCATTAGAACTCTATGGTCTCGATGCGGAGACATCTGCAGACGCTATTTCCTAGCATGGAAGTGTCGCATTTACATTTTTTTGAAGTGAATTCGAGGTGTACATGACACTTCTGGATGAATAGTACAACTTATCACGAAACATAGAAATGAGATGCGATATCGCGATCTAAGAAGCATTAGAATTCTATTGCTACGATATGTAGGCATCTGCAAACGCTATTTCCTTGCAAGGAAGACTCCCATTTACATTCTTTTGAAATGAATACGAGGTATACATGACACTTCGCAATGAATATTATATCCTATCATGAAACATAGGAGTGAGATGCGATATCGCGATCTAAGAAGCATTAGAATTCTATTGCTACGATATGTAGGCATCTGCAAACGCTATTTCCTTGCAAGGAAGATTCGCATTTACATTCTTTTGAAATGAATACGAGGTATACATGACACTTCGCAATGAATATTGTATCCTATCACGAAACATATAAATGAGATGCGATATCGCGATTTAAGTAGCATTAGAACTCTATTGCTACGATACGTAGACATCTGGGAACGCTATTTCCTAGAAAGCAATAGTCGCATTTACATTCTTTTGAAGTGAATACGAGGTATACATGACACTTCGCAATGAATATTATATCTTATCATG
The DNA here is from genome assembly GCF_050948175.1 of Xylocopa sonorina. Taxonomy (NCBI): domain Eukaryota; kingdom Metazoa; phylum Arthropoda; class Insecta; order Hymenoptera; family Apidae; genus Xylocopa; species Xylocopa sonorina. Next base: position 43,893 of record NW_027490260.1, on the reverse strand, counting down.
AAACATAGAAGTGAGATGCGATATCGCGTTTTAAGAAGCATTAGATCTCTATTGCCTCGACACGTAGACATCTGCAGAAGCTATTTCCTAGCATGGAAGTGTCGCATTTACATTTTTTTGAAGTGAATTCGAGGTGTACATGACACTTCTGGATGAATATTACAACTTATCACGAAACATAGAAATGAGATGCGATATCGCGATCTAAGAAGCATTAGAATTCTATTACTACGATATGTAGGCATCTGCAAACGCTATTTCCTTGCAAGGAAGACTCCCATTTACATTCTTTTGAAATGAATACGAGGTATACATGACACTTCGCAATGAATATTATATCCTATCATGAAACATAGGAGTGAGATGCGATATCGCGATCTAAGAAGCATTAGAATTCTATTGCTACGATATGTAGGCATCTGCAAACGCTATTTCCTTGCAAGGAAGACTCCCATTTACATTCTTTTGAAATGAATACGAGGCATACATGACACTTCGCAATGAATATTATATCCTATCATGAAACATAGGAGTGAAATGCGATATCGCGTTTTAAGAAGCATTAGATCTCTATTGCCTCGACGCGTAGACATCTGCAGACGTTATTTCCTAGGATGGAGGTGTCGCACTTACATTCTTTTGAAGTGAATACGAGGTGTACATGACACTTCGCAATGAATATTACATCTTATCAGGAAACATAGAAATGAGATGCGATATCGCGATTTAAGTAGCATTAGAAATCTATTGCTACGATACGTAGACATGTGCAAACGCTATTTCCTAGCAAGCTATAGTCGCATTTACATTCTTGTGAAGTGAATACGAGGTATACATGACACTTCGCAATGAATATTATATCTTATCACGAAACATATAAATGAGATGCGATATCGCGATTTAAGTAGCATTAGAACACTATTGCTACGATACGTAGACATCTGCAAACGCTATTTCCTAGCAAGCAACAGTCGCATTTACATTCTCTTGAAGTGAATACGAGGTACACATGACACTTCGCAATGAACATTATATCTTATCATGTAACATAGAAGTGAGATGCGATATCGCGTTTTACGAAGCATTAGAACCCTATTTCCTCGATGCGGAGACATCTGCAAACGCTGTTTCCTAGCATGGAAGAGTCGCATTTACATTCTTTTGAAGTGAATACGAGGTGTACATGACACTTCGCAATGAATATTACATCTTATCACGAAACATAGAAATGAGATGCGATATCACGACTTAAGCAGCATTAGATCCCTATTGCTACGATACGTAGACATCTGAATACGCTATTTCCTAGCAAGGAAGTGTCGCATTTACATTCGTTTGGAGTGAATACGAGGTATACATGACATTTCGCAATGAATATTATACCTTATCACGAAACATAGAAATGAAATGCGACATCTCGTTTTAAGAAGCATTAGGAATCTTTTTCTACGATATGTAGACATCTGCAAACGATATTCCCAAGGATGCAAACGTCGCATTTACATTCTTTTTAAGTGAATACGAGGTATAAATGACACTTCGCAATGAATATTATATCTTATCATGAAACATAGAAGAGAGATGCGATATCGCATTGTAAGAAGCATTAAAACTTTATGGCCTCGATGCAGAGACATCTGCAAACGCTATTTCCTGGCATGGAAGTGTCGCACTTACATTCTTTTGATGTGAATACGAGGTGTACATGACACTTCACAATGAATATTATATCTTATCACGAAACATGGAAATGAGATGGGATATCGCGATTTAAGTAGCATTAGAACAGTATTGCTACGATACGTAGACATCTGAATACGCCATTTCCTAGCAAGGAAGTGTCGCATTTTCATTCTTTTGTAGTGAATGCGAGGTATACATGACACTTCGCAATGAATATTATATCTTATCACGAAACCTAGAAATGAAATGCGACATCTCGTTTTAAGAAGCATTAGGACTCTATTGCCTCAATGCGGAGATATCTGCAAGGGCTATTTCCTAGCATGGAAATGTCGCATTTACATTCTTTTGAAGTGGATACGATGTATACATGACACTTCGCAATGAATATAATGTCTTATCATGGAACATAGAAGTGAGATGCGATATCGCGTTTTAAGAAGCATTGGAACTCTATTGCTACGGTACGTAGGCATCTGCAAACGCTATTTCCTAGCGAGGAATAGTCGCATTTACATTCTTTTGAAGTGAATACGATGTATACATGACACTTCGCAATGAATATAATACCTTATCACGAAACATAGAAATGAAATGCGACATCTCTTTTTAAGAAGCATTAGGACTCTATTGCCTCAATGCAGAGATATCTGCAAGGGCTATTTCCTAGCATGGAAATGTCGCATTTAGATTCTTTTGAAGTGAATTCGAGGTATACATGACACTTCGGAATGAATATTATAACTTATCAAGAAACATAGAAATGAGATGCGATATCGCGATCTAAGAAGCATTAGAAATCTATTACTACGATACGTAGGCATCTGCAAATGCTATGCCCTAGCAACGAATAGTCGCATTTACATTTTTTTGAAGTGAATACGAGGTACACATGACACTTCGCAAAGAACATTATATATTATCACGAAACATAGAAGAGAGATGCGATATCGTGTTTTAAGTAGCATTAGAACTCTATTGCTACGATACGTAGACATCTGCAAACGCTATTTCCTAGCAAGCAATAGTCGCATTTACATTCTTTTGAAGTGAATACGAGGTGTACATGACACTTCGCAATGAATATCATATCTTATCACGAAACACAGAAATGAGATGCGATATCGCGATTTAAGTAGCATTAGAACTCTACTGCTACGATACGTAGACATCTGAAAATGCCATTTCCTAGCAAGGAAGTGTCGCATTTACATTCGTTTGGAGAGAATACGAGGTATACATTACACTTCGCAATGAATATTATATCTTTTCATGAAACATAGAAGAGAGTTGCGATATCGCGTTTTAAGAAGCATTAGAACGCTATTGCTATGATACGTAGACGTCTGCAAACGCTATTTCCTAGCAAGCAATAGTCGCATTTACATTCATTTGAAGTGAATACGAGGTATACATGACACTTCGCAATGAATATTATATCTTATCATGAAGCATTGAAATGGGATGCGATATCGCGTTTTGAGAAGCATTAGAACTCTATTGCTACGAGCGGAGACATCTGCAAACTCTATTTCCTAGCAAGCAATAGTCGCAGTTACATTCTTTTGAAGTGAATACGAGGTATACATGACACTTCGCAATGAATATTATATCTTATCACGAAACATAGAAATGAGATGCGATATCGCGATTTAAGTAGCATTAGAACTGTATTGCTACGATACGTAGACATCTGAAAATGCCATTTCCTAGCAAGGAAGAATCGCATTTACATTCGTTTGGAGAGAATCCGAGGTATACATTACACTTCGCAATGAATATTATATCTTTTCATGAAACATAGAAGAGAGATGCGATATCGCGTTCCAAGAAGCATTAGAAATCTATGGCCTCGATGCGGAGACATCTGCAGACGCTATTTCCTAGCATCGAAGTGTCGCATTTACATTCTTTTGAAGTGAATACGAGGTGTACATGACACTTCGCAATGAATATTATATCTTATCACGAAACGTAGAAATGAGTTGCGATATCGCGATTTAAGTAGCATTAGAACTCTATCGCTACGATACGTGGACATCTGAATACGCTATTTCCTAGCAAGGAAGTGTCGCATTTACAATCGTTTGGAGTGTTTGCGAGGTATACATGACACTTCGCAATGAATATTATATGTTATCATGAAACATAAGAGAGAGATGCGATATCGCGTTTCAGGCAGCATTAGAAATCTGTGGCCTCGATGCGGAGACATCTGCAAACTCTATTTCCTAGCAAGCAATAGTCGCATTTACATACTTTTGAAGTGAATACGAGGTATTCATGACACTTCGCAATGAATATTATATCTTATCACGAAACATAGAAATGAGAAGCGATATCGTGATTTAAGTAGCATTAGAACTCTATTGCTACGATACGTAGACATCTGAATACGCTATTTCCTAGCATGGAAGGTTCGCATTTTCATTCTTTTGGAGTGAATACGAGGTATACATGACACTTCGCAATGAATATTATATCTTATCATGAAGCATTGAAATGGGATGCGATATCGCGTTTTGAGAAGCATTAGAACTCTATTGCTACGAGCGGAGACATCTGCAAACTCTATTTCCTAGCAAGCAATAGTCGTAGTTACATTCTCTTGAAGTGAATACGAGGTATACATGACACTTCGCAATGAATATTATATCTTATCACGAAACATAGAAATGAGATGCGATATCGCGATTTAAGTAGCATTAAAACTCTATTGCTACGATGCGGAGACATCTGCAAACTCTATTTCCTAGCAAGCAATAGTCGCAGTTACATTCTTTTGAAGTGAATACGAGGTATACATGACACTTCGCAATGAATATTATATCTTATCACGAAACCTAGAAATGAAATGCGATATCGCGTTTTGAGAAGCATTAGAACTCTATTGCTGCGATACGTAGACATCTGCAAACGCTATTTCCTAGCAAGCAATAGTCGCATTTACATTCTTTTGAAGTGAATACGAGGTATACATGACACTTCGCAATGAATATTATATCTTATCATGAAGCATTGAAATGGGATGCGATATCGCGTTTTGAGAAGCATTAGAACTCTATTGCTACGATGCGGAGACATCTGCAAACTCTATTTCCTAGCAAGCAATGGTCGCAGTTACATTCTTTTGAAGTGAATACGAGGTATACATGACACTTCGCAATGAATATGATATCTTATCACGAAACATAGAAATGAGATGCGATATCGCGATTTAAGTAGCATTAGAACTCTATTGCTACGATACGTAGACATCTGAATACGCAATTTCCTAGCAAGGAAGTGTCGCATTTACATACGTTAGGAGTGAATACGAGGTACACATGACACTTCGCAATGAATATTATATCTTATCATGAAGCATAGAAATGAGATGCGATATCGCGTTTTGAGAAGCATTAGATCTCTATTGCTGCGATACGTAGACATCTGCAAACGCTATTTCCGAGCAAGGAAGATTCGCATTTACATTTTTTTGAAGTGAATACGAGGTATACATGACACTTCGCAATGAATATTATATCTTATCATGAAGCATTGAAATGGGATGCGATATCGCGTTTTGAGAACCATTAGAACTCTATTGCTACGAGCGGAGACATCTGCAAACTCCATTTCCTAGCAAGCAATAGTCGCAGTTACATTCTTTTGAAGTGAATACGAGGTATACATGACACTTCGCAATGAATATTATATCTTATCACGAAACATATAAATGAGGTTTCGTATCGCGATTGAAGTAGCATTAGAACGCTATTGCTACGATACGTAGACATCTGCAATCGTTATTTCCTAGCAAGGAAGATTCGCATTTACATTCTTTTGAAGTGAATACAAGGTGTACATGACCATTCGCAATGAATATTATATCTTATAATGAAACATAGAAATGAGATGCGATATCGCCTTTTAAGAAGCATTAGAACTCTATTGCCTCGATGCGTAGACATCTGCAGACGCTATTTCATAGGAAGGAAGTGTCGCATTTACATTCGTTTGGAGTGAATAGGAGGTATGCATGACACTTCGCAATGAATATTATATCTTATCTTGTAACATATAAGTGAGATGCGATATCGCGTCTTAAGAAGCATTAGAACCCTATTGCAACGATACGTAGGCATCTGCAAACGCTATGCCCTAGCAAGGAATAGTCGCATTTACATTCTTTTGATGTGAATATGAGGTATACATGACACTTCGCAATGAATATTATATCTTATAATGAAACATAGAAATGTGATGCGATATCGCGATCTAAGAAGCATTAGAACGCTATTGCCTCGTCGCGTAGACATCTGCAGACACTATTTCCTAGCATGGAAGTGTCGCATTTTCATTCTTTTGTAGTGAATGCGAGGTATACACGACACTTCGCAATGAATATTATATCTTATCATGAAACATAGATGAGAGATGCGATATCGCGTTTTAAGAAGCATTAGAACTCTATGGCATCCATGCGGAGACATCAGCAAACGCTATTTCCTAGCATGGAAGTGTCGCACTTACATTCTTTTGAAGTGAAAACGAGGTGTACATGACACTTCGCAATGAATATTATATCTTATCATGAAACATAGAAGGGAGATGCGATATCGCGTTCTAAGAAGCAATAGAACTTTATTGCCTCGATGCGGAGATATCTGCAGACGCTATTACCTAGCATGGAAGTGTCGCATTTACATTCTTTTGAAGTGAATACGAGGTGAACATGACACTTCGCTATGAATATTATATCTTATCACGAAACATAGAAATGAGATGCGATATCACGACTTAAGCAGCATTAGATCTCTATTGCTACGATACGTAGACATCTGAATACGCTATTTCCTAGCAAGGAAGTGTTGCATTTACATTCGTTTGGAGTGAATACGAGGTATACATGACATTTCGCAATGAATATTATATCTTATCACGAAACATAGAAATGAAATGCGACATCTCGTTTTAAGAAGCATTAGGAATCTTTTGCTACGATATGTAGACATCTGCAAACGATATTCCCAGGGTTGCAAACGTCGCAATTACATTCTTTTGAAGTGAATACGAGGAATACATGACACTTCGCAATGAATATTATATCTTATCATGAAACATAGAAGAGAGATGCGATATCGCCTTATAAGAAGCATTAAAACTCTATGGCCGTGATGCGGAGACATCTGCAAACGCCATTTCCTAGCATGGATGTGTAGCTCTTACATTCTTTTGAAGTGAATACGAGGTATACATGACACTTCGCAATGAACATTATATCTTATCACGAAACATATAAATGAGATGCGATATCGCGATTTAAGTAGCATTAGAACTCTATTGCTACGATACGTAGACATTTGCAAACGCTATTTCCTAGCAAGCAATAGTCGCATTTACATTCTTTTGAAGTGAATACGAGGGATACTAGACACTTCGCAATGAATATTATGTCTTATCAGGAAACATAGAAGAAAGATGCGATATCACGATTTAAGTAGCATTAGAACTGTATTGCTACGATACGTAGACATCTGAATACGCCATTTCCTAGCAAGGAAGTGTCGCATTTACATTCGTTTGGAGAGAATACGAGGTATACATGACACTTTGCAATGAATATTATATCTTATCATGAAGCATAGAAATGAGATGCGATGTCGCGTTCTCAGAAGCACTACAACGCTATTGCTACGATGCCTAGGCATCTGCAAACGCTATTTCCTAGCAAGGAGTAGTCGCATTTACATTCTTTTGAAGTGAATACGAGGTGTACATGACACTTCGCAATGAATATTGTATCTTATCATGAAACATAGAAGTGAGATGCGATATCGCGTTTTAAGAAGCATTAGAACTCTATTGCCTCGACGCGTAGACATCTGCAGACGCTATTTCCTAGCATGGAAGTGTCGCATTTACATTCTTTTGAAGTGAATACGAGGTGTACATGACACTTCGCAATGAATATTACATCTTATCACGAAACACAGAAATGAGATGCGATATCGCGATTTAAATAGCATTAGAACTCTATTGCTACGATACGTAGACATCTGCAAACGCTATTTCCTAGCAAGCAATAGTCGCATTTACATTCTTTAGAAGTGAATACGATGTATACATGACACTTCGCAATGAATATTATATCTTATCATGAAACATAGAAGAGAGATGCGATATCGCGTTCTAAGAAGCATTAGAAATCTATGGCCTCGATGCGGAGACATCTGCAGACGCTATTTCCTAGCATCGAAGTGTCGCATTTACATTCTTTTGAAGTGAATACGAGGTGTACATGTCACTTCGCAATGAATATTATATCTTATCACGAAACCTAGAAATGAAATGCGACATCTCCTTTTAAGAAGCATTAGGGCTCTATTGCCTCAATGCGGAGATATCTGCAAGGGCTATTTCCTAGCATGGAAAAGTCGCATTTAGATTCTTTTGAAGTGAATTCGAGGTATACATGACACTTCGGAATGAATATTATAACTTATCACGAAACATGGAAATGAGATGCGATATCGCGACCTAAGAAGCATTAGAACTCTATTGCTACGATACGTAGACATCTGAATACGCTATTTCCTAGCATGGAAGTGTCGTATTTTCATTCTTTTGTAGTGAATGCGAGGTATACATGACACTTCGCAATGAATATTATATCTTATCATCAAACATAGAAATGAGATGCGATATCGCGTTTAAAGAAGCGTTAGAACGTTATTTCTACGATACGTAGACATCTGCAAACGCTATTTCCTAGCAAGCAATAGTCGCATTTACATTCTTTTGAAGTGAATACGAGGTATACATGACACTTCGCAATGAATATTATATCTTTTCATGAAACATAGAAGAGAGATGCGATATCGCGTTTTAAGAAGCATTAGAACGCTATTGCTATGATACGTAGACGTCTGCAAACGCTATTTCCTAGCAAGCAATAGTCGCATTTACATTCTTTTGAAGTGAATACGAGGTATACATGACACTTCGCAATGAATATTATATCTTATCATGAAATACAGAAATGAGATGCGATATAGTATTTCAGGAAGCATTAGAACTCTATTGCTTCGATACGTAGACATCTGGAAACGCATTTCGTCGCTAGCAATTGTGGCATTTCCACTCTTTTGAGGTGTAGACGAGGTATACCCAACATTTCGCAATGATATTATATCTTATCGTGAATCATAGAAATAAGATGCGATATCGCGTTTTAAGAAGCATTAGAACTATATTGCTACAGAAAGTAGACACCTGGAGACGCCATTTCCTGGTGAGGAAGTGTGGCATTTACATTCTTTTGAAGTGTATACGAGGTGTACATAACACATCGCAATGAATATTATATCTTATCATGAAACATAGAACTGCGTTTCGATATCGCGTTTTAAGAAGCATTATAGCTCTATTGCTTCGATACGTAGATATCTGGAAACACTATTTCCTAGCAAGGAAATAAGTCATTTACATTCTTTTGAAGTGTAAACGAGGTATACATAATACTTCTCAGTGAATATTACATCATATCATGAAACATAGGAATGAGATGCGATATCGCGTTTTAAGAGGCATTAGAACTCCATTGCTTCGATACGTAGACATCTGGTTCGGCTATTTCCTAGTGAGAAAGTGTCGCATTTACATTCTTTGGAAGTGTAGACAAGGTATACATACAGTTCGCTATGAATATTATATCGTATCACGATATGTAGAAATGAGATGCGATTTCGCGTTTTGAGAAGCATTATAAATCTATTGCTTCGATACGTAGACAACTGGAAACGCCATTTCCTTGCAAGGAAGTGTGGCATTTACATTCTTTTGAAGTATAGACGATGTACACATGACACTTCGCAATGAACATTATATCTTATCATGAAACATAGAACTGCGATGCGATCTCGCGATTTACGAAGCAGTAGAACTCCATTGCATCGATACGCAGACATCTAGAAACGCATTTCCTAGCAAGGAAGTGTGGCATTTACATTCTTCTGAAGTATAGACGAAGTATACATGACACTTCGCAATGAATATTATATCTTATCATGAAACATAGAACTGCGATGCGATTTCGCGACTTACGAAGCATTAGAACTCCATTGCATCGATACGCAGACATCTAGAAACGCATTTCCTAGCAAGGAAGTGTGGCATTTACATTCTTCTGAAGTATAGACGAAGTATACATGACACTTCGCAATGAATATTATATCTTATCATGAAACATAGAACTGCGATGCGATTTCGCGTTTGAAGAAGCATTAGGACTCCATTGCTTCGATACGTAGACATCTCGAAACGCCTTTTCTAGCAAGGAAGTGTGGCAGTTACATTCCTTTGAAGTGCACACGTGGTATACATAACACTTCGCAATGAATATTATACCTTATCATGAATCATAGAAATGATATGCGATATCTCGTTTTAAGAAGCATTAGAACTCTATTGCTTCGGTACGTAGACATCTGCAAACGCAATAACCTAGCAAGGAAGTGTCGCTTTTACATTCATTTGAATTGTATGCGAGCTATACATGACACTTCGCAATGAATACTATATCTTATCATGAGACATAGGAGTGAGATGCGATATCGCGTCTTAAGAAGCATTAGAACCCTATTGCTACGACACTTAGACATTCTGCAAACGCTATTTCCTAGGATGGAAGTGTCGCATTTACATTCTTTACATGGGAATACGAGGAATACATGACACTTCGCAATGAATATTGCATCTTGTCATGAAACATAGAAATGAGGTGCGATATCCCGTTTTAAGAAGCAATAGAACACTATTGCTTCGGAACGGGGACAACTGCAAACGCTATTTCCTAGCAAGGAAGTGTCGCATTTACATTCTTTTGAAGTGAATACGAGGTATACATGACATTTCGCAATGAATATTATATCTTATCACGAAATATATAAGTGGGATGCGATATCGCGATTCAAGTAGCATTAGAACTCTATGGCATCGATGCGGAGACATCAGCAAACGCTATTTCCTAGCAAGGAAGTGTCGCATTTACATTCTTTTGAAGTGAATACGCGGTATACATGACACTTCGCAATGAATATTATATCCTATCATGAAGCATAGAAATGAGATGCGATATCGCGTTTTGAGAAGCATTAGAACTCCATTGATACGATACGTAGACATCTGCAAACGCTATTTCCTAGCAAGGAAGATTCGCATTTACATTCTTTCGATGTGAATACGAGGTATACATGACACTTCGCAATGAATATTATATCTTATCATGAAACATAGAAGAGAGATGCGATATCGCGTTTTAAGAAGCATTAGAACTCTATGACATCGATGCGGAGACATTAGCAAACGCTATTTCCTAGCATGGAAGTGTCGCACTTATATTCTTTTGAAGTAAATACGAGGTGTACATGACACTTCGCAATGAATATTATATCTTATCATGAAACATAGAAGAGAGATGCGATATCGCGTCTTAAGAAGCATTAGAACCCTATTGCCTCGATGTGGAGATATCTGCAAACGCTATTTCCTAGGAAGCAATTGTCGCATTTACATTCTTTTGAATGAATTCGAGGTTTACATGACACTTCGGAATGAATATTATAACTTATCACGAAACAAAAAAATGAGATGCGATATCGCGATCTAAGAAGCAGTAGAACTCTATTGCTACGATACGTAGGCATCTGAAAACGCTATGCCCTAGCAAGGAATAGTCGCATTTACATTCTTTTGATGTGAATACGAGGTACACATGACACTTCGCAATGAATATTATATCTTATCACGAAACAAAAAAATGAGATGCGATATCGCGATCTAAGAAGCAGTAGAACTCTATTGCTACGATACGTAGGCATCTGAAAACGCTATGCCCTAGCAAGGAATAGTCGCATTTACATTCTTTTGATGTGAATACGAGGTACACATGACACTTCGCAATGAATATTATATCTTATCACGAAACATATAAATGGGATGCGATATCGTGATTTAAGCAGCATTAGAACTCTATTGCTACGATACGTAGGCATCTGCAAACGCTATTTCCTAGCAACGAGTAGTCGCATTTACATTCTTTTGAAGTTAATACGAGGTATACATGACACTTCGCAATGAATATTATATCTTATCACGAAACATGGAAATGAGATGCTATATCGCGATATAAGAAGCATTAGAACTCTATTGCTACGAAACGTAGGCATCTGCAAACGCCATTTCCTAGCAAGGAATAGTCGCATTTACATTCTTCTGAAGTGAATACGAGGTATACATGACACTTCGCAATAGATATTATATCTTATCATGAAGCATAGAAGAGAGGTGCGATATCGCGTATTAAGAAGCATTAGAACTCTATGGCCTCTATGCGGAGACATCTGCAAACGCTATTTCCTAGCATGGAAGTGTCGCACTTACATTCTTTTGAAGTGAATTCGAGGTATACATGACACTTCGGAATGAATATTATAACTTATCACGAAACATAGAAATGAGATGCGATATCGCGATCTAAGTACCATTAGAACTCTATTGCTACGATACGTAGACGTCTGAATAAGCTATTTCCTAGCAGGGAAGTGTTGCATTTACATTCGTTTGGAGAGAATGCGAGGTATACATGACACTTCGCAATGAATATTATATCTTATCATGTAACACAAAAGTGAGATGCGATATCGCGTCATAAGAATCATTAGAACCGTATTGCCTCGATGCGGAGATATCTGCAAACGCTATTCCCTTGCATGGAAGTGTCGCATTTACATTCTTTTGAAGTGAACTCGAGGTATACATGTCACTTCGGAATGAATATTATAACTTATCACGAAACATAGAGATGAGATGCGATATCGCGATCTAAGAAGCATTAGAACTCTATTGCTACGATACGTAGGCATCTGCAAACGTTATTTCCTAGCAAGGAATAGTCGCATTTACATTCATTTGAAGTGAATGCGAGGTATAAATGACACGTCGCAAAGAACATTATATCTTCTCGTGAAACATAGAAGTGAGATACGATATCGCGTTTTAAGAAGCATTAGAACTCTATTGCTACGATACGTAGGCATCTGCAAACGCTATTTCCTAGCAAGGAAGATTCGCATTTACATTCTTTTGAAGTGAATACGAGGTATACATGACACTTCGCAATGAACATTATATCTTATCATGAAACATAGAAGTGAGATGCGATATCGCGTTTTGAGAAGCATTAGAACTCTATTGCTACGATACATAGACATCTGCAAGCGCTATTTCCTAGCAAGGAAGATTCGCATTTACATTCTTTTGAATTTAATACGATGTGTACATGACACTTCGCAATGAATATTATTTCTTATCACGAAACATATAAATGAGATGCGATATCGCGATTTAAGTAGCATTATAACTCTTATGCTACGATACGTAGACATCTGCAAACGCTATTTCCTAGCAAGGAAGTGTCGCATTAAATTCTTTTGAAGTGAATAAGAGGCATACATGACACTTCGCAATGAATATTATACCTTATCACGAAACATAGTAATGAGGTGCGATATCGCGTATTAAGGAGCATTAGAACTCTATTGCTTCGATACGGGAACATCTGCAGTCGCTATTTCCTAGTAGGGAAGTGTCGCATTTACATTTATTTGAAGTGAATACGAGGTATACATGACACTTCGCAATGAATATTATATCTTGTCATGAAACAGAGAAATGAGATGCGACATCTCGTTTTAAGAAGCACTAGAACTCTATTATTTCGATGGATAGACATCTGGAAACGCCACTTCTTAGCAACGAAGTGTCGCATTTACATTCTTTTGAAGTACATACGAGCTATACATGACAATTCGCAATGAATATTATATCTTATCATGAAACATAGAAACGAGATGCGACATCTCGTTATAAGATGCATTAGATCTCTATTGCTACTATACGTAGACATCTGCAAACGCTATTTCCTAGCAAGGAAGTGTCGCATTTACATTCATTTGAAGTGAATACGATGTATACATGACACTTCACAATGAATGATATATCTTATCATGAAACATCGAAAAGGGATGCGATGTCGCGTTTAAAGAGGCGTTAGATCTCTATTGCTACGATACGTAGATATCTGCAAACGCAATTTCCTAGCAAGGAAATGTCGCATTTACATTCATTTGAATTGCATGCGAGGTATACATGACACTTCGTAATGAATATTATAGCTTACCACGAAACATAGAAACGAGATGCGATATCGCGTTTAATGAAGCGTTAGATCTCTATTGCTACGATGCGTAGACATCTGGAATCGCTATTTCCTAGCAAGGAAGTGTCGCACTTACATTCATTTGAAGTGAATACGAGGTATACGTGACACTTCGCAATGAATATTATATCTTATCAGAAAACGTAGAAGTGAGATGCGATGTCGCGTTTTAAGAAGCATTAGAACACTATTGAATCGATACGAAGATATCTGCAAACGCTATTTCCAAGTAAAGAAGTATCGCATTTAAATTCTTTGGAAGTGAACTCGTGGTATACATGACACTTCGCAATGTATGTTATATCATATCATGAAACATAGAAATGAGATGCGACATCCCTTTTATAGATGCATTAGAACTCTATTGCAACGATACGTAGACATCTGCAAACGCCATTTGCTAGCAAGCAAGTGTCGCATTTACATTCTATTGAAGTGAATACGAGGCATACATGACACTTCGCAATGAAAATTATATCTTATCAGGAAACATAGAAATGAGATGCGATATCGCGTTTTAAGAAGTGTCAGAATGCTGTTGCTACGATACGAAGACTTCTGCAAACGCTATTTCCTAGAGAGGAAGTGTCGCATTTATATTGATTTGAAGTGAATACGAGGTATAAGTGAAACTTCGCAATGAATATTATATCTTATCATGAAACATAGAAATGATATGCGATATCGCGTTTTAAGAAGCATTAGAACTCTATTGCAACGATACGTAGACCTCTGCAAACGCTATTTCCTAGCAAGGAAGTGTCGCATTTACATTCTTTTGAAGTGAATAGGAGGTGTACGTGACACTTCGCAATGCATATTATACCTTATCATGAAACATAGAAGTGAGATGCGATATCGCGTATTAAGGAGCAATAGAAATCTGTTGCTTCGATACGGAGGCATCTGCAGTCGCTATTTCCTAGTAAGGAAGTGTCGCACTTACATTCTTTTGAAGTGAATACGAGGTATACATGACACTTCGCAATGAATATTATATCTTATCATGAAGCATAAAAGTGAGATTCGATATCGCGTTCTAAGAAGCATTAGAACTCTATTGCTACGATACTTAGACATCTGCAAACGCTATTTCCTAGCATGGAAGTGTCGCATTTACATTCTTTTGAAGTGAATACGAGGTATACATGACACTTCGCAATGAATATTACATCCTGTCATCAAGCATAATTGTGAGATGCGATATCGCGTTTTAAGAAGCATTAGAACTCTATTGCTACGATACGTAGACATCTGCAAACGCTATTTCCTAGCATGCAAGTGTCGCATTTACATTCTTTTGATGTGAATACGAGGTATACATGACACTTCGCAATGAATATTATATCTTATCATGAAACATATAAGTGAGATGCGATATCGCGGTTTAAGAAGCATTAGATCTCTATGGTCTCGATGCGGAGACATCTGCAAACGCTATTTCCTAGCAAGCAATAGTCGCATTTACATTCTTTTGAAGTGAATACGAGGTGTACATGACACTTCGCAATGAATATTATATCTTATCATGAATCATAGAAGTGAGATGCGATATCGCGTTTTAAGAAGCAATAGAACCGTACTGCCTCGACGCGTAGACATCTGCAGACGCTATTTCCTAGCATGGAAGTGTCGCATTTACATTCTTCTGAAGTGAATACGAGGTATACATGACACTTGGCAAAGAATATTATATCTTATCAGGAAACATAGAAATGAGATGCGAAATCGCGATTTATGTCGCATTAGAACTTTATTGCTACGATACGTAGACATCTGAATACGCTACTTCCTAGCTAGGAAGTGTCGCATTTACATTCGTTTGGAGTGAATACGAGGTATACTTGACACTTCGCATTGAATATTATATCTTATCACGAAACATAGAAATGAAATGCGACATCTCGTTTTAAGAAGCGTTAGGACCCTTTTGCTACGATACGTAGACATCTGCAAACGATATTACCAAGGACGGAAACGTCGCATTTACATTCTTTTGAAGTGAATGCGAGGTATACATGGCACTTCGCAATGAATAATATATCTTATCATGAGACATAGAAGTGAGATGCGATATCGCGTTTTGAGAAGCATTATAACTCTATTGCTTCAATACGTATACATTTGCAAACGCTATTTCCTCGCAAGGAAGTGTCGCATTTAAATTCATTTGAAGTGTAGACGAGGGATACATAACACTTCGCAATGAATATTATATCTTATCATGAGTCATAGAAGAGAGATGCGACATCGCGTTTTGAGAAGCATTAGAACTCCATTGCTACGATACGTAGACATCTGCAAGCGCTATTTCCTCGCAAGGAAGTGTCGCATTTAAATTCACTTGATGTGCAGACGGGGGATACATAACACTTCGCAATGAATATTATATCTTATCATGAGACATAGAAGTGAGATGCGGTATCGCGTTTTGAGAAGCATTAGAACTCTATTGCTACGATGCGTAGACATTTGCAAACGCTACTTCCTAGCCTGGAAGTGTCGCATTTACATTTTTTTGAAGCGAGTACGAGGTATACATAGCACTTCGCAATGAATATTATATCTTATCATGAAACATAGGAATGAGATGCGATATCTCGTTTTAAGAAGCATTAAAACTTTATTGCTTCGATACTTAGACATCTGAAAACGCTATTTCCTAGCAAGGAAGTGTCGCATTTACATTCATTTGAAGTGTATGCGAGGTATACATGACACTTCGCAATGAATAGTATATCTTATCATGAGACATAGAAATGAGATGCGATATCTCGTTCTAAGAAGCATTAGAACTCTATTGCTTCGATACGTAAACATCTGCCAGCGCTATTTCCTAGCAAGGAAGTGTCGCATTTACATTCATTGGAAGTGTAGACGAGGTGCACATAGCACTTCGCAACGAATATTATATCTTATCATGAGACATAGAAATGAGGTGCGATATCGCGATGTAAGAAGCATTAGAACTCTATTGCTTCGAAACGTAAACATCTGCAAGCGCTATTTCCTAGCAAGGAAGTGTCGCATTTATATTCATTGCAAGTGTATGCGACTTATACATGCCACTCCGCAACGAATATTATATCTTATCATGAAACATAGAAATGAGAAGCATTATCCCGTTTTAAGAAGCAATAGAATTCTATTGCTTCGATACGTAGATATCTGCAAACGCTACTTCCTAGCAAGGAAGTGTCGCATTTACATTCATTTGAAGTATAGACGAGGAATACACAACACTTCGCAACGAAAATTATATCTTATCACGAGACATAGAAATGAGATGCGATATCGCGTTTTAAGAAGCATTAGAACTCTATTGCTTCGATACTTAGACATTTGCAAACGCTATTTCCTAGCAATGAAGTGTGGCATTTACGTTCATTTGAAGTGTAGACGAGGAATACATGACACATAGCAATGAATATTGTACCTTATCATGAAGCATAGGAATGAGATGCGATATCTCGTTTTAAGAAGCATTAGAACTTAATTGCTTCTATACGTAGATATCTGCAAAGGCTACTTCCTTGGAAAAAAGTGTCGCATTTACATTCCATTGAAGTGAATAGGTGGTATACATGCCACTCCGCAATGAATATTATATCTTATCATGAAAGATCGGAATGAGATGCGATATCTCGTTTTAAGATGCATCAGAATTCTATTGCTTCGATACGTAGATATCTGAAAACGCTATTTCCTAGGAAGGAAGTGTCGCATTTACATTCAATGGAAGTGTATGCGACGTATACATGCCACTCCGCAATGAATATTATATCTTACCATGAAACATAGAAATGAGAAGCATTATCCCGTTTTAAGAAGCATTAGAATTCTATTGCTTCGATACGTAGATATCTGCAAACGCTACTTCCTAGCAAGGAAGTGTCGCATTTACATTCATTTGAAGTGTAGACGAGGAATACACAACACTTCGCAACGAATATTACATCTTATCATGAGACATAGAAATGTTGTGCGATATCGCGTTTTAAGAAGCATTAGAACTCTATTGCTACGATACGTAGACATCTGGAAACGCTATTTCCTAGCAAGGAAGTGTCGCATTTACATTTATTTAATGTGTATGCGAGTTATACATGACATTTCGCAATGAATATTATATCCTATCATAAACATAGAAATGAAATGCGATATCGCGTTTTGAGAAGCATTAGAACTCTATTGCTACGATACGTAGACATCTGCAAACGCTATTTCCTAGCATGAAAGTGTCGCATTTAGATTCATTTAAAGTGTAGACGAGGAATACATGACACTTCGCAATGAATATTATATCTTATCATGAGACACAGAATTGAGATGCGCTATCGCGTTTTAAGAAGCATTAAAAATTCATTGCTTCGATACGTAGACATCTGCAAACGCCATTTCCTAGCAAGGATGTGTCGCATTTACATTCATGTGAAGTGTGTCCGAGGTATACATGACACTTCGCAATGAATATTATATCTTATCATGAAACATACAAATGAGAAGCATTATCCCATTTTAAGAAGCAATAGAATTCTATTGCTTCGATACGTAGACATCTGCAAACGCTATTTCCTAGCATGGAAGTGTCGCATTTACAACCTTTTGAAATGAATACGAGGTATACATGACACTTCGCAATGAATATTATATCTTATCATGAAACATAGAAGTGAGATGCGATATCGCGTTTTGAGATGAATTAGAACTCTATTGCTACGATACGTAGGCATCTGCAAACGCTATTTCCTAGCATGGAAGTTTCGCATTTAAATTCTTGTGATGTGAGTACGAGGTATACATGACACTTCGCAAGGAATATTATATCTTATCATGAAACATAGGAATGAGTTGCGATATCGCGTTTTGAGAAGCATTAGAACTCTATTGCTACGATGCGTAGACATCTGCAAATGTTATTTCCTAGCAAGGAAGTGTCGCATTTACATTCTTTGTAAGTGAGTACGGGGTATACATAACACTCCACAATGAATATTATATCTTGTCACGAAACATAGAAATGAAATGCGACATCGCGTTTTGAGAAGCATTAGAAACCTAATGCTTCGATACGTAGACATCTGCAAACGCTATTTCCTAGCATGGAAGTGTCGCATTTACAATCTTTTGAAATGAATACGAGGTATACATGACACTTCGCAATGAATATTATATCTTATCATGAAGCATAAAAGTGAGATGCGATATCGCGCTTTAAGTAGCACTAGAACACTATTGCTACGATACATAGACATCTGCAAACGCTATTTTCTAGCATGCAAATGTCGCATTTACACTCTTTTGAAGTGAACACGAGATATACATGATACTTCGCAAAGAGTATTACATCTTATCATGAAACATCGGAATGAGGTGCTATATCGCGTTATCAGAAGCATTAGAACTCTATTGCTAATATAAGTAGACATCTGCAAACTCTATTTCCTAGCAAGGAAATGTCGCACTTACATTCCATTGATGTGAATACGAGGTATACATGACATTACGCAATGAATATTACATGCTATTACGAAACATAGAAATGAAATACGACATCTCGTTTGAGGAAGCATTAGTACTATATTGCTGTGATACGTAGACATCTGCAAACAATATTTCCTAGCAGGGAAGTGTCGCATTTACATTCTTGTGAAGTGATATCGAGGTATACATGACACTTCGCAATGAAAATTATATCTTATCATGAAACATAGAAGTGAGATGCGACATCTCGTTTTAAGAAGTATTATATCTTTATTATTTCGATACGTGGTCATTTGGATACGCTATTTCCTAGCAAGGAAGTCTCGCATTTACATACTTTTGAAGTGAATACGAGGTATACATGACACTTCGCAATGAATATTATATCTTATAATGAAAAATTGAAATGATATGCGATATCGCGTGTTAAGAGGCATTAGAACTTTATTGCATCGATGCGTAGACTTCTGGAAAAGCTATTTCCTTGCAAGGAAGTGTCGCATTTACATTCCTTCGAAGCGTAGACGAGGTATTCATTACACTTCCCAATGAATATTATATCTTATCATGAAGCATAGAAATGAGATGCGATAACGTGTTTTAAGAAGCATTGGAGCTCTATTGCTTCGATAAGCAGACATCTGGAAACGCTATCTCCTGGTGACGAAGTGTGGCACTTACATTCTTTCGTGGCGTAGACGAGTTGTACATAACACTTCGCAATGAATATGATATCTTATCATGAAACATAGAAATGAGATGCGATGTCGCGTTTTTAGAAGCATTAGATCTCTATTTCTTCGATACGTAGACATCTGAAAACGCACTTCCTAGCAAGGAAGTGAGGCATTCAAATTCCTTTGAAGTGTAGACGAGGTATACATGGCACATCGCAATGAATATTATATTATATCATGAAACATAGAAGTGAGATGCGTTATCGCGCTTTAAGGAGCATTAGAACTACATTGCTTCAATACTTGGACTCCAGGAAACGCATTTCCTAGCAAGGAAGTGTGGCATTCACATTCCTTTGAAGTGTATACGCGGTATTCATGGCACTTCGCAATGAATATTATATCTTATCACGAAACATAGAAATGAGATGCGATATCGCGATTTAAGAGGCATTAGAACTCTATTGTTACGATACGTGGACATCTGCAAACGCTATTTCCTAGCAAGGAAGTGTCGCATTTACATTCTTTTGAAGTGTATACGCGGTATTCATGACACTTCGCACTGAATACTATATCTTATCACGAAACATAGAAATGAGATGCGATATCGCGGTCTAAGAGGCATTAGAACTCTATTGTTACGATACGTGGACATCTGCAAACGCTATTTCCTGGCAAGGAAGTGTCGCATTTACATTCTTTTGAAGTGAATACGAGGTATACATGACACATCGCAATGAATATTACATCTTATGATGAAGCATCGAAATGATATACGATATCTCGTTTTAAGAAACATTAGACCTCTATTGTTACGACACGTAGACATCTGCATACGCTATTTCCTAGCACGGACGTGTCGCATTTACATTCATGTGAAGTGTGTCCGAGGTATACATGACACTTCGCAATGAATATTATATCTTATCATGAAACATACAAATGAGAAGCATTATCCCATTTTAAGAAGCAATAGAATTCTATTGCTTCGATACGTAGACATCTGCAAACGCTATTTCCTAGCATGGAAGTGTCGCATTTACAACCTTTTGAAATGAATACGAGGTATACATGACACTTCGCAATGAATATTATATCTTATCATGAAACATAGAAGTGAGATGCGATATCGCGTTTTGAGATGAATTAGAACTCTATTGCTACGATACGTAGGCATCTGCAAACGCTATTTCCTAGCATGGAAGTTTCGCATTTAAATTCTTGTGATGTGAGTACGAGGTATACATGACACTTCGCAAGGAATATTATATCTTATCATGAAACATAGGAATGAGTTGCGATATCGCGTTTTGAGAAGCATTAGAACTCTATTGCTACGATGCGTAGACATCTGCAAATGTTATTTCCTAGCAAGGAAGTGTCGCATTTACATTCTTTGTAAGTGAGTACGGGGTATACATAACACTCCACAATGAATATTATATCTTGTCACGAAACATAGAAATGAAATGCGACATCGCGTTTTGAGAAGCATTAGAAACCTAATGCTTCGATACGTAGACATCTGCAAACGCTATTTCCTAGCATGGAAGTGTCGCATTTACAATCTTTTGAAATGAATACGAGGTATACATGACACTTCGCAATGAATATTATATCTTATCATGAAGCATAAAAGTGAGATGCGATATCGCGCTTTAAGTAGCACTAGAACACTATTGCTACGATACATAGACATCTGCAAACGCTATTTTCTAGCATGCAAATGTCGCATTTACACTCTTTTGAAGTGAACACGAGATATACATGATACTTCGCAAAGAGTATTACATCTTATCATGAAACATCGGAATGAGGTGCTATATCGCGTTATCAGAAGCATTAGAACTCTATTGCTAATATAAGTAGACATCTGCAAACTCTATTTCCTAGCAAGGAAATGTCGCACTTACATTCCATTGATGTGAATACGAGGTATACATGACATTACGCAATGAATATTACATGCTATTACGAAACATAGAAATGAAATACGACATCTCGTTTGAGGAAGCATTAGTACTATATTGCTGTGATACGTAGACATCTGCAAACAATATTTCCTAGCAGGGAAGTGTCGCATTTACATTCTTGTGAAGTGAAATCGAGGTATACATGACACTTCGCAATGAAAATTATATCTTATCATGAAACATAGAAGTGAGATGCGACATCTCGTTTTAAGAAGTATTATATCTTTATTATTTCGATACGTGGTCATTTGGATACGCTATTTCCTAGCAAGGAAGTCTCGCATTTACATACTTTTGAAGTGAATACGAGGTATACATGACACTTCGCAATGAATATTATATCTTATAATGAAAAATTGAAATGATATGCGATATCGCGTGTTAAGAGGCATTAGAACTTTATTGCATCGATGCGTAGACTTCTGGAAAAGCTATTTCCTTGCAAGGAAGTGTCGCATTTACATTCCTTCGAAGCGTAGACGAGGTATTCATTACACTTCCCAATGAATATTATATCTTATCATGAAGCATAGAAATGAGATGCGATAACGTGTTTTAAGAAGCATTGGAGCTCTATTGCTTCGATAAGCAGACATCTGGAAACGCTATCTCCTGGTGACGAAGTGTGGCACTTACATTCTTTCGTGGCGTAGACGAGTTGTACATAACACTTCGCAATGAATATGATATCTTATCATGAAACATAGAAATGAGATCCGATGTCGCGTTTTTAGAAGCATTAGATCTCTATTTCTTCGATACGTAGACATCTGAAAACGCACTTCCTAGCAAGGAAGTGAGGCATTCAAATTCCTTTGAAGTGTAGACGAGGTATACATGGCACATCGCAATGAATATTATATTATATCATGAAACATAGAAGTGAGATGCGTTATCGCGCTTTAAGGAGCATTAGAACTACATTGCTTCAATACTTGGACTCCAGGAAACGCATTTCCTAGCAAGGAAGTGTGGCATTCACATTCCTTTGAAGTGTATACGCGGTATTCATGGCACTTCGCAATGAATATTATATCTTATCACGAAACATAGCAATGAGATGCGATATCGCGATTTAAGAGGCATTAGAACTCTATTGTTACGATACGTGGACATCTGCAAACGCTATTTCCTAGCAAGGAAGTGTCGCATTTACATTCTTTTGAAGTGTATACGCGGTATTCATGACACTTCGCACTGAATACTATATCTTATCACGAAACATAGAAATGAGATGCGATATCGCGGTCTAAGAGGCATTAGAACTCTATTGTTACGATACGTGGACATCTGCAAACGCTATTTCCTGGCAAGGAAGTGTCGCATTTACATTCTTTTGAAGTGAATACGAGGTATACATGACACATCGCAATGAATATTACATCTTATGATGAAGCATCGAAATGATATACGATATCTCGTTTTAAGAAACATTAGACCTCTATTGTTACGACACGTAGACATCTGCATACGCTATTTCCTAGCACGGACGTGTCGCATTTACATTCTTTTGAAGTGTATACGCGGTATTCATGACACTTCGCAATGAATTTATATCTTATCACGAAACATAGAAATGAGATGCGATATCGCGGTCTAAGAGGCATTAGAACTCTATTGTTACGATACGTGGACATCTGCAAACGCTATTTCCTGGCAAGGAAGTGTCGCATTTACATTCTTTTGAAGTGAATACGAGGTATACATGACACATCGCAATGAATATTACATCTTATGATGAAGCATCGAAATGATATACGATATCTCGTTTTAAGAAACATTAGACCTCTATTGTTACGACACGTAGACATCTGCATACGCTATTTCCTAGCACGGATGTGTCGCATTTACATTCTTTTGAAGTGTATACGCGGTATTCGTGACACTTCGCAATGAATATTATATCTTATAACGAAACATAGAAATGAGATGCGATATCGCGATTTAAGAGGCATTAGAACTCTATTGCTACGATACGTGGACATCTGCCAACGCTATTTCCTAGCATTGAAGTGTCGCATTTACATACTTTTGAAGTGAATACGAGGTATACATGACATTTCGCAATGAATATTATATCTTGTCACGAAACATAGAAATGAGATACGATATCTCGTTTTAAGAAACATTAGACCTCTATTGTTACGACACGTAGACATCTGCATACGCTATTTCCTAGCACGGACGTGTCGCATTTACATACTCTTGAAGTGAATACGAGGTATACATGACATTTCGCAATGAATATTATATCTTATCACGAAACATAGAAATGAGATACGATATCTCGTTTTAAGAGTCATTATACCTCTATTGTTACGACACGTAGACATCTGCATACGCTATTTCCTAGCACGGATGTGTCGCATTTACATTCTTTTGAAGTGTATACGCGGTATTCGTGACACTTCGCAATGAATATTATATCTTATCACGAAACATAGAAATGAGATGCGATATCGCGATTTAAGAGGCAATAGAACTCTACTGTTACGATACGTGGACATCTGCAAACGCTATTTCCTAGCAAGGAAGTGTCGCATTTACATTCTTTTGAAGTGAATACGAGGTATACATGACACATGGCAATGAATATTACATCTTATGATGAAGCGTCGAAATGAGATACAATATCTCGTTTTAAGAAACATTAGACCTCTATTGTTACGACACGTAGACATCTGCATACGCTATTTCCTAGCACGGATGTGTCGCATTTGCATTCTTTTGAAGTGTATACGCGGTATTCATGACACTTCGCAATGAATACTATATCTTATCACGAAACATAGAAATAAGATGCGATATCGCGGTTTAAGAGGCATTAGAACTCTATTGTTACGATACGTGGACATCTGCAAACGCTATTTCCTAGCATGGAAGTGTCGCATTTACATTCTTTTGAAGTGTATACGCGGTATTCATGACACTTCGCACTGAATACTATATCTTATCAAGAAACATAGAAATGAGATGCGATATCGCGGTCTAAGAGGCATTAGAACTCTATTGTTACGATACGTGGACATCTGCAAACGCTATTTCCTGGCAAGGAAGTGTCGCATTTACATTCTTTTGAAGTGAATACGAGGTATACATGACACATCGCAATGAATATTACATCTTATGATGAAGCATCGAAATGATATACGATATCTCGTTTTAAGAAACATTAGACCTCTATTGTTACGACACGTAGACATCTGCATACGCTATTTCCTAGCACGGATGTGTCGCATATACATTCTTTTGAAGTGTATACGCGGTATACATGACATTTCGCAATGAATACTATATCTAAACACGAAACAGAGAAATGAGTTGCGATATCTCGTTTTAAGAAACATTAGACCTCTATTGTTACGACACGTAGACATCTGCATACGCTATTTCCTAGCACGGACGTGTCGCATTTACATTCTTTTGAAGTGTATACGCGGTATTCATGACACTTCGCAATGAATATTATATCTTATCACGAAACATAGAAATGAGATGCGATATCGCGATTTAAGAGGCATTAGAACTCTATTGCTACGATACGTGGACATCTGCAAACGCTATTTCCTAGCATTGAAGTGTCGCATTTACATACTTTTGAAGTGAATACGAGGTATACATGTCATTTCGCAATGAATATTATGTCTTGTCACGAAACATAGAAATGAGATACGATATCTCGTTTTAGGAAACATTAGACCTCTATTGTTACGACACGTAGACATCTGCATACGCTATTTCCTAGCACGGATGTGTCGCATTTACATTCTTTTGAAGAGTATACGCGGTATACATAACACATCGCAATGAATATTACATCTTATGATGAAGCACCGAAATGAGATACGATATCTCGTTGTAAGAAACATTATACCTCTATTGTTACGACACGTAGACATCTGCATACGCTATTTCCTAGCACGGATGTGTCGCACTTACATTCTTTTGAAGTGTATACGCGGTATTCATGACACTTCGCAATGAATTCCATATCTTATCACGAAACATAGAAATGAGATGCGATATCGCGATTTAAGAGTCATTAGAACTCTATTGCTACGATACGTGGACATCTGCAAACGCTATTTCCTAGCATTGAAGTGTCGCATTTACATACTTTTGAAGTGAATACAAGGTATACATGACACTACGCAATGAATACTATATCTTATCACGAAACATAGAAATGAGATACGATATCTCGTTTTAAGAAACATTATACCTCTATTGCTACGACACGTAGACATCTGCATACGCTATTTTCTAGCACGGATGTGTCGCATTTACATTCTTTTGAAGTGTATACGCGGTATTCATGACACTTCGCAATGAATACTATATCTTATCACGAAACTTAGAAATAAGATGCGATATCACGTTTTGAGAAGCATTAGAACTCCATTGCTTCGACACGTAGACATCTGGAAACGCATTTCATAGCAAGGAAGTGTGGCATTTGCAATCTTTTGAAGTGCAGTCGAGGTATACATAACCTTCGCAATGAATATTATATTTTATCATGAAACATAGCACTGCGATGGGAAGTCGCGTTTTCAGAAGCATTAGAACTCTATTGCTTCGATACGTAGGCATAAGGAAACGCATTTCCTAGCAAGGAAGTGTGATATTTACATTCTTTTATAGTGTAGACGAGGTATACATAACAGTTCGCAATGAATATTACATCTTATCATGAAAGATAGAACTGAGGTGCGATATCGCGTTTAAGGAAGCATTAGAACTCCATTGCTTCGATACGTAGGCATAAGGAAACGCATTTCCTAGCAAGGAAGTGTGATATTTACATTCTTTTGTAATGTAGACGAGGTATACATAAAAGTTCGCAATGAATATTATATCTTATCATGAAAGATAGAACTGGGATGCGATATCGCGTTCTAAGAAGCCATTACAACTCTATTGCTTCGATATGTAGACATCTGGAACCGCTATTTCCAAGCAAAGAAATGTTGTATTTACATTCTTTTGAAGTGTAGACGAGGTACACATAACACTTCGCGATGAAAATTATATCTTATCGTGAGACATAGAAATGAGATGCGATGTCGCGAATTAAGATGCATTAGTGCCCTATTGCTACGATATGTAGACATCTACAGACGCTATTTCATAGGAAGGAAGCGTCGCATTTACATTCATTTTAAGTGTATGCGAAGTATACATGACACTTCGCAATGAATCTTATATCTTATAATGAAACATAGAAATGAGATACGATATCGCGTTTTAAGAAGCATTAGAACTCTATTGCTTCCATACGTAGACATCTGACATCGCATTTCCTAGCAAGGAAGTGTGGCATTTATATTCATTGGAAGTGTAGACGAGGAGTACATAGCACTTCGCAACGAATATTATATCTTATCATGAGACATAGAAATGAGGTGCGATATAGCGATATAAGAAGCATTAGAACTCTATTGCTTCGAAACGCAAACATCTGCAAGCGCTATTTCCTAGCAAGGAAGTGTCGCATTTATATTCATTGCAAGTGTATGCGACTTATACATGCCACTCCGCAATGAATATTATATCTTATCATGAAACATAGAAATGAGAAGCAATATCCCGTTTTAAGAAGTATTAGAACTCTATTGCTTCGATACGTAAACATCTGCAAGCGCTATTTCCTAGCAAGTAAGTTTCGCATTTACATTCATTGCAAGTGTAGACGAGGTATACATGCCACTCCGCAATGAATATTATATCTTATCATGAAGCATAGGAACGAGATGCAATATCTCGTTTGAAGAAGAATTAGAACTTTATTGCTTCGATACTTAGACATCTGAAAACGCTATTTCCTAGGAAGGAAGTGTCGCATTTACATTCAATGGAAGTGTATGCGACGTATACATGCCACTCCGCAATGAATATTATATCTTACCATGAAACATAGAAATGAGAAGCATTATCCCGTTTTAAGAAGCATTAGAATTCTATTGCTTCGATACGTAGATATCTGCAAACGCTACTTCCTAGCAAAGAAGTGTCGCATTTACATTCATTTGAAGTGCAGACGAGGAATACACAACACTTCGCCACGAATATTATATCTTATCATGAGACATAGAAATGAGGCGCGATTTCGCGTTTTAAGAAGCACTAGAACTCTATTGCTTCGATACTTAGACATTTGCATACGCTATTTCCTAGCAATGAAGTGTCGCATTTACATTCATTTGAAGTGTATCCGAGGTATACATGACACTTCGCAATGAATATTATATCTTATCGTGAAACATAGAAATGATATGCGATATCGCGATATAAGAAGCATTAGAACTCTATTGCTTCGATACGTATACATCTGCAAGCGCTATTTCCTAGCAAGGAAGTTTCGCATTTACATTCATTGCAAGTGTAGACGAGGTATACATGCCACTCCGCAATGAATATTATATCTTATCATGAAGCATAGGAATGAGATGCAATATCTCGTTTTAAGAAGAAATAGAACTTTATTGCTTCGATACTTAGACATCCGAAAACGCTATTTCCTAGGAAGGAAGTTTCGCATTTACATTCAATGGAAGTGTATGCGACGTATACATGCCACTCCGCAATGAATATTATATCTTATCATGAAACATAGAAATGAGAAGCATTATCCCATTTTAAGAAGCAATAGAATTCTATTGCTTCGATACGTAGATATCTGCAAACGCTATTACCTAGCATGGAAATGCCGCATTTACATTCTTTTGAAGTGAATACAAGATATACATGACACTTCGCAATGGACACTGTATCTTATCATGAAACATAGAATTGAGATGCGACATCGCGTTTTGAGAAGCATTAGAAACCTAATGCTTCGATACGTAGACATCTGCAAACGCTATTTCCTAGCATGGAAGTGTCGCATTTACAATCTTTTGAAATGAATACGAGGTATACATGACACTTCGCAATGAATATTATATCTTATCATGAAACATAGAAGTGAGATGCGATATCGCGTTTTGAGATGAATTAGAACTCTATTGCTACGATACGTAGGCATCTGCAAACGCTATTTCATAGCATGGAAGTTTCGCATTTAAATTCTTGTGATGTGAGTACGAGGTATACATGACACTTCGCAAAGAATATTATATCTTATCATGAAACATAGGAATGAGTTGCGATATCGCGTTTTGAGAAGCATTAGAACTCTATTGCTACGATGCGTAGACATCTGCAAATGTTATTTCCTAGCAAGGAAGTGTCGCATTTACATTCTTTGTAAGTGAGTACGAGGTATACATAACACTCCACAATGAATATTATATCTTGTCACGAAACATAGAAATGAAATGCGACATCGCGTTTTGAGAAGCATTAGAAACCTAATGCTTCGATACGTAGACATCTGCAAACGCTATTTCCTAGCATGGAAGTGTCGCATTTACAATCTTTTGAAATGAATACGAGGTATACATGACACTTCGCAATGAATATTATATCTTATCATGAAGCATAAAAGTGAGATGCGATATCGCGCTTTAAGTAGCACTAGAACACTATTGCTACGATACATAGACATCTGCAAACGCTATTTTCTAGCATGCAAATGTCGCATTTACACTCTTTTGAAGTGAACACGAGATATACATGATACTTCGCAAAGAGTATTACATCTTATCATGAAACATCGGAATGAGGTGCTATATCGCGTTATCAGAAGCATTAGAACTCTATTGCTAATATAAGTAGATATCTGCAAACTCTATTTCCTAGCAAGGAAATGTCGCACTTACATTCCATTGATGTGAATACGAGGTATACATGACATTACGCAATGAATATTACATCCTATTACGAAACATAGAAATGAAATACGACATCTCGTTTGAGGAAGCATTAGTACTATATTGCTGTGATACGTAGACATCTGCAAACAATATTTCCTAGCAGGGAAGTGTCGCATTTACATTCTTGTGAAGTGAAATCGAGGTATACATGACACTTCGCAATGAAAATTATATCTTATCATGAAACATAGAAGTGAGATGCGACATCTCGTTTTAAGAAGTATTATAACTTTATTATTTCGATACGTGGTCATTTGGATACGCTATTTCCTAGCAAGGAAGTCTCGCATTTACATTCTTTTGAAGTGAATACGAGGTATACATGACACTTCGCAATGAATATTATATCTTATAATGAAAAATTGAAATGATATGCGATATCGCGTGTTAAGAGGCATTAGAACTTTATTGCATCGATGCATAGACTTCTGGAAAAGCTATTTCCTTGCAAGGAAGTGTCGCATTTACATTCCTTCGAAGCGTAGACGAGGTATTCATTACACTTCCCAATGAATATTATATCTTATCGTGAAGCATAGAAATGAGATGCGATAACGTGTTTTAAGAAGCATTGGAGCTCTATTGCTTCGATAAGCAGACATCTGGAAACGCTATCTCCTGGTGACGAAGTGTGGCACTTACATTCTTTCGTGGCGTAGACGAGTTGTACATAACACTTCGCAATGAATATGATATCTTATCATGAAACATAGAAATGAGATGCGATGTCGCGTTTTTAGAAGCATTAGATCTCTATTTCTTCGATACGTAGACATCTGAAAACGCACTTCCTAGCAAGGAAGTGAGGCATTCAAATTCCTTTGAAGTGTAGACGAGGTATACATGGCACATCGCAATGAATATTATATTATATCATGAAACATAGAAGTGAGATGCGTTATCGCGCTTTAAGGAGCATTAGAACTACATTGCTTCAATACTTGGACTCCAGGAAACGCATTTCCTAGCAAGGAAGTGTGGCATTCACATTCTTTTGAAGTGTATACGCAGTATTCATGGCACTTCGCAATGAATATTATATCTTATCACGAAACATAGAAATGAGATGCGATATCGCGATTTAAGAGGCATTAGAACTCTATTGTTACGATACGTGGACATCTGCAAACGCTATTTCCTAGCAAGGAAGTGTCGCATTTACATTCTTTTGAAGTGAATACGAGGTATACATGACACATCGCAATGAATATTACATCTTATGATGAAGCATCGAAATGATATACGATATCTCGTTTTAAGAAACATTAGACCTCTATTGTTACGACACGTAGACATCTGCATACGCTATTTCCTAGCACGGACGTGTCGCATTTACATTCTTTTGAAGTGTATACGCGGTATTCATGACACTTCGCAATGAATTTATATCTTATCACGAAACATAGAAATGAGATGCGATATCGCGATTTAAGAGGCATTAGAACTCTATTGTTACGATACGTGGACATCTGCAAACGCTATTTCCTAGCAAGGAAGTGTCGCATTTACATTCTTTTGAAGTGAATGCGAGGTATACATGACACATCGCAATGAATATTACATCTTATGATGAAGCATCGAAATGAGATGCGATATCGCGATTTAAGAGGCATTAGACCTCTATTGTTTCGACACGTAGACATCTGCATACGCTATTTCCTAGCACGGATGTGTCGCATTTACATTCTTTTGAAGTGTATGCGCGGTATTCGTGACACTTCGCAATGAATATTATATCTTATAACGAAACATAGAAATGAGATGCGATATCGCGATTTAAGAGGCATTAGAACTCTATTGCTACGATACGTGGACATCTGCCAACGCTATTTCCTAGCATTGAAGTGTCGCATTTACATACTTTTGAAGTGAATACGAGGTATACATGACATTTCGCAATGAATATTATATCTTGTCACGAAACATAGAAATGAGATACGATATCTCGTTTTAAGAAACATTAGACCTCTATTGTTACGACACGTAGACATCTGCATACGCTATTTCCTAGCACGGACGTGTCGCATTTACATACTTTTGAAGTGAATACGAGGTATACATGACATTTCGCAATGAATATTATATCTTATCACGAAACATAGAAATGAGATACGATATCTCGTTTTAAGAGTCATTATACCTCTATTGTTACGACACGTAGACATCTGCATACGCTATTTCCTAGCACGGATGTGTCGCATTTACATTCTTTTGAAGTGTATACGCGGTATTCGTGACACTTCGCAATGAATATTATATCTTATCACGAAACATAGAAATGAGATGCGATATCGCGATTTAAGAGGCAATAGAACTCTACTGTTACGATACGTGGACATCTGCAAACGCTATTTCCTAGCAAGGAAGTGTCGCATTTACATTCTTTTGAAGTGAGTACGAGGTATACATGACACATGGCAATGAATATTACATCTTATGATGAAGCGTCGAAATGAGATACAATATCTCGTTTTAAGAAACATTAGACCTCTATTGTTACGACACGTAGACATCTGCATACGCTATTTCCTAGCACGGATGTGTCGCATTTACATTCTTTTGAAGTGTATACGCGGTATTCATGACACTTCGCAATGAATACTATATCTTATCACGAAACATAGAAATAAGATGCGATATCGCGGTTTAAGAGGCATTAGAACTCTATTGTTACGATACGTGGACATCTGCAAACGCTATTTCCTAGCATTGAAGTGTCGCATTTACATTCTTTTGAAGTGTATACGCGGTATTCATGACACTTCGCACTGAATACTATATCTTATCACGAAACATAGAAATGAGATGCGATATCGCGGTCTAAGAGGCATTAGAACTCTATTGTGACGATACGTGGACATCTGCAAACGCTATTTCCTGGCAAGGAAGTGTCGCATTTACATTCTTTTGAAGTGAATACGAGGTATACATGACACATCGCAATGAATATTACATCTTATGATGAAGCATCGAAATGATATACGATATCTCGTTTTAAGAAACATTAGACCTCTATTGTTACGACACGTAGACATCTGCATACGCTATTTCCTAGCACGGATGTGTCGCATATACATTCTTTTGAAGTGTATACGCGGTATACATGACATTTCGCAATGAATACTATATCTAAACACGAAACAGAGAAATGAGTTGCGATATCTCGTTTTAAGAAACATTAGACCTCTATTGTTACGACACGTAGACATCTGCATACGCTATTTCCTAGCACGGACGTGTCGCATTTACATTCTTTTGAAGTGTATACGCGGTATTCATGACACTTCGCAATGAATATTATATCTTATCACGAAACATAGAAATGAGATGCGATATCGCGGTTTAAGAGGCATTAGAACTCTATTGCTACGATACGTGGACATCTGCAAACGCTATTTCCTAGCATTGAAGTGTCGCATTTACATACTTTTGAAGTGAATACGAGGTATACATGTCATTTCGCAATGAATATTATGTCTTGTCACGAAACATAGAAATGAGATACGATATCTCGTTTTAGGAAACATTAGACCTCTATTGTTACGACACGTAGACATCTGCATACGCTATTTCCTAGCACGGATGTGTCGCATTTACATTCTTTTGAAGAGTATACGCGGTATACATAACACATCGCAATGAATATTACATCTCATGATGAAGCATCGAAATGAGATACGATATCTCGTTGTAAGAAACATTATACCTCTATTGTTACGACACGTAGACATCTGCATACGCTATTTCCTAGCACGGATGTGTCGCACTTACATTCTTTTGAAGTGTATACGCGGTATTCATGACACTTCGCAATGAATTCCATTTCTTATCACGAAACATAGAAATGAGATGCGATATCGCGATTTAAGAGTCATTAGAACTCTATTGCTACGATACGTGGACATCTGCCAACGCTATTTCCTAGCATTGAAGTGTCGCATTTACATACTTTTGAAGTGAATACAAGGTATACATGACACTACGCAATGAATACTATATCTTATCACGAAACATAGAAATGAGATACGATATCTCGTTTTAAGAAACATTATACCTCTATTGTTACGACACGTAGACATCTGCATACGCTATTTTCTAGCACGGATGTGTCGCATTTACATTCTTTTGAAGTGTATACGCGGTATTCATGACACTTCGCAATGAATACTATATCTTATCACGAAACAGAGAAATGAGTTGCGATATCTCGTTTTAAGAAACATTAGACCTCTATTGTTACGACACGTAGACATCTGCATACGCTATTTCCTAGCACGGACGTGTCGCATTTACATTCTTTTGAAGTGTATACGCGGTATTCGTGACACTTCGCAATGAATATTATATCTTATCACGAAACATAGAAATGAGATGCGATATCGCGATTTAAGAGGCAATAGAACTCTACTGTTACGATACGTGGACATCTGCAAACGCTATTTCCTAGCAAGGAAGTGTCGCATTTACATTCTTTTGAAGTGAATACGAGGTATACATGACACATGGCAATGAATATTACATCTTATGATGAAGCGTCGAAATGAGATACAATATCTCGTTTCAAGAAACATTAGACCTCTATTGTTACGACACGTAGACATCTGCATACGCTATTTCCTAGCACGGATGTGTCGCATTTACATTCTTTTGAAGTGTATACGCGGTATTCATGACACTTCGCAATGAATACTATATCTTATCACGAAACATAGAAATAAGATGCGATATCGCGGTTTAAGAGGCATTAGAACTCTATTGTTACGATACGTGGACATCTGCAAACGCTATTTCCTAGCATTGAAGTGTCGCATTTACATTCTTTTGAAGTGTATACGCGGTATTCATGACACTTCGCACTGAATACTATATCTTATCACGAAACATAGAAATGAGATGCGATATCGCGGTCTAAGAGGCATTAGAACTCTATTGTTACGATACGTGGACATCTGCAAACGCTATTTCCTGGCAAGGAAGTGTCGCATTTACATTCTTTTGAAGTGAATACGAGGTATACATGACACATCGCAATGAATATTACATCTTATGATGAAGCATCGAAATGATATACGATATCTCGTTTTAAGAAACATTAGACCTCTATTGTTACGACACGTAGACATCTGCATACGCTATTTCCTAGCACGGATGTGTCGCATATACATTCTTTTGAAGTGTATACGCGGTATACATGACATTTCGCAATGAATACTATATCTTATCACGAAACTTAGAAATAAGATGCGATATCACGTTTTGAGAAGCATTAGAACTCCATTGCTTCGACACGTAGACATCTGGAAACGCATTTCATAGCAAGGAAGTGTGGCATTTGCTATCTTTTGAAGTGCAGTCGAGGTATACATAACCTTCGCAATGAATATTATATTTTATCATGAAACATAGCACTGCGATGGGAAGTCGCGTTTTCAGAAGCATTAGAACTCTATTGCTTCGATACGTAGGCATAAGGAAACGCATTTCCTAGCAAGGAAGTTTGATATTTACATTCTTTTGTAGTGTAGACGAGGTATACATAACAGTTCGCAATGAATATTACATCTTATCATGAAAGATAGAACTGAGGTGCGATATCGCGTTTAAGGAAGCATTAGAACTCCATTGCTTCGATACGTAGGCATAAGGAAACGCATTTCCTAGCAAGGAAGTGTGATATTTACATTCTTTTGTAATGTAGACGAGGTATACATAAAAGTTCGCAATGAATATTAAATCTTATCATGAAAGATAGAACTGGGATGCGATATCGCGTTCTAAGAAACCATTACAACTCTATTGCTTCGATATGTAGACATCTGGAACCGCTATTTCCTAGCAAGGAATTGTGGCATTTACATTCTTTTGAAGTGTAAACGAGATATACAGAATACATCGCAATGACTACTATATCTTATCATGGAAATTAGAAGTGGGGTGCGATATCGCGTTTAAAGCTTTTGAACTTTATTGCTACGATACGTAGACATCTGCAAACGCTATTTCCAAGCAAAGAAGTGTTTCATTTACATTCTTTTGAAGTGTAGACGAGGTACACATAACACTTCGCGATGAAAATTATATCTTATCGTGAGACATAGAAATGAGATGCGATGTCGCGATTTAAGATGCATTAGTGCCCTATTGCTACGATATGTAGACATCTACAGACGCTATTTCATAGGAAGGAAGCGTCGCATTTACATTTATTTTAAGTGTATGCGAAGTATACATGACACTTCGCAATGAATCTTATATCTTATAATGAAACGTAGAAATGAGATACGATATCGCGTTTTAAGAAGCAATAGAACTCTATTGCTTCCATACGTAGACATCTGACATCGCATTTCCTAGCAAAGAAGTGTGGCATTTATATTCAATGGAAGTGTAGACGAGGAGTACATAGCACTGCGCAACGAATATTATATCTTATCATGAGACATAGAAATGAGGTGCGATATAGCGATATAAGAAGCATTAGAACTCTATTGCTTCGAAACGTAAACATCTGCAAGCGCTATTTCCTAGCAAGGAAGTGTCGCATTTATATTCATTGCAAGTGTATGCGACTTATACATGCCACTCCGCAATGAATATTATATCTTATCATGAAACATAGAAATGAGAAGCAATATCCCGTTTTAAGAAGCATTAGAACTCTATTGCTTCGATACGTAAACATCTGCAAGCGCTATTTCCTAGCAAGGAAGTTTCGCATTTACATTCATTGCAAGTGTAGACGAGGTATACATGCCACTCCGCAATGAATATTATATCTTATCATGAAGCATAGGAATGAGATGCAATATCTCGTTTTAAGAAGAAATAGAACTTTATTGCTTCGATACTTAGACATCCGAAAACGCTATTTCCTAGGAAGGAAGTTTCGCATTTACATTCAATGGAAGTGTATGCGACGTATACATGCCACTCCGCAATGAATATTATATCTTATCATGAAACATAGAAATGAGAAGCATTATCCCATTTTAAGAAGCAATAGAATTCTATTGCTTCGA
Organism: Xylocopa sonorina; assembly: GCF_050948175.1. Lineage (NCBI taxonomy): Eukaryota > Metazoa > Arthropoda > Insecta > Hymenoptera > Apidae > Xylocopa > Xylocopa sonorina. Next base: position 6,975 of record NW_027490260.1, on the reverse strand, counting down.
TACGTAGATATCTGCAAACGCTATTACCTAGCATGGAAATGCCGCATTTACATTCTTTTGAAGTGAATACAAGATATACATGACACTTCGCAATGGACACTGTATCTTATCATGAAACATAGAATTGAGATGCGACATCGCGTTTTGAGAAGCATTAGAAACCTAATGCTTCGATACGTAGACATCTGCAAACGCTATTTCCTAGCATGGAAGTGTCGCATTTACAATCTTTTGAAATGAATACGAGGTATACATGACACTTCGCAATGAATATTATATCTTATCATGAAACATAGAAGTGAGATGCGATATCGCGTTTTGAGATGAATTAGAACTCTATTGCTACGATACGTAGGCATCTGCAAACGCTATTTCATAGCATGGAAGTTTCGCATTTAAATTCTTGTGATGTGAGTACGAGGTATACATGACACTTCGCAAAGAATATTATATCTTATCATGAAACATAGGAATGAGTTGCGATATCGCGTTTTGAGAAGCATTAGAACTCTATTGCTACGATGCGTAGACATCTGCAAATGTTATTTCCTAGCAAGGAAGTGTCGCATTTACATTCTTTGTAAGTGAGTACGAGGTATACATAACACTCCACAATGAATATTATATCTTGTCACGAAACATAGAAATTGAAATGCGACATCGCGTTTTGAGAAGCATTAGAAACCTAATGCTTCGATTACGTAGACATCTGCAAACGCTATTCCTAGCATGGAAGTGTCGCATTTACAATCTTTTGAAATGAATACGAAGGTATACATGACACTTCGCAATGAATATTATATCTTATCATGAAGCATAAAAGTGAGATGCGATATCGCGCTTTAAGTAGCACTAGAACACTATTGCTACGATACATAGACATCTGCAAACGCTATTTTCTAGCATGCAAATGTCGCATTTACACTCTTTTGAAGTGAACACGAGATATACATGATACTTCGCAAAGAGTATTACATCTTATCATGAAACATCGGAATGAGGTGCTATATCGCGTTATCAGAAGCATTAGAACTCTATTGCTAATATAAGTAGATATCTGCAAACTCTATTTCCTAGCAAGGAAATGTCGCACTTACATTCCATTGATGTGAATACGAGGTATACATGACATTACGCAATGAATATTACATCCTATTACGAAACATAGAAATGAAATACGACATCTCGTTTGAGGAAGCATTAGTACTATATTGCTGTGATACGTAGACATCTGCAAACAATATTTCCTAGCAGGGAAGTGTCGCATTTACATTCTTGTGAAGTGAAATCGAGGTATACATGACACTTCGCAATGAAAATTATATCTTATCATGAAACATAGAAGTGAGATGCGACATCTCGTTTTAAGAAGTATTATAACTTTATTATTTCGATACGTGGTCATTTGGATACGCTATTTCCTAGCAAGGAAGTCTCGCATTTACATTCTTTTGAAGTGAATACGAGGTATACATGACACTTCGCAATGAATATTATATCTTATAATGAAAAATTGAAATGATATGCGATATCGCGTGTTAAGAGGCATTAGAACTTTATTGCATCGATGCATAGACTTCTGGAAAAGCTATTTCCTTGCAAGGAAGTGTCGCATTTACATTCCTTCGAAGCGTAGACGAGGTATTCATTACACTTCCCAATGAATATTATATCTTATCGTGAAGCATAGAAATGAGATGCGATAACGTGTTTTAAGAAGCATTGGAGCTCTATTGCTTCGATAAGCAGACATCTGGAAACGCTATCTCCTGGTGACGAAGTGTGGCACTTACATTCTTTCGTGGCGTAGACGAGTTGTACATAACACTTCGCAATGAATATGATATCTTATCATGAAACATAGAAATGAGATGCGATGTCGCGTTTTTAGAAGCATTAGATCTCTATTTCTTCGATACGTAGACATCTGAAAACGCACTTCCTAGCAAGGAAGTGAGGCATTCAAATTCCTTTGAAGTGTAGACGAGGTATACATGGCACATCGCAATGAATATTATATTATATCATGAAACATAGAAGTGAGATGCGTTATCGCGCTTTAAGGAGCATTAGAACTACATTGCTTCAATACTTGGACTCCAGGAAACGCATTTCCTAGCAAGGAAGTGTGGCATTCACATTCTTTTGAAGTGTATACGCAGTATTCATGGCACTTCGCAATGAATATTATATCTTATCACGAAACATAGAAATGAGATGCGATATCGCGATTTAAGAGGCATTAGAACTCTATTGTTACGATACGTGGACATCTGCAAACGCTATTTCCTAGCAAGGAAGTGTCGCATTTACATTCTTTTGAAGTGAATACGAGGTATACATGACACATCGCAATGAATATTACATCTTATGATGAAGCATCGAAATGATATACGATATCTCGTTTTAAGAAACATTAGACCTCTATTGTTACGACACGTAGACATCTGCATACGCTATTTCCTAGCACGGACGTGTCGCATTTACATTCTTTTGAAGTGTATACGCGGTATTCATGACACTCGCAATGAATTTATATCTTATCACGAAACATAGAAATGAGATGCGATATCGCGATTTAAGAGGCATTAGAACTCTATTGTTACGATACGTGGACATCTGCAAACGCTATTTCCTAGCAAGGAGTGTCGCATTTACATTCTTTTGAAGTGAATGCGAGGTATACATGACACATCGCAATGAATATTACATCTTATGATGAAGCATCGAAATGAGATGCGATATCGCGATTTAAGAGGCATTAGACCTCTATTGTTTCGACACGTAGACATCTGCATACGCTATTTCCTAGCACGGATGTGTCGCATTTACATTCTTTTGAAGTGTATGCGCGGTATTCGTGACACTTCGCAATGAATATTATATCTTATAACGAAACATAGAAATGAGATGCGATATCGCGATTTAAGAGGCATTAGAACTCTATTGCTACGATACGTGGACATCTGCCAACGCTATTTCCTAGCATTGAAGTGTCGCATTTACATACTTTTGAAGTGAATACGAGGTATACATGACATTTCGCAATGAATATTATATCTTGTCACGAAACATAGAAATGAGATACGATATCTCGTTTTAAGAAACATTAGACCCTCTATTGTTACGACACGTAGACATCTGCATACGCTATTTCCTAGCACGGACGTGTCGCATTTACATACTTTTGAGTGAATACGAGGTATACATGACATTTCGCAATGAATATTATATCTTATCACGAAACATAGAAATGAGATACGATATCTCGTTTTAAGAGTCATTATACCTCTATTGTTACGACACGTAGACATCTGCATACGCTATTTCCTAGCACGGATGTGTCGCATTTACATTCTTTTGAAGTGTATACGCGGTATTCGTGACACTTCGCAATGAATATTATATCTTATCACGAAACATAGAAATGAGATGCGATATCGCGATTTAAGAGGCAATAGAACTCTACTGTTACGATACGTGGACATCTGCAAACGCTATTTCCTAGCAAGGAAGTGTCGCATTTTCATTCTTTTGAAGTGAGTACGAGGTATACATGACACATGGCAATGAATATTACATCTTATGATGAAGCGTCGAAATGAGATACAATATCTCGTTTTAAGAAACATTAGACCTCTATTGTTACGACACGTAGACATCTGCATACGCTATTTCCTAGCACGGATGTGTCGCATTTACATTCTTTTGAAGTGTATACGCGGTATTCATGACACTTCGCAATGAATACTATATCTTATCACGAAACATAGAAATAAGATGCGATATCGCGGTTTAAGAGGCATTAGAACTCTATTGTTACGATACGTGGACATCTGCAAACGCTATTTCCTAGCATTGAAGTGTCGCATTTACATTCTTTTGAAGTGTATACGCGGTATTCATGACACTTCGCACTGAATACTATATCTTATCACGAAACATAGAAATGAGATGCGATATCGCGGTCTAAGAGGCATTAGAACTCTATTGTGACGATACGTGGACATCTGCAAACGCTATTTCCTGGCAAGGAAGTGTCGCATTTACATTCTTTTGAAGTGAATACGAGGTATACATGACACATCGCAATGAATATTACATCTTATGATGAAGCATCGAAATGATATACGATATCTCGTTTTAAGAAACATTAGACCTCTATTGTTACGACACGTAGACATCTGCATACGCTATTTCCTAGCACGGATGTGTCGCATATACATTCTTTTGAAGTGTATACGCGGTATACATGACATTTCGCAATGAATACTATATCTAAACACGAAACAGAGAAATGAGTTGCGATATCTCGTTTTAAGAAACATTAGACCTCTATTGTTACGACACGTAGACATCTGCATACGCTATTTCCTAGCACGGACGTGTCGCATTTACATTCTTTTGAAGTGTATACGCGGTATTCATGACACTTCGCAATGAATATTATATCTTATCACGAAACATAGAAATGAGATGGCGATATCGCGGTTTAAGAGGCATTAGAACTCTATTGCTACGATACGTGGACATCTGCAAACGCTATTTCCTAGCATTGAGTGTCGCATTTACATACTTTTGAAGTGAATACGAGGTATACATGTCATTTCGCAATGAATATTATGTCTTGTCACGAAACATAGAAATGAGATACGATATCTCGTTTTAGGAAACATTAGACCTCTATTGTTACGACACGTAGACATCTGCATACGCTATTTCCTAGCACGGATGTGTCGCATTTACATTCTTTTGAAGAGTATACGCGGTATACATAACACATCGCAATGAATATTACATCTCATGATGAAGCATCGAAATGAGATACGATATCTCGTTGTAAGAAACATTATACCTCTATTGTTACGACACGTAGACATCTGCATACGCTATTTCCTAGCACGGTGTGTCGCACTTACATTCTTTTGAAGTGTATACGCGGTATTCATGACACTTCGCAATGAATTCCATTTCTTATCACGAAACATAGAAATGAGATGCGATATCGCGATTTAAGAGTCATTAGAACTCTATTGCTACGATACGTGGACATCTGCCAACGCTATTTCCTAGCATTGAAGTGTCGCATTTACATACTTTTGAAGTGAATACAAGGTATACATGACACTACGCAATGAATACTATATCTTATCACGAACATAGAAATGAGATACGATATCTCGTTTTAAAGAAACATTATACCTCTATTGTTACGACACGTAGACATCTGCATACGCTATTTTCTAGCACGGATGTGTCGCATTTACATTCTTTTGAAGTGTATACGCGGTATTCATGACACTTCGCAATGAATACTATATCTTATCACGAAACAGAGAATGAGTTGCGATATCTCGTTTTAAGAAACATTAGACCTCTATTGTTACGACACGTAGACATCTGCATACGCTATTTCCTAGCACGGACGTGTCGCATTTACATTCTTTTGAAGTGTATACGCGGTATTCGTGACACTTCGCAATGAATATTATATCTTATCACGAAACATAGAAATGAGATGCGATATCGCGATTTAAGAGGCAATAGAAACTCTACTGTTACGATACGTGGACATCTGCAAACGCTATTTCCTAGCAAGGAAGTGTCGCATTTACATTCTTTTGAAGTGAATACGAGGTATACATGACACATGGCAATGAATATTACATCTTATGATGAAGCGTCGAAATGAGATACAATATCTCGTTTCAAGAAACATTAGACCTCTATTGTTACGACACGTAGACATCTGCATACGCTATTTCCTAGCACGGATGTGTCGCATTTACATTCTTTTGAAGTGTATACGCGGTATTCATGACACTTCGCAATGAATACTATATCTTATCACGAAACATAGAAATAAGATGCGATATCGCGGTTTAAGAGGCATTAGAACTCTATTGTTACGATACGTGGACATCTGCAAACGCTATTTCCTAGCATTGAAGTGTCGCATTTACATTCTTTTGAAGTGTATACGCGGTATTCATGACACTTCGCACTGAATACTATATCTTATCACGAAACATAGAAATGAGATGCGATATCGCGGTCTAAGAGGCATTAGAACTCTATTGTTACGATACGTGGACATCTGCAAACGCTATTTCCTGGCAAGGAAGTGTCGCATTTACATTCTTTTGAAGTGAATACGAGGTATACATGACACATCGCAATGAATATTACATCTTATGATGAAGCATCGAAATGATATACGATATCTCGTTTTAAGAAACATTAGACCTCTATTGTTACGACACGTAGACATCTGCATACGCTATTTCCTAGCACGGATGTGTCGCATATACATTCTTTGAAGTGTATACGCGGTATACATGACATTTCGCAATGAATACTATATCTTATCACGAAACTTAGAAATAAGATGCGATATCACGTTTTGAGAAGCATTAGAACTCCATTGCTTCGACACGTAGACATCTGGAAACGCATTTCATAGCAGGAAGTGTGGCATTTGCTATCTTTTGAAGTGCAGTCGAGGTATACATAACCTTCGCAATGAATATTATATTTTATCATGAAACATAGCACTGCGATGGGAAGTCGCGTTTTCAGAAGAGTTAGAACTCTATTGCTTCGATACGTAGGCATAAGGAAACGCATTTCCTAGCAAGGAAGTTTGATATTTACATTCTTTTGTAGTGTAGACGAGGTATACATAACAGTTCGCAATGAATATTACATCTTATCATGAAAGATAGAACTGAGGTGCGATATCGCGTTTAAGGAAGCATTAGAACTCCATTGCTTCGATACGTAGGCATAAGGAAACGCATTTCCTAGCAAGGAAGTGTGATATTTACATTCTTTTGTAATGTAGACGAGGTATACATAAAAGTTCGCAATGAATATTAAATCTTATCATGAAAGATAGAACTGGGATGCGATATCGCGTTCTAAGAAACCATTACAACTCTATTGCTTCGATATGTAGACATCTGGAACCGCTAT